>NC_136067.1:1493052323-1493779156 GCF_964261635.1 Lissotriton helveticus | reverse complement strand
AGACGTCAGACTGGATCCAGAGAATCTTTTTCTTAGCAATTACCCTGCGGGTCCGGTAGGTGGAGTTGGTCGACTCTGCGTCAGTTGTTGTGGTAGCCGGGATGACGTCGCAGTGTCTTAGATGCTGCCCCTGTGCGTTGTCAGTTCTGACACGACTTTCCACACCAGAAGTGCAGAGCCATGCAAGACACTGACCACTGGTGCACAAAACTAGGGCCCTGCAAGGGAGTCCCTAAACCTAGAAATCAGTTCGCAGAACGGGGAGAATGGGAGGGGTGGTAAGGAATCTATAACTAATATAGGTCTCGTACAGATACATCGTTACTGAAAGGTAAGTAACTTGTTCATTTGAAAGAGACAGTTATAGATTCCTTACCTTGGAAAAGATACCCCAGCAATACCAACTCTGGAGGTGGATCTGCAAACCATGATCACACCAGGAAGTGCTGGAGAACAGCATGGCAGAAAAAGCGGTCTCTCAGGACTTGGCTGTCCTGGCAGTAATGCAGTGTGGACGTGTGCAAGGATGCCCACATGGCTGCCTGACAGATGTCAAGTAAGGGAACTCCACGTCCTAAAGCAGTAGTGGCTGCTGTCGCCTTGGTGGAATGGGCACGCAGCTCTACTGGAGGCTCTTTTTAACCTAAAGAATAGCAGATCTTAATGCATGGGAACCCACGAGAGATGGTATGTTTGTGCACTGCCCGGCCTTTCTTGGCGCCCACATAACCCACGAAGAGTTGATTGTCCACCCGGAAATCATTAGTGCGATCAAGGTAGAAAGACAGCACACGTTTTGAGTCCAGACAGTGGAGTCTTTTCTCTTTCGAAGGACGCGGAAGTGGGAAGTAGGTAGGGAATGTGATGGTATGACCTATGTGAAAAGAGGTAACCATTTTGGTCAGAAAAGAGGGCATAGTAAGGAGGACTAGTTTGCACAGATGAACAGCAAGAAAAGGAGGTTTGGAAGATAAGGCCTGAAGCTCACTCACCTTGAGAGCAGAGGTGATGGCAAGCAAGAAAGCAGTCTTCAAAGTAAGGAGACAAAAATGACAATTATGTAGTGGCTCAAAGGGAGCACACAAGATGCACAAGTTACTTACCTTCGGTAACGATATATCTGTAAGAAACAGTAGTTCGTATTAGATTCCTTACCTTAGAATATCCCCAGGCGTCAGACTGGATCTGGAAATTTTTGCGTAGCAGTACCCATGCGCGTCGGTAGGCGTCGTCCGCGTCAGTCGACGGCGTCGTGATGACGTCTGAGTACTTCGACGCCGCATCCGCTTGCTAACGTCAGTTCTTATACACAACTTTTCCGCGCAAGAAACGCAGCGCCATGATGAAAACCAAAACTGGTGCCATAAAACTAGGGCCCTCAAAGGGAATACCTTAACCCTAGATATCGGTTCGCAGAACGGGGAGGATGGGTGGGGCGGTAAGGAATCTAATACTAACTACTTTTTCTTACAGATATATCGTTACCGAAGCTAAGTAACTTGTGCATCTGAAAGAAACAGGTTAGTATTAGATTCCTTACCTTAGAATAGATACCCCAGCAATACCAACCCCAGTGGTGGGTCTGCGAACCAATGATTACACCAGAAAGTCCTGGAGGACGGAACGGCCAAAGAAGCCATCCCTCCGGACTTGGCTGTCCAGGCAGTAGTGTCTTGCAAACGTGTGCAGCGAGGCCCACGTAGCTGCCTGACAAATGTCCTGCAAGGGGACTCCCCGGCCCAGGGCAGTAGTAGCCGCCGTGATCAGAGTGGAATGGGCCCTCAGCCCAACAGGAGGTTCCTTTTTAGCCAAAGAGTAGCATGGCTTGATGCACAACACGACCCACCAAGAGATGGTCCGTTTGTGCACCGCCCGCCCCTTCTTTGCGCCCACGTAACCAACAAAGAGTTGGCCATCCACCCGGAACTGGCGTGTGCGATCTAGAAAGAATGACAGCGCACGTTTTGGGTCCAGACGGTGGAGCCGCTCTTCCTCTTTAGAGGGATGCGGAGGCGGAAAGAAGGTGGGCAAGGTGATGGACTGCCCGATGTGGAAGGCTGTGACTACCTTGGGCAGGAAAGAGGGTCTGGTCCGCAACACAATCTTGTCCGGATGGACAGAAAGGAAGGAATATGCTACTTACCAGTATGCATCTGTTCTTGGCATAGAGGGCTGCAGAGTGGTACATTTATGAATAGATCACCATCTGGTGTTGGGCTCGGATGATTGCACTTTGTTTTTCTTCTGGAGAAGTCTTTGTCGTCATAGATGACTCCTCCTCTCGGTGTTAGTGCGCATGGGCATCGGCTCCATCCTTAGATTGTTTTGCCATAGTAGGGTTAGATGGAGTAGTGTAGTATAGTACATAAAGATATGCCCATGTAAGTGTATCTAAATAAGATAATGTTGGGACAGACACAGGTTTCCGGGGAGGCAGGGAGGGCATGTACCACTCTGCAGCCCTCTATGCCAAGAACAGATGCATACTGGTAAGTAGCATATTCCGTTCGAGGCATATGGGCTGCAGATGGTACATTTATGAATAGATTGTAAAGCAGTTACCTCCCTAGCGGTGGTCACCAGTGTCTGTCGCAACTGTCTGAAATAGAGTTTTTAATACAGCTTGGCCCACCCTGGCTTGTTGTGCAGCCTGTACATCAACACAGTAGTGCTTTGTGAATGTATGTGGTGTAGACCAAGTTGCTTCTCTACATATGTCATCTAGGGGAATGTTCCCTAAGAATGCCATAGATGCTCCTAGTTTTCGTGTAGAATGAGCTCTAGGAGGAACAGTTAATGTTCTCTTTGCTTTAATGTAACATATTTGTATACATCTTACAATCCATCTTGCGATGCCTGCTTTAGAGATAGGATTGCCCTTATGTGTTGGGGAAAATGCTACAAATAGTTGTTTAGTTTTCCTGAAGTTTTGTGTTCTATGTAGTACAAAATGGCTCTTTTGACATCTAGTGTATGTAGAGCCCTTTCTGCCACCGTCTGTGGCTTTGGAAAGAAGACTGGTAGTTCCACTGGCTGATTGATGTGGAATGCTGAAATTACTTTAGGCAAGAACTTTGGGTTTGTTCTAAGAACCACTTTATTCTGGTGTAACTGTAGGAATGGTTTTTGTATTGTTAATGCCTGTAATTCACTTACTCTCCTGAGTGAGGTAATGGCTATAAGGAAAGCCACCTTCCATGTAAGGAATTGTATTTCGCACCTATGCATAGGTTCGAAGGGTGGCCCCATTAGTCTGGTGAGTACTACGTTGAGGTTCCAGACCGGGGAAGGTGGTAATCTTGGTGGAATGACTCTTTTAAGGCCTTCCATGAATGCTTTTATCGCTGGTACTCTGAACAGTGATATGTGCTGCCTGTTTTGTAGGTACGCTGCTATAGCTGCTAGATGTACTCTGATAGATGTGTACGCTAGATTACATTGCTGTAAGTGTAATAAGTAGCAAATAATCTCCCTTGTAGATACGTCCAGAGGGTTGATATTGTTATTAGTACAGTGTATAGCAAACCTCTTCCACTTAGCTGCATAGCATGCTCTGGTGGTTGGACGTCTCGCTTGTTTAATTATCTCCATGCAATTTGGGGGTAGATCTAAGTACCCAAATTCTAGGATCTCAGGAGCCAGATCGCTAAGTTCAATTGAGTTGGATCTGGGTGCATTATTTCTCCATGGTTCTGTGTAAGGTGCATGGGTAGAATTCGTAGCTTTTGATGTGGCACTTGTGAGAGTTGCAGGAGCGTGGTGAACCACGGCTGTCTTGCCCACGTGGGTGCTACTAGTATCATGGTCATTGAATGTTGTTGCAGCTTCCTGACCACTAATGGGATTAGTGGGAGAGGGGGAAAAGCGTATGCAAATTTGTTGGACCAATTTATCCATAACGCATTGCCCTGCGACAGGTGATGTGGGTACCTGGACGCGAAGCTTTGGCATTTTGCGTTCTGATGAGTGGCAAAGAGGTCTATCTCTGGTTGTCCCCATTTTTGGAAGAATGGCTGCAGTATTTGGTGGTGCAGTTCCCATTCGTGTATTTGTTCCGACTGTCTGCTTAAGATGTCTGCTATCTGGTTTTTGACTCCTGGTAGGTGTTCGGCTAACAGGTAGATGTTTTGAGGAATGGCCCATCTCCAAATTTCCTGTGCTAGTCTGGATAGTTGGAGAGAGTGCGTCCCCCCCTGT
The DNA here is from genome assembly GCF_964261635.1 of Lissotriton helveticus. Lineage (NCBI taxonomy): Eukaryota > Metazoa > Chordata > Amphibia > Caudata > Salamandridae > Lissotriton > Lissotriton helveticus. The sequence continues at coordinate 1,493,774,959 of NC_136067.1, read as the reverse complement.
TTTTGAATATAATACATTGCTGTCATGTTGTCTGTTCTGATCAGGACTGCTTTGTTGGTAACATGTATTTGGAAGGCTTTCAATGCTAGAAATACTGCTAGTGGTTCTAGATGATTGATGTGCAGTCTTCTTCCCTGCACACTCCACCTTCCTTGTACTGTGTATTTGTCCATATGTGCTCCCCATCCGGTGAGCGATGCGTCCGCTGTTATTGTCACCTGTGGAATTGGTTCTAGGAACGACCTCCCCGTGGCAATGTTTGTTGTGTTCCACCACTTCAGAGAGCGGTGTGTGCGGTCGTCTACCAACACCAGATCTGTAATCTGCCCTTGAGCCTGATTCCACTGTGTCGCTAAGCATTCTTGTAGCAGACGCATTTGTAGTTTGGCATATGGTATTAGCAGTATGCAGGATGACATCATCCCTAATAACTGCATGAACACTCTTGCTGGTAGTGTTGTGGCTGGAATCTTTGAATGACTGTAAGCATTGTTTGGATCCTGACTGGGTTGGGGTATACTTTGGCTTTTTCTGTGTTTATAGTAGCCCCCAGATATTGTTGAACCTTGTTTGGTTGTAGGTGTGACTTTGTGTAGTTAAACGTGAACCCTAGCTGGTGTAGTAGCTGAATTGTCTTTTGTGTGTTTCGAAGACATTCCTCTTGTGACCTGGCCTTTATTAGCCAGTCGTCCAAGTATGGGAAGACATGAATTTGTTGTCTTCTTAGGTGAGCTGCCACCACTGCCAGGCATTTTGTGAACACCCTTGGTGCCGTTGTGACACCAAACGGAAGGACTTTGAACTGATAATGTTGTCCTTCTACCACAAACCTGAGGTATTTCCTGTGGGCTTTGTGAATTGGGATATGAAAGTAAGCGTCTTTTAGATCCAGTGTAGAAAGAAAGTCCCCTTCCTTCAGTAAAGGAAGTACCTGTTGGAGCGTGACCATGTGGAAATGTTCCGAATTTATGTATGCGTTGAGCGGTCTTAGGTCCAGTATCGGCCTTAGAGACCCATCCTTTTTGGGAATTAGGAAGTATAGGGAGTATACTCCTGTTCCTTGTTGATGTTGTGGAACCTTCTCTATGGCATGCTTTCCTAGCAGGGATATTACTTCCTGCTTTAACAGTGTTATGTGATCTTGTTTCATTGGACGCTGTTTGGGGGGGATGTTTGGTGGGGTAGATGCGAGTTCCAGGCAATAACCATGTTGGATAATTTGTCTCACCCACCTGTCTGATGTGATGTTTTCCCAGACAGGTAGGAACTGTGATAGGCGTCCCCCGACCGGTGTTATATGGTCTGGGGGGAGCTGTATGAAGTCACTGCTTTGGGGTTGGAGAGTTGCGGTTGTTGTTGTTTCCGCGACCTCTACCCTTGTTGTTGTTACCTCTGTAGCCACCTCTAGAATTACCTCTGGGTGATGTAGGTGTAAAAGAGTTTTGTTGCTGGCTTGTACCTGTATTTTTGGATCCTCCTCTATAGGTGGACCTACGAAAGGAACCTCTTTGTGTCGGCTGTTGCAATGCTCCCATTGATTTAGCCGTTTCGGTATCCTTCTTCATCTTTTCTAAGGCCTCATCTGTCCCTGTGCCGAAAAGTGTTTTCCCATCAAAGGGTTGGTTCAGTAACGATGTTTGTACTTCTTGTTTGAACCCTGATACTCTGAGCCATGCATGTCTCCTTAACATGATGCTTGTGTTAGTAGATCTTGCCGCAGTGTCTGCTGCGTCTAGGGCGCACTTTATTGAAGTGTTAGTAATTAACTTCCCTTCTTGTATGAGTTGATCTGCCCTTTTTTGGTGTTCTTTAGGGAGATGTGTGATGAGTTTCTCTAACTCATCATAATGCGCTCTGTCATACCTTGCAAGTAGTGCTTGCGTATTAGCTATGCGCCAGCTGTTTGCCGCTTGAGATGCTACTCTCTTGCCAGATGCATCTATTAGTTTAGACTCTTTGTCGGGAGGTGGAGCTTCTCCTGTAGATAAAGAGTTTGCTCTCTTACGAGCGTTAGTGACCACTAGTGAGTCTAGAGGAATTTGCCCTTTAATGTATATTGGGTCTTTTGGAGCTGCCCTATATTTTTTATCGATTCTTGGGTTCAGTACCCTAGCCCTCACTGGGTCTTTGAATATCTCTGATGTATGACTGAGAAGGCCCTTCAGCATTGGTAGTGTTCCTGATGTTCTTTGTGCAGTAGGTAGTGTTTCTAATAAGAAATCCTCTATTTGAGGTTCTGCATGTAGTTCTACCTTATGATATGTTGCTGCTCTATTAATGAGTTGTGCAAACCCAGTGTTATCATCAGGAGGTGAAGGTTTTGAGGGATACAATTCAGGGTCGTTCTCATTATCTGACCCTACATTATACTCTTCCCATGGGTCTGCCTCCTCTGGGATTGTGTCTTCATCATCCCCAGGATGTTCCCCCTCCCCTGTGTCACTCTCTACATCTGTTGTTGGTGTAGATGGTCGTGTGGGAGGAATATTTGGCCTATTGTGAGGAAGAGGAGAAGATGGTGTGTGTCTGGGTGTAGGAGAAGGGGGAGGAGTTGTATTCGTCCCCATTGTTCTCTTCTTCGGATGAATCTTGTCGTCCGAATGTTCATTCTTCCTCTTTTTAGGTAGTTCTGTGACTACCTTGCCAGTCTTTGGGTCAATAAACAGAGTCTTTTGTTTAGGATCAGTCCCGTGTTCCTGTATCGGTACCGCAGTTTTCGGGTCCGAAAGGTGTTTTTTCTTTTGAATGTCCATTTGTGTTTTCGGTACCGAGATCTTATTCGGATCCGATTTCTTCGGTATCGAAGATGTCCCCGGTGTCGAGGGTGTTTTCGACGCCGAAACGTGCTTCGGTGTCGACATGGACTGCTTCGACTTCGAGCTTTCCTTGACTTGGAGCTTCGGTGTCGATGTGGTCCGTTTATCGGAACCGGAACCACCATGATGGGAGACCGAGTGTTTCGGTTTCTGTTTCGTTGCCGGGCTCGAAGGCGGGGCGTTGGAAACTTTTTTCGGTTGTCTGACCGGGCTCGAAGGCGGGGTCGATACCGTGTGGGGTCTGTTTTTTGGTAAAGGGACGTCGTCACTCACGGTTTGTTGGACGTCGATTTCCTCGACGTCGGACTCGTCCGCTTCAGACCCCGCCTCATCGGCCTCTTCTTCCTCCTCTTCTGGGTGCGGGTCCTCAAACAGCTCCGGGATTGCTTGTGACTGCATTCTCGATACCTCGTGTCTTCGGGCTCGACGGTTTCTAATCGTCGATTTTGAAGAGAACGCTGCACAGGCCTCACAGTCCCTGGATTCGTGTTCAGGGGACAAGCAGAGGTTGCACACCTCGTGTAGGTCCTTGTGTGGGAACTTAGCACCACACGTTGGACATTTTTTGAATGGAGTCCTTTCCATGGACCCCGGGCTGGACTACGTCGAGTTTCTCGTCGTCGTCCTTCGAACCGCGTCGGTATGGAGTGAAGTCGCGTTCGATAACGATACCGTCGATTTGGAAATGGATACGCGCCGGTTATAACCTTCTTTGTTGAAGTCGGTCCGGAGCGCTTCGATCCTCATCCGAACCCGATGGCGGAAAAAAACAATCTAAGGATGGAGCCGATGCCCATGCGCACTAACACCGAGAGGAGGAGTCATCTATGACGACAAAGACTTCTCCAGAAGAAAAACAAAGTGCAATCATCCGAGCCCAACACCAGATGGCGATCTATTCATAAATGTACCATCTGCAGCCCATATGCCTCGAACAGGAGGTTTAGAGAAAAGAGCCTGGAGCTCACTCACTCTCCTGGCAGAGGTGATGGAAACCAGGAAAGCAGTCTTCAGAGTAAGAAGGCGAAGAGGACAGTTATGAAGCGGCTCAAAGGGAGCGCACATCAGGTAAGTTAAAACCAGATTCAAGTCCCACTGGGGCATCACGAAAGGAACAGGAGGAAACATATGAGTGATGCCCTTCAAGAATCTGTTAACAATTGGGGACTTGAACAAAGAAGGCTGATCAGGTAGCCTCAAGAAGGTGGAAAGGGCAGAAAGGTAGCCCTTGATAGTTGCCCAGAGCAGAGCCCTGCTGGGCAAGAGAAAGAAGGAAGAGGAGAACCTCAGAAAGGGGGGCAGAGAGCAGATCCACAGCCTTTGCTGTGCACCATGCCACAAATCTTTTCCACCTGCAGGCGTATACCGATTTTGTGGAGGGACGCCTGGCTGCCAGAATCACATCACATACTTCAGGAGGCAAGTCAAATGGCCTCAACTGTCGCCGCTCAATCTCCAAGCATGGAGGTGGAGACTGGACAGGTTCGGGTGGAGGACCGTCCCCTGCTGCTGCGACAGAAGGTCCTCCTGAAGAGGCAGACGAATCGGGGGATCGACTGACATGCGGAGTAGCTAGGGATAGGAGTATCTTCCTGCACAGTCCGGAGCCACCGGAATGACTTGGGCCCGGTCGCGTTTGATCTTTAGCACTCTGGGCAGAAGTGGTATAGACATAAAGACGTACAACAGACCGCAACTCCACTCGTGACGAAAAGCATATCCGAGCGAGTGCCGCTTTGGAAATTCCAACGCGCAGAACTGATGACATGGCGCGTTCTCTTTGGTGGCGTATAGATCTAACCAAGGCTCTCTCCACTGCTGAAAGAGGCCATGCGCCATGTCCAAGTTCAGACGCCATTCGTGATCCATCATGCACCAGCGGCTGAGTTCGTGTGCCCTGGCGTTCAAGGAACCTACCAGCATGTCCAGAGGCGCAGAGCCTCCTGACAAATGGTCCACGACCCCACCCCGCCCAGTTTGTTGCAGTACCGGCAGTGGTGTCCATGAACACCTGCACTACACTTCCCCGGACAGAGGGAAGGAATGCTTTCAGTGCAAGTCGGATCGCCCGCAGCTCCAGAAGGTTGATCTGGAGCCGGAACCCCGCCGGAGACCAGACGCCTCTGATCCCCCCTCTCTCCCATGTGGCCCCGCCATCCCAGGAGGGACGCATCTGTCACCACTACGTTGGGAAAGGGAGAGATCTGCCGCTGACCCAATCGCGGTTCGTGAGCCACCACTAAAACTGTTTTGCAGTGCCCTCCGAGATCCGGACGTGGTCGGACAGGTTGCCCTGATGCTGTACCCACTGAATCTTCAGGTCCCACTGCAGAGCCCGTATCCACCACCGGGCGTGATGCACCAGAAAGATGCAGGAGGCCATAGGCCCCAGGAGCCGCAGCGTCAACCTGACCGAGACTCGGGATAAAGGCTGAAAGACCGGAATCAGAGCCTTAATATACCGAACCCGCTGTTCGGGGGGATAAACCAGGCCCGGACTTGCCTTTGCGGGCACCGGGCAATCCCCCGGTGCACCGCAAGGTTGGGAGACGGTTTTTGTTACAGGGCCGTTTTTGCAGCGTTGCTAAAAAAAAAAAGAAACTGCCCTGTAACACAATCAGCCAAAAACCAGCCCTGGCAAAGAGCGCGGTCGCACCCCCTACCCACCCGGGGTTGGGTGGGTGGGGGCGGCCGAGCACTTTGCCAGGGCTGGTTTTGGTTCCCTGTCCGGCCCCGGGATAAACCCGAAACTGCACTGATAAAGAGGAGCTTCTGGGAGGGGCACAGGTGTGACTTCGGCACATTGATGGAGAACCCCAGCGAGTGCAGGAGGTCGGTCCTAGTCTGGAGGTGGGAGACGACTGTTTGGGGTGAGCCCGCCTTCAACAACCAATCATCGAGATAGGGGAAGACTGAAACCCCTAACCTGCGCAGATGAGCTGCGACCACCGCCATCACTTTCGTGAACACCCGTGGGGCGCTGGTAAGGCCGAAGGGGAGCACGGTAAACTGAAAGTGCTCGTGGCCTACCGTGAACCGCAGGTAACGCTGGTGGGCCAGCAGGACGGGGATGTAGAAATACGCGCCCTGCAAGTCCAACACTACCATCCATTCTGGGTCCAGGGCAGCTAGGACCTGAGCCATAGCCAGCATTTTAAACTTCTCTTTTCGGAGGAAGCCGTTGACGCTCCTTAGAACCAAGATAGGGCGTAGGCCCCCTTTGCCCTTCTTGGGTACCAGAAAGTAGTGGGAATAACAACCACGTCACACTTCTGGCCCAGGACCGCGCTCGACGGCCCCCTTGGCCAAGAGGGCTGTAACTTCCTCCTGCAGAAGTTGCAAGTGATCATCCGACATGCGGTGGTACTGCGGTGGCATGGCTGGAGGGGTTGCCTCGAAGGGGAGGGAGTAGCCCCTTCGGACGATTTGCAGCACCCACCTGTCCAATTTGATGGAGCGCCAGTGGAGGAGGTGATGGCGAACATTGCCCCCACTGGCGTCAAATGGGCCTGAAAGCTCGGACAAGGAGAATTTTGAAGCAGATGCTGCAGGGGTGGGTGCGGACTGGCCTTGCCACGGCCACGGTGGTTACCACGTCTGCGTTGAGGTGGATTCTGCGGCCTGTGGCTAGCTGGATGTGAGGAGGCGCCCCTTCCTTGGCCACGAAAGGGACGAAAGGCCGAAGTCTGCTGGCGATGGCAAAGGCCCAAGGACTTGGCCGTAGCCCTGAAGTCCATAAAACATTCCAGTGCGCTATCCGCCTTGTCGCCAAAAAGGCGACTGCCACCAAAGGGCATGTCCATAAGGGATGCTTGGACATCGCCAGAAAAGTTGGCGGACCTCAGCCAGGCGTGGCGGCGAACCGCCACAGTCGTTGCAATAGGCCTGCCTAGCGAGTCCATGGTATCCAGTCCACACTGAATGGAGTATCGTGCTGCGTCCCTTCCCTCCGCGAGGGCCTGGGTTAGCTTTGCCTGGACCTCCGCCGGGCTCTGCGGCAGCACTTCAGCAACCGTATCCGACAAGGAGTGGGAATAACGGCCCAAAAGGCAGGCGGCTTCGACAGACCGCAACCCCAAACTTAATGAGGAGAACAGCTTCTTACCGAACTGGTCATACCTTTTGGATTCCCGATCCGGAGGGGCAGTCGGGAATGCGGTCTGGGAAGTTGAGGTCTGGATCAACAGACTCTCAGGGGTGGGGTGAACGGACAGGAAACTGGGGCCACCCAGAGCCGGGCAGTGGCGTCGGGCCACGTTCCGTCTACAGGGAGGTCTGTGGAGGGCTTGGACCAGGTGCCCAACAGAACGTCAGTGAGGGCCTCGTTGAACGGCAGGAGAGGCTCTGAGGAGCTTGCCTGCGGTTTGAGGACCTCAGTGAGGAGGTTAGCCCTCATGGCCGCGACTCGGCCTGAAGAGCCAAAGCCTTGGCTGCCCAAGTCAACACCACACTGTACGCAGCCCCCTGGCATCCCCAAGTTTGTTCGCCCAGAAGAGTGATGTCGCTTCTTGTGCTTTGACTTACCGGAGGACTTTGAGCCCGACGAGTGGTGTTGACTCGCCGAGCTGTGATGACTGTGGCACTGCGACCCGTCCCTCGACCTCCTCCTGGACCTCGAGCGGCGCTGGGCCGACTGCCGGATCTCGAGTCGCTTACGGGACCGCTCCCGTCTAGCTTTCGACGTCAAGGCCCGGCAGTCGGGGCATGACTTGTCATCATGCTCAGCCCGAGGCAATAAAGGCACAGACGGTGGGGGTCGGTCACCGACATTAGTCTGTTACAGTCGTCACAGGGTTGGAACCCTGGCATCTCTATCGGCACCGGAGTGGATAAACTACTCTAGAAGATCCAAAACAGATCGAAAAAGTTAGTCAAAAAGTGACTGAGTACTGCTCTTCCCGGATCTGTGCTTGCAGGCGCGGAAAAAAGAAGAACTGACATCAGCGCGCGAGGGTGGCGTCTAAGTAATTTGACAACGTCGTCCCGGCGACCACGACGCATACGACGGACGCGGAGCCGCAGACGCCTACCGACGCGCAGGGGTACTGCTACGCAAAACTTTCCGGATCCAGTCGGATGCCTGGGGATATTCTAAGGTAAGGAATCTTACACTAACCTGTTTCTTTCAGATAATATAGAAGGACAGAACGTGCAAAGTGACTGTCCCTCCTCACTACCGAATCTAAGCAGTAATGCTTTGCAAAAGTGTGGAGAGAGGCCTAAGTTGCCGCTCTACAAATGTCCTCTACAGGACCACCTCTAGACAAAGCAGATGTTGAAGACTTTGCTCTAGTAGAGGGAGTTCTTATACTCTGGGGGTTCCTTACCGGCCAAAGAGTAACACATCTTGATGCACAATATAATCCATCTGGAAAGGGTGCGCGAACCACACGATAGTCTTTAGTCCTATCTAGGTAAAAACTCACCGCCCCTCTTGGGGTCCAAGCGGTGAAGCCTCTCCTCTTCCTTGGAAGGGTGAGGGGGAAGATAGAAGGTGGGAAGCGTAATGGACTGCCCCAGATGGAAGGGAGTTACCACCTTAGGCAGAAAAGCAGCCCTGGTACCGAGTACCATTCTTTCAGCATGAATGGTCAAGAATGGGGGTTTGAACTCCGAGCTTGAAGATCACTTACCTTGCTTGCCAAGGTAATGGCAACTAGAAGGAAAATGCTACTTACCAGTATGCATCTGTTCTTGGCATGTAGGGCTGCAGAACCACACACTTTTGCATTAGATCACCATCTGGTGGTGGGCCCGGATGATTACATTTTGTTGTTGTCTTGGAAGAGTCTTTGTCTGCTAGGTGACTCCTCTCCCTTAGACCGTAGTGCGCATGGGCATAGACTCCATCCTCAGATTGTTTTTGCCATTGGGCAAATGATGCAGTTGAATCATTACAGATAAGGATGACCATGTTTTATGTATCTAAATAAGATAATACTGGAACAGATATAGGCAGCTGGGGAGGAGTGTGTGGTGCTGCAGCCCTACATGCCAAGAACAGATGCATACTGGTAAGTAGCATTTTCCGTTCGAGGCATATGGGCTGCAGACCACACACTTTTGCATAGATTGCACAGCAGTTTCTCCCTTAGCGGCGGTCACCCACATCTGTTGCAGTAGTTTGAAATAATGTCTTTAGTACAGCCTGGCCCACACTTGCTTGCTGTTTTGCCTGCACATCTACACAGTAGTGTTTTGTAAATGTGTGCGTAGTAGACCATGTAGCTGCTTTACAGATATCATCTAATGGTATGTTTCCTAAGAATGCCATAGATGCTCCTATCTTACAGGTAGAATTAGCCCTAGGAGGAATGGATAAAGTGTGTTTCGCTTTTTGGTAGCAAATTTGAATACACTTAACAATCCATCTGGCGATGCCCGATTTGGAAATTGGAATGCCTTTATGTGGAGGTGAAAAGGACACAAACAATTGTTTAGTTTTACGAAAAGGTTTTGTCTCATCTATGTAGTATAGAATCGCTCTCTTTACATCTAGTGTGTGAAGAGCCCTTTCTGCAACTGTTTGCGGTTGTGGAAAAAATACCGGCAACTCAATGGATTGGTTGAGATGGAAGGGTGAAATGACTTTCGGCAGAAACTTTGGATTTGTCTTGAAAAACACTTTATTATGATGCAGTTGTATAAATGGTTCTTGAATTGTTAATGCCTGGATCTCACTCGCTCTTCTTAGTGATGTGACTGCTACTAAAAAAGCAACCTTCCATGTAAGAAACTAACTCACACGTATGCAGTGGTTCAAAGGGAGGACCCATAAGTCTTGTAAGAATATTTAAATTCCATACTGGAGAAGGTGGTATTCTTGGAGGAATTATTCGTTTAAGTCCTTCCATGAACGCTTTTATAGCAGGTACTCTAAACAAGGACAAATGTTGTCTGTTTTGTAGATATGCCGCTATAGCAGCAAGATGTAATCGAATTGAAGAGTATGCTAAATTAGATCTTTGCAGATGTAAGAGATAGCATATGATGTTTTGTATAGAAACATCTAAGGGGGTTCACGTTATCTGTGCAATAGACAACAAATTGTTTCCATTTTGCGGCATAACATGCTCTAGTGGTAGGACGTCTTGCCCGTTTAATGACATCCATGCAATCAGGAGGTAAATTTAGATATCAAAATTCTAAAACCTCAGGAGCCAAATCGCTAGATTGAGCTGCATTGGGTCTGGATGCATAATCTCTCCATGGTTCTGTGTTAGTAGATGTGGGGAGAGTTTTAGTTTGTGATGTGGTACTACAGAGAGCTGCAGTAGCGTTGTGTACCACGTCGGTCTTGCCCACGTTGGTGCTATTCGAATCAATGTGAGAGAATGTTGCCTTACTTCGTATTAGGAATTAGTGGGAGAGGTGGAAAAGCATACGCAAATTTGTTTGACCAGTTTGTAGGAGAGTAGGGTCTGCAATCCTATGGTCCCCCCAGATTTTTGCTTTTTGCTTCACTGGTTTACGACTTTCCCTGGCTGTGGGCCTGCTAATCAGACCCACAGCCTAGCTGTTCTCTCTCTAAATTGACAACCATGTACTTTAGGTGCATTTACCAATTGGTACTGGGCCACCCTATCAGTCCCTGTACAGTGTACCTTAGGTATCCAGGGCATAGGTGTACCCAGGGCCTACCAGGGGCCGAAGCATGTATTATGCCACCCCTGGCTGGCCACCTAAACCTGGCACAACTGGCTGCAAGACAGCTGGGGCAAGGTGGTGTAATCACCCTTTGCTATAGATCTAGTATACCTATATCTAACCCCAAAATGGACACCTATATTCCTATCAGTCACTCCTATGGCAGGCCTTATCAATCCTGAAGGCAGAGTGCTTGGAATTATGTGAGATGGTGCTCTGGCATGAGCTGAGCCCGTCTGCAGCTTGCGGAACCAAGTCCTAATAGCTGTTCCATGATAACGCTATACCATATACTCTTAAGTGCATTATAATCCTCGCGGTTAAATGCTAACTCTGGTATAACATTATTAAAACATGTCGAGTAAGGTGTCATACGAATTTGAATACAACCCCCTCACCAATTCTGGCGACGGGGGTAGCATTCCACCCTTCTAGAGGGACACGACATGTATGTAACTGTGAACCCCGGTTAAAGTTAACTCGAGCCTCAGCATCACAAAATGGATGCTGCCACCACAGACACAAGTCTGACCTCCTGCTGCTGGGAGTCCTTCCAGCGAGGGAGGCTTGGACAAAGGGTTTCCTGCCTTGGGAGGTGCTAGCACCACCCCAGACAGGATTTTGTGTATTGGGTAGGACCGGCCTGAAAGGAATGAGACATGCCTGGGGCACACAAGGTGCCCTGTGCATACACCGGCTCACACCAGTTGCTGGGGCACCCCTGCCCCAGTTCTGGCGCGAAGCCGGACAAAGGATAGGGGGTGTAACCACCCCCCTTCCTGGTCCCACCCAGGGGAGGGACCTAGTCAGTAAAGCAGCCCCCTTTAGCAGGATATAGGTAGGAGCTGGTCCCATTCCAAATTAGATTATTCCTGAACTACTCTACAAGAAGAAACTCTGGACTTCGACGTTCTGCTCCACAGAAGACTGAAGAATCTCCCTTGTGGGCAAGGAGTGTCCACCCAGCAACTGCAGGCACCATCAAGCGTCCAGCGGCTTCCCTTTGTCGTCTTCCTTCCAGGATCCAGACTTCAGAGCCAGACGAGACCCGGATTCCCAGACCTCTCCGACCTCAACTCACATCTGCAGCACAGCTGAGATCCGTGGGTGCGACGAGACTCGTGGGACCGGCCATCTTGGAAGAAACTGCACTTCGCTTCCAGCACGACTCCCGAGGTAAACTCGACCAAGTGCTTTCGAGATTGAGAAGCCCCAGCCCCTGCACCGAAGATCAGCCCCCCCAGCATCCACGAGATCTGCGTGGGGCCCTTCTGCTTGTTTGCTGCTCGACGCGTTGTCTGGTCACTTGCCGGCTGGCTAGTGGCCTCCTAGACGACGAACCTTGAAATCTTCACTGCTGGTCTGGTTGCTCCAGACTGGCCCCTGCTCCCTTCCAAAAGAGGGGCACCCCGGACTCTCCTAGTCCGCACCAGACGCCTTTTCCACTCACCGCGTGGGTTGCCTTTGCCAAGGCCTGTTGACGCCGAATCCGGAACCAACACCGCCGACAGCGAGAGCCTGCGTGGGACAGCTCGTGCCTCCATCCTGGTCGTCCAAGACACCTCCTGGTCCACGTGGCTGTAGAGTCAAGCGTCCACTCTTCACTTGATCGCGACAACGACATCTGGTTCCTTCCTGGTTCCACTCCAGTCACTGGCTAGTGACTGAACATTGTCCCCTCTGCTTTCAGGTCTTCAGCATCCCTGATCCACCCTTGGATCACACCGGACATCTTCCTCCTGGTCGCCTGCAGCATCTTTTCTTTCAGGCTCCATTGATTTCAACGCAGAAACTCGACACGACTTGGCACCTATGCACCTGCAGCCCGTGGGTGAGGTAACGAGAGCATTTCGGTGCTCAAGGGTAGCTTGACTCTCCTAGTGTCCAGATTCACAGTCCTTTTAGTCCTAACTAGTCAGGATTGTCCGTACTCACCTTTTTCTTGAACTGTACTGTCCATAGACGTTACGCATCCCGCGTGTGAATTCACACTCTGCACCCGCGTCCCGTGGGCCTCCTATTACTTACCTAAGGTTAGGATAGCGTAGTCCCAGCGGTCCTGCAGCCTCTGGACAGCTCCATTTCTTCTATCGACTCTCACATTCCATTTACTTAGTATATGGTTTGTCGTGCCCCTAGGGCACCATTGTAATTTTGTGCAACTTATCGTATTTTTCCTAAGAGATTGTCATGTGCTTAGCCCTCTGACCTCAAAGAGTTCAGAGGTGTTTGTTATTGATAAATATACTGTTTATTTTCATAACAATGGGGAGAGGGGTTGGCCTAACGGCTAAGGCGCTCGACCTCAGACCTGGGGAACTTGGTTCGAGTCTCGGTAACGACGCCAAAAACCCCCTGTGATTCTGGGCAAATCACTTAATCTCCCCGTGCCTAAAAAAATGAAAGTGTGTCCTCATGTAACGTAACTGGTGCTATGTAAAGCGCTCTGATAACTGATTCGGTTCGGTTCTAGTTCGCGCTATATAAAACTCTGCAAAAAAAACAACAACAAAAAAAAAACCAACCTGTGTGGTGTCCTTTCACCTGGTATTCAAGGGGTTATATTGTGGTAAAACAGCTGGCTTCACATGCCAAAAGAGTTTAGCCTAAGACTGCTTTGTCCATGCTACTATTAGGATAGCTGGTCTATAAGGTTGACTTACAACCAATCACCATAAGGGTTGTTTGGACTGATACAAGGTGATCACTAGAACTAGTGAGCATCATATATCAGGCCAACTTCTCACACAGTTCCTCCATACCGCATTTATTTATTTATTTATTTGAACTTATATTGCGCGCAGCTACCCTCAATGGGTTTCCCGGCGCCAGGGATAGATAAAAGAAAGAAAACAAGCAAAAGGCCCAAAACAGAACAAACAGTGCAGAGGGATTAATTGAACAGAAGGGTCTTCATTTTTTTACGAAAAGGGAGGAGATCAGTCTCGGCTTTCAATCAATCATTCAAAGCATGTATGTGGGTGAGGAGACGGAAGGTGATTCTCTTGTTGACCGGGAGCCAGTGCAGGTCTCTCAGGTGTCCGGAGATGTGGTTGCTGTGAGAAGTTGGCCTGATATGCAGTGCTCACTATTCTAGTGATCACTATGTATCAGTCCAGACAACCCTTATTGATGATTGGTTGTAAGTCAACCTTATAGACCAGCTATCCTAGTAGCATGGATACGAGCAGTCTAAGGCTAAGACTCTAGAGGGCGTGTTAAGCCAGCTGTTTTACCATCACATATACCCCTTGAACACCAAGTGAAAGGACACCACACAAGTTGTTATGAAAATAAATGTATATTTATTTCTAACAAGAGTACCCTGGCTCTTTATGAGACAGGGAGCTAAGCACACAAAACTCTTACGAAAATACTTAAGTCGCACAATTTACACAAATGCCCGAGGGGCACGAAAAACCATATACACAAAAAGTGGAATGTGAAATTACTAGCAGGTAAGTACTATTCTCATAGGCTTTAGGATCGCTAGGACTGGACTACTGAACCTTTAGATTACTAGCAGGAGACCTAGGGACGTTGTGTGCAGAGTGGGAACTCTCACGCGTAAGGCGGGAAAAAGTCTATGGAGGCTAGCAATTGCAAAGTTACTGTTCTCGGGCGAACCCGACTAGGTGGGTCGAAAACAAGAGTGGATCCGAACACTTAGGGTGTTGGACTATGCTGGAGCACCGGAGTACTCAGTTTACCTAGCCCAGGGGCTGCGGCTGCATAGGGTTCAAGTTGCGTCGGAAACCCTCGTTGACGAACCAGGAGCCTGAAGAAAGAAGTTGCTGGCAGGCGGCCAGTGAAGAAGTTCGTGGAGATCCAAGCCTGGATCAGGGAAGAAGAACACCTGTAAGCAGAGGGGACCAAGTTCTGAATCACTAGCCAGTGATTAAGTGGGCACCAGAGTGGCACCGGACGAAGTCACCTCGACCAGGTGAGTGGGCGCTGCTGGGCTCTGCAGTCTCTCGGACCAGGAGGCGTTGTCGGCGACCAGGATGGAGGTGCGAGCTGTCCCACGAAGGTACTTGCTGTCGACGTCGCTGGACCGAGGATTGGGGCAACAAGTCTTGGCAAATTCAAGCCCACGCAGTGGACCTAAAAGGGAGTCTGGAGTGGACCAGGAGGGTCCGGGGTGCTCCTCTGTTGGAGGGGAGCAAGGGCCAGTCTGGAGCAACCAGACCAGCAGTGGTTGTCGTCGTGAAGCGTCGTAAAAGGGCCACTAGCCAACGGGCAAGTGACCTGGACAACGCGGTGAGCAGCAAAGAGCAGAAGGGCCCCACGCAGATCTCGTGGATGCAAGGGGGCTGTACTTCGGTGCTGGAGCTGCTCAGGGTCGGGGCTTCTCTTACCCCAAAGCACTCGGTCGAGGGTCACTCGGTGGTCGTGCTGGACAAGCGTCGTGCAGTTCTGAAGATGGCCGGTCCCTCGAGGTCTCGTCGCACCCACGGATCACAGCTGGGCTGATGATGTAGGTTGAGGTCAGAGGTGCCAGGGAAGCCGGTTCTCGTCGTGCTGGAGCAGTCTTGATCCGAAGGAGAGACTGGCAACAAACCGCGATGCTTGGTTGGTGCCTGCTGCTGCAGGGTGACTACTCCTTAGTCACAAGGGAGAAATCTTGAGAAGAGTCTTGAGTTCTTCGTGTAGAAGGTCGGTTCAGGATTCAAAGATTGATCTAATTTGGAGGGAGGCCTGCTCCTACCTTTATCCTGCAAAAGGGGGCTGGCACGTGACTAAGTCCTGCCCTATGGGTGGGACCAGGAGGGGGGTGGTTACACCCCTCTTTGTCCGGCTTCGCGCCAGAACTGCGGGCTTTCCCCCGCTCAGGGTCTGGTGTGCCCCTGGAACTGGTTCAAGCCGGCCTATGCACAGTGAGCACCGGGGTGCCACTTGCAGTCACCTTCCTCTAAAGCCCTGCCTACTTAGGATACACAAAATCCTGTCTGGGACGGTGCTGGCACCGCCCCTGACAGGAAACCCTTTGTCCTTGCCTCCTGTGCTGGGAGGACTCCCAGCAACAGGAGGGCAGACTTGTGTCTCGGTGGCAGCATCCATTTTGTGAAGCTAAGGCTCTGTCTGACTTTAACCGGGGTTACAGGTTACCAACATGTCGTGTCCCTCTAGAAGGGTGGAATGCTAACCGAGTCGCCAGAATTGGCGAGGGGTTATTATTCCAATTCGTATGACACCTTACTCGACATGTTTTGATAAAGCGATACCAGAGTTGGCATATAACCGCGAGGATTATAATGCACTTAAGAGTATATGGTATGCGTTATCATGGAAACTGCTAAGGGATAGATCCCGAAAGCCGCAGATAGGCTCAGCTCATGCCAGAGCACTATCTCACACGATTCCAAGCACTCTGCCTTCAAGATTGTCAAGGCCTGCCATAGGAGTGACTGATAGGAGATCTGTGTGCCCATTTTAGGGTTAGATATAGGTATACTATATCTAAAGCAAAGGGTGATTACACCACCTTGCCCCAGCTGTCGTGCAGCCAGTTGTGTCAGATTTGGATGGCCAGCCAGGGGTGGCATAATACATGCTGCAGCCCCTGGTAGGCCCTGGGTACACCTATGCCCTGGGTACCTAAGGTACACTGTACAGGGACTGATAAGATGACTCAGTATCCAATTAGATATGTACCCAAGGTACATGGAATCCATTTTACAGAGAGCAGTAGGCCTGGGGCCCTGAATAGCAGGGGCCCAGGTCAACCAAGTCAGAAAACCAGCAAAACACCAGGCAAAAAGTTGGGCGCAACCATAGTCAGGGATCTACCTTCCTACAGCTGCGACAGGGGATGTCCAGGATGAGTCGTGCTGAGGCGTTCTGGATCCACTGGAGTCTCTTCTGGAGTTTGGCGGTGGTTTCGGCGTAGAGGGCGTTGTCGTAGTCCAGTCGGCTGGTGACGAGGGCCTGGGTGACCGTCTT
This sequence comes from Lissotriton helveticus, assembly GCF_964261635.1. Taxonomy (NCBI): domain Eukaryota; kingdom Metazoa; phylum Chordata; class Amphibia; order Caudata; family Salamandridae; genus Lissotriton; species Lissotriton helveticus. The sequence continues at coordinate 1,493,758,553 of NC_136067.1, read as the reverse complement.
CCTGGTCTCGGTGGGGATCCACCGGAAGACCTTGCGTAGGATGTTGAAGCACGACGAGGAGACGGCGTTGACTTGTCTGGTCATGGAGAGGGAGGAGTCCAGGATGAAGCCCAGGTTGCGTGCGTGGTCTGTTGGTTTGGGTGCGCTGCCTAGGGCGGGGGGCCACCAGGAGTCATCCCAGGCGGAGGGTGAGGATCCCAGGATGAGGACTTCCGTCTTGTCCGAGTTCAGTTTCAGGCGGTTGTTCTTCATCCATTTGGCTACCTCTTTCATCCCTTCATGTAGGTTGGCTCTGGCGGTGTCGTTGGTGAGGGAGAGGATCAGCTGGGTGTCGTCGGCGTAGGAGATGATGTTGAGGTTGCGCTGGCGTGCGATGGCTGCGAGGGGACTCATGTAGACGTTGAAGAGGGTTGGGCTGAGCGAGGAGCCTTGAGGAACGCCGCAGATGACTTCGGTGGCTTCTGAACTGAACGGGGGGAGGCAGACTGTGTCCTTCCGGCGAGGAAGGAGGTGATCCACTCCAGTGCCTTCTCCTGGATTCAGACGTTGCTGAGGCGCTGTACTAGGGTAGGGTGGGAGACAGTGTCGAAGGCCGCGGAGAGGTCTAGGAGGATGAGGGCCGCTGTTTCTCCGTTGTCGAGCAGAGCTCGGATGTCATCGGTTGCTGCGATCAGGGCGGTCTCGGTGCTGTGGTTGGCCCGTAAGCCGGACTGCGAGAGGTCGAGGGATCCGTTCGTCTCGAGGAAGGCGGCCAGCTGCTTGTTGACGGTCTTCTCGATTACTTTTGCGGGAAACGGGAGCAGTGAGATGGGTCGGTAGTTCTTGAGGTCGGTGGGGTCGGCTGATGGCTTCTTTAGTAGGGCGCTGAGTTCGGCGTGCTTCCAGCTCTCCTGGAAGGTAGCGGTGTTGAAGGAGGTGTTGATGATGTCCCGCAGGTGGGGTGCGATGACAGCGTCGGCCTTGTTGAAGACGTGGTGAGGGCAAGGGTCGGTCGGAGATCCGGAGTGGATGGAGTTCATCGGGCGGATGGTGTCTTCGGTGCTGATCGGGGTCCAGGCGCGGCTGATGGTGGTGGGGGGCGGTGGTTCGGTCGTGACGTGCGTCGGTTGAGTGCTGAAGCTGTTGTGTATGTCCGCGATCTTGTTGTTGAAGTAGGAGGCGAGGGAGTTGCAGAGGTCTTGCGAAGGGGCGATGTCGTTTCCGGCGTTGGGGTTGGAGAGCTCTTTAACGATGTTGAAGAGTTCCTTGCTGTTGTGTGCGTTGTTGTCCAGTCGTTCCTTGAATGCAGTTTTCTTGGTGGTGTGGATCAGTTGGTGGTGTTTTCGGGTGGCGAGCTTGAGGGCAGTCATGTTGTCCGGTGTTGGGTCTCTGCGCTAGGCTTGCTCAAGGGCTCTGCAGTCCTTCTTGGAGCTCTTGAGTTAGTCGGTGAACCATGGGGCTTTCTTGCTGCCGGGTCTGCTAGGCGGGGTCCTCAGAGGGGCGAGGTCGTCTGCGCAGTCGCTGATCCACTTCGTGAGGTTGGTGGCCGCTTGGCTGGGGTTCGTTGCGCTGGTGGGTGGGTTCTTGCTCAGGGAAGTCGCGAGCTGGTCGGCTGTGATCTTGTTCCAGCTTCTGCGTGCAACCTGTTGCTGTTGGTGGTGGATCGTGGTCCTTTTGAAGCTGAAGTGGACGCAGCTGTGGTCCGTCCAGTGGAGTCCGGTGGCGTGGCTGAAGGCAATGTCCTTGCTGGATGAGAAGACGGGGTCGAGTGTGTCCCCGGCGTAGTGGGTGGGGGTGGTCACCAGTTGCTTGAGTCCGAGGTTAGCGAGGTTGTCCAGCAGGGTGGTGGTGTTGCTGTCGTTGTTGTTCTCCAGGTGGAAGTTGAGGTCCCCGAGGAGGAAGTAGTCAGCGGAGGGGAGGGCATGCGGGCTGACGAAGTCGGCGATGTCCTCGCTGAATTGTGTGCGTGGTCCCGGGGGTCTGTAGACGAGGGTGCCTCTGAGGGTGGTCTTGGGGTTGATGTGGATCTGGAAGTGCAGGTGCTCCGCGGGTGCAAGGGTGTCATCTGTGTTGGTCGTGATGCGGATGGAGTTCCTGTGGATGATGGCGATGCCTCCTCCTGTCTGGTTGACGCGGTCCCTCCGGATGATCTTGAAGCCGTCCGGGATGGCGATGTCGGGCGCTGAGAAGGCGTTCATCCAGGTTTCCGTGAGGAAGGCGACGTCTGGGGCTGTGGTGTCGAGGAGGTTCCAGAGCTCGACGGCGTGTCTGTGGACTGGGCGGGTGTTGAGCAGGATGCACTTCAGGTGGCTGCTGCTGTTGCTCGTCGAGCTCTTGGGCACTGCTGGAGTGGTGCAGGTCCGGATGCAGGTGAACTTGCAGGAGTTGCAGCAGAAGGGTCCGTGGGTGCGTCTCGGGGTGGCTCGGTAGCAACCCGGGAGTCGACCGGCGTTGAGTGCGTGGAGTTCGGTGGCAGCGTAGGTCCGGCGGGAGGGCTGGTGACTGCGGGAGACAGGGGTCCTGGCACTGGGCGCGGACGGGCTTACTTTTGGCGCGCCTTCGGCGCACAATCGGCGCGCACGCTGCACGTGCACACGGTCGCCATTTATGGCGAAGTGCAGGGAGGGAGGATCAGCTGGGAGCGGGGAGGAAGGGGGCGTGTCCACACTCCCGGCGGCGGGAAGCGGGGAGCGGGTGTGCGCAGGGGACAACAGCACAGGGGGGGGGGGGGGACAACAATACTAGCACAGGAAAACAAAGTATTTAAACAAAAATACAGTACAATATCTGAACGAAGCAACAGAATGGCAGGGATGCGGGAAACTACGAGCGGCGGCGGGGGGCGTGGCCCGAAGGCGGGAAGGCTCAGAACGGCTCAGAGCAGCGGCAGGCAGGCGGAGGGCACACGCGACAGCTGGTGGCCGTGCGGCGCGGGGGTGTCCTATGAAGGCCGGCGGAAGAGCATTCCACATCTTTGGGCCAAGATAAGAAAACGAGCGGCCGCCCATTTTGGCCAGTTTAATTCTGGGAACAGAGAAATCGCCACTAGTGGAAGATCTTAAAGTACGACCAGGCTTATAGACTTGAACCAGGTTCTGCAGGTATTTAGGGGCAGAACCCTGCCTGATTTTAAAAAGAAGGCATAAGGTTTTAAATTTTACACGGTTCGGGACCTTAAGCCAATGAAGGTCACGCAGAGCCTGAGCTGCGGAAGATCTCCGGGGTACATTGCACAATAAGCGAGCTGACGAGTTTTGCACCACCTGAAGCTTATGGCCTTATCGGCCCCAAGATAAAGCACATTTCCATAGTCAATGCGGGAGATCACAAGAGCCTGGACGACAGTTCTCAGAGTAGAGCAAGGTAGCATCCATAGGATCTTCTGCAGCCATCTTAAGGTGGAAAAACAGATTGCAGCGACCCTTGTTACCTGCGGTCTCATAGAGAGCCTATCGTCGATGAGGAAACCGAGGTTGCGGGCTACGGGGGCTGGATTCGGCAGAGGACCCATATCAAAGGGCCAATGCCGAGGGCCCCACAGATCTTTATTCTTGCCCAAAATAACAACCTCGGTCTGGTCACCGTTGAGCTTGAGCAGATGGTCGTGCATCCAAGCAGCAACGCGTGACAGGCCAGATTTCAAGGCAGAGACCTCATGGCCCTCACTGCTGGAGAGAGAGAACACGATCTGCGTGTCGTCGGCATACGAATAGATTGTCAAACCGGCGTCCTCCACGATGGTAGCAAGGGGTCTGACATAAATGTTAAACAGCAGAGGGCTGAGAATCGACCCCTGGGGGACGCCATATGCCGATGAATAGACAGCAGATTCAGCTTCTGTCGAAAACACCTGGAAGGTACGCTCACCTAAAAAGGAGGCAATCCAGGCCAGCGCAGATCCAGCTACACCAAGGGAGCGGAGAGAATCAAGAAGAATGGAATGGGACACGGTATCGAACGCTGCACTCAAATCCAAAAGGATGAGTGCAGAGGTCTCCCCGCAATCGATACCGTGCCAAAGCCTCTCCGTCACCCCGAGGAGTGCAGATTCAGTGGAATAATGTGCGCGAAACCCGGATTGGGACGGATGAAGATATCCCACATTCTCGACAAACGAATTAAGCTGAGTGTTCACATGTCGTTCCAAGATTTTAGAACATACAGGCAGCAGGGATATGGGCCTGAAATTGGCTAAGTTAGTGATGTCCGCGCCGGTCTTTTTCAGCAAGGGAACGACCATGGCATGCTTCCACTTCTGTGCCACCATAGACTCTGTAAGAGATGTATTCAGAAGTCTCATTAGGACTCTCCGTGGCTCGAGGTCCAACAGTTTTAGGATTTTCATAGGAACAGGGTCCCGAGGGGAGCCTGACCTAATACTGTTCAAGCACGATGAGAAAGTGATGTCATCAAACAATAGCCAGTCGTAGATGTACATTGAGGGGAGGGGAAGAGGACTTCTAAAAGTAGCCGCCGGTAGGGAATCAGCAGATGGCGGAGGAGTAATCAAGGATTCATGAATACGCTCCACCTTAGAGATAAAGAAATCTGCGATGGCATCGCACTGTGGTTTATCCAAAGCCGGAGGAGAAGGTACCGTGTCTGCTCCCGTTAGCTTCTTCACTATTGCAAAAAGAGTCCGGACAGTTCTGTGCCTGAGTAATCGTGGATGCCGTAAAGGTGGCCTTGGCCAATTTACAGTTAACATGGTAGTTCTTTAATGCTTCTTTATAAGCCACCTTACTAAGGGTTGAATAGGAAAGCCTCCATTTTCTTTCCAAAGCCTTGCACTTGGCTCGTTGTAATTTTAAATCTTCAGAGAACCAAGGTGCATGAGGATGAAGGGATCTGTGGTTATTACGTGTAGGAGGAAGGAATGCAGTTACAGCATCCATTAACCACTGGGAAACTACAGCATTAGATTCTGATCCAGAGCTTTCCAGAATCGGAGTAGATTCAGTAAGATGTTGATTGAATGCCACCATGTTAAGCTTGTCCCACCGATAGGAAGGCTTGCTCTTACCAACACAGGGCTTAGTATTGGGTGAAGAGAGAGGTAACATGAAGTGTACCGCGAAATGGTCTGACCATTCTAGTGGGCGGGCCCTTTGGGAGCAGTCGTAAGGTAGATTAGAAATAATTGGATCTAACAAGTGACCGGCCGAGTGAGTAGCCCCCGAGTTGCGAAGTAAAAGATTAAAAACTTCGAGGTCAGACAATAACGACTGACAGAGTACCTTCAACATCTTCAAGATGGATGGTAAGGTCACCAAGAATGGTGAAATTAGCCGTTTTAAGTAGTACGGGGGATATAGTATCAGCCAATGACAATATCCAAGGGCCAGCATTGCCCTGAGGGCGATATGAACAAGTTACTTACCTTCGGTAACGATATATCTGTAAGAAACAGTAGTTAGTATTAGATTCCTTACCTTAGAATATCCCCAGGCGTCAGTCTGGATCCGGAAACTTTTGCGTAGCAGTACCCCTGCGCGTCGGTAGGCGTCGTCTGCAGGCGTCCCCTGCGGCTCCGCGTCGTCGGCGTCGTGCGCCGTGATGACGTCGCTGGAGTATATAGACGCCGCCTCCGCGCGCTGACGTCAGTTCTTTGCACACAGCTTTTCCGCGCCAGAACACGCAGAGCCATGTGAGAACCAACACTGGTGCCATTTGAAACTAGGGCCCTGAAAGGGATGACCTTAACCCTAGGTATCAGTTCGCAGAACGGGGAGGACGGGCGGGGCGGTAAGGAATCTAATACTAACTACTGTTTCTTACAGATATATCGTTACCGAAGGTAAGTAACTTGTTCATCTGAAAGAAACAGGTTAGTATTAGATTCCTTACCTTAGAATAGATACCCCAGCAATACCAACCCCGGTGGTGGGTCTGCGAACCAATACAACCTACACCAGAAAGTCCTGGAGGACCGAACGGCCAAAGAAGCCATCCCTCCGGACTTGACTGTCCAGGCAGTAGTGCCTCGCAAAGGTGTGCAGCGAGGCCCACGTGGCCGCCTGGCAAATGTCCTGCAAAGGGACTCCCCGGCCCAGGGCAGTAGTAGCCGCCGTGGCCCGAGTGGAATGGGCCCGCAGCCCAACAGGAGGCTCCTTCCGAGCCAAAGAGTAGCATGCTTTGATGCACAGGACGACCCACCGAGAGATGGTCCGTTTCTGTACCGCCCTTCCCTTCTTCTCACCCACGTAGCCAACAAACAGTTGGTCATCCACCCGGAACTGGCGTGTGCGATCCATATAGAATGAAAGCGCACGTTTTGGGTCCAGACGATGGAGCCGCTCTTCATCCTTTGAAGGATGCGGAGGCGGGAAGAAGGAGGGCAAGGTGATGGACTGCCCAATGTGAAAAGCAGAGACTACCTTGGGCAGGAAAGAAGGTCTAGTCCGAAGAACCACCTTATCAGGATGAACAGACAAGAAAGGAGGTTGAATAGAAAGAGCCTGGAGCTCACTCACTCTCCTGGCAGAGGTGATGGCTACCAGGAAGGCCGTCTTTAAGGTGAGAAGACGGAGAGGACAGGAATGAAGGGGCTCAAAGGGAGCGCACATCAGGAAAGTCAAAACCAGGTTCAAGTCCCACTGAGGCATCACGAACGGAGTTGGAGGATACATGTGCGTGATGCCCTTTAAGAATCCTAACACAATAGGGGACTTGAACAAAGATGGCTGATCAGGTAGCCTCAAGAAGGCGGAAAGGGCAGAAAGATAGCCCTTGATAGTGCCCAGAGCAGAGCCCTGCTGGGCAAGGGAAAGGAGGAAGAGGAGAACCTCAGACAGAGGGGCAGAAAGGGGATCCACAGCCTTTGCTGTGCACCATGCCACAAATCTGTTCCACCGGCAGGCGTATACCGACTTTGTGGAGGGACGCCTGGCTGCCAGAATGACATCACAGACTTCAGGAGGCAAGTCAAATGGCCTCAACTGTCGCCGCTCAATCTCCACGCATGGAGGTGGAGACTGGACAGGTTCGGGTGGAGGACCGTCCCCTGCTGCTGCGACAGAAGGTCCTCCTGAAGGGGCAGGCGGATCGAGGGACCGACTGTCATGCTGAGTAGCTCGGGATACCAGTACCTTCGAGCCCAGTCCGGAGCCACAAGGATAACTTGGGCCCGGTCGCGCCTGATCTTCTTCAGCACTCTGGGCAGAAGTGGTATAGGCGGAAAGGCGTACAACAGACCGCAACTCCACTCGCGCCGAAAGGCGTCGCCGAGCGAGTGCCGTCTTGGAAACTCCAACGCGCAGAACTGATGACATTGCGCGTTCTCTTCTGTGGCGAATAGATCTAACCAAGGCTCTCCCCATTGCTGAAAGAGGCCTCTCGCCACATCCGAGTTCAGACGCCATTCGTGATCCACCGAGCACCGACGGCTGAGTTCGTCCGCCCTGGCGTTCAGAGAACCTGCCAGGTGTTGAACCGTCAGAGTCACGCCCTGACGTTCCAGCCATTGCCAGAGGCGCAGAGCCTCTTGGCAAAGGGTCCACGACCCCACACCGCCCTGTTTGTTGCAGTACCACATGGCGGTGGTGTTGTCCGTGAACACCTGCACTACACTCCCGATGACAAAGGGGAGGAATGCCTTCAGTGCCAGGCGAATCGCCCGCAGCTCCAACATGTTGATATGGAGCCGGGACTCCGCCGGAGACCAGAGGCCTCTGATCTCCGCCTCTCCCAAGTGGCCACCCCAGCCTTGGAGGGACGCGTCCGTCACAACCACGTGCTCCGGCTGGGGAAGGGAGAGGGATCTGCCCCTGACCCAATCGCGGTCTGTAAGCCACCACTGCAACTGTCTCGCAGTGCCCTCCGAGATCAGGACATGGTCGGATAGGTTGCCCTGATGCTGGGCCCACTGAAACTTCAGGTCCCACTGCAGAGCCCGCATCCGCCATCTGGCGTGATGCACCAGAAGGATGCAGGAGGCCATCAGCCCCAGAAGCCGCAGCGTCAACCTGACCGAAACCCGGGATAACGGCTGAAAGATGGGAATCAGAGCCTGAATATCCCGGACCCGCCGTTCCGGGGGATAAACCCGAAACTGCGCCGAGTCGAGAACCGCTCCGATGAAAAGGAGCTTTTGAGAGGGACACAGGTGTGATTTCGGCACATTGATGGAAAACCCCAACTCGTGCAGGAGGTCTGCCGTCATCTGAAGGTGGTGGACGACTGTCTGGGGCGAGCCCGCCTTCAACAGCCAGTCGTCGAGGTAGGGGAAGACTGAAACCCCTAACCGGCGCAGATGAGCTGCGACCACCGCCATCACTTTCGTGAACACCCGTGGGGCGCTGGTAAGGCCGAAAGGGAGCACGATAAACTGAAAATGCTCGTGGCCTACCGTGAACCGCAGGTAACGCCGGTGGGCCGGCAGGACGGGGATGTGAAAGTACGCATCCTGCAAGTCCAACGCTACCATCCAGTCTTGTGGGTCTAGAGCAGCCAAGACCTGAGCCAAAGTCAACATCTTGAACTTCTCCTTCCGGAGGAAGCCGTTGACGTTCCGTAGATCCAAGATAGGACGCAGGCCTCCCTTGTCCTTCTTGGGTACCAGAAAGTAGTGGGAGTAGCAACCACACCCTACTTCTGGCCCAGGAACGCGCTCGATGGCCCCCTTGGCCAAGAGGGCCGTAACTTCCTCCTGCAGAAGTGTCAAGTGGTCCCCCGACACACGGTGGTTCTGCGGTGGCATGGCTGGAGGAGTGGACTCGAAGGGGAGGGCATAGCCCCTTCGGACAAGCTGCAGCACCCACCTGTCCGATGTTATCGCGCGCCAGCGGGAGTGGTGATGGCGAACCCTGCCACCCACTGGCGTCACGTGAGCCCGAAAGCTCGGACTAGGAAGGCTTGGATGCCGCAGCGGAGGGAGGCGTGGACTGACCACGACGCTGGCCTCTACCGCCACCACGGCGGAAACCACGGGCGCCACCGCGCTGGGGAGCGCTCTGCGCCGCGTGGCTGGCAGCACGTGTGGGACCTCCTCTCCCTTGGCCACGAAAGGGCCGAAACGAACCCGTCTGCTGGCGCTGGGTCTGGGTCGAGAGACCCAAGGACTTGGCCGTGACCCTGGAGTCCTTGAAGCGCTCCAGCGCGTGGTCCGCTTTGTCACCAAACAGGCGACTGCCATCAAATGGCATGTCCATAAGCGTATTTTGGACGTCTGGTGAGAAGTTGGCAGATCTCAGCCAGGCATGGCGACGAATCGCCACCGTAGTGGACATGGTCCGTCCCAGTGAGTCCGTGGTGTCCAGACCACAACGGATCGAGTACCGCGCCGCATCCCGGCCTTCAACAAAGGCCCGGGTGAGCTTGTCCCGCACTTCCTGGGGGCATTGCGGCAAACACTCCTCGACCGTATCCCACAGGGAGTGGGTGTAGCGGCCCAAGAGGCACGCGGTGTTACAAGACCGCAGCCCAGCACTCAAAGAGGAAAACACTTTCTTTCCAAATTGGTCGTACCTCTTTGATTCCCGGTCGGGCGGAGCCGACGGAAATGCGGACTGCGAAGTGGAGGCCTGGATCACCAGACTCTCCGGGGAGGGATGGGTGGACAGGAAGGCAGGGTCGTCCGCGCAGGGACGGTGACGCCTGGCAACGTTCCGGTCAACCGGCGCACCAGAGGCGGGCCTGGACCAGGTGCCCAGAAGGACATCCGTCAGGGCCTCATTAAACGGCAGCAGAGGCTCCTGGGGGCATGACTGCGGTTTAAAAACTTCCGTCAGGATATTCGGTTTGACCTTCGCGACGGGGAGCTCAAGGTGTAAGGCCTTGGCAGCCCTCATCAGGACCACCGAATAGGCAGCACCCGCCTCGGACGCCACAGGGGACGGAGAGACAAACCCAGGGTTGGGCGACTCGTCCAGGCCACTGGCATCACCCAGATCACCTACCCAGTCCACATCGTACTGGCAGGCACGGGATAGAGGGTCCTCAGACCCCTCCCAACCCTCTCCATACTCCTCCTCGTCATACCCATATTCTGGGTCGACGATATAGACATCGGGGTCAACGGGCCCCATCGGCGTCGGGTCCGGCGTCGGCCGACGCCGGTCCGGCTCCGAGTCCGGAGTCGGGGAGGAAAGGGGGGTGGCGCCGCGCGGCGTCGGTGCCGGGGACCCGACGCCGGCCGGAGCCGACGGCGGAGTCGCTGCACCACGCGGGGGCGGTACCACGGGCTGGCCCACAGGAACCGACGCCGGAGAGGCCGGGAGACCAGCCGGCGACGAACCAGAGGGAACCAGCGGCGCCGGGGCCGGAGCCACCGGCGGCGCCGGGGCAGGAGCACCCGAACCGCTCGGGCCCCCAGACGGAGCCGACGGGCCCGCAGGCGCCGAAGGCCCCGCCGGAGAAGACCTCGCCCTCATAGCAATGAGGAAGGCCTCGATCTCCTCACGCGACGCGCCTTCCCCAGGGACCGACAGGTGTGGGGTAGACGGCGTCGGCGACCCATGCGGGACCGCGGGGGTGGGGTCAGACTCCACGTCGTGGTCCGCGCCCAGACACCGGAGGCAGAGTCGATGGTGGTCGGTGACCGACATCATGCGGTCGCACTCGTCACAACTCTTGAAACCGGGCATCCTACCGGCACCGTAAAGATCAATCAGTTAACAAAAAAAAAACTTGGTCAAAAGACCGGAGTACTGCTCTTCGGATCTGCGCTAACTGGCGCGGAAAAAAGAAGAACTGACGTCAGCGCGCGGAGGCGGCGTCTATATACTCCAGCGACGTCATCACGGCGCACGACGCCGACGACGCGGAGCCGCAGGGGACGCCTGCAGACGACGCCTACCGACGCGCAGGGGTACTGCTACGCAAAAGTTTCCGGATCCAGACTGACGCCTGGGGATATTCTAAGGTAAGGAATCTAATACTAACCTGTTTCTTTCAGATATCAAAAGACCGGAAAGCGTTAGTTGAGGGCCAATCATTAATTTAAATAGTGCGGCTTCACATCCAGGAAGGGGAAACGACTCCAACTTGCAATGGTAGATGGTTTTAAAGATAATAGCAATCCCCGACACCCTTCCCGGAAGCCCTGTCCTGACGTACCATCACGTAGTTGTTGGGAACGGCTATAGCAATGTCAGGTCCAGAGCTTTCGTGGAGCCAGGTCTCAGTCAGAAACAATGCGTCAGGCGACTCATCATTTATAAAATCAAATAAATTGAATTTATTTTTGGGGAGCGATCTACAATTAATACTCCAAAATTGGAGAGGATGGGAAGTCAGAAGTTTCTTAGTGGGCTTCCTTTTGCCCCGGTAATGCGCCTTGGTAGTTTGTGTCTTAGAGAGCAACATTTTGCCGGTAGAAAAGCCGCAACCAGCACAGGCAAAGTAATGGGTAGGCAAAGTACAGGAGATACAGGAGACGGGTATGCAGGGTCGCAAAGATCTTAGAGTAAAAGCAGAATACGTTAAACGATTGGCAGAGAGATCGTGAGTTGACCAACCTGAGCTGGAGTGCGAGATGTCAATGTGCAGCCCGTCCTCAGCGCGGACGGGCGCAGACGGGCTAAACTCAGGCGTAACTCCGGCGGAAAACCGGCGATCCCGCTGCGCGTTACCGCTGCGCGTTGACATGGCTTGCTTTTATGCTGGTCTAGCCTCCTAGCGACAACTAGACCGCTGGGAGCATGAAGCGCCGCCGGGCGTGTGCCCCACTCAAGATGGCCGCCAAACGAGACAGGGCGAGGGACCCGCAAAGTGCGGTGTTCTTCCCGATTAAAATGCAGGTAAGCGGGTCAGAGATGAGAGTATGCGAAGGCCAGTTTAAAGACAGGGAAATATGCAAATAAATTCAACTGATTAGACAAAAACGGGGATTTTTAAAATATGCACGCAGGAGCTGCACGATGATGCAGCGCTAGTCCAATAATGCGCCGGAGCTTGTAAGGGCGCTCACCTGAAGTTGCCTTGCTTTTATGCTGGTCTAGCCTCCTAGCGACAACTAGACCGCTGGGAGCATGAAGCGCGCCGGGCGTGTGCCCCACTCAAGATGGCCGCCAAATGAGACAGGGCAAGGGACCCGCAAAGTGCGGTGTTCTTCCCAATTAAAATGCAGGTAAGCGGGTCAGAGATGAGAGTATGCGAAGGCCAGTTTAAAAACAGGGAAATATGCAAATAAATTCAACTGATTAGACAAAAACGGGGATTTTTAAAATATGCACGCAGGAGCTGCACGATGATGCAGCGCTAGTCCAATAATGCACCGGAGCTTGTAAGGGCGCTCACCTGAAGTTGCCTTGCTTTTATGCTGGTCTAGCCTCCTAGCGACAACTAGACTACTGGGAGCATGAAGCGCCGCCGGGCGTGTGCCCCACTCAAGATGGCCGCCAAACGAGACAGGGCGAGGGACCCGCAAAGTGCGGTGTTCTTCCCGATTAAAATGCAGGTAATTGCCTTTGGATAATGGGTGTGGGTATCTGGCGGCGAAGCTTAGGCATTTGGAGTTGCTTTGTGTGGCAAACAGATCGATCTCTGGTTGTCCCCACATTTGAAAAAATGGCTGAAGAACCGGAGTATGCAGCTCCCATTCGTGTATCTGTTGTCTCTGACGACTTAACAGATCTGCCAATTATTTGTGAACTCCTGGTAGATGTTCTGCTAACCGATAAATGTTTGGAGGAATGGCCCATCTCCAAATGCTCTGCGCCAGCCAGGAGAGCTGTATGGAGTGTGTTCCTCCTTGCTTTTGAATGGAATACATTGCTGTCATATTGTCAGTCTGGACTAGTAAAGCTTGGTTTGATTTGTAATGTTGGAACTAATTTAGAGCTTGAAAGATTGCTAGGAACTCCAGATAATTTATGTGGAGTACTTTTTGTTCTATTGTCCACGTACCTTGTACTGTGTGACTTTGTAAGTGCGCTCCCCATCCCGTGAGAGATGAGTCTGTGGTCAGTATTATTTGTGGAACTGGCTCTATAAACGGCCGGCCCTTTGAAAGGTTTTTGTTGTTCCACCATTGCAGAGAGCGATGCGTCCAGTCGTCTACCACCACCAGATCTGTTATTTCTTGTCGAGTCTGATTCCACTGACCTGCCAAGCATTCTTGTATGGGGCGCATTTGTAGTCTTGCGTATGGTACTATGAAAATGCAAGATGCCATCATTCCATCATTCCTATTAACTGCATAAACACTCGAGCTTGTAGTGAGTGTTGTGCCTGGAATGTTTTGATGAGATTCTGCATTTCTTGTATTCTCAGTAAGTTAGGGTACGCTATTGCCTTGGAGGTATCTATTGTGGCACCTAGGTACTGCGGAGATAGGGACGGTTGTAAATGTGATATATTTAGATTCACTGTAAACCCCAACTTGTGCAGCAGGCAGATTGTGTGATGCGTGTGCTGTACGCATTGGTTGTATGACTTGGATTTTATTAGCCAGTCGTCTAGATATGGGAATACATGAATGTTGTCACTTCTAAAGTGTGCTGCTACTACTGCTAGACACTTTGTGAATACTCGAGGTGCTGTTGTCACTCCGAAGGGGAGCACCTTGTATTGGTAGTGCTGACCTTCTAGCTAAAACCTTAGGTACTTTCTGTGAGACTGATGAATGGGAATGTGGAAGTAGGCGTCCTTGAGGTCTAATGTGGCAAGGAAGTCGCCTTTCTCTAGCAACGGTAAAACTTGTTGTAATGTGACCATATGAAAATGGTCTGAGTGTATGTACTGGTTTAGGGGTCTTAGATCTAGAATTGGTCTGAGAGACCGGTCCTTTTTGGGTATGAGAAAATAAAGGGAGTAAACTCCTGTGTTTTGATGTTGCTTTGGTACTGGTTCTATTGCATTCTTTTGCAGTAGTGCTACCACCTCTTGCCTTAATAGTAAGAGGTGTTCTTGTGACATAGGACGTTGTCTGGGTGGTATTGTTGGAGGAGTGGAAGTGAGTTCCAGGCAATAACCTGACTGAATTATTTGTCTCATCCACCTGTCTGTGGTGATGGAGTTCCAGACAGGTAGGAACTGTTGTAATCTTCACCCGACCGGAGTGGAATGGTCTGGGGGGATGGAAGGGAAGTCACTGTTTGGGAGTAGAGGCGTTGCGATTGTTGTTGCCTCTGCCCTTATTGTTGTTTCCTCTATACCCTCCTCTATAGTATCCCTCACTGGGTGAGGTTTGGTTGGGCTGTTTGTAAGTAGAGGAGGTGTTATCAGTTTGGAACCCCTTTGATGCGCTTCTATATGAGGAGCGACGAAAGGAAGGTCTATGGGCTTGTGCTTGTAAAGCTCCCATTGATTTTGCGATATCCGTATCTTTCTTCATCTTTTCAAGTGCACTGTCTACATTTGGACCGAAAAGATGTTGTTGGTCAAATGGTTGGTTTAATATACTGGCTTGTACTTCTGGTTTGAAGCCAGAGATTCTTAGCCATGCATTTCTACGCAACAATACCCCTGTAATTACTGCTCTAGATGCTGTGTCTGCAGTGTCTAGCGCGCATCTTATGGAGGTATTAGTTATAAATCAGCAGCACTAGCCTTATATTGTTCTGGCAGGTGTTGCATTAGTGACTCTAGCTCATCATAATGAGCTGTCATATCTTGCTAACAGAGCTTGAGTGTTAGCAATCCTCCATATATTGGCAGCTTGTGATAGTGTGCGTGTCCCTGAAGCATCTAAAAGCTTCGATTCTTTGTCAGGGGGTGGAGCATCCCCTGTTTGCGAGTTGGCTCTTTTTCTAGCATTTGAAACTACCAGCGAGTCTAGTGGCAACTGCCCCTTAATGTATGCAGGATCAGAGGGAGCCGCTTTATATTTCTTTTCCAAACTGGGGTTAATTACCCTGGCCCTGACTGGGTCTTTAAATATTTCTGGTGCGTGTCTTACCACTCCATTAAGTATTGGAAGTGTGGTAGTGGTTTTTATGTGACGTTCACAGTGTATCTGTAAGAAAATCTTCTTCTATAGGATCTGTATGCAGGTCTACACCATGAAAAGTAGCTGGTCTATGAATGAGTTGTGTGAACCCAATGGTGTCATCTGGTGGAGATGGCCTAGATGGGTATGCCTCGTCTGGTGGTAGATCTGGTGCATTGTAATCTTCTCATGGGTCACCTGATGATCCAGCCATATCATCTGGGTCATTAATGTCATCTATTTGCTGATAACTTTGTTGTGAGTATGTATCCCCATAATCCTCTTCTTGTGGTATTATACTGTGTGCAAGTTGGTGAGTGTACAGGAGAAATATCTGCTAGTATTTCTAGTTCTGGTGAAGGAAGTCTTGTAGGGGGAAGTCTGAACATGCTTCTTTGGAGGAACAGGAGATGGTTTAGGACAGTCCATTTTCCTCTTTTCAGGCACTGTGTACAGCTTTCCAGTGTTTGGATGAATTTTTAGAGTATTTTGCCGTACATCAGGCTGGAAAAGCTCTTCTATAGGTAAAACCTTTTTCGGGCCGATTTATATGGTTTGGAACCCTCGGGCTTAGTTTTCACAGTGTCTATTGTCTTGGAAACAGGTCTTTATTTTGGTTCCGAAGACTTTTCTATCATTTTCTTTGGATCTGTGCTTTTTGGATCCGAAGCTTTGGCTGCAGAGTGTTTAGACTCGTCCGCTTTTGGTGCCGGAGAGTGTTTCAGTATGGAAACCGGTTTTGGGTCCGCATTTTTAGTTACCGGAGTCGTCTTTGTCTCAGTAACTCTTGGAACGTCTTTTGGTGCCGAACTTGTTTCGGTTCAGTAACTTTCGGCATTGATGGGCGTCTCTGTGCTAACTTCAGCTTAAGCACTTTCTGCTCTTCGGGACCGACAGTCTGACTCGAGCCCAGGCCGACTGGAGGCTTTTTAACACTCTTCGCTGCAGAGCCCGAAGGTGGGGCGTCGGAAGGTTTTGATCGGTGCGCACCCGGACCCGAAGGCGGGGGTGGAACCAAAGTCTGTCCCGGTATTGGAGGGGGGGGGCGGGGGGGGGGGGAGGTGAACAAGGTCGTCGCTCTTACTCACGACCTGTTGACCAGCTGGAAGAAGATCATCATCTTCAGATCGATCCTCTTCACCTGAAGCGGACTCTGCTTCGGAGGCGATGTCTTCTTGCTGTTCTTCGACGTCTACCTCGATCGGCGTCTCGTCTATGATGAGGTCTGGTGTCGACGATGACTGCTCCATAGCTCTTCGAGCTAGACGGTCCCTGATCGTCTTCTTGGCCCGGAACGAAGCGCAGGCCTCACAGTCTCGACTCTCGTGCTCTGGAGACAAGCACAGGTTGCAAACCTCATGTAGGTCGGTGTGGGGAAACTTGTGTCCACACTGAGGGCGCTTCTTGAACGGTGTTCTTTCCATGAGCCAAAGGCCCAGTGGCGCAGTTGGGCCCAACGGCCCCGATGAGCGCTGGAATGGAGAAGTGGATCCTCTCTTCGACGCGGGCGACCGGAATCAGTGTCGAAGACTATATTGATGTTTTAGTTGATTTATGGATTCGAAAAGAGATCAGTAACGGGACCGAACGATGAACACATCCGAGCACGATGGCGGAAAAAAACTATTTGAGGATGAGTCGATGCCCATGCGCACTACGGTCTAAGGGAGGAGTCATCTAGCAGACAGACTCTTCCAAGACAACAACTAAGTGTAATCATCCGGGCCCACCACCAGATGGTGATCTAATGCAAAAGTGTGCGGTCTGCAGCCCATATGCCTTGAACATACTGTTTTAAAAGACAAGAGTCTCAAGGGACACTTGTGCAAGGGCTCAAAGGGAGAACCTATCAAGTAGGTTAAGACCAGATTTAAGTCCTATTGAGGCACAATAAATAGAGTGGGCGGAAATTTGTTGGTAAGGCCCTTAATGAACCGTAACACAATAGGCGATTTAACAAAGGCGGCTGATCCGGCAAGAAAAGGAATGCCAACAAAGCCGATAAATAGCCCTTCACAGTAGCCACAGCAAAACCCTGCTGGGCTAACGAAAGAGGAAACTGAAGGATGTTGGACAAACGAGCCTTTAAGGGGTCAATAGACTTCTCTCCACACCATGAGACAAATCTGGACTACCTAATAAATAGACTTGGTGGAGTGCCGCCTGGTCGAAAGAATCACATCCACCACGTCAGGCAGGAGAGAGAAAGAATACAGATTGCCCCCTTCAATCGTCAAGCATGAAGGTGTAAGCGCTGGAGGTGGGGGTGTAGAACCTGCGACTGCGAGAGGAGGTCTGCCCTGAGAGGGAGACAGAGCGAAGGGCATGAGGAGAGGTGGAGAAGATCTGTGCACCACACCCTTCTTGGCCAATCAGGAGCGATCAATATGACTTGGGCCCGGTCTTGACGAATCTTCCTCAGAACCTGAGGAATCAAGGGTTTGGGAGGAAACGCGTAAAGGAGTTGTGAATCCCAACTAAACTGAAACGCGTCCCCCAAGGCTCCACGCATCGGATACGGGAGACTGCAGAATGACGGGCAGTGAGCATTTACGCGAGTGGCAAACAGGTCCACCTGAGGAGTTCCCCACTTCCGAAAGACGTGACAAACCACCTCTGGATGAAGCCTCCACTCGTGGTCGGCAGAGAACTGCCGACTGAGACTGTCCGGACGCACGTTCAGAACTCAGGCCAGATTTGCCATCAGACAAATCGGATGGTCCTGAACCCAGGACAAGAGACTGAGAGCCTCTCTGCAGAGACAATGCGACCCCACTCCTCCCTGCTTGTTGACATACCACATTGCAGTAGTGTTGTCAGTCAGGACTTGAACCGACTGACCGCGATGGGAAGGAAGAAAGGCCTGGAGCGGCAAACGTATTTCCCCGCAACTCTAGAAGGTTGATGTGAATTAACCTTTCCTCTGGAGACCAAAGACCTTTAATCTCCAGATCCCCCAGATGAGCACCCCACCCTAAAGTGGATGCATCAGTTATCACTGTGGCCACCGATGGAAGAAGATGGAAGGGCTTTCCTTGAGATAAATTGCCCTCCACCAAGACAGATCTGGAGATCCTCACAGACTCCCTGAGATCTCAGTTGTGCTGATACCACTGCCTGCGGAGGCACCACTGGAGCGCCCTCATGTGCCAGCGGGCATGGTTGACCAACAGAATGCAGGAAGCAAACCGACCGACAGGCGAAGGACCTTTAGGACTGGAACAACCGCTCCATTGTAAAACAAGGGAACCATTTCCTGTATATTGAGAATACTTTGAGGTGGTGGGAATGCTCGACACACACAGTAGTGTCCAGTATCGCCCCTATGAACAGAAGAAGGTGAATGAAGAACTTCTGTTAAAATGTTCGATTTGAACTCAGTAGTAGGAGGATGAATATCCAAAAGCTCTGCTGCCTTTTTGATCACTGTGTGATAAGGGACCACATCCTTTGAAGGATTATCAGATGCAGGCGAAAGTTCCCACTCTGGATAAACATCAAGGCCACTTGCTTCCCTTAACTCAATAAAAAAAATCATCTGAGTCTTGAACTTCACCTTCCTCCATCTCCTCCAACTGATACCTCTGCTCCTCTATAATCCTCTGGGCTTCTCTCCTAGACCTTATTCTAGGTACCGCCGTCGATGGAGCCAAGACCGACTCCGTTGGATTCGGAGCCGACGTCGTACACGGATCAGTCGGCACAGCCTGCGCAGAACGAGGTTGAGCAGACTGCGCCGGAGAAGATGGAAACGCGTTGATGTCCTCGGCGCCGGGAAATTCCAAGACGGCGCCGCCGGAAGAAATGGCATGAAAGGGGCCTGGGCATAGGCCTGAGGAACCCCCAAATTAAAGGCTAATGGGCCCATGGGACCGAAGGTGCTCCAGAGGGGTACATAGCTCTGTGGAAAACTCCATACATAGCATTTAGATAATGTGATGAATCTTGACCCGGGCCAGGGAAAGGAGGATAGGCCCCCGGGACAGACTCTGAAGCAGGTGTTATCATGTTCGGGCCAGCCGGCGCCGACGGTGGAGCCAATGGAGTCGCCGGCTTATCTGGCACAGGAACCTCTTCTACTAGAGCCGGAGAATGTTCCAAAGTCTGAAGAAACCAGCGTTGGAGATGGAGGTGGAGAGGCTGCAAGAGAAGCCGATTTTGCAGGAGAAGCTGGATTCGAGGCAGAAGGAGACAAAGTCCTTACGGCGTCAACGAGATGGAGAGGCCGACTTCAGCGCCGCTTCTTTATCAGAATGGCGTTTTGATGAATGCTTCTTCTTGTGCTTCTTGGCTATCAGGGCATGCCCGACAGACTTCGAGCCCGACCTCAACCTGGAACGAGACCTCGGCCTTCTACCTCTTTCCTCCTTCCTCATCCTCGCCATTTAGAGCTTCGCTGCTCTCTTCTTTAGTGCCTTAGGATTCATTTACCTGCAGCAGGCACATCCCTCTACGTCGTGATCCGACGACAGGCACCTCACAATCCTCGTGCGGATCTGTAATGGACATATGTCCTCCACACTCCCTGCAGGGCTTGAACCCGGACTTCCTCGACGACATCCTTGAAAGGAAACAAGCAGCAGGACAGGAATCCAGCCAGAAACACAAAGTATCAAGCAAAACTATGGAGAGTCCTAGAAAAAGGGAACTGACGTCATCACGCGACGAGGCTCTCTTATGGCTCCAGTGACGTCAGCGGAATCAGGCTTCTGTGACATCGTCCTCGTCGAGAGCTACAAAAAATTTCCGAATGTTGCTGGCGCAGGGGATATTCACAAGGTGAGGAATCCACTGGCAGATGTATCCATCAGAATGCCGCCTGCAGATATTTGGACCGAAATGTCGAAGCCTTGAGTTTAAATTCGAATCGCAGAGAGAGAAAAGCGTTCAAGAACAATACTGTTGAGGCATACAAAAGTAGGCACAGAGGGGTAACCAGAGGATCGATTCCGAAGCTAAGCGCAAGAATGCCCATCTGAACCCGATGTCAGAAAAAAACTAAAACAATCTGACAACTATGTCGATGCCCATGCGCACTATCACCGAAAGGAGCCGTCACCTACCTAATGTCTTGAAAGACTTCTTCGAACATAAACAACTTGCAAATATCCGGACCCAACACTAGATGGCAGGAGTATGCAGAGCATGTGATCTACAGCTCACATGCCTCAAATTCGTCTTTTGCAGGTTTTATCCCACCGTTTGCCACCATTTTGACCCCTAGGTACTAGTAATGACACAAATGCCCTAATCCCTGCCTATAAGGACTCAGTGTATGTGCCCTGGGACTTGAAATGGTATATGTTTAATGTCCTGCAAGGGAACGCCGCGTCCCAAGGCAGTAGTGGCTGCCGTTGCCCTGGTGGAATGGGCACGAAACCTAACAGGCGGCTCCTTCTTAACCAACCAATAACAGAACTTGATGCAGAGAACGACCCACCGAGAGATGGTCCGTTGGGGCACAGCCCAACCTTTTTTGGCACCCATGTAGCCAACAAAGAGCTGGTCATCCACCCGAAAATGTGTGCGGCTCAGGTAGAAGGAGAGCGCACATTTTGGGTGCAGACGATGAAGCCTTTCTTCCTCTCTAGAAGGATGCGGAAAGAAGGTGGGCAAAGTGATGGTCTGCCCGATGTGGAAGGGATTGACAACCTTAACCAAGAAAGAAGGACGGGTCCTCAGAACCACCTCGTCTGGATGAATAGAAAGGAAAGGAGGTTTAGAAGAAAGAGCCTGGCGCTCACTCACTCTTCTGGCAGAGGTGATAGCTACCAGGAAAGCCGTCTTAAGAGTGAGTAGACGCAAAGGACAGTTATTAAGGGGCTCGAATGGAGCGCACATCAGAAACGTGAAAGAAAGGTTTAAGTCCCATGTGAGAAGCTGGCCTGGTATATGATGTTCACTATTCTAGTGAGCACCTTGCACCAGTCCAAGCAACCCTTATGGTGATGGTTGTAAAGTCAACCTTATAGACCAGCTATCCTAGTGGTAGCATGGACAAAAGCAGTCTTAGGCTAAACTCAGGAGGGCATGTGAAGCCAGCTGTTTTACCATATGCAATCCCTTTAATATCAAATGAAAGGACACCACAGGTTATACATTCAAAATATATATGTATTTATTTCTAAATCAATCCTCTGAACTCTTTGAGGGCAGAGGCACAAGCGCATAACAAGTAACTTAATATAAGACATACAATAAGTTGCCCAATATGGATAGGCCCTGGTGGGCCGCTAAACCATATACTAAAATAGTGGTATAAGAACCACGTCACGAACAGTGGAAGGCCTAGGGCCTTGGGAATCACTGGGGCTACACTGGACTAACAGTAGTTAGGAAGTAGGAGGCCCACGGGATGTGGGTGCAGAGTCTAAATGCACACGCGTGCACACATAGAAGTCAATGGGTGCGTAAAGTTAGAAAGTTACAGATTTAGGAGTCGTCCGACTGGACTAGGAACTAACCACTTGAAACTAGGACACTAGGATAGTCAATCTTCACAGGAGCACCGAAGTACTCGCGTTACCTCACCCACAGGAAGCGGGTACATAGGTCCTAAAGTGTGTCGGGTTTCGTCGTGGATTCCTATGGAGCCTTGGAGAAAAGATGCTGCAGGAGAGAAGAGTCCGGTTGGATCCAAGGGCGGATCGAGGATGAGGAGTACCTGAAAGCAGAGGGGACAGAGTCTGGGTCACTAGCCAGTGACCAGGATGGAACCAGGTGATGTCGTGAAGCTGGTCTCTGCTGCCACGTGGACCAGGAGGTGTCGTCGACTACCAGGAGATGGGCACGGAGTGTCCCACGAAGACTATCGCTGTCGGCCTCCGGATTGGAGTTAACAAGCCTTGGCAAAGGCAACCCACGCAGGAATCGAAGAGGGCTTCTTACTCAGGCCAGCAAGGACTGAGGTGCTTCTCCTTAACAGGGAAGCAAGGGCCAGTCTGGAGCAACCAGACCAGCAGTGTAGATTTCGGGTTTTGTCGTCACAGAGGCCACTAGCCAACGGGCAAGTGACCGGACAGATGCGCCGAGCAGGAAAATGCAAAATGGCCCCACGCAGCACTCGATGAGTGTGGAGAGGTGATCTTTGGTGCAGTTGGTGCTCAGGGCTGGGGCTTCTCAATCCCCAATGCTCAACTTCGAGGGTGCCTCAGAAGTTGCACGGAAAGCAATTCGCTGGCTTGCCAAGATGGCCGGTCCCACGTCTCGCGTCGCCTCCACGGGTCTCAGCTTTGCTGTGTATCGGGCTGAAGGAAGTCTGAAAGTCCGGGTCTTGTCAGGCTCTGTGCTCGGGCTCCGGCAGGAGCGTGACAAAGCAAACCGTTGATCGCTTGATGGTGCCTGCTTGTGCCGGGTGGTCACTCCTTGACCACAAGGGAGATTCTTTAGTCTTCTACGTCGAGTAGGATGTCGAAGGTCCAGAGTTTCGTATCAGAGTTTCAGTCAGGATAAATCTAAAGTCTAGGGACTCAGCTTCTACCTATATACCAAATCTAGGGGCTGGATTACCTGCTAGGTCCCTCCTATGGGTGGGACCCAGGAAGGGGGTGGTTACACCACTTTCCCTTTGTCCAGTTTCGCGCCAGAGCTGGGGCTGGAGTGCCCCAGCACCGGTTTGAACTGGACTATGCATGGGACACCTTGTGTGCCCCAGGCAGTGTCATTTCATTCAGCCCTCCCTGCCCCAATACACTATAGCCTGTCTGGGGTGGTGCTAGCACCTCCCTGTGACAGGAAACCTATTGTCCAAGCCTCCCTCGCTGGAAGGACTCCCAGCAGCAGGAGGTCAGACTTGTGTCTGTGGCAGCAGCATCCATTTTGTGATGCTGAGGCTCTGGTTAACTTTAACCGGTATCAATGGAAGTAACAGGTCTTCTCCCTCTAGAAGGGTGGAATGCTACCCCCGTCTCCAGAACTGGCGAGGGGGTAGTATTCCAAAGCGTAGGACACCTTACACAACATGTTTTGATAAAGCCAAACCAAAGATAGCATTTAACCGCGAGGTTCCTAATGCACTAGAGTATATGGTATGGCATTATCCTAGAACAGCTATAAGGACATGGTTCCGAAAGCTGCAGACAGGCTCAGCTCATGCTAGAGCACCATCTCACATAAAACAGAGCACTCTGCCTTCAGGATTGTTAAGGCCTGCCATAGGAGTGACTTATAGGTGTATATGTGTCTAGATATAAGGTTAGATATAGGAATACTATATCTAAGCAAGTGGTGATTACACAACCTTGCCCCAGCTGAGTGATCAGCCAGATGTGTCAGTTTGGATGGCCAGCCAGGGGTGGCAGAAAATATGCTGCAGCCCCTGGTAGGCCTTGGGTGCACCTATGCCCTGGGTACCCATAGTACACTGTACAGGGACACACAAGAGTGACCCAATATCCAATTAGGTATGTACCCAAGGTACATGGAGTCCATTTTATAGAGAGCAGGTAGCCTGGGGCCCTGATTAGCAGGATCCCAGGCCAACTAAGTCGAAAACCAGCTAAACACAAGGCAAAAAATCTGGGGTATCCATAGTCAGGTATCCACCTTCCTACATTAAGCATGATAAACGGCACCAGAAGGAACGTGTGCGTAATGCCTTTTTTAGAAAACGGTTCACAACTGGTGATTTAAAAAGAGAAGGCTGATCAGGTAGCCATAGAAAGGCAAAAATGGGCGAAAGATAACCTTTGATAGTGCCCAGAGCAGAGCCCTGTTGGGCTAAAGAAAGAAGTAACAAAATAACCTGGGAAAGAGGAGCAGAAAGGGGATCACAGCCTTCGCTGTGCACCGTGGCACAAATTCCTTCCACATGCAGGCATATACCGTTTTTGTAGAGGGACGCCTGGCTGCCAGAATGACATCACAGACTTCGGGTGGAAGATTGAAAGGTGTCAACTGTCGCCGCTCAATCTCCACGCATGGAGGTGAAGGCTGGACAGGTTCGGGTGGAGTACCGTCCCCTGCTGCTGCGACAGAAGATCCTCCGTAAGAGGCAGTCGGGTCGGCGGATCGATCGCCATGCTGAGTAGCTGAGGATACCAGTATCTTTGTGCCCAATCTGGAGCCACGAGGATGACTTGGGCACTGTCGCGCCTGATCTTCAGCACTCTGGGCAGAAGTGGTATAGGCGGAATGGCGTACAACAGACCGCAGCTCCACTTGTGACGAAAAGCGTCGCAGAACGAGTGCAGCCTTGGAAATTCCAACACATAGAATTGATGACATTGCGCGTTCTCTTCGGTGGCGACTAGATCTAAGCAAGGCTCTCCCCACTGCTGAAAGAGACCTTGCACCACGTCAGTGTTCAGACACCAAGCACCAGCGGCTGAGTTAGTCTGCCCTGGCGTTCAGAGCACCTGCCAGGAGTTGAACCACCAAGGTAATGCCTTGACGTTCCAGCCATGTCCAGAGGCGCAGCGCTGACCCCGCACCCCCCCCCCCTTGCTGAAACACCACAGGGCGGTGGTGTTGTCCGTTAACAACTGCACTATGCTTCCCCGGACAAAGGGAAGGAATGCCTTCAGTGCAAGTCGGATCGCCCGCTGCTCCAAATTGTTGCTACGGAGCCGGGACTCAGCAGCCTCTGATCTCTGCCTCTCCCAAGTAGCCACCCCAACCCAAGAGGGACGCATCCGTCACCACTGTGTGCTCCGGTTGGGGAAGGGAAAGGGATCTGCCACTTATCCAATCTCGATTCGTGAGCCACCACTGCAACTGTTGAGCAGTGCCCTCTAAGATCTGGACATGATTGGACAGGTTGCCCAGATGCTGCGCCCACTGGAACTTCAGGTCCCACTGCAGAGCCCGCATATGCCATCTGGCGTAGGGTCATCCTGACTGAAACCCAAGTTAGAGGCCGTAAGATCTGAATCACAGCCTCAATACCCCAGACTCGCTGCTCGGGAGGATAAACCCGAAACAGCGTTGAATCCAGAACCGCTCCGATGAAGGGGAGCTTCAGAAAAGGACTCCGGTGCGACTTTGGCACGTTGATGGAGAACCCCAGCAACTGCAGAAGGTCGGCCGTATTCTGAAGGTAGTGGACTACTGCCTGGGCGAGCCTGCCTTCAACAACTAGTCATCGAGGTAGGGGAAGATTGACACCCCTGACCTGCGCAGGTGAACCGCGACCACCGCCATCACCTTCGTGAACACCCGAGGGTCACTGGTAAAGCCGAAGGGGAGCACGGCAAACTGAAAATGCTCCTGACCTACCGTGAACCGCAGCTAACGCCGGCATGACGGGATGTGAAAATAAGCGTCATGCTACCATCCAGACTCCAGGGTAGCCTGGTTTAGCTATAGGGGAGACAGGCCGGGGATTCCCTCCTTGGACGTCACCTACCCAGTCAGTCTTTAGACAGACTTCCTCTCGTCTCACCTGTCGTCTCTTCCCTCATCCTCCAATTCTCACCTCCCCTGCCCCATCCACTACTTTTCTCTCACCTTTCTCTCCTCTCCTAATTGTATTGCCTATTTTTTTGATGTATTATGTAATTGTTAATCTTCTTCTGTTACATTGTTGATTCTCATGTAAAGCGCTCTGATACCTTCGGGTCTAGCCAGCGCTACTCTTCTCCACTTTCCTGCTACGGACCTTTGCCCTCACCTGTCCTGGCCCTTAGTCCCCACCCTGTTTATCTGTGAACTTTCCCTCGTAAATTGAGACCTAGCTATTTTGTCTGATGCCCGATGGAGCTACCTGGTTTAGCTATAGGGGAGACAGGTCGGGGATTCCCTCCTTGGACGTCACCTACCCAGTCAGTCTTTAGACAGACTTCCTCTCGTCTCACCTGTCGTCTCTTCCCTCATCCTCCCTTTCTCACCTCTCCTGCCCCATCCACTACTTTTCTCTCTCCTTTCTCTCCTCTCCTAATTGTATTGCCTATTTCTTGATGTATTATGTAATTTTTGATCTTTTTCTGTTACATTGTTGATTCTTTTGTAAAGCGCTCCGATACCTTCGGGTCTAGCCTGCGCTATATAACACTCCTTAAATAAATAAATAAATAAATAAATAAAGGAAGCAACTGATGTCCCGGAAGTCCAAGATGGGGCGCAGGCCCCCTTGTCCTTGGGGACCAGAAAGTTGTGGGAATAACTCCCATTCCCTACTTCCTGCCCAGGAACGCATTCGATGGCCCCCTTTGCCAATAGGGTTGTGACTTCCTGTTGGAGAAGAACCAAATGATCTACCGACATGCAGTGGCACCGAGGCGGCATGGTTGGAGGGGAGGACTGAAAGGGAAGGGAATAACTCTTGCAGATTATCTGCAGCATCCACTTGTCCGATGTAATTTCGTGCCAGTCATGGAGGTGGTGGCAGACACTGCCACCCACCGGCGTGGGGTGCTCCCTGAAGCTCGGATTAAGGAGGCTTGGAGGTGGAAACAGCGGGTGTTGAGGAGGACTGACCCGTACGCTGGGTCCCAGACCCGCCCCTGCGGAAGCTATGGCCGCGCTGAGGCTGGTTCAGCACAGGCTTGTTGTGACGTCTGGCGACGTTTTTATCCAGCGGCACACCCGTGGCCGGCCGCAACCAAGTGCCCAAGAGGACTTCGGTAAGGGCCTCATTGAAGGGAAGCATCGGCTCGGACGATGTAGACGCTGTCTCGGGCACCTCTGTAAGGAGGTTGGTTTTGAGGGCCACTGTAGGGAGGTCGAGATTGAGAGCCTCCGCAGCCAGCCGGAGCACCATGGTGTAGGAAGCACCCTCCTCCATAGTAGGCGGAGGAGAGGCAAACCCCAGGTCAGAAGAGACAGAGTTTGCTTGAGTCTTCCATGTCGTCCACCCAATCTTGCTCGGAATCACATTGCAGAGCAAGAAGGTGCTTGGACCCATCCCAGTCATCGTACGCCTCTGGCGTAGAAGGAGCCGGAGATGGGACGAACGGCGCCGGCCGGGGCCACCTCCCAATGCGGATCTCAGATCGGAACAAAATGGTCCTGGAACCGGGGCAGTGGTGGGATAAACAGCACCCAGTGCAGCACCGGGGGTGGAGCCGAGGCCGGCAGGGCTGCACCTCGTGGCGCCGCGGCTGCAGCCAGCGGCGCAGGAGCCGCCGGGCCAACAGGATCTGGACACGGGACCGAAGTTGCGCCAGCGGGAGCGCGGGGCCTAAAAAGGCGGTACATGTCAGCAAGAAACTCTTGCACCCGTTTGGGAGTCATTGACGGGCCCGGGTATGGTGGGTATACTGTGGGACTCACAGGCTCCCAAGGAGCCGCAGGGGCAGAACCCCTGTCCCCCTCGTCTGCCTCCGAAGAGCAACGGGAGGGGATGTCGGAGAGCGAACACATTTCTTAAGACACCTTTTTATGGCGTCGCTTACCGGAATCTGAAGGCGAAGACTTGGAGCCCGAGGAGCGACAGCTCTAGTCCTGCGAGCGGTCACGGGAACGGCCCCTGGATCCAGAGCGGCGGTGCGACGAATGCTGAACTTCCAGCAATTTCCGCCACCACTTCCGCAAGGCTTTTGGGGCCATGGTCCGATAGTCCCGGGAGTCGTGATCTGTCTCCAGGCAGTAGAGGCACACATCGTGGGGGTCGGCCACAGTCATATTACGGCAGCATGTCCCACAAGACAAAGCCGGGCATCCCTACGTGCACCAGGAGAGGAAAAAAAAAAAGGGGGCTGGGGCAAAAGTCCCAAAAGAGTAGTCAAAAAGTGACTAAGGTACGTGCTCAATCCGGATTTGCGCTTGATGGTGAGGAAGAAAGAAATAACTGATGTCAGCGCGCATGGGTGGGGCCTAAGTACCCTCCGTGACATCTCGGTGCTACGACTCCAGTGACTGACGCGGAGCTGCAGGACGCCACCTACTGACGAGCAGGGGTGCTGCTAAGCAAAACTTTCCGGATCCAGTCTGATGCCTGGGGATATTCTAAGGTAAGGAATCTATCACGAACGTGTCTCTTTCAGATTGTGGACTGCACCTGCTGAACCTGGTGGCTAGCAAAGGAGAGAGACTGCTTTCTGTGTCCTGCTCAAGAAGAAGTCTTTGTAGGAGAGTAGGGTCTGCAATCCTATGGTCACCCCAGATTTTTGCTTTTTGCTTCACTGGTTTACGACTTTCCCTGGCTGTGGGCCTGCTAATCAGACCCACAGCCTAGCTGTTCTCTCTAAATTGACATCCATGTACTTTAGGTGCATTTACCAATTGGTATTGGGACACCTCATCAGCCCCTGTACAGTGTACCATAGGTACCCAGGGCATAGGTGAACCCAAGGCCTACCAGGGGCTGAAGCATGTATTATGCCACCCCTGGCTGGCCATCTAAACAGACACAACTGGCTGGTAAGACAGCTGGGGCAAGGTGGTGTAATCACCCTTTGCTGTAGATATAGTATACCTATATCTAACCCTAAAATGGACACATATCCTCCTATCAGTCACTCCTATGGCAGGCCTTATCAATCCGGAGGGTAGAGTGCTTGGAATTATGTGAGATGGTGCTCTGGCATGAGCTGAGCCCGTCTGCAGCTTGCGGAACCAAGTCCTAATAGCTGTTCCATGATAACGCTATACCATATACTCTTAAATGCATTATAATCCTCGCGGTTGAATGCTAATGTTATATAGCTCCTATATATCCTTATATCGTGTTAAGTTAGCATAGGTACATTTGAGATTTAAACGCCATTTTTCCTTTCTTGCAACTTCTGCACACGACCCTTAATTGTTGACTTAGCTTTCAACCTAGTTGTTTGCCGTGGTGTATGTGAGAATAATATGTTATTGCTCTGATATCAGTTTTGTTTAATAAACCATGTCTGCACGGAGAGTGCTGAAGTTTCAGGAGCAACACGATATGGAATTGTTATGAGGTCTGATCTCCACGCCTTCATAGTCATAACACAAGTGCAGCCTTTGCCAACTTGGGCTTGAGGCGGGATTGATATTGCTTTGCACGAGAATTGTTAACACACTTGATGCGGTGCACATGCAGAGAGAGCTGGTGTATGCTGATGTGATTCCTTCATGCTAGGACACTAAGGTATGGGCCCGCCCTAAAACAACCCAAAGAGACCTTCTTAGCTAATAATATAATATATGTGTTAGGGAGGGTGAGAGATAAGTGTTGTTAACTCTTATTCATTACAGCATGTTAACATGCTGTCACCATTCGCTTTTTATGTCTTAGTAACTATGCTGATAATTTTGCTACTGATAATAAGTATACTTGTATTATCTAAGATACTGCGCCTGAGAAGACGGCATTAGTAAATAAACATTTCAAATGCACATGTGTCTTCTTTACTCCATGTTCTGGTTTGTAATGATAATATAACGAAAGAGTGTTCATGAGTCCCACGTACCCTGAGGTACTGTAAGTTCATGTTCTGGTTTGTCTAAACATTGGGAGTTTGATATGTCCAATGAGACACTGTAGCTAGCTCGGTAAGGGGTGAGTTGGTTGCTAAGGTAAGTTTTGGGACACCCTAATTTGCCGAGGTTCCACTCCTCTGTGCACAGTTCTGTGTGAGTACAGAAACCCTGCAACACTAACTTTGGTATAGCATTATCAAAACATGTCGAGTAAGGTGTCATACGAATTGGAATACTACCCCCTCGCCAGTTCTGGCGACGGGGGTAGCATTCCACCCTTCTAGAGGGACACGACATGTATGTAACTGTGAACCCCGGTTAAAGTTAACTCGAGCCTCAGCATCACAAAATGGATGCTGCCACCACAGACACAAGTCTGACCTCCTGCTGCTGGGAGTCCTTCCAGCGAGGGAGGCTTGGACAAAGGGTTTCCTGCCTTGGGAGGTGCTAGCACCACCCCAGACAGGATTTTGTGTATTGGGTAGGACCGGCCTGAAAGGAACGAGACATGCCTGGGGCACACAAGGTGCCCTGTGCAGACACCGGTTCAAACCACTAGCTGGGGCACCCCTGCCCCAGTTCTGGCGCGAAGCCGGACAAAGGATAGGGGGTGTAACCACCCCTCTTCCTGGTCCCACCCATTGGAGGGACCTAGTCGTAGTGCAGCCCCCTTTAGGAGAATAAAGGTAGGAGCTGGTCCCATTCCAAATTAGATTATCCTGAACAACTTTTACAAGAAGAAACTCTTGACTTCGACGTTCTGCTCCACTGAAGAATCTCCCTTGTGGGCAAGGAGTGTCCACCCTGCAACCCTTTGTCGTCTTCCCTCGAGGATCCAGACTTCAGAGCCCGACGAGACCCGGATTCCAAGACCTCTCCGACCTCAACTCACATCTGCAGCACAGCTGAGATCCGTGGGTGCGACGAGACACGTGGGACCAGCCATCTTGAAAGAACCTACACTTCGCTTCCAGCACGACTTCCGAGGTAAACTCGACCAAGTGCTTTGGGGATTGAGAAGCCCCAGCCCCTGCACCGAAGACCAGCCTTCCAGCATCCACGAGATCTGCGTGGGGCCCTTTTGCTTGGTTGCTGCTCGACGCGTTGTCTAGTCACTTGCCGGCTGGCTAGTGACCTAGACGACGATCCTTGAAATCTTCACTGCTGGTCTGGTTGCTCCAGACTGGCCCTTGCTCCCCTCCAAAAGAGGAGCACCCTGGACTCTCCTAGTCCGCACCAGACGCCTTTTCCACTCACCGCGTGGGTTGCCTTTGCCAAGGCCTGTTGACGCCGAATCTGGAACAGACACCGCCGACAGCGAGAGCCTGCGTGGGACAGCTCGTGCCTCCATCCTGGTCGTCGAAGACACCTCCTGGTCCACGTGGCTGCAGAGGCAAGCGTCCACTCTTCACCTGATCGCGACGACGACATCTGGTTCCTTCCTGGTTCCACTCCGGTCACTGGCTAGTGACTTTGAACATTGTCCCCTCTGCTTTCAGGTCCTCTTCTTCCTCCATCCACCCGTGGGTCGCACCGGACATCTTCCTCCTGGTCGCCTGCAGCATCTTTCTTCAAGGCTCCATTGACTTCAACGCGGAAACCCGACACACTTTGACACCTATGCACCTGCAGCCCGTGGGTGAGGTAACAAGAGCATTTCGGTGCTCAAGGGTAGATTAACTCGCCTAGTGTCCAGATTCCCAGTCGTTTAAGTCCTAGATAGTAAAGACTGTCCGTACTTACCTTTTTCGTAAACTGTACTGTCCATTGACTTTGTTCCGCATCCCGCGTGTGAGTTCACACTCTGCACACGCGCTCCGTGGGCCTCCTATTACTTACCTGTGGTTAGGATAGTGTAGTCCCAGCGAACCTACAGCCTCTGGGCAGCTCCATTTCTTCTATCGATTTCCTTATACCATTTACTTAGTATATGGTTTGCCGTGCCCCTAGGGCACCATTGTAATTTTGTGCAACTTATCGTATTTTTCCTAAGAGATTGTCATGTGCTTAGCCCTCTGACCTCACAAAGAGTTCAGAGGTGTTTGTTATTAATAAATATATTGTTTATTTTCATAACAACCTGTGTGGTGTCCTTTCATCTGGTATTCAAGGGGTTATATTGTGGTAAAACAGCTGGCTTCACATGCCAAAAGAGTTTAGCCTAAGACTGCTTTCTCCATGCTACCATTAGGATAGCTGGTCTATAAGGTTGACTTACAACCAATCACCATAAGGGTTGTTTGGACTGATACAAGGTGATCACTAGAACTAGTGAACATCATATATCAGGCCAACTTCTCACAGTCTTCTCTAGAGCAGAGCCAAAGCCAAGAGACTCAAAGAGCCAGCTGACTGGCCTAAAGTTCGCAGCACAGGGCTACAACAGCAGAAGAACACTGCTGGGGCAAGTTAATAGCCCCAAGACTTCAACCTGTTGTCGTGCAGTACCAAGGACATGGACAAGGACCAGACACAAGGCTGTACACAGGTACACTGAGCCAGACCATATAATACACCCCATTACCTCACAGAGGGTCAACATTTTTTCCAGTGCTCCAAGCCAGAAACCTGTCCCAATGTAGGGAACATACAGTATTTGTTGATCCACATCTGGCTGCCAAGAAGCCGTCGCAGACTTCAGGAGGAAGTTGACTCGATTACCTATCAGTCTCCATGCATGAAAGTGGAGTGTGCGCAGGTTTGGGTGTAGGACCCTACTCTGTTGCTGCTCGATCAGAGGTCCGATTCTCAGGCACTTGGGATTCCATATTCTCCATGCCCAATCCAGAGCCACTAGAATGCCTTATCCCGTCAGTCCTGATGATCTTCTGAACTCTGCGCATAAGTGGCATTAGTGGAAAGGCTTACAGAAGTCCAGAGAGTTTCACTTGGAAACTGCAAAGCACCAAAGTGCTGCCACTGAACATTCATGGCGGTGGCAAACAGGTTATCCCCAATCGTAAGAGACCACGTCTCACTTCCGGATGGAGACCCGATTCGTGATCCATAAGGCTTTGAAGTAGATTGCCCGCCCTGATTTTCAAGAGAGCCCGCAAACCATCCTGACTTTCCAGAGGCACAGAGTTCACGACCTAACTCCGGCCTGTTTGTTGCAGTACGACATGGTGGTAGTGTTGTCCGTCAACACATGAACCAGCCTTCCTTAGAAGGGTGGGAGGAAGGCTTTCAATGCCAAGAGATTCTCAACTCCAACAAGTTGATGTGGAGTGGAGACTCTGCTGGAGACCAGAGACCTCTGAACTCTCTCAGATGATCGCCCCAAACCAGGAGTGATATCCATCACCACTGTTAGCACACTGGGTAGGGAGGGAAGAGAGGTCTGCCGCTGACTTAATCGCAGTTTGTCATCCATCACTGCAGATCTTTGGCATTTCCCTTTATCTAGACCAGGTCCGAGAGATTCCCATGGTGCTGTGACCGCTGAGACTTAAGGTCCCACTCCAGAGCCCACATATGCCATTGGGTGTGCTTTACCAGCAGTGTACAAGAGGGGTTGCAGTCCAGCTGCTTCAGAGTTAGACCCACCGAAATCAGGATACCGGCAGAAAAATAGCCTGAGTATCCTGGACTTGACACTCTGGAGGATAGGTGTGTAACTACACCGTGTCTAGAATAGCTCAGATGAAAGGAAGCATGTGTGACTTCAAAATGTATATAGTGAACCTCAGCAAATGCAGGCGGTCAACCGTTGTCTGGAGGTGGGCAATGGCTGCCAGGGGCAACCCCACCTACAACAGCCAATCATCTAACAGGGCAAGATTGGAACCCCAGTTATCCGCAGATGAGCAGCAACTATTGCCATCCCTTTTGTGAACCACCATGGGGCAAAGTTAAGGTGTGAAAAAGTGCCCTCTTTCTGAATGGTTGCCCCTACTTTTTGATGAAATGCTTTGACTGAGTGCGCCCTGGGCTCCTGCTAATCAGGTACTCGGGGCCTATGTTCTTTCCCTAAAACTGCTTTGAATCCGAAACCCAATTGGCATCTCTGGCCACAGGTCAACCCCTGGTGCATGGTAGGATTAGTTACTTACCTGTAATCCTAGTTCTCTTCCAGGGGTATCCTCATCAAAGTCATAAGCATTAGAATATTACTGCCCATGCGCGGGACCCCGGAAACACTATATTATAGGTGTCCCACATATATATAACTATATATAATGTATATGCTACTTACCAGTATGCATCTGTTCTTGGCATGTAGGGCTGCTGACATTCATATCTATAGCATTGATCGCCCTGCCTAGTGTTGGGTCCGGATGATTGCACATTGTTGTCCTAGAAGAGTCTTCAAAGTATCACGAGATAGGTGGCTCCTCCCCTGGACTACAGTGTGCATGGGCATCGGCTCCATCCCCAGATTGTTTTTAGCCATTATGGCGAAGATGGAGTGTAACAGTGTGAGCGATGGCCATGCTAAGAGTAAGTGTAAATTCTGCAGCCGCTACAGGCGCCGGGGAGGAGGGCGGGCGATATGAATGTCAGCAGCCCTACATGCCAAGAACAGATGCATACTGGTAAGTAGCATATACAGTTCGAGGCATGTGGGCTGCTGAATGCATATCTATAGCATAGAATATATAGCAGTCCCTCCATTAGCGGCGGCCGCCTGTGCCAGCTGCAGATGTTTGAAAAAGTGTTTTTAGAACAGCCTGCCCTACAGCTGCTTGGAGTGCACATCCACACAGTAGTGTTTTGTAAATGTGTGTGGGGTAGACCATGTGGCTGCTCTACAGATGTCTTCCAAAGGGATGTTACCAAGGAAAGCCATGGAGGCCCCCAACTTGCGGGTGGAGTGGGCTCTGGGGGGGACCGTTAAAGTGCGCTTAGCTTTTTGATAGCAAATTTGAATACACTTAACGATCCACCTGGCTATACCTACTTTGGAAATGGGGTTGCCTTGGTGTTGGGCGGAAAAGGCAACAAAGAGTTGCTTTGTCTTCCTAAAATCTTTGGTCCTATCAATGTAGTACATCAAAGCTCGTTTGACTTCAAGAGTGTGGAGCATTCTTTCAGCTACTGTCTCTGGATTTTGAAAGAACACAGGCAGTTCAATAGTCTGATTGACATGGAACTATGAAACCACCTTAGGAAGAAATTTAGGGTTAGTGCGCAGCACCACCCTGTCTGAGTGAATCTGTATGAACGGCTCTTGTACGGTGAGCGCCTGGAGCTCACTAACACGTCTCAGTGACGTAATGGCTATCAGGAAAGCCACTTTCCATGTTAAGAACTGAATCTCACATGAATGTAGAGGCTCAAAAGGTGGACCCATAAGTCTGGTGAGGACCACATTAAGGTTCCATACAGGAGCTGGCGGGTCCTGGGAGGAATGACACGTTTCAGTCCTTCCAGAAAGGCTTTAATGGCAGGCACTCTGA
The DNA here is from genome assembly GCF_964261635.1 of Lissotriton helveticus. Lineage (NCBI taxonomy): Eukaryota > Metazoa > Chordata > Amphibia > Caudata > Salamandridae > Lissotriton > Lissotriton helveticus. The sequence continues at coordinate 1,493,723,975 of NC_136067.1, read as the reverse complement.
AAACCGAGAGATGCTGCCTGTTTTGGAGATAAGCTGCTATGGCGGACAAGTGTATCCGAATGGAAGCATATGCCAGATTACATTTGGAAAGATGCAACAAATTATGTTGTGAGTAGATGCATCTAGCAGGTTGATATTGTGTTCTGCACAGTAAACGACAAACCGCTTCCATTTCGCTGCATAGCATGCTCTGGTGGTGGGCTTTCTTGCCTCCCATATGATAGCCATGCAGTCGGGAGGCAAGTCAAGGTAGCCAAATTCTAAGACCTCAGGAGCCAGATCGCCAGGTTGAGCTGTTGCGGGTCTGGGTGCTGAATGTCGCCATGGCTCTGAGTCAAAAGTCTGGGCGTCAGGTGCAGCCTTTGATGCGGTACCACAGAGAGTTCTAGAAACGTGGTGTACCATGGTTGGAGTGCCCACGTTGGAGCAACCAGGATGAGCGTCATCGAGTGTTGCTTTAGTTTTCGTGCCACCAGCGGTATTAGAGGTGCTGGGGGAAAAGCGTACGCAAATTTGCCTGACCAGTTCATCCATATCGTATTGCCCTGCGACTGTGGGTGCGGGAACCTGGCGGCAAAGCGTAGGCATTTTTTTTTCCCCTTGTGGCGAACAGGTCTATCTCTGGATGACCCCACTGCTGGAAGTACGGGTGGAGTACTGATGGATGTATCTCCCACTCGTGCATTTGGTGGCTGTACCTGCTGAGCAGGTCCGCCATCTGATTGTCCTTGCCCGGGAGGTGTTCTGCCATGAGGAAGATGTTCCTCTGAATGGCCCACCTCCACATGCTCTGAGCCAGATGAGAACTGTGGAGAGTGTGTACCTCCCTGCTTTTGAATATAGTACATGGCTGTCATGGTGTCTGTCCGGATCAACACGACTTTGTTGCACAGATGTACCTTGAATGCCTTCATTGCCATGAAGATTGCCATCAGCTCCAGGTGGTTGATGTGCATCTTCCTTTGCTGTGTTGTCCATTGTCCCTGCACTGTGTAGTGGAGTACATGAGCTCCCCAACCGTGGAGAGCGCCGTCCGTTGTTAGGATGATCTGTGGAACAGGCTCTTGGAGCGGTCAGCCCTTGCAAAGGTTGTGTGGATTCCACCAATGCAGAGAGTTGTATGCCCGACCGGTCACCAACACTAGGTCGTTTAACTGTCCCTGAGCCTGATTCCACTGACGTGCCAAGCACTCTTGAAGCGGACGCATATGTAGCCTCGCGTGCGGGACTATGAAGATGCAGGAGGCCATCATGCCTATCAACTGCATGAACACTCGTGCTGGAAGCGAGTGTTGCGGTTTGAATTTCTGGATCAGCGACTGAATGCTGTTGATCCTCACTGAATTTGGCTGCGCTGTGGCCACCAGAGTATCTATCGTCGCGCCTAGATACTGCCGCACATGGGCTGGCTGAAGGTGCAACTTCGGATAATTTAGTGAGAACCCCAGATCGTGAAGGAGTTGAATGGTGTGGGACGTGTTGGCAGCGCACTGCTGGGCCGACTTTGCTTGGACCAGCCAGTCGTCCAGATAAGGGTAGACGTGAACGTTTTGTCTCCTGAGGTGCGCAGCCACCGTCGCCAGGCATTTTGTGAACACCCTGGGCGCTGTGGTCACTCCGAAAGGGAGGACCTTGAATTGGTAATGCTGATTCTGAATGGTGAATCTGAGGTATTTTCTGTGTGATGGATGTAGTGGAATGTGAAAATATGCGTCTTTGAGATCTAACGTTGCGAGGAAATCCCCTTGATTGAGCAACGGAAGAACCTGCTGCAGCGTGAGCATGTTAAAGTGTTCCGAGAGAATGTACTGGTTTAGGGGCATGAGGTCCAGTATGGGTCTGAGGGACCCGTCCTTTTTTGGGATTAAGAAGTACAGGGAGTACACCCCCGTGCCTCTGTCCTCCACCGGCACGAGCTCGATTGCCCCTTTTTGCAGCATGACGAGCACCTCCTGCTGCAATAAGTGCAAATGCTCTGTTGACATAGGACGGTGCCTTAGTGGGATGTTGGGTGGAGTGGACGTTCACTCCAGACAATAACCGTACTAGATAAGTTTTCTGACCCACCTGTCTGTGGTGATGGATTTCCAGACTGGCAGGAACTGCTGGAGTCTCCCCCCCGACAGGTGTTGTATGGTCGGGTGGCAGTGACAAGGCGTCACTGTTTGTTGGCGGCGGAGGTTCGTGAGTTGTTGTTTCCACGACCTCTGCCCTTGGTGCTGTTGCCTCGATAGCCGCCTCTACTCTGCTTGTTGTAAGAGGTCTGCGCTCCACCCTTAGTGTACTGTGTTTGCTGGGACATTTGGCATCTGGAAACCCCTCTATTGCTTGAGCGACGAAAAGTACTACCCCTGAACTGCTGCGACTGTAGAGCCCCCATGGATTTGGCAGTCTCAGTGTCTTTCTTTATTTTTTCCAGGGTGGTATCCACCTCAGGGCCAAATAAGTGATCAGGGTTTACAGGCTGATTGAGGATGGTGGTTTGTATCTCTGGTTTTGTGAGAAGTCGGCCTGATATGCAGTGCTCACTATTCTAGTGATCACTATGTATCAGTCCAGACAACCCTTATTGATGATTGGTTGTAAGTCAACCTTATAGACCAGCTATCCTAGTAGCATGGATACGAGCAGTCTAAGGCTAAGACTCTAGAGGGCGTGTTAAGCCAGCTGTTTTACCATCACATTACCCCTTGAACACCAAGTGAAAGGACACCACACAAGTTGTTATGAAAATAAACAGGTATTTATTTATAACAAGACTACCCTGAACTCTTTATGAGTCAGGGAGCTAAGCACATAACAAAACTCTTTAGAAAATACTTTAAGTCGCACAATTTACACAAATGCCCGAGGGGCACGAAAAACCATATACACAAGAAGTGGAATGCGAACTTGCTAGCAGGTAAGTAATACTTTTCTAGACTGTAGAAACGCTAGGCCTACAACACTAAACACTTGGATTAGAAGCAGGAGGCCTAGGGACGCCGTGTGCAGAGTGGGAACTCTCACGCGTAATGCGGGAACAAGTCTATGGATGCTTAGCAGTTGCAAAGTTACTGTTCTCGGGCGAACCCGACTAGGTGGGTCGAAAACAGGAGTGGATCCGAACACTTAGGGTGTTGGACTATGCTGGAGCACCGGAGTACTCAGTTTACCTAGCCCAGGGGCTGCGGCTGCATAGGGCTGAAGTTGCGTCGGAAACCCTCGTTGAAGAACCAGGAGCCTGAAGAAAGAAGTTGCTGGCAGGCAGCCAGTGAAGAAGTTCGTGGTGATCCAAGCCTGGATCAGGGAAGAGGGAAACCTGTAAGCAGAGGGGACCAAGTTCTGAATCACTAGCCAGTGATTTAGGTGGGCACCAGGATGGCACCGGACGAAGTCACCTCAGCCAGGTGAGTGGGCGCTGCTGGGCTCTGCAGTCTCTCGGACCAGGAGGCGTTGTCGGCGACCAGGATGGAGGTGCGAGCTGTCCCACAAAGGTATCTGCTTCTGACGTCGCTGGACCCAGGATTGGGCAACAAGTCTTGGCAAATGCAAGGCCAACGCGGTGGACCTAAAATGGCGTCTTGAGTGGACCAGGAGGGTCCAGAGTGCTCCTCTTTTGGAGGGGAGCAAGGGCTAGTCTGGAGCAACCAGACCAGCAGTGTTTGTCGTCGTGAAGCATCGTAAAAGGGCCACTAGCCAACAGGCAAGTGACCGGGACAACGCGGTGAGCAGCAAAGAGCAGAAGGGCCCCACGCAGATCTCGTGGATGCAGGGGGGTTGAACTTCGGTGCTGGAACTGCTCAGGGTCGGGGCTTCTCTTACCCCAAAGCACTCGGTCGAGGGTCACTCGGTGGTCGTGCTGGACAAGCGTCGTGCAGTTCTGAAGATGGCCGGTCCCTCGAGGTCTCGTCGCACCCACGGATCACAGCTGGGCTGATGTAGGTTGAGGTCAGAGGTGCCAGGGAAGCCGGTTCTCGCCGTGCTGGAGCAGTCTTGATCCGGAGGAGAGACTGGCAACAAACCGCGATGCTTGGTTGGTGCCTGCTGCTGCAGGGTGACTACTCCTTAGTCACAAGGGAGAAAATCTTGAGAAGAGTCTTGAGTTCTTCGTGTAGAAGGTCGGTTCAGGATTCAAAGATTGATCTAATTTGGAAGGGGGCCTGCTCCTACCTTTATCCTGAAAAAGGGGGCTGGCACGCGACTAAGTCCTGCCCTATGGGTGGGACCAGGAGGGGGGTGGTTACACCCCTCTCCTTTGGCGGGCTTTCCCCAGCTCAGGGTCTGGTGTGCCCCTGGAACTGGTTCAAGCCGGCCTATGCACAGTGAGCACCGGGGTGCCACTTGCAGTCACCTTCCTCTAAAGCCCTGCCTACCTAGAATACACAAAACCCTGTCTGGGACAGTGCTGGCACCGCCCCTGGCAGGAAACCCTTTGTCCTTGCCTCCTGCTCTGGGAGGACTCCCAGCAGCAGGAGGGCAGACTTGTGTCTCGGTGGCAGCATCCATTTTGTGGAGCTAAGGCTCTGTCTGACTTTAACCGGGGTTACAGGTTACCAACATGTCGTGTCCCTCTAGAAGGGTGGAATGCTAACCCCGTCGCCAGAATTGGCGAGGGGTTAGTATTCCAATTCGTATGACACCTTACTCGACATGTTTTGATAAAGCGATACCAGAGTTGGCATATAACCGCGAGGATTATAATGCACTTTAAGAGTATATGGTATGCGTTATCATGGAAACGGCAAAGGGATAGATCCCGAAAGCCGCAGACAGGCTCAGCTCATGCCAGAGCACCATCTCACACGATTCCAAGCACTCTGCCTTCAGGATTGTCAAGGCCTGCCATAGGAGTGACTGATAGGAGATCTGTGTGCCCATTTAGGTTTAGATATAGGTATACTATATCTAAAGCAAAGGGTGATTATGCCACCTTGCCCCAGCTGTCGTGCAGCCAGTTGTGTCAGATTTGGATGGCCAGCCAGGGGTGGCATAATACATGCTGCAGCCCCTGGTAGGCCCTGGGTACACCTATGCCCTGGGTACCTAAGGTACACTGTACAGGGACTGATAAGGTGACCCAGTATCCAATTAGATATGTACCTAAGGTACATGGAATCCATTTTACAGAGAGAGCAGTAGGCCTGGGGTCCTGATTAGCAGGGCCCCAAGTCAACTAAGTCAGAAAACCAGATAAACAGCAGGCAAAAAGTTGGGGGCAACCATAGTCAGGGATCTACCTTCCTACAGGTTTGAACCCGGAGATTCTGAGCCAGGCCGGACGCGAAACATTACACTTCTGTCAACGGCCCTGGCCGCGGTGTCCGCTGCGTCCCGTGCACATTTAATTGAAGCATTGGAGATGAGCTTCCCTTCTTGATGAGCATCTCCGCCTCCTCTTTATACTCGTCTGGCAAGTGTTGTAACAGGGTCTCAAGTGTATCATAGTGTGCCCTGTCACATCTGGCCAAGAGTGCCTGAGTGTTTGAAATACGCCAGATATTGGCCGCTTGAGCCGCCACCCTCTTCCCTGATGCTTCGAGCACTTTAGATTCCTTGTCAGGGGGAGGAGCATCACCAGTAGTTTGTGAATTTGCCCTCTTCCGGGCATTAGAAACAACCAGAGAGTCCAACGGCAACTGGCCCTTGATGTAGGTAGGGTCGCCAGGTGCCGGCTTATACTTCTTTTCAATTCTGGGGTTTATAACCCTGGCACATGTGGGTTCTTTAAAAATGTCTGCAGCATGTTTTAAAACACCCTTGAGCATCAGCAGAGTTTTGACAGTCTTTTCAGAGGTGGAAAAGGTATCAAACAGGAAGTCCACCTCAATAGGTTCAGCATGCAGCTGGACGTCGTGATTTTTAGCTGCCCTCTCAATTAGAGCATTAAATGCCGCAGAATCCTCAGTAGGAGAGGTTTTGACAGTATATACATGAGTGTCCGGGGCAGTTTGCGGATCCCCGGGTCTCCAGCATCTGCCCATGAGTCATGGTGATCCTCAGGATCAGTGTCGGCAGGGAAGTTGTACTCCTCATCGTCCCCCTCCCCAGCATCCACATCTGAGTAAGTGGGCGAGGGTGGAGCAATGTCCTGAGGCCGTGAATTAAGTGGTTCAACCAGAACTGGGGAATCCGTAGAAGCCTTTTTTCTTTTCAAAGGGATCCTGTAGGACTCCATAGGCTGTGCCGGCATGATCTTACGCTTGTAGAAGGAAAGTTTACCTGTGTCGGCGTCGATTAATTGTTCCGACTGCTCCTCCAGTAGGGGTTGTCGATGTTTTGTGCTCACAACGGCCTGAGGAGGCTTCGGCCCCGTGGACACCTGCACGGGCGTGTCGTCGACCGTCCTGGGCGCGAACGCCTTCGGCGCCACTTTCGGCGGCAGCTTGAACTGGATCGGCGCCGTCGACTTATGCGTTTTGGTAGCGGGCTTCGGGGTGGAAGTATCCTTCGGATCGTCCGCGGAAGCCTTGTTTCTCATGCGTTGCAACGAGTCCGACACCTGCTTCGTTAAGGATGCGGACGGTTTAGTCGAACCGACAGGTGTTCTCGGTCCACCAGCATGCGTTGACTCGAGTGTAACTTTGTAAGGAACAGTGGTCCTTGGCTTAGAGAATACAAATAGTAGAATTGCAAACATAGACTTAAATAAGTACTATGGCGTAGTTTTCCAATGCCCAGCCGGACAAGGAACTATTTATTTACAAAATTGTTGAAAAAATTTCAAAATACGTGAGACAAGAATCAAACAAACTGGGCACAAGCCTGTACCAAGTTGAAACAAACAAACAATCAAGGGAAAGAATAAGAATAGTTAAAGAACAGGCAAAAGAGTGTTGGAGCGAATGGCGGCTTACTTTACAATTCAATCTTGTGCAAGCTCAAACCAACAGTCACTGCAATGATTATATAAAAATGAGGCATGCAGTACTATTAAAACAGTCGACGAACGTTTCGATCCCTAGCTCCTAATTTATACTGGGATCATCCTCAGGACAATTGTAAAGAAACTATTGCCTGAAACATTAGTGGCCTGTGGGAATAAACAGGGGAAGAAAAAGAAGGAAAAACAATTTACACGATAGTTGTTACATTAAAATAAGCATGTCATCAATTTGTCCGCAATTACATTAACGGTGCACTGGTGGTTCTTTGAGCAATCGTGCAAATTCATGCAGGCGTAACAGTGCCTAGTGCCTGGTGGATAGTTGTTCGAGTGACATTGATAGCATTGGTGGGGCGTGGGTTTGCGAGACTGAGTGAGCAAGAAGTGCGTGGGGTGTCCATCTACATGCAGCCTGAGGCGTGTGGCTGGTGCTGGAGAGATCATACTTGGTGGTCAGGCGGGATTGGCGTCTTGGTGGTGGGGGTGATCTAACGGGTAGAGGACTGGCCAGTGGGGCATATCGATAATGCACGCTGGGGTAAAGGCGGCGGTCCAGTGGCTGATGCGGAGGTTTACCTTCAATGATTCGGCAGACCCTTAGGTCGCGGGTTCGTGCAATTAAGTGTCAGGGCTTCAGCCGACCCGAGCCGGCTTCTGAGAGTCTGTAGAGCCTGAAAAGGGATCAGACCATTAGTTAAGAGGAGTGGCCGGGAGGTGGGAGTCGCGATTCTGGGGGCATGCAAGAGCGACAAGGTTACCTGCAGAAAGCTAATGCGGGCCAGAAAATCGTAGGAGTTAAAATTAGAGTTAGAGCGCGGCTGCTTAGATGAAGCAGTCCACGTCAAGTTGATCCTAAAAATAAACAATGGAGGGAATCAGACGAAGCTCTGTACCGTGGAGGCGCTTAGTGTGGGGTTGAGTTGAGCCCGCTTACCTTGAATGGAGCGTGTATTGGGCTCGGTCTCGGGTGTCTTGCTCGATGGCAGAGGAATAACTCCGCGACGCTGGCGATCTTATGTGACATGCAGGGCGCGGAAAATAGAAATAGTGAAGGGCCTAGTCTCGGTGGCCAGTCTTGTGTTTGGGCGCCATATTGGAGTAGTGAGGGGGTTGAGGGGTGATTGAAGTGAGGGCGCGGCGGCCATCTCCAAAGGGTGAAGAAGTGAACATGGTAACAACAAAAACCAGTTGATTATAAAAATTGTCATTCATTAAGAGCAACCACTTATTAGTTATGAGATTTCGTAATAAGACAGTAACTAATGTAAAGTGACATGAGCAATTTCGACAAAATGTTGAATTATGCCCTTCGTTCACCAAGTCATTCGGTCAAGAGTGGCAATAAACCCAGGCTGGGTTACATCTATCATGGTGAGAGGGGGTTAAAGCAGACTCGTCCAGTCTTCTGATCTGTTCAGTCCATCCTGAATGGAGTTGAACTGGATGATAGACTTGAGTTCCTCTTTGTTCAGTAGTGCTGCCATGTTGCCTCCCCTTGGTGGTAATTTGAGTGACTTTAGGACTGTCCATTTGAGGTCATCTTCTGTGTGTCTTGAGGCTGAAAAATGTTCAACAAGAGGGGCATTTTGGGTACCGCATCGAATGCGGCTTCTGTGCTGTCCAATCCTCGTCCGAATCTTTTGGGTGGTCTGACCTATGTATACTTTGAGGCACGGGCACTGAATCAGATATATTACATTTTGTGTGTTACAATTCGAGAACGACTGACTCTTGACAGTAACATTGTTAAAAGTGAAGGTTTTACCTTCAATTGTCAAATCACAGTTGTTACAACCACCACATTTCGCGTGACCAACAATGGGGGACAGACCCCATACAACATCAAGAGTAGAGGCTGTAGGTGCACCAGGTAGTGTTGCCCTTACCAAATGGTCTTTTAGGTTCTTGCTTTTTTTTTAAAGCAAAGATAGGTTTGTCAATGTTGAGAACGCCTGAATTGATAATTGGCCATTGTTTGAGTATTACTTTCCTTAGTTTGTGCGAAATGGGCGAAAAAGTGGTAACGCATGCAATGCGTTTCAGTTCTTTTTTAGGTTTAGGGGTGAGCAGAACTTCTCTGGGGCCGTACCATGCTCGTTTTGAGGCATTCTTTACGATTTTGCACGGGTAGCCTCGTTCCTTAAGTTTGGAAGATAGGGTCGCTGCCTCTTGGAAATAGTCGCTTTTGCATGAGCAGTTACGCCTTATTCTCAAGAACTGAGAATAAGGTAAGGAATCACGTAGGGCCCTAGGGTGATTACTGCTATAGGCCATGAGAGTGTTCTTTTCTGTTGGTTTGCGATACAGTTTAGTGAGGAGATGACCCTCGCAATGAAAGACTGTAAGATCTAAAAATGCTATAGAGTCATTGGCTGTAGTGATGGTGAATGAAAGTCCGGAACAATTAATATTCAACCAGTGAATTGCTCACCCCTAAACCTAAAAAAGAACTGAAACGCATTGCATGCGTTACCACTTTTTCGCCCATTTCGCACAAACTAAGGAAAGTAATACTCAAACAATGGCCAATTATCAATTCAGGCGTTCTCAACATTGACAAACCTATCTTTGCTTTCAAAAAAAGCGAAAACCTAAAAAACCATTTGGTAAGGGCAACACTACCTGGTGCACCTACAGCCTCTACTCTTGATGTTGTATGGGGTCTGTCCCCCATTGTTGGTCACGCGAAATGTGGTGGTTGTAACAACTGTGATTTGACAATTGAAGGTAAAACCTTCACTTTTAACAATGTTACTGTCAAGAGTCAGTCGTTCTCGAATTGTAACACACAAAATGTAATATATCTGATTCAGTGCCCGTGCCTCAAAGTATACATAGGTCAGACCACCCAAAAGATTCGGACGAGGATTGGACAGCACAGAAGCCGCATTCGATGCGGTACCCAAAATGCCCCTCTTGTTGAACATTTTTCAGCCTCAAGACACACAGAAGATGACCTCAAATGGACAGTCCTAAAGTCACTCAAATTACCACCAAGGGGAGGCAACATGGCAGCACTACTGAACGAAGAGGAACTCAAGTCTATCATCCAGTTCAACTCCATTCAGGATGGACTGAACAGATCAGAAGACTGGACGAGTCTGCTTTAACCCCCTCTCACCATGATAGATGTAACCCAGCCTGGGTTTATTGCCACTCTTGACCGAATGACTTGGTGAACGAAGGGCATAATTCAACATTTTTTGTCGATATTGCTCATGTCACTTTACATTAGTTACTGTCTTATTACGAAATCTCATAACTAATAAGTGGTCGCTCTTAATGAATGACAATTTTTATAATCAACTGGTTTTTGTTGTTGCCATGTTCACTTCTTCACCCTTTGGTGATGGCCGCCGCGCCCTCACTTCAATCACCCCTCACCCCCCTCACTACTCCAATATGGCGCCCAAACACTAGACTGGCCACCGAGACTAGTCCCTTCACTATTTCTATTTTTCGCGCCCTGCATGTCACATAAGATCGCCAGCGTCGCGGAGTTATTCCTCTGCCATCGAGCAAGACACCCGAGACCGAGCCCAATACACGCTCCATTCAAGGTAAGCGGGCTCAACACAACCCCACACTAAGCGCCTCCACGGTACAGAGCTTCGTCTGATTCCCTCCATTGTTTATTTTTAGGATCAACTTGACGTGGACTGCTTCATCTACGCAGCCGCGCTCTAACTCTAATTTTAACTCCTACGATTTTCTGGCCCGCATTAGCTTTCTGCAGGTAACCTTGCCGCTCTTGCATGCCCCCAGAATCGCGATTCCCACCTCCCGGCCACTCCTCTTAACTAATGGTCTGATCCCTTTTCAGGCTCTACAGGCTCTCAGAAGCCGACTCGGGCTCGGGTCGGCTGAAGCCCTGACACTTAATTGCACGAACCCGCGACCTAAGGGTCCGCCGAATCATTGAAGGTAAACCTCCGCATCAGCCACTGGACCGCCGCCTTTACCCCAGCGTGCATTATCGATATGCCCCACTGGCCAGTCCCCTACCCGTTAGATCACCCCCACCACCAAGACGCCATTCCCGCCTGACCACCAAGTGTGATCTCTCCAGCACCAGCCTCACGCCTCAGGCTGCATGTAGATGGACACCCCACGCACTTCTTGCTCACTCAGTCTCGCAAACCCACGCCCCACCAATGCTATCAATGTCACTCGAACAACTATCCACCAGGCACTAGGCACTGACGTTACGCCTGCATGAATTTGCACGATTGCTCAAAGAACCACCAGTGCACCGTTAATGTAATTGCGGACAAATTGATGACATGCTTATTTTAATGTAACAACTATCGTGTAAATTGTTTTTCCTTCTTTTTCTTCCCCTGTTTATTCCCACAGGCCACTAATGTTTCAGGCAATAGTTTCTTTACAATTGTCCTGAGGATGATCCCAGTATAAATTAGGAGCTAGGGATCGAAACATTCGTCGACTGTTTTAATAGTACTGCATGCCTCATTTTTATATAATCATTGCAGTGACTGTTGGTTTGAGCTTGCACAAGATTGAATTGTAAAGTAAGCCGCCATTCGCTCCAACACTCTTTTGCCTGTTCTTTAACTATTCTTATTCTTTCCCTTGATTGTTTGTTTGTTTCAACTTGGTACAGGCTTGTGCCCAGTTTGTTTGATTCTTGTCTCACGTATTTTGAAATTTTTTCAACAATTTTGTAAATAAATAGTTCCTTGTCCGGCTGGGCATTGGAAAACTACGCCATAGTACTTATTTAAGTCTATGTTTGCAATTCTACTATTTGTATTCTCTAAGCAAAGGACCACTGTTCCTTACAAAATGACTAATCACCCGAGGTCCTTTGCTACCTAATACGGGTTCCCTTGTTCAATATACGACTCGAGTGTAACAGCACTTTTGGCCTTTTCCGGCCGATGAGCAGGATCGATAGCTTTTGGATCGCTGTGTCCTCTGTCAGTGTCGACGGCCTTCGGCGTCGACGGTTTCGGGTCGGCGACCTTGACAGTTGGCTTTGGTGCCCCGGTCTTCGGCTCGGCGCCCTTGAGCGACTTCACCGGATCGACAACCTTCTTTGGCTTCGGCTGCCCTGACATGCCTGAAGACGAGGAGGCGACCAGAGCGACAGACGTCTTCTGTTTCGACGGCGTCTCTATTGCTTTCGGTTTTGTCGAAACCGAAGCTTTCACTTTCGATTTGACCAATGGCGGCTCCGTAGAAGTGTCCGTAGCCGGGCCCGTAGGCGAGACCGTGGATCCAGTTGCAAGATCTTGGGTAAGGCCATGTGGCGATCCCTCGACATGAGCCTTAGTTATTTTTGGAACGGGGCATAGCTCGTCACCTGAGCTATCTTCCGCGGCCCCATAGGCCTCATTGTCGTCTCTTACCTAGTCGACGACGTCTTCTGTGTCGAGCATTTCGACGTCTGCGTCGGAGTCGATCTCTGCCGCTGAAGTAGAAAACGGCTCTCGATCTTCCTGCTCGTCTGCTTCATCCCCCTCGAAAATGTTCACCGGGGCAGGGGTCGTCTGCTGGGCCTCCTGGCGCGCCACGCGCAGAAGACGAATCGTCTTCTTGGATAGAAAACGGGAACAAGCCATACAGTTGGCTTCATCGTGATCCGGCGACAGGCACTTGTTGCACACCGGGTGGACATCGATGTGGGGATACTTGGAGTTGCACACGGGACATCTCTTGAACGGGCTCCGTTCCATGATGTGTCGTCGAATAAGTCTGGTTGCGTTGACTGGGCCTCGAGCACCGAAGAGCCACGCGACTCCTCTGGACGTCCGACTCGGGAACTGAGCCGGAACAGAACCGGGCACCGATCGCAAGACAATACCGACGCTATAGGAAAAAGGTCTTCAGGCCTAAAGAAGTTTATATCGATTCCGAACTTGAGTGATCAAATATGCATCCGAACCCAATGGCGGAAAAAAACAATCTGGGGATGGAGTCGATGCCCATGCACACTGTAGTCCAGGGGAGGAGCCACCTATCTCGTGATACTTCGAAGACTCTTCCAGGACAACAAAGTGCAATCATCCGGACCCAACACTAGGCGGCGATCTATGCTATAGATATGAATTCAGCAGCCCACATGCCTTGAACCTATATATATACTCCTGATGACTCATGGGACATGTAGTATGGAAGCAGTCCGGCAGGTATTTACCAGCGAATTCTGGGACATTGCACACGTGGTGTACCTCTGAGGAAAGCTATTTGCTGAAACGCGTCAGGTGCTCCACTTTCGTTGCAGCCTGCACCAATCACAATAAAGGCCAGTTTCCAGAACCAGTGTTATGGCGCATTGTTTTGTTGGATGTTAAATGCGGGAAGCTCTGTCTCCCGTTCAGTCATAAACGCCCTGCATGGGTTGGGGGGCCCCCGACGGCAGCGAACTCTGTTTGGAACATTGAATTGGGGGGCATGACCCGCTTGACCCAGTGCGAGCCAGAGGATTTACCGGCGACAGTTGCGGTGGGTGACAAGAAAGGGAGCGATAAGGGGGATGATTCCTCCTTGGAGCAGGTTTTGGATTGGGCACCTTGATTTTGATATTGTGCTACTGCTACGTGAAGGGTTGTGCACCAGAGATTGCCAGCAACCATACTTACCCACAACATTATGTCGGAGTGTGGGGTGGGATTTAACAACATTTGGACTGCACATAAGTAATCCATTCCAACTCCTGATGACTCATGGGACATGTAGTATGGAAGCCGTCCGGCAGGTATTCACCAGCGAATTATGGGACATTGCACACGTGGTGTACCTCTGAGGAAAGCTATTTGCTGAAACGCGTCAGGTGCTCCACTTTCGTTGCAGCCTGCACCAATCACAATAAAGGCCAGTTTCCAGAACCAGTGTTATGGCGCATTGTTTTGTTGGATGTTAAATGGGAGTAGCGCTGTCTCCCGTTCAGTCATAAACGCCCTGCATGGGTTGGGGTCCCCCGACGGCAGCGAACTCTGTTTGGAACATGGAGATATATATATATATATACACACATACATATATATATACACACATATATATATATATATATATATATATATATATATATATATATATATATATATACACACACATATATATATATATACACACATATATATATATATATATATATATATATATATATATATATATATATATATATATATATATATATATATATATATATATATACACACATATATATATATATATACACACATATATATATATATATACACACACACACATATATATATATATATATATTCAAGAAACAAGGGTGTCCCCAAGGAGGCATCACACGCGAAATGGTTACCGCACACCACCTCCGGCAGCAGCCTTCACAGCAAGCACTCGTGACTTCCAAGTTGCACTATGCCAAACGCGTTTCAAGCGGTAAGCCCTTTCTCAATGGCATGCAAACAGCAAATGAGGCGTTCAAGTAAGTTAAAGAACATTTATTTAATTAGTAAGGCGGGTCCTGGTGCTTGTCATTACAGGCACGTGAAGGGAGCGGAATGGGCCTGACTTTCGGAGTACATTGGGAGCACCACAGCACTTACTCGCTGGCCTCCGCCCAACCGGGTGAACTATTTTTCCACAGTTTGAGGCGCTTGATCCACTTGGGTATACATGAACTGGATCCTTGGGCAGATGGACTTCATTTACCATAATGCCATGCTGCGCACGCCCACATGGGCGGGGACCTTACTAATTAAATAAATGTTCTTTAACGCCTCATTTGTTGTTTGCATGCCATTGAGAAAGGGCTTACCGCTTGAAACGCGCTGGCATAGTGCAACTTGGAAGTCACGAGTGCTTGCTGTGAAGGCTGCTGCCGGAGGTGGTGTGCGGTAACCATTTCGCGTGTGATGCCTCCTTGGGGACACCCTTGTTTCATATATATATATATATATATATATATATATATATATATATATATATATATATATATATATATATATATATATATATATATATATATATATATATATATATATATATATATATATATATATATATATATATATCTCCAACGAAAAACACCCCACGGAGAGCGCCCACTACACCATTTTTGTTCGATCTTTCTTTTAATTGCAGCTTGCCAGCAGGTATGTACGAACAAGCACATAGCAAACAATGTCAGCCAGACGCGTTTCAGGACCTAGATGTCCTTTCTTCAGTGGCCATCGTTGAAACAGTTGTGAGACGACAGAATCGGCACTTCTACTTCAAAGTTCCTGCCCCAGTGGGCGTGGTCACAAACAAAGCCTCATGGATCTTGTAGTGCCATGATTAATGCTCAAGTGAGTCCGCTCTTAAATGTTTTGTCATAACAAACATATTCTTCCAAGTGGTACTGTGGGCAAAGTTCAGCATACCTGCCCCGCTTTGTAGGTGCAATCAACGAACGGTGTATCCATCTGCCAACACCACCTGGTGTCAGCACAGACCCGCTGCGACGCGGTGAGCCTTCTCTCAAACAGCAGCTGGGCGTAGCTGCTCATTTACATCCAACGAAAAACACCCCACGGAGAGAGGCCACTACACCATGAGGTGGATGCTGCAGGGGCAGGTGTGGACTGGCCTCGCCGTTGTCCCCGACCGCCGCCATGGCGGTTTCCATGTCAGCCACCGCGCTGGATGGTAGTCTGCGGCACGTGGCTGGCAGAACGTGTGGGGGCGCCCCTTCCTTGGCCACGAAAGGGGCGAAAAGCAGCCGTTTGCTAGCGCGGGGCCGAGAGGCCCAAGGACTGGGCCGTAGCCCTGGAGTCCTTAAAGCGCTCAAGCGCATGGTCTGCCTTGTCGCCAAAGAGGCGACTGCCATCGAACGGCATGTCCATAAGTGTGTTTTGGACATCGGCCTAGAAATTGGCGGACCGCAACCAGGCGTGATGACGAATCGCCACCGTCATTGCCATCGCTCTGCCCAGAGAGTCGGTAGTGTCCAGCCCACACCGGATGGACTACCGTGCCGCATCTCGGCCTTTCACAGAGGCCTGGCCGAGCTTAGCCCGAACCTCCATCGGGCATTCTGGCAGCACGGCCGCGACCGTGTCCCACAGAGAGTGGGTGTAGCGGACCAAGAGGCATGCGGTGTTGACTGACCGCAATCCTAAACTCAGGGAGGAGAATACTTTCTTTCCGTATTGCTCGTACCTCTCGGATTCCTGGTCGGGGGGAGCCGACGGGAATGCGGTCTGGGAATTAGAGGCCTGGATGACCAGGCTCTCGGGGGTGGGGTGGGAAGACAGAAAGCAAGGGTCGCCTGGCCACGTTCCTATCCACAGGCGGACCTGTAGCGGGCTTGGACCAAGTGCCCGGAAGAGTGTCTGTTAAGGCCTCATTAAACGGCAGCAGAGGCTCGGACGAACTTGCCTGCGGTTTAAGGACCTCAGTGAGGAGGTTAGTCCTCACGGCCGCAACGAGGAGCTCAAGGCCTTGGCCGCCCTCATCAGCACCACGCTATAGGCAGCACCCTCCTCCGTAGCCACACTAGGAGGGGAGACAAAACCAGTGTCGGGCGAAGTGTCCAGACCACTGGCCTCCCCAAGCTCTCCTGTACAGTCCACAGAAGACTGACACTCACGTGCCAGAGGGTCCTCAGACCCCTCCCAATCCCCCTAGTCACCCATCGCCTGGTACTCAGGCTCAAAGGATGGGGCCGGGTCGTATCAGTAAAAATCTCCAATCGGCGCCGAGAGCGGCGCCGCTCCAACGCTGGACACCGGCCGTGATACATGCGGCTCCGGTGGAGCCGCATGGGCGGTGACCCCCCGAACCCCCGGCCGCATCGCGCGAGCGTCACGGGGGAGTCAGAAGAGCGATGGTGCCTCTGACTTCTTGTGCCTCTTACCTGAGGACTTCGAGCCCGAAGACCGATGACGACTCCCGGAACTGTGGTGACTCCGGACCCGCGACCGGTCCCTCGACCTCCTTCCGGACCGGGACCTCGAGTGGCGCGGGGCAGGCTGCCGAAGCTCGAGTCGCTTACGCGACCGCTCCCGTCTCGCTTTAGACGTCAGGGCCAGGCAGTCTTAGCAGGACTTGTCGTCATGGTCCGGGCCTAGACAGTGCAGGCACCGGCGATGGGGGTCGGTAACCGACATCAGTCGGTTGCAGTTGGCGCAGGGCTTGAACCGGGGCATCCCTACCGGCACCGTCGGAGTCGAGAGACTTCGAAAGTAGATCAAAAAGGATTGTAAATAGTTAAGTCAAAATTGACTAGGGTACAACTTTTTCCGGATCTGCGCTTGCTGGCGAGGAAAAAAGAAGAACTAACGTCAGCGCGCGGAGGCAGCGGCTAAGTACTCCAACGACATCATCAAGGTGCCCACGACGGACGGGGACGACGCCTACCGACGCGCATGGGTACTGCTACGCAAAAATTTCTGGATCCAGTCTGACGCCTGGGGATATTCTAAGGTAAGTAATCTAATACTTACCTGTTTCTTTCAGATTTGATGCGCACAGTCTAATAAAACGGAGTTGGGTGGGGATCGCTCCAGGGAGGTGTGGAGCAGACCTAGGCGCAGGCTCCACAGGGGAGGTGCAAGAGCTGTCTTTCAGAGACTAGTGGCATAATTTCCACGCCTTGTCTCATTACTTGGACAGCCAAGTTTGAGAGCACTGACTTCTTGAACACATTTTTGTGGGGTTACCAAAGAAAGATTTGGATCACAACAATGACTTACGGTTGTGGATTCTCTTATTACCCTGCAGGTTCCTGATCCGGTTATTTGCTCTCAGCTGTTGTGTAACAACATTGCCTCTTTCTTTCAGGCAAAGATTGCTGATCTGTATTCGGCATTAGAGCTTCAGAAGGCCGAAACTGCGGACTCCTCTGGTTCCGTTGAGCCTGTTCTATCTGCAATGGAGGCTGTTCCTTTCCCCCCCTTGCATCTCAGGAACTTGAGGACCTGCTTTCTAAGACTAGATCAGGCTCCCCCTTGGATCCCTGTCCTCTCACGCTTCTCAGGCAGTGTAAGGAGACCCTTTTGCCTCCCCTTCTGGAGATCATGAATGGGGCAATGAGGTTTGGTCCCTTCCCTCAGCAGTGGAAAAGGGCTGTGGTGAAACCATTACTTAAAAAGGCAACACTCGACCCGGGGGTATTTAAAAACTTTCGCCCCATCTCGCTGCTCCCTGCTGCCGCCAAGATGCTTGAAACACATCTTAATAAGCAACTGGCGGCCTTTTTGGAGAACTCTGGCTTATTAGATCACTCGCAGTAGGGATTTAGGAGGGAGCATAGCACCGAGTCGGCCCTTACCATCGTGTTGGATAATATCCGCACTCGAGCTGATAACTGCCAGACCACCCTCCTTATCCTGTTAGACCTCACTGCTGCATTTGATACCCTCTCTCCCTCGGTGTTAACATCTCGCCTGAGGGAGATTGGAGTGGAGGGGTCCGCTCTTGACTTGCTGACCTCCTTCCTAAACCAGAGGGAACAGAAGGTGATGCTAGGGGAGTTTCTATCTCCATCCCTGTCTGTGCAATGTGGGGTCCCCCAAGGGTCGGCACTAAGTCCGACCCTTTTTAACATCTATGTGACCCCACTTGCCAGGTTGATAAGATCTTTTGGGATGGAGGTAGTGTCCTATGCCGATGACACCCAGATCCTGGTCTCCCTCTCTCAGCCTGTTAATGAGGCTGCCTCCAATTTTAGATCCTGTTTGGAGGCAGTCGCTAAATGGATGACTTACAATTCATTAAAATTGAACAGGGAGAAGACGGAGATTTTGGTGTTTGGGGGAAAAGAGGACATCTGGTCGGCAAATTGGTGGCCTGCCTCTTTGGGAGTGTGTCCGGTACCTACCGCTCTTGCAAAAAACCTAGGAGTCCTGATTGAGCCTACCCTCAATATGCGTCAGCAGGTGAACAGAACAGTCTCTACCTGTTGGGGCATAATTCACATCCTGAGGAGAATCAAACACTACCTATCTCAGCAGGCCAGAAAGCAAGTCGTGGTTGCTCTTATTGGCTCCCGACTTGATTATTGTAATGCGCTGTATGCAGGTCTCAGTAGGGGGCTGCTGCAGCGCCTCCAGCTGGTTCAAAATGCGGCAGCTAAGTTTGTGTTGGATCTGCCCAAACGTGCATCGGCCACCTCTGCCAGGAAGGCTTTGCACTGGCTACCTGTTGAGGACAGGATTTCTTTTAAAATCCTGTGCCTTACCTTTGGCGCCCTAGCGAGAAATAGGTCAGTGGGGATTGGGGCTATTTTGGCCCCCTACTGCCCTCGAGAAATTTACGCTCCGCTAATAAATCTTTATCTGTTCCACGCATTCGCAGAGCCAAATGGGGTGGCAGAGCTTTTTCCACAGTGGCACCTAAAATGTGGAATGCTCTCCCCGTTGAAATTAAGGCTCTTCCCACTCTTCAGTCTTTTAGGAAAGCTCTGAAGTCACGACTATTTGCCAAAGCATACCTGTAGTCTTGCCTCTGCCTTTTAAGATTTATTTTGTAGGCGCCTTGATGCCTTCGGGTTTTAGTTGCGCGGTATAAATTTTCTTTCATTCATTCATACGGGAGGGAGAGCGAGAGTGGGCCCTGGACCTTCCATGCAACTGGGACCTGGAGTCACTTGGTGCTGAGCACCCAGGAGCTTCAAGGCACTTTCCCGGATCTCTTTGGGGTTCATGGTAAAACAGTCTGAGCAGGTATTGGAGTTGTGGTCCTCCGGCTCCAGGTACCACAAGCAAACCAGGTAGGACTGTCACTCACATCTGCTTGTGACAGGCCCCATAGGATTTAAAATCCACGGGTTTCTTAGGGAGCGTCCTTAGGCACAGAGTAAAAGCGGTTTTATTTTTTTTATTTTTAAAAGGCAGTGAAAAAAAGTAAAAAACATGATTAAAGTAGGTCTTTTTAGATCCGCGCGGTTGGTGTGGAAAATGAAGGAACTGATCTCAACACACTGGGGTCGGAACTATATAGCCACTGAGCACATACCCTGGGAGGATGCCACTGACCCGATTTGTGCCACCTACATGCACACAGGGGTACTGCTCATGACTTTCTGGATCCAATCTGACACTATGGGAATATTCGAAGGCAAGGAATCTGCTAAGAGAATTCTATAAAGTATAGTAGATTTAAATACTAGGCATATGCAGGGCTAAAAGGAAGCATCAAGAAGCAAAACCTTATCGCCCAAGTATACATTTTTAGACGCTCTGTCTGGAGTGGCAATTAGAAAGGTATTTAGATTCAGTTTTGCAGAGGAGAATCTAGAGTCAGAAAAAATGCCAGATTGAAACAGTTACATGACTGCAATATGAGGTTGCGAAGTTCAATGGATCCAGCAGAGACAGTGGAGCTTTTCTACTGTACTACCCAAAATGTCAGTGAAATATATTTTAACCATCCATTTCACTGTACAAATAGGAGATAAAGTGGATAGGGCATTAAATACTCCAGTAGCTTTATTCAAGAACAAAAGATGTTGCCCTTAATTAGATAGAAGAAAACATCATGAGCCAAACCCATTACAAAGGTTTCCTGGATCCTGTACTTGGAGAACTGGTCTCAATCTTTATAATGGAGATCCATAACTTCCCATAAAGAGATTTGTTACGCACAGTCTTATCAGGCAAAAGTAGTAGATACTGAAGTTTTGAGAGATCATCATTTATCAACCATTCACATTGTATACTGTACCATGCTTACCTTAATTTGTACAAGGAAATCCCTTAGGTGCTCCTTAAAAGCTGGAATATCTTGATTTAAACTGAAGAGCCCTGTTACAAACAGCTTAACCTGGGCACTAAAATAAATGACAATAATTAGGGCATTATCACAAACACTTCAGTTAGCTTGATCTGCACAACAGAAATTGAATACTTACTCTTGAAGATGGGGAAATGCAGATTTAAGCAAATTGGCAACATACTCTTGAACAAAAAGTTGATTATTAAGTGGATTGCCAGGATTTAATGGTGCATTTATTTTTCCTTCCTCCACTAAATTGAACATGTAAGCGAGTATTGAAGCGTGCATTGTCAAACCTGCAAGTGAACAAATATATATTAATAAGTAGGCAATTACGGACACCAGAATGCAGTTTCTCCTATTTCTAAACATGCTGCTTTTGTTTTCAGTACTTTTGTCAGTCTCTAAAAACAAACCTGATATAACTTCAATTAACAAAAGCTAACCAAACTGAAAGAAAAGGCTACCTACGGAACAAGCTACTTTCGGTAAGAGCATATCTGGCAAAGCCTATCTAACAGCAGATTCATCACTTTAGAATTGTCCCCAGGTGTCAAACTGGGTCCGGAACTTTTTTGTGAGCAGTACCCCTGCGCAGGTAGTTGGAGTCGGTCGGCTCCACGTTGCATTGCCTGTGGCTTTATTTCACCCTTGAGGCGGAAGCCAGGGGGTACTCTGCGCTCTCTTGCGCGCTGCTTGTAGAAAACGCTGAATTTACCAGTTACCTGTTATTGACTACTAATCACTATTTTTAAAAGCTGTAAATATTTTAATTGGGAGTTTTTATCAGGAGCCCCCACCTGAAGCGAGATTTACTTCGCCATGGTCGTTTCCACTGTAAGACACAGCGCCGCTGTTGCTGGGCGCTGGTCACTTCCCCTAGCAACTCGAGCCGCCATCTTGGGTCGGGGAAGGCTCGCGCTGCAGATCTCAGCCCCTACCGCCCTCCCAGGATACTTAAGGGCTTCCCCACTCGCATTCGTGAGATTTGCTTTATTTCACCCTTGAGGCGGAAGCCGGGGGTACTCTGCGCTCTCTTGCGCGCTGCTTGTAGAAAACGCTGAATTTACCAGTTACCTGTTATTGACTACTAATAACTATTTTTAAAAGCTGTAAATATTTTTATTGGGAGTTTTTATCAGGAGCCCCCACCTGAAGCGAGATTTACTTCGCCAGGGTCGTTTCCACTGTATGACACAGCGCCGCTGTTGCTAGGCGCTGGTCACTTCCCCTAGCAACTCGAGCCGCCATCTTGGGCCGGGGAAGGCTCGCGCTGTAGATCTCAGCCCCTCCCGCCCTCCCAGGATACTTAAGGGCTTCCCCACTCGCATTCGTGAGATTTGCTTGATTTCACCCTGAGGCGGAAGCCGGGGGTACTCTGCGCGCTCTTGTAGAAAACGCTGAATTTACCAGTTACCTGTTATTGACTACTAATAACTATTTTTAAAAGCTGTAAATATTTTAATTGGGAGTTTTTATCAGGAGCCCCCACCTGAAGCGAGATTTACTTCCCCAGGGTCGTTTCCACTGTATGACACAGCGCCGCTGTTGCTAGGCGCTGGTCACTTCCCCTAGCAACTCGAGCCGCCATCTTGGGCCGGGGAAGGCTCGCGCTGCAGATCTCAGCCCCTCCCACCCTCCTCCCACACCCCAAGATGTATTTAAACCACCGACCTACCCGTCCGCGCCGGCGGCGCGCCAAAGGCAAGCCCGTCTGCGCCTGGACCGGGCCCAGGGCCACCCCCCCTGGCCTTCATCCCCTACCCCCAAGAGGGACCTATACATCTAACCAGCTTCGGGACTGGCGTCCCCCTCAAGACCACTCTTGCACCATATTTGATCCTAATCATCTTGTGGGAAATGTTTCTCATTGCTGTTTGAACTGCTCCGCACCCATATCATACCACCAGGAACACCCTCGATGTAACCCCAACAAAACTCTGAGTTCTTATTCAATGGCCCTCATTAATGTTCGATCTCTTGGCAAGCACCGACAGGAAATAGCCGAACTAATAGAGGACAAAAAGCTAGATTTACTGTTCCTAACAGAGACCTGGATGGACAGCGCCTCTGACCCGGATCTAGTAATCGCTGTTCCTCACGGGTTCTCAATCTATAGATTGGACAGACCACGCAAGAAAGGGGGTGGGATAGCAATAATTGCCCGCGACTTATACGCGGTTAGAACTAACGCGATACCGCTCCTCTCTTGTGAGGCTTTTCAATTTTCCATTAAACTGACACCTTCGGTGAATTTTAAAGGCATCCTCCTTTATCGTCCACCAGGGCAAAGGTCTGGATTCATTTCCGACATCAGTCGTATCCTGGAAGTGTCTGCCCTCGATAGTTCCTTTACCATCTTAGGCGACTTCAACTTTCATTTTGATAAAGCAGAAGATAACGATACAGTCGCCCTCCTGACATATTTGACAACTTTTGGCATTTCCCAGTTGGTAAAATCCCCTACCCATGAAGGAGGCCATATTCTTGATGGCATCTTTACCAACTTGAAAGACTTACAGGTCACTGACATTCTTCCCCTTATTTGGTCAGACCACTATGTCATAATGGCCTTACTGTCTACCTACGATACTGGAGCAATCATGGCGAGTGCCAACCATCGGCAGACGTTTTTGGCCTGGAATGACATCGATAGCGACAGTTTAGAATCACTCTTGATCACTTCCAATCCACTCCTTTCACAGGACCCTAACATTGCCATCATTCAATTTAATGAGTGGGTGGGCTCCGCGACTTCCACTCTGGTTCAGGCGAAACAATGTTCTCGTAACAGATCATCCCCGTCAGCCCCCATGTACTCTGAGACTTTAAGGACACAAAAACAGTTGTGTCGGAGGAACGAAAGGTACTGGCGCAGACACTATTCCGAAGAGGCCAAAACCAAATATAAAGAAACGGTGACCAAATATAAACTTATGATTTCGGAGGCCAAGAAGAAGTTCTTTTGTGAGAGAATAGAACTCTCTAAAAATTCCAACAAGGCCTTGTTTGAGACCACCAAACAGCTAGCAGGTTGCCTGCCCAGTTTACAACCTCCCCCCTCCCAATCACTTTGTGATGCGCTGGCAAACTTCTTTTATAACAAAGTCAACGATATTTATGCAGCCTTCGCTAATGGTGTAAAAAATTCTCCCAAAATCACCCCTGAGTCGGTTTGTATCCCCAGGACTAGCCCCTCGCTCCCCCAGTTTACGGAGGTCTCTACTGCTCAGATTAGGGATATTATGTCTTCCATTAAAACAGGCTCCGCCCTTGATCCCTGTCCCTTTAAAGTATTATCCCCAGTCATTGAAGTAGTTCTCCCAGCCATCACTACCATCTGTAACATCTTGATCAACACAGGCATTTATCCATTAAACTTGAAAAAAACTCTAATAAAACCTTTGTTGAAAAAAACCAAACCTCGATAGGGATGAACTCAAGAGCTACCGACCCATCGCCAGCCTCCCAGTTTTGGCGAAGATCGCCGAAAAGGCTTTGAATTTCCAACTTTCAGCCTATATAGAAGCACACCACCTACTGGATGACTCCCAGTTTGGTTTCCGCCAATACCATGGGACGGAGACGGCCCTGATCAAGGCTGCGGAGGATATTAGAGCTATTCGGGATGCTGGGGGAACAGCAGTCCTAATACTGCTGGACCTGTCAGCAGCCTTCGACACGGTCGATCATACCATCTTGATCGACCGTGTCGAAGGCATGGGTGTTCAGCAAAGGGCTAAGACTCTCCTGGCCTCCTTTTTGGCAGAAAGAACCCAGGTGGTCACTATAGGACCCTTTCAGTCCTCCACCCTATCACTGCCATGTGGAGTACCACAAGGCTCATCCCTGAGTCCTACACTTTTCAATATATATGTGTCGGACCTTGCTAACACTATCCGAACTCATGGGATGAGCCTCACATCCTACGCTGACGACACCCAGCTGGTCCTGGCCATCAGAAATGACGGCCAAAAAAATCGCTGATGACTTCAATCTGGGCATGCAAGCTATAGGGAATTGGATGGCTTCCAATTGCCTGAAATTGAATTCTGATAAGTCCGAGGTGGTTATCTTCGGAAATCTGACCCCGGAATGGTCCTCCCGCTGGTGGCCACTGTCAATGGGTCCTCCCCCCCACACCCGTTAGCAAGGTGAGGAACCTGGGAGTCATGTTTGATGACCGTCTCACTTTCCTCCCTCATGCTAACCAGATCACCTCCTCGGCATTCTATAAGTTGCGACTTATAAAAAAAAATCTCCCTTTCCTTCCGGCTTCAGCAGGCAAAACCTTGATCACGTCCCTGGTTCTGTCCACCTTGTATTATTGCAACGCTCTTTTCTTGAATACACAAGAAAGAGTTCTCAACAAAATGCAAGCTATCCAAAATGCCGCTGTCAGACTTCTGGGAGATGTCCCCAAGTTTCAATCAGTGTCGGGAACCATCAGAGAACTCCACTGGCTTTCTATCAGGAATAGAATAAAATGTAAAACTCTTTGCATTGTCTATAAGGCCTTGCATAACCAGGGACCAGCCTTTCTCATTCAACAACTCATTCCCTACCGTCCCATCCGATCCCTGCGATCCTCCAATCTGCACGAGTTGGTGGTACCTCGCACCAAACTTGTCTCTTGGGGTGATAGAAGATTCCTCGTGTCAGCACCCAAGCTCTGGAATACCCTGCCACCAGCCATTAAAAGTAGTCCATCTCTCTGGTCCTTTCGAAAGCACCTTAAAACCTGGCTTTTTAATCAATGATCCCACTCCCCATCATGGTTGAATACAGCAGATACTTAGCGCCGAGATGCCCACGGGCCTTCGTTCGCGCCTTAAAAGTGTTATAAATAAATAAATAAATAAATAAAATGATGTGCGCTGCAGCTATATAGGCCATTTTGTTACACAAGGGAACCCAAGGAAGCAATACGCTAGGGACCTTAGGGATTTGTATCTTTACATAGGACAGTGGTCCCTAGACAAGAGCAATTACCAAAAAATAATTAATATAGACTAAATAGATACTATATTCATTGTCCAGCTAGACAGTTTAAACATTTTTTTTTTGGTTAAAGACTTTTATTGCAATCTGCATTGTTTACACAGCATTTACCTACAACCCGGAGGCCGGCTGCTATAGAGGGACATTTCGTTACACATTTCAGACATTATTCGCTCTGCAGCGTCCTTGGTCGTCATTGCACATTTCCAATCAGCAGAAAATATACGATCACTTTCCCAAATAGTCTTGTAACAGTCTTATTTTTATATTTTATAACTACAACTAAACGTGTGACTCAGATAGTAGAACAGATGTTTGTCTTTTTTGACACTCATTACTTCTCAGTGCAGTAATTGATGCAAGTAGCAAACATTCACATCTCGAGATCCCCAGGTCTTAGCATTCCTTTTATGGGACGTGCGACCAACCCATCAGCGCTATATCAACTCTATTTGTATGTGATAATTCAATCTAAGTGCGTCTCATTCGACATCCCCCTCCTCCTCAGAGCTGTCTATATCTTCTTCTGATAGGGGCTCACATATATCCCCTCGATAAGTGTTCCATGGCATCCACAGCTTGTTCCATTTCCTGGGGTTTGCTCTCATTTTATAGACCGCTCTTTCAATCACTAATAGTAAGTCCATATTTCTACAGCATTGTGCCAGTGTCGGTGCCTCTACTGCCCCCCACTTTTGCGCTATATCCCGCTTGGCCACCATTATCCCTACGATTGCCCATTGCTGCCCCTGACGAGTCAAATCATTCTGTTTCCATACATTCAGTAGACATACACGAGGGTCTGGTGTTAGGGATACTTCCAAAGTTTGTGAGATAGTGCACAGAACCTGTCGCCAGTAGGTGGCGATAATTGGGCACTTCCAGAGTGTGTGAAAGAGTGTGCCTGGTTCTCCGCATCCTCTAAGGCAGGTGGGATGGTCAGCTCTGTGCATTTTGTGTAGAGTAGTTCTCGTATAGTAGACTATGTAATATTTTAAGCTGCACCAGCCGATATCTCGATGAGATACCTGCTTCTTTCGGTGAAGCCATCGCTGCGTTCCATTCTGCGTTGTCCATCTCACCTAGCTCATCTTCCCATTTTGCTTTCAGTTTTACTAGTGGGTCCTGCAAGTTATTCATTATTTTACGATAAGTCAGGGAATTCGCACTGGCTTCCATAAAATCAGTCAATAGGCGGTCCTCCAGCGGGGACGATTCCGGCACCTTTGTACCTATCTCGATGGCGGTCATTAGTGCATGCCTGATTTGTATGTATCGGTATGTTTCATTTGGGCCTAACTGATATTGCCGCTGGAGTTGTTCAAACGGAACAACTCCATCGTTTGTCCACAGATCTCCTACTGTGGAGATCCCGATGTTGCCCCACTGCGTGAAACCCCTACTGTGTCTTAGCCGACCCAGTGCTTTGACATCCCACAAGGGAGTCATTTTGGTTATGGTGCCTCCCCATTTGAGTCTTGTTTGCGCTTTGTGTCACAGTGCCACCGTGTGGCTCGTGGGTCCTATCAGTTTTGCAGCGATGCCCTTGTTGTATAGTGGGGCCAATAAGCTGTGGGTACCCAGCTGCGCTCTGTCTGCCAGGTATGCTGGTTCTCCCTGTGGGGCGTGAATCCATTGATTTATGACCTTTAGATGCGCCGCCCAATAATATAGCTGCACATCCGGCAGTGCTATCCCCCCGTCGTACCAATCTCTGACCAGCTTTACGTTCGCTATGCGGGCGGGTCGATTACCCCATAGTAGTCCAGTTATCGCAGCCGTTACTTTTCTAAAGTATTCAGGCGGTATCAGGATTGGGGTATTTTCTAGGACATAGAGAAAGCGCGGTAGCGCCATCATCTTGAACAGCGCTGCCCTTCCTAGCAGAGTTAGCGGAAGCGCCTTCCAGTGCTGCACGTCCGCCTTCAGTCGAGTCAGTGGCGGTAGTAAGTTTAGGTCGTGGAAAAGTCCTTCATCTTTTGTAACATGTATCCCAAGATATTTAAAGGAAGAGTCCGCCACCGCCAGTGGGCAGTTCGCGGACATAGGTGGGAAAGGGCCCTTTAGTACATAGAGGATAGATTTCGTCCAGTTAATTGTATATCCAGACGCTCGGCCATGTTTGTCACAGAGTGCTAGTAGTGCCGGTACGCTCCTCTCCGGTTCTGACAGGTAGACTAACATATCATCCACATAGAGGGAGATTCTGTCCTCCCAGTTATCTCCCCAGGATATTCCCTTCAAAAGCGGGGAGGTCCTGATCACGGCTGCCAGTGGCTCTAAAACCAATGCAAATAACAGAGGAGCTAATGGACTTCCTTGTCTTGTTCCTCTAGCCAATGGTATCTCGCGTGAGATATGTCCATTTGCTGTTACATGCGCCACCGGGCTCGAGTATAGGAGTTTTATCCATGAGAGAAATCTGGGGCCAAACCCCATGCGTGTCAGCACCGCGAAGAGATACTGCCATTCCACCATGTCGAACGCCATCCTGGCGTCCAATGACAGAATGGCCGCCGGTCCAGTCAGTAGGGGGGCCCTAGCCAGTGCCCCGTGCACCCTTCTAAGGTTTAGAGCCGTACTCCTATGCGGCATGAACCCTGACTGATCCGGGTGAATCAGTTGTTCCAGGTGGGGCATCAGTCTGTTTGATAAGAGTTTCGCTAGTATTTTGGCCTCTGCGTTCATTAAAGATATCTGCCGGTATGATGTACACTCTTCCAGCGGCTTGCCCGGTTTCGGGATTGCCACGATCGTTGCCATTCTCTGGTCATAGGGTAGGACTTTTTTTTCTAAACTGTCAGTGTACATAGCCAACAGTGGCTCATGGAGAAGTGTGGCTCACTGGTTAGAGGAGGCAGACCCTGATGCAGAGGTCAGACCCGGGACCAGGGTTCAATTCCCAACGCGGCAGGGTCTTGAGCCCAAATGTCCACGGACTCGATAATTCTCGCCTCGGTGCCTACTCGAATCATGGGTTCACACTCTGCAGCTCTGGGCAATAGCTTGCTTAATCTCCACTACGGCCCCCCGCGGCGGGATGCCTGGTCTTCACCTTGGGGATGCCCAGTAGGGGTAATCTCGCAGGGAAAGCCAGGACGGGTTCCCAAAGCAAGCGCTAAGAGACCTGTCGGTGATTTGGCGCTATATAAATCGAAATTAACATAACATAACATAACTTATTACCTCGGATACGGCCTTGTACAATTCAATGGGGATATCATTGGGGCCTGCCGCCTTCCCGGAATGGAGCGCACTAATTGCTAGCTGTATCTCCTCCTGCGTTAAATCTGCTTCCAGCTCTTCTATTGCTTCTCGGTTTAAGGATTGCGTTGGTACATTGCTAAGTGCCATCGCCGCCATCTCAGGTGTTACCCTGGTTTCAGGCGTATATACCTTTAGGTAGTAGTCCGCTAGAATTTCAACTATCTCCGACGGTCGCGTATGTAATTCACCATCAGCGCTACGCAGCTGCAGGATAATCAATCAATCAAAGCATTTGTATAGCGCACTATTCACCCGGAGGGTCTCAAGGCGCTAGGGGAGGGGGGGGGGCGGGGGGTCCGCTACTGCTCGAACAGCCAGGTCTTGAGCTGCTTCCTGAAGGCAAGGTGGTCCTGGGTCAGGCGGAGGTGGGTCGGGAGGGAGTTCCAAGTCTTGGCGGCCAGGTAGGAGAAGGACCTTCCTCCTGTGGTGGCTCTCCGGATGCGGGGGACGGCGGCGAGGGCGTGGCCGGTCGATCGAAGCTGGCCTGTGGGAGCGTAGAAGTTGAGGCGGCTGTTGAGGTATCCTGGGCCTTGGTTGTGTAGGGCTTTGTGTGCGTGGGTGAGGAGACGGAAGGTGATTCTCTTGTTGACCGGGAGCCAGTGCAGATCTCTCAGGTGTCCGGAGATGTGGCTGCGACGGGGGATGTCCAGAATGAGTCGTGCTGAGGCGTTCTGAATCCGCTGGAGTCTCTTCTGGAGTTTGGCGGTAGTTCCGGCGTAGAGGGAGTTGCCGTAGTCCAGACAGCTGGTGACGAGGGCCTGGGTGACCGTCTTCCTGGTCTCGGTGGGGATCCACCGGAAGATCTTACGTAGCATGCGCAGGATGTTGAAGCACGACGAGGAGACGGCGTTGACTTGTCTGGTCATGGAGAGGGAGGAGTCCAGGAAGAAGCCCAGGTTGCGTGCGTGGTCTCTTGGTTTGGGTGCGCTGATCAGGGCGGGGGGCCACCAGGAGTCGTCCCAGGCGGAGGGTGAAGATCCCAGGATGAGGACTTCCGTCTTGTCCGAGTTCAGTTTCAGGCGGCTGTTCATCATCCACTTGGCTATGTCAGTCATCCCTTCGTGTAGGTTGGCTCTGGTGGGGGCGGGGGCGGGGGCGTTGGTGAGGGAGAGGATCAGCTGGGTGTCGTCGGCGTAAGAGATGATGTTGAGGTTGTGTTGGCGTGCAATGGCTGCGAGGGGGCTCATGTAGACGTTGAAGAGGGTTGGGCTGAGCGAGGAGCCTTGAGGAACACCGCAGATGACTTCGGTGGCTTCTGATCTGAACGGGGGGAGGCGGACTCTGTGTCCTTCCGGCCAGGAACGAGATGATCCATTCCAGTGCCTTCTCCTGGATTCCGACGTTGCTGAGGCGCTGCACTAGGGTACGGTGGCAGACAGTGTCGAAGGCCGCGGAGAGGTCTAGAAGGATGAGGGCCGCTGTTTCTCCGTTGTCGAGCAGGGCTCGGATGTCATCGGTGGCTGCGATCAGGGCGGTCTCGGTACTGTGGTTGGCCCGGAAGCCAGACTGCGAGAGGTCGAGGGATCCGTTCGTCTCGAGGAAGGCGGCCAGCTGCTTGTTGACGGTCTTCCTGATGACTTTTGCGGGAAACGGGAGCAGCGAGATGGGGCGGTAGTTCTTGAGGTCGGTGGGGTCGGCTGATGGCTTCTTTAGTAGAGCGCTGAATTCGGCGGGCTTCCAGCTCTCCGGGAAGGTAGCGGTGTCGAAGGAGGTGTTGATGATGTCCCGCAGGTGGGGTGCGATGACAGCGTCGGCCTTGTTGAAGACGTGGTGAGGGCAGGGGTCGGTCGGAGATCCGGAGTAGATGAAGTTCATCGTGCGGACGGTGTCTTCGGTGCTGATCGGGGTCCAGGCGCGGAGGGTGTTGGTGGGGGGTGGTGGTTCAGTCGTGGTGTGCGTCGGTTGAGTGCTGAAGCTGTTGTGTATGTCCGCGATCTTGTTGTGGAAGTAGGAGGCGAGGGAGTTGCAGAGGTCTTGCGAAGGGGTGATGTCGTTGTTTCCGGCGTTGGGGTTGGAGAGCTCTTTAACGATGTTGAAGAGTTCCTTGCTGTTGTGGGCGTTGTTGTCCAGTCGTTCCTTGAATGCAGTTTTCTTGGTGGCGTGGATCAGTTGGTGGTGTTTTCGGGTGGCGAGCTTGCTTCTGCCTGCTTTTTGTCTAACCATGCCAGAAGTTTGCTTGCTTTGTCTCCTATATTGTAGACTCTATGCGCCGTTTCTTCTATATTTCCTACTACTCTGCGCTTCAGATGATCAGTGTGGAGCCGTTGACTTAGTTGCAACGTGTGTAACGTGTCTACCGTCGGGTTGCTCATGTGTGCTAGGTTTGCACTGTGTAATCACGTCTCTAGGTCCAGTAATTCTTTTTTCTGTTCCCGCTTGTGTCCCGTGATAGTTGCAATGGCCTGACCCCTCAATACCGTTTTATAAGCCTCCCACACTATCGTAGGTGATTCGACTGAATTTGTGTTTTCTGCAAAGTAGTGTTGAGTCACTTTCCTCAGTTCTTTTCGTATGGGCCGTACCTGCAAATATCCCGGGTAAATCGGGTAGATTCTCTTACGAATTTTTTCTGGGCAGATCAGTGTCAGTGGCGAGTGGTCCGAGACGCCCCTAGGTTGAATGTGAACGTTGTCTATGGTGAGTGAGCCCCCTCCTAAGGTGAGGAAGTAGTCAATACGTGACAGGCTATTATGTACTGTAGAGTAGTATGTGTATTGCTTTTCATCTGGGTGCAACTTTCTCCAAATGTCCACCAGCCCCTGTGCTTCTAAAAAATCATGTAGTTTAGAAGGTCTCACCGATTGCACCCGATTCGGGAATCTGTCTTGTGTGTCGTGTGCCACTGCATTGAAATCACCCCCTATGATGAGGTCCCCGTCTGGCAGTTCAAGTAGGAATTTCCCTAGGTCCGGAAAAGCAAGTGCGTCGAGTGCTGGAGGGAGATATACCGAGACTATATTGACCGGCTTACCTTCCCAATATCCATACACTGCCGCAAAGCGGCCTTGGTCGTCCGTCTTTGTGGATTGGACAATGAAGGGTGATGACCTCCGCAGCAGGACCCCTGTCCCACGCGACCTGGAGGTAAAGGCTGAGTGTACTATCATCCGATAGCCTCTCCGGTTTAGCGCCTGCGTAGCTGTGCCCTGCAGGTGTGTCTCCTGTAGTAATACTAGGGCTGGGTTAATCCTTCGGATGTTTTGCAGGACCAATCCCCTTTTTATCTTATCCCCCAGTCCTCTAACATTCCACGACATCAGGGTCAATGGCGTTATCGGTCCCACGTGTTGCTCAACATTTCTATCACTAACCTGTGAATCCCGCGCCATGTTCCCTTTGTGTTCGGTGATGTGTGTCTGCCAACCCTTCATGCTCCAGCGTTGCTTGTCGGCCTATCCCTTCCCGCCCCTCCAACCCTTCCCCTCTGGCTTCATGCTCTCCAGGAGTCGACGCAGTCGGGCCATGTGTGTCCCGAGTATCATAATAAACAGTACTATTGCATCGTGCAAGAATCCCTCTGGATATCAGTGTGCCTATTTCCCACCTCCCACCTATCTGAGTCAACAATGTAAGAAAAAGAAAAACAATCCCGTCACAACTCCCCCCCCCTCCCTGCCCCCCTGCTGTACGGGCTCCCAACCGCCCGCCCCCCCCCAACTTAGCAGAGTGCTTGACCCATCCCCAATACAATTTACTTGCTCGTCGGGGTGGAAGAATCTCGGAGTCGTCGGCCCCTTTCCTCCTCTGGAGGACTTTTGCCCAGTGTCCATCAGCAGTCTTTTCAGGCGGGCATACTTCTCATTTATCTTTGTAGTTGCCGGGCGGTCATTGGTCGTCAAGTATATGTTCGTCTACGTTCGATCCAGCTGGAGCCACTTCTTCACTTCCACTCCTTGACTGTCGTGAGTTCTGTCGCCGACCATTGCTCTGTGGTCCCCGTGTCCCATTCGATCCACGATGTCTATTGGCTGGTCTCCATCCCTCCAGCCAGTCCTGGGCGATCTCCGGGGTGTCAAAGAACCAGGTTTTATTGTCTGCTACAACACGTAACTTGGCTGGGAAGAGTATCGAGTAGGGAATCTCTTTTTCGGAGTTCTTTTTTTACGTCTATAAACGTTCTCCTCTTGCGCGCGACTTCCGCCGTGTAGTCCGGAAAGAAGGACACCGTTGAGTTCATGATCTTGACCGGAGGGGAGACTCGTGCTGCTTGTAGTATCGCATCCCTGTCGCGGAAGTTAAAGAGGCGAGCTATGATAGGCCTCGGGGCAGCGCCCGTTTGTGGTCGGCCTCCCGGGACACGATGTGTCCTCTCCACTGAGAAAAATGAGGACAGTCCTTTAGGTTTGAGTTCTTGCTTAATGAGGTCTTCGATATACAGGTACGTCGCCCTAGTGCCTTCCGATTCTGGAATTCCAATTATGCGGACGTTGTTCCGTCTCGAGCGTCCTTCCTGATCGTCCAGGCTTTCCCTCAGTACCTTGTTCTCCGCCGACAATTGTACCATGGCTGTTTGCAGCTCTGACATGTCTTCCACTAATGACTTCGTGACCGCCTCCATTGAGCTGACCCTCTCCGACATCTAATGGAAGTCTGCCCTGATCAGAGTTATTTCAGTAGAGATCGTTCCGACCGTGGTCTGTACCGGCGCCTTCATGACATCGTCAAGCATTGCCTTCTTCCCCCCATTGGCCTCCGTAGATTTTTCGGCTGCCCCTTTGCCGGCACCCCGGGAAGAGTTTCCTTTGTCATATGCGAACTTGTCAAGGCGAGATTGGGTAGTGCCTCCTCTGGTGCTTCTGCCCGCCATCTCGATTATTGTTTCCGTGTCGTGCCCAGCAATATTTTCAAGGGTGTCTCTGAGGGTGAGCCCCGCCGTCCTCTTACAGTTTTTAGGTGTCTCTCTGCCCACTTGTCATCCGTCCGTCTCTGAGCCAGTGTGCAGGTCGCAACTTTGTCTTGCTCTTCCTATCGCCCCCGTGGCCGGCTATCGGAGGGGGTCTGAACGTAGTTGTCCTCGCATCACCCCCAGACATCCATGTTGGCGTGACGTAGATGCATTTTCCCTCTTTAGGGCCAGTGTCCGTGCCCCTCACTCGACTGGCCCTGCCTCACAATTTCGCCCACAGCAGTTCGTAGTGTGGGGGGGTCTAGGGGTCACGGGGTAGCCGGGGTCAGCTGTGTCGGTGCCGAGTCTTTGGTAGATGTCCTCCGGCGTCGCCGTCTTTCTTGGCGACCTGCCGTCCACCAAAATATGTCAGAGGTCTCAAGGCGTCACCGGCTGGCCTCAGGCATTACATGGGGTCCCTACTGACCATTCGGCTTCTGCACGGTCTTATTCTCAGCCCTCAGCACGAGGCTGCAGCCTGATGTTTATTGTGGGACTTCGTTAGGCTCAGTGGGCTTCCGTCTGCCTAGAAGGCTTCAAAGGGGGGGGGGGCCCTCGCTTTACCCTGGCCCCCGTCCGGCCGTTGCGTGATGGTTAGGGTGCTTGTGGGGCTCACCTAGTGGGTCGCGCTCTCGGGGCCGATGTACTGGGCTCTGCTCCGGTGACTGGTAGTTGCGGCCCCCACTCACAAGCAGCTCCTGACGGTCCCAACCGGGGGGTAGTTCTCTGCTGCCGTGGATTGTTCGCTGGTTCTGCAGCGCAGGCGATGCCCTTCTGTCCCTTCCCGGGGCCGGCGCGTGCACGCCAAGATGGCGGACGCGTGTCGGTGAGGGAGGCTTCCCCCCCGCGTCTATGGAGCCTGCTGCCCAATTTCTATTTATATACGCAGAGTCTTAGAGGCGTGATCTAATCCCCTGTGCTCCTCGGTGGGGGGTTCTGGGGGTCTGTGCGCTGCTGCAGGTCGCGGCCGGGTACTTCCGGTGATTCTTACCCGGGCCGACTTCACTTCCTTTCGGGTCGCGCTGGCATGCGACCTCCCGGCTTATCGCTCCGGCACAGGCCGCGCTTCCTCGGATCTCGTACTCCGCCTCCCGGCCTCGGATGTGAACCGGAGTCACCGCCGTCTGTTCCGCCTGGTTCCGGGCATCAGTCCCTCCAGCTTTGAGGTGTGTAGTAGCTCGGATTATGTATCGGATTGATTCAGAGGCCGTTCCGACCACGGAGCTCCTCTTTTGAGCAGCCGCCATGGTTGGCTGCTAGCCACGCCCCCGACAGTTTTAATTTTTGATAAATAAGTTATACAAGGGATTTCGTGTGATACAAGCAGGACACCAGCCGATGTCCAACTAACACACTTAGGAGGGGGACAAACAAGAATTTATAGGCAATTAAAACAGTCTGGTATTACAATTCACAGTCAGACAATACAGTTAGCACACTATTGCTAGCATCCAATAGCACAATTCATATGCATGTAGTGTGACAAAGTCGACGACGTTTCGAACCTATT
This sequence comes from Lissotriton helveticus, assembly GCF_964261635.1. Classification (NCBI taxonomy): domain Eukaryota; kingdom Metazoa; phylum Chordata; class Amphibia; order Caudata; family Salamandridae; genus Lissotriton; species Lissotriton helveticus. The sequence continues at coordinate 1,493,688,743 of NC_136067.1, read as the reverse complement.
GCTTATTCAAGGTTCATCTTCAGGACAAACAGTGCATGCCTTCTTATTTACAAAGTCAAGATTAACTTTTTAGCCCGTACTGCAGGGCTAATGTGAAGAGCCCAAGGCCTGAATATTATCCTAATGGTCCGCCGGAGATACAGCAGGACTGCAAGCAACGTAATAGAAGCCATACAGCAAGGTACAAAGAACGGGTCGTCAATGCGGTCCGCGTCCAAGGGGAAATTGCCCCTTCAACAGCTTGAGATACCAAACTGAGCCCAGTCGGAGCCACAAGGATGACGTGCGCCTGGTCGTTTCTGATCTTGAGAAATCTGGGCAGGAGTTGTATGGGTGGAAAGGCATACAGGAGGCCTGAGCTCCAGTTGAGACAAAGCAGCTCCAAGTGAAAACCGTCTTGGAAACTGCAGCATACAAAACAGCTGACATTGTACATTCTTGGAGGTGGCGAACTGAGTTAACCAAGGTACTCCCAAGCTACATCTCCAGATGGAAACTCCATTTGTGATCCACTAGCATTAACAGCATCAACTTGTGATCATGGTCTTGTTTTGTTAATACTCAGATTCTTGTTGCACTACATGGGTGCGTTTTACGGTATTCTTTTATGTTATTTTGCTCTTCGTGCCTCAAGGCACCGTTGATACCCCCAACTCTTAACCTAATCTATTTCCCCCTTTTGTTTTAACTTCAACTACTGGCCCATTGTGTTGTACCCTTGCTTTTGCCAAGTCTGTTCAGTGCTCTGATACCCGTATGGGTCTTGTTAACACTTTATAAAAAATTAAAATACAATACAAATAAACTAGGCATCTTCAGCTGAGTTTGTACGCTCCGACGTTGACAGCCCTCAAGGTGTTTGAACAACCAAGAAAATGTCCTGAAGTTCCACCACTGCAGATCTTTTGCAGTGCGCTCCGAGATGTGGACCATGTTGGAAAGATTTCCCTGAAGTTGTGCTAGGTCCCACTGCAGAGCATATTCTAGGTGGCATGTGTCACAACCAGGAGGCAATGAGGACTAGCAGCCTCCGAGTTACTCACCAAAACCCAGGATAGAGGCTGAAACATTGGTACCATAGCTGGATTATCCTGGACTCGCTGATCAAGAGGTGAAGCCCAAAACTGCCTTGTGTTCAGAACAACTCCAATAAAAGGGAGCATCTGAGAAGGGGTCAGGTGTGACCCTAGGGAGTGCAGGTGGTCTGCAGTAGTCTGGAGGTAGGATACTACTGCCTGGAACGAGCCCACCTTCAACAGCCAGCATAGGGAAAAACTGGCACCCCAGAGCTCCGCAGATTAGCTGCAACCATTGCTTTCACATTGGTGTACACCTGAGTGGGGCTGATGAGGCCAAACAGTAGCACTAAAAACGCTCTTGACTTACCGTGAACCACAGGTAATGTCTGTCGGCAGGCATGTCTGTCGGCAGTGGCATTATTCAGGCTCCCGGGTCCAGGGCAGACAAGACTTGTGCGAGCGTGACCATTTTGAATTTCCCCCTTTTCAGGAAGAAATTGACAGGGCACAGGTCTAGGATAGAACAATGGCTTAATTCTTTCTTGGGCCCCAGAAATTATCAGGAATATCAAACCCATTCTACTTTTAGCACTACCTCTCTATGGCTCCCATGGCCATGATAGTTGCCACTTCCTGGCGGAGTAAGGAGAGAGGGTCCTCCGTCAGCTGGTCAATTTGGGAGGCATGCATGGAGGGTAGTGACGAAGAAGAGGGACCAGCCCTACGAACAATTTGAAGAACTCAGCAGTCGGATGCTATTGACTTCAAGTGGTGCAGTTGATGGCGTATCTTGCCAACCACTGGTTGCCCATGATATTTGGAGGGTAAACTAGAGAGGATTGGAGGCTGCGGCTGCCGGGGATTTGGTCAACTCGGCTGACCTCTAGCTGCTCGACCCTCTGGGTCTGTGGGTGTTGCATCCTTGGCCACACAGAGGCTGCGAAGATTGCTGGAAGATACGTGGCTGGCCACAAAAGGAGGACTGTGGTTGAAGGGGCAGAGGTGGGCTGTCCACAGAAAGGGCCTAGGCATAATTGTGCTGTTCTTGAAGCGCCGAGTCCACCTGGTCTCCAAAGAGGTGGGAGCCATCAAGGGGATTGTCCATAAGAAATGCGTTACCTGTAAATGCAGTTATCCCATATTGGTATCTTTCATAGATTCACATGCCTAAATCATTCCCGGTCGTCGGGATAGGAGTCCCCAGTACATTAATAAAGTAATGTCCCATTAGACATATAGAGTAATATGCCAACGGCCTCACATTAGTAACATATCCAGGTCCTTTTGTAATAAGGACCAAACTCTAGAGCGCAACTAATCAGCTGTCACCACCCTCTGGAACATTCCTGGAAGGAGCTCTAGTCCCTCAGATTTTCCTAATCACAGTGCTATTTAGAGGAATAACAGAGTACTAGGTGAGCCCTTCCAAGGGAGGCAGGTGGGTTGCATGTGAATCTATGAAAGATACCAACACTGGATAACTGCAGTTACAGGTAAGTAATGCATTTCTTATCCAGTATTAGGGTATCTTTCATAGATTCACATGCCTGAATCAGAGTAGAAAGCAATGACAAGCACATTTCCTTTTGAATAAAGAACAAAGCATTAGTCAACAAATTGAATATGCTACTTACCAGTATGCATCTGTTCTTGGCATGTAGGGCTGCTAACATTCATATCTTAGCATTAGATAGCCGCCTAGTGTTGGGTCCGGATGATCGCACATTGTTGTCCTGGAAGAGTCTTCGAAGTATCCTGAGATAGGTGGCTCCTCCCCTGGACTACAGTGCGCATGGGCATCGGCTCCATCCCCAGATTGTTTTTCGCCATTGTGGCAGAAGATGGAGTGAAAAGTGTAAAGGATGTCCATGCTAATGATTGAATACAATAGTATGTCTGCAGCTGCGACAGGCACCGGGGAGGAGGGTGGGCGATATGAATGTTAGCAGCCCTACATGCCAAGAACAGATGCATACTGGTAAGTAGCATATTCAGTTCGAGGCATGTGGGCTGCTAAATTCATATCTTAGCATAGAATACATAGCAGTCCCTCCATCAGCGGCGGTTGCCCGTGCCAGCTGCAGAAACTTGAAAAAGTGTCTTGAGAACAGCCTGTCCTACAGCAGCCTGCTGCTTGGAATGCACATCAACACAGTAGTGTTTTGTAAAGGTATGTGGTGTAACCCACGTGGCTGCTCTGCAAATGTTCTCTAAAGGAATGTTCCCTAGGAAAGCCATGGATGCCCCCAATTTGCGTGTGGAGTGCGCCCTTGGGGGTATTGTTAAAGTGCGCTTGGCCTTTTGATAACATATTTGGATGCACTTAACAATCCACCTGGCTATTCCTGCTTTGGAAATAGGGTTGCCTTTGTGTTGTGGTGAGAAGGCAACAAAAAGTTGTTTTGTTTTCCTAAAGTGTTGTGTCCTGTCTATGTAGTACATCAACGCCCTCGGTACGTCTAACGTATGGAGCATTCTTTCCGCCACCGTTTGCGGGTTTTGGAAGAATGCCGGCAAGTCAATAGTTTGGTTGAGATGAAACTGTGACACCACCTTCGGAAGGAATTTGGGGTTAGTACGTAGCACTACCCTATTTGGATGAATCTGAATGAATGGCTCTTGGATTGTGAGCGCTTGGAGCTCACTAACACGCCTCAGTGACGTAATAGCAATTAGGAAAGCCACTTTCCACGTTAGGAACTGGAGTTCACACGAGTGCAGTGGCTCAAATGGTGGTCCCATCAGTCTGGTGAGGACCACATTGAGGTTCCACACCGGAGCTGGCGGTGTTCTTGGGGGAATGTTGTTTCAGACCTTCAAGGAAAGCTTTAATGGCAGGCACCCTGAAGACAGAGAGATGCTGCCTATTCTGAAGATAAGCTGCGATGGCGGATAGATGTATCCGAATAGAAGTGAACGCTAGATTGCACTTGTACAGATGTAGCAGATAGCAAATGATGTTAGGAATAGATGCATCTAGCGGGTTGATGTCATTGGCTGTACAGTAAATGACAAAACGCTTCCATTTTGCAGCATAGCATGCTCTGGTAGTAGGCTTCCTTGCCTCCTTGATGATGTTCATGCATTCTGGAGGTAGGTTAAGGTATCCAAACTCTAGGACTTCAGGAGCCAGATCGCCAGGTTGAGCTGTTGCGGATCTGGATGCTGAATTTCTCCATGGTTCTGCGTCAAAAGTCTGGGCGTGAGGCGCAGTCTTTGATGCGGCACCATTGAGAGTTCGAGGAACGTGGTGTACCATGCTTGGCGCGCCCACGTTGGAGCAACCAGGATGAGAGTCATCGCGTGCTGCCTTAGCTTTCTTGCCACCAGCGGTATCAGAGGGGCTGGCGGAAAAGCGTACGCAAATTTGCCTGACCAGTTCATCCATATCGCATTCCCCTGCGACTGTGGGTGAGGGAACCTGGCGGCAAAGTGTTGGCATTTTGCGTTTTGTTTTGTTGCAAACAGGTCTATCTCCGGATGACCCCACTGCTGGAAGTACGGGTGGAGTACAGATGGGTGTAGCTCCCACTCGTGCATTTGATGGCTGTATCTGCTGAGCAGATCCGCCATCTGATTGTCCTTGCCCGGGAGGTGCTCTGCCATGAGGAAGATGTTCCTCTGAATGGCCCACCACCACATGCCCTGAGCCAGGTGAGACAGCTGTGACGAGTGGGTGCCCCCCTGCTTTTGAATGTAGTACATCGCGGTCATGTTGTCCGTCCGGACTAACACTACCTTGTTGCACAGATGTACAATGAAGGACTTGAGCGCCATGAAGATTGCCATCAGTTCCAGATAGTTGATGTGCATCTTCTGTTGCTGCGTCGTCCATAGTCCCTGCACTGTGTAAGTGAGCAGATGAGCTCCCCATTCCTGGAGAGATGCGTCCGTTGTCAGGATAATCTGTGGCACTGGCTCCTGGAACAGTCGGCCCTTGCAAAGGTTGTGTGGAGTCCACCAATGCAGAGAGTCGTATGCCCGACTGGTAACCAACACTAGGTCTGTTAATTGTCCTTGAGCCTGTGTCCACTGATTTGCTAAGCACTCCTGGAGCGGGCGCATATGTAACCGTGCGTGAGGGACTATGAAGATGCAGGAGGCCATCATGCCTATCAACTGCATGAACACTCTTGCTGGAAGTGAGTGTTGTGGTCTGAACTTCTGGATTAGAGACTGCATGCTGTCTATCCTGACTTGGTTTGGTTGAGCCATGGCCGTCAGGGTATTGATCGTCGCACCTAGAAACTGCCGGACATGTGCCGGCTGAAGATGCGACTTTGGGTAGTTCAACGAGAAACCTAGATCGTGAAGGAGGTGAATGGTAGTCGACATGTCCGCGGCGCACTGTTGTTCCGACTTGGCTTGAACGAGCCAGTCGTCCAGGTAGGGGTAGACATGGATGTTCTGCCTCCTGAGGTGCGCCGCTACTGTCGCCAGACACTTGGTAAACACTCTTGGGGCTGTGGTGACTCCGAAGGGTAGGACCTTGAACTGATAATGTCTGCCTTGGATAGTGAACCTGAGGTATTTTCTGTGGGACGGGTGTAGTGGTATGTGGAAATAAGCATCCTTGAGGTCCAAGGTTGCTAAGAAGTCCCCTTGGTTTAACAAGGGAAGAATCTGTTGCAGTGTGAGCATATGGAAATGTTCTGATAGTATATACAGGTTGAGGGGACGTAGATCTAGAATGGGTCTGAGAGATCCGTCCTTCTTTGGAATAAGGAAGTACAGGGAATATACCCCTGTGCCTTCCTCCTCTACTGGCACGAGCTCGATTGCGCCTTTTTGCAGCATCACCACTACTTCCTGCTGCAATAAGTGCAAGTGCTCTGCGGACATAGGCCGTTGCCTTGGTGGAATGTTGGGTGGAGTGGATTTTAACTCTAGACAATAACCGTACTGTACAAGTTGTCGCACCCACCTGTCTGTGGTGATGTTTCTCCAGACGGGCAGGAACTGCTGTAGTCTCCCCTGACAGGTGTTAAGTGGTCGGGGGGCAGTGACAGAGTCACAGTTTGCTTGGGGCAGAGGAGCGGGAGTTGTTGTTCCCTCTGCCGCGTCCTCTGGTGCTGTTTCCTCGGTAACCCCCCTTGTTCTGTTTGGGGTACGAGGATTGTGCTCCACCTCTAGAGAATTGTGATTGTTGACCCATCTGTCCTCTGGTGACTCCACGTGCACCTGAGCGACGAAAATTATTGCCCCGAAACTGTTGTGATTGTAGGGCCCCCATAGACTTAGCAGTTTCGGTGTCTTTTTTAATCTTTTCAAGGGTGGTGTCAACATCTGGACCAAACAGTCTATCAGGATTGACCGGCTGATTAAGTATGGTTGTTTGTATGTCAGGTTTAAACCCCGATATGCGGAGCCACGCCTGTCGTCTCAGCATGACGCTAGTGTTAATGGCCCTAGCTGCTGTGTCTGCGGCATCCAGTGCACACTTTATGGCTGCGTTGGAGATCAGTTTTCCCTCTTCAATAAGCAGTTTGGTGCCCTCTTGAAACTGCGAAGGCAGGTGTTCTAAAACCCGCTCTAGGGTGTCGTAATGCGCCCTATCATAGCGTGCCAAGAGTGCCTGTGTATTTGCAATACGCCAAAAGTTGGCAGCCTGTGCAGCTACTCTTTTGCCTCCTGCCTCTAGCACTTTGGACTCCTTATCCGGGGGAGGAGCTTCACCCGTTGTTTGGGAGTTGGCCCTTTTGCGGGCATTGGCGACCACCAGGGAGTCAAGCGGCAACTGTCCCCGAATGTATGCAGGGTCTGCAGGTGCTGGTCTGTACTTTTTTTCGATACGTGGATTGACCACTCTCGCCCTGGTAGGTTCTTTAAAGATGTCCGCAGCATGTTTGAGGACCCCTTTGAGCATAGGCAGTGTCTTTACTGTCCTTTCAGAGACTGAAAAAGTGTCAAATAGACAGTCTTCTTCTACTGGGTCAGCATGCATGTCCACATCATGATTAGCAGCTGCCCTTTCAATGAGTGCATGAAAACCTGCAGAATCTTCAGTTGGGGATGCACGTGCACTGAAAGGCTGTGGGTCAGGCTGTGGGTCTTGCCCCACATCCTGGGTGCCTTGGTCACCAATGTCATCATATGAATCCGGCTGTGCATCTGGTTCATTGATGGGGAAAGTGTATTGGTCATCTTCATCATATCCCTCACCCTCAGATTGTTCTGGGGAAGGAGTCGGGCTCCTTCTTGGAGGAGGCTGGATAGGTTCCATGAGGCCAGAAGCGTCCTGAGGAAGCCTTTTCTTCTTCAGGGGGATGACATAGGAGTCCACTGGCTGTGAAGTGATCCTCCTCTTGTAAAGGGTCAATTTGCCCGTGTCTGCGTCGATAAAACGCTCAGAATCCTCTTCTGAGTCGAGTACCCGACTTGAAAGTGCCCCTGCCGTTGAAGAATCCGACTTCTTTGGCGTCGATTCTGTTGAAAAGGCCTTCGGCGCCTCTTTTGGCGGCAGAAGGAAGAGAAGTTTACCCGCAGGCTTCACCGGAATGTCCATCGGCTTCTGTGGCGAAGGGCATCGGAGCCGAAGTAGCAGAGGCCTTCTCCCTGATTCTCTGTAGTGAAGAGGCGATGGGGGACGCGTCACTCACAGCGACCTTTGGCGCCGACGAGGAGGTCTTGACCTTGCCCTCGGATCCGACGTCCTGTTGGCCCTTCTGAGTTTTGGACGATGAAGCCGCAGCCGCCGACCCAGAGTCCTTGGACCGATGCGCAGATGTGCCAGCCTTCGTTCCGTGTGACTTTGTCGGCTCCGTCTCTACCAGGCGTCCGACTAACGAAGTTCCAGTCGGAACCGGAGCCGCTTCGCTGGCTCTGGCGGGCTTTGACGGCGTCGCAGCGGTTGACCCGTGCCGACCACCCTTCTTAGAGGATCCCTCCTCTGGCGCCGATTTCGACACTGTGGAATCGACAGATTTGCTCGACTTCTGTGGACCGGAGGTCGACGGAGTCGATGAAGCAGCGGGTGTAGTAGTTTTTGGTGTTACGACCGCCATCTTAGGTGTGCTCGAATCCGTAAGTTTCGGTTTCGATTTTGGGTCGGCCATTTTAGGTGTAGTCGATCCCGTAGGTTTCAGTTTCGGTTTCGATACGGCCTGCACAGCAAGTATGTCCGTGGCCGGGCCTGAAGGCGGGGCCGTGGCTTGCGGTACGGGGTCTTGGGCAAGGCCGATAGGCGATCCCGTGACCCGATATTGATCTTCGTAACCTTCGGGGCATAGCTCGTCCCCTGAGCTATCTTCCGCGGCCCCATAAACCTCTTCGACGTCCCGTACCTCGTCGACGTATTCAAGGCCTTGACCCGCGACTCCGTCGCCGTCTGCCGGATCTGTCTCGACCTCCGTCTCGGGTGGGGAGATTTGAAGATGATGGCTCTGGTCCTCCTCTTCTTGGTCGCCGAAGATGTTTTCTGGATCCGGGGCCGCTTGTCTGGCCTCAAGGCGCACCGCGCGCCAAAGCTTGAGTGTCTTCTTTGACCTGAATCTTGCGCAGGCCATGCAGTTGTCTTCGTTATGGTCTGGCGAAAGGCATTTGTTACAGACCGGGTGCACGTCTATATGTGGGTACTTGGACCCACAGAGCGGACAGTACTTAAACGGACTCCGCTCCATGCTGGAAAGTTGCGGTCGTGTCGCGATGAGAAGGCCTCGATGTCCGAAGAGTGAAAATACTCCGCTGACTCCGACTCCAAGAGACGGAAGAACTCGAGACCGTGCGCAAACAATACCGACGCTATGAAAACAAAGCCTTTTGGCCTGAAAAAGTTAGTATTTCTCGGTTCCGACAGAGAGACGTCGAGACCGCATCCGAACCCAAAGGCGGAAAAAAACAATCTGGGGATGGAGCAGATGCCCATGCGCACTGTAGTCCAGGGGAGGAGCCACCTATCTCAGGATACTTCGAAGACTCTTCCAGGACAACAATGTGCGATCATCCGGACCCAACACTAGGCGGCGATCTAATGCTAAGATATGAATTTAGCAGCCCACATGCCTCGAACACATAAATACATATGCATATATCACAACATTAAAAATGCAAAGCAATAAGTTGCAAGTCTGGCAAAAGGTGTGATAGGGAAATGTGCGTGGAAAATAAAGAGAAAGGTTGGTGGGAAGAAGGAAGGCTCATCTCTATCGAAATAGATGACGCAACACCGCCTGTCCCACTGCAGCATCCTTTGTTAGTTCTGTATCCAAACAGTAATGTTTGGTAAATGTATGCGGCGTCTTCCATGTTGCCGCTCTGCAAATATCCGTGATGGGCACACCTGCAAACAGTGCCGTATAAGTAGAAACTGCCCTAGTGGCAGGGGCACGGATTCGTGATTGTAAAGGCTGACCAGCCTATCTCTGATGACAGAAGACAATGGCACTAGAGATCCATCTGGAAATGCTTTGTTTTGTGAGAGGGAAACCCTTCCTGGGTAAACTGTAAGCCACAAAAAGTTGGTAGGATTTGCGGAAAGTTTCTGTTATGTCAAGGTAGAATTTAAGGCAGCGTTCTAAATCCAGGGAATGTAGAGCTCTTTCAGCTGCTGTTTGAGGACTTGGAAAGAAAGTTTAAGACAATAGGCTTATTTAGGTGGAAGTCCGATGGTACTTTTGGAATAAATTTTGGATTAGTCCGAAGAATTACCCTGTCATTCTTGAATTGAAGAAAGGGATCTTGTATCGTGAAGGTCGCTAACTCGTCTGGCAGATGCAAGGGCTAGAAGGAACGCAGTTTTCCAGGAGAGGAACTTGGTCAGCTCTGTGTATCGGCTCAAAAGGTTGCTTCATACGCTGAGCAAGTACTGTGTTTAGTTGCCATGTTGGAGGCGACGACTTTACAGGAGGGAAAGTCCGAAACAGACCTTAGAGGAACTGTTTTATCAATCTGTTTGACCAAAGAGCAGGTCTAGTGTAAAATCTTCTGAAACGAGATATTGCTGCCAGGTGAACTTAGATAGAAGCGTGAGCGAGGCCCAAAGTAGCTAAATGGAGGAGATATGGTAATATTTCTTCTGGAGTGGATGTGAAAGGATGCACCTTAGCAGACCTGCACCAGATACAGAATCTTTTCCATTTAAAGGCGTAAGTCCTGTTTGTACTATCCGCTTGGGCGCAAGATAGGACAGCTCTGCATTCCAGAGGAATGTTTAAATCCTGAAACTCGTGGAACTCTGGAGCCAGGTCGATAATTTGAGAGATGCTGGGTCCGGGTGCTGGACTTGTCCCTGGTTCATTGTGAGTAGGGATGGAAACGGTGGCAATGGAATTGGAGTTTGCAGGGAGAGGAGAGGAAGTTCCGTGAACCAATGCTAGTTAGGCCATGCTGGGACTATTAGAATCAGCGTGCAAGGTTCTGCTTTCATCTTCCTGAGGAGCATGGGAATCAGCGGAATCGGCGGAAAGGCATAGACAAATACGCTGAACAATTCTAATGAATATGCATTCCCCAGAGATCCCTGTTGGGTATGCCAGCTTGTGAAGTGTTGGAATTTGGCGTTTTGTCGCGTGGCAAAGAGATCCAATGGGGGTTCGCCCCACAGAGAGAAGATGCTGTTGGGTGTGTCTTGGTTTAACTCCCACTCGTGGCAGGTGGGCTGCATTCTGTTCAGCGAGTCTGCCAACGCATTGCCTTTTCCTTGAACATACTCCGCTCGCAGGGAACCCTTGTTCCGAAGAGACCAGTGCCAGATTTTTTGAGATTCGAGAGAGTGAGAGTAAACAAGTCCCTCCCTGCTTGTTCAGGTAGTGCATTGTTATAGTATTGTCCGTTCTGACAAGCACTTGTGAACCTTTTATCCTGGGAATGAAAGCCAGGAGGGCTAGGTAGACAGCTCTGAGTTCTAGGAGGTTTATGTGCAGTTTCCGCTCTGGAGACTACCACATCCAGCTGATCTGAAACTCCTGAACGAAGGCTCCCCACATTTCTAGAGACGCATCCGTGGTTATAACCTGAGGGGAGGCTTGAGTTAGGAAGGAAAGGCCTCAAGAAAGATTTTGTGGCTGAATTCACCAGCTGAGAGCGGCGACCATCTGAGGAGTCACCTGTATGGTGTCGAAGGATCCGCGGATTTGAATCCATTGTGTGGAAAGAGCCTCTTCAAGAGGGCGCATGCGGAGACGACAGTTTGGAACCGGGAGGATGCAAGAAGACATCATTCCGAGGAGGGATTTGAATAGGTGCACTGAAAGACTCTTGTGCGCACGCGTTCTGCCAATCGTAGGAGCTTTTATTGCCGCTCCTGCGATGGGTAAGCTTTTTTCAGGACGATATCTAGGACAGCTCACAGAAATTTTATCGACTGAGAAGGCTGTAAAACTGCCTTGTCGGGGTTGAGATTAAGACCTAATCTTCTGAAAAGCGCAGACAGGCTTTGGAAGACCTTCTTGTGCTGTCGAGAGGGTGCCTTGACGAGCCAGTCATCGAGATATGGGAAGATTTGGTGATGATGTTGTCTGAGGTGTGCAGGCACTGGAGAAAGGCATTTTGTGAAGATGCGTGGGGCTGACTTGAGCTCGAAAGGCATGACCCGAAATTGGTAATGTCTGCCCGCTACAGCGAACCCCACAAACTTCTTGTGCCTCATGTGGATAGGAATATGAAAGTAGGCATCTTGGAGGTCCAAGGATACCATGTAGTCGTTCAAATTGAGAAGCTGTAGGACTTCCTGGATAGTGACCATGCAAAATGATTGTTTTTTAAAGTATTTGTTTAGACTTCTTAAATCTTGGACCGGTCTCCATTTCTTTTCCTTTTTTCACACCAAGAAGAACCGGGAGTAAAAACCTTGGCCTCTTTGATGGACAGGTACCCATTCTATAGCACCCTTCTGGAGCATGGATGATATTTCCAAGAGTAGGAGGTGCAGATGTTTGTGATTCATATGTTGAGGGGGCGATGGAGGTGGAGTTTAGACAAATTCCAGAGAATGTCCTAACCGCACCAGCTGAAGAGCCCAACGATCTGTTGTGATTTGACTCAAATTGTGAAGATAGTGGGCCATTTTTCCTCCCACTCTGGAAGGTGGAAAAGAAACAGATTGGCAGTAGCGAGAAGTCATTGACGTCGCGTGGAATCTGTCATTCGGCTTCTCAGCGAAAAGAAGACTTGCTGTACGAAGTCTGCGCCTGTTGTCTCTGCTGAAACTGCGGTCTGTATTATTGGTTAGAGGAGGAATAAGAAGACCTATATTGTTGGTAGCCTCCTCTATTAGAATATCGTCCTCTACCCCTTGAGCAACGAAAAGTGGTGTTTTTATATTGAAGGGTACCCAGGGCTCTGGCCGTATCCGTGTCTTTTTTGATACCTTGGAGGGCCTCATCAATATGGGTACCAAAAAGGAGTTGTCCATCATAAGGCATATCAAGGATTTTAGTTTGAATTTCAAGCCTGAATGTCGTTGCCTTAAGCCATCCTTGGCGCTGCAGAACTGCCACTCCAGCCACTTGGCGGAAACCCGTGGATGCGATGACCATACCTAGTCTACAATTTCAGAAGCCGCCCTTCCGCCTTCTAGAAGCACCTTTCTTGCGTCGTCTTTAGATTCATACGGCAAAGACTCCAAATATGGTGCAATATCTGACCACATTTGTCTGTTGTAGCGTCTTAATAGCGCCAACGAGTTAGACGCTCGTAGTGTTAGCGCTGACAGAGAAAAACCGTTTCCCGATATTGTCCAGGCGTCTGCCCTCTTTATCCGGGGGTGCTGAAAGTGGGGCAGAGGGTTTTTTGATCTGCATTGAGCTGCCTGAGTAATCAATTAATCAGGCTTTGGATGCCCAATGAGGCAGGCTGGAGCGTTGTCTGGATCCATGTATTTCTTGTCCAATCTTGGCAGGACTGGAGGAACTGTAGATGGATTTTACATGATTTTGAGACCTTGATCCCAAATATAGTCTATGATGGGCATAGACCTAACTGATTTTTTTAAGGGTTCCTTGAAATCGTACAGGAAACAGTCTTGTTGGTGAGAGGGCATTGGTAATTTGAATCGTTGTGCTGCTCTCTCCAGGAGATTTAAACCTCCTATATCTTCAGGAGGCGAGTCCGCCTGAGGAGTAGAAGGCGCTGCGGGAAGAGGGTAACAGTCATCCCATTCGTAATGGTGTGACTGTGTATCCTGAAGCTCCCCCTCTTCCTGTTCTTCATCGTCATCATCCGTAGATGGAAGGGGTGGCACCGGCACCTCAATGGTAATAGGTGGTGGAGGTGGGACTTGTGCTCTCTGTGGTGGCGATAAAGCTGGAGCAGGAGACTGCAGAGGTAGGAAATCTTTTCCTGTAGTCAGAGATCATACATTGCAGGTCAGAGTCCAAGGCTGTAGGAAGACAAACCATTTGTGGTTGTTGCTGATGACTGTCCTCCTGCAACTACTCCTGCTCATCCATGTCCTGGTCGTCATAATCAGGGTCTTCCTGATACTTAACATTAAGTTCAGAGGGACTTCTCTCAGCCCTAAACATACTGTCCTCATCCAAACTCTCCTCCAAAAGGTGCGAAGGAGATAATGGTTGAACCCTACTGGGTGATGTAAGAGGGCGACAGCCTCCGTTTTGTAATTTTGTGGTGAACATATGTAGTTTTCATTCCTGATGTAGGTGTCGTCGACGAAGCTGTCGTCAATGGTTGTAACAGACACTACCGTCAACGAGTGGCTTCTCGTAGTTGACGGTACAGCCTTTGTCAACGTGCGTGTCATCGACGACGCTGTCTTAGTCGTCGATGATTTCTTGATAGACTATGACAAAGGGGTACGTGCCGTTGACAAATATGGCGTCGACGAGACAGTGTTGAACTTGTGGTCGTCGACGAAGTTACTCCAATGGCAATCTGAGGAGATTTCGTCGTCGTCAATGCCATCGTCGACGGGGCTGAGGAAGGCTTTTTGAAAGTGTTTCACCCTCGGCGGTGGAGTTTGAGGGCACCGCCCTGATCAGCAACCCTGCCAGTAAGGAAAAAAGCCCCCCCCCCCCATAGGCAAAGAAGATATGAAAAAAATGTCACGATAACATGTAGCAGGACTACAACCCCAATCAATAACAATGAAGCGGAATCAGTCCGGGACAAGCAATGAACGACAAACCCCAGAACAGAACCAGCACAGAATGCGACATCCCCATAAGGAACAAGGGCAGAGGCCCGGCCAAAAGACTCCAACCCAGAGGGCAGCAGAGAAGCATGGGGGCCAGTTCCCCTTGCACTTCAAGGGGAAGGGGGAGTTGAAGGTAGCCCCAACCTGGAGCAACCAGAGCCTAAACCTATCCTCCCATGAACAAAAGGGAGGAATCTGAACAAATAACAGGACAACATTCCGCCAAAAGAGAGCAAAAGAACGCACTCACAGGAGACATAGCCACCCACAAAGAGGCAAGTGCAGAAGACCAAGCCAAAGGTTATCGCAGAACGAGGAGGAAGGGTGGGTCGTAAAGGAATCTGCGGCTAGAATCGTCTCTACCGGATACATCGTTACCGAAGTTAAGTAACTCGCTCATCTGAGAGGCTACTAGCAGCAGATTCATTAACGTAGAATAGATACCCTAGCCATACCCAAGGGGGAGGAGGGTCTGCAAGAGGACCCCACCAGCCTGGACATAACAGAGTCCCACAGGGGGACGAGGCCAATGGACAGGGAAAATAACCCTGTCCCCGCAGGCGAGGGGAACCTCCGCATCTAGAAGACACCCAACCCCAGAGGAGATGCGGGAAGACAAGAAGAGAGGCAGCCCGCCAGCAAGCAGCAGGAGAAACGAGGGCAAGGCTAAAGGAGGCCAAAGCGCCCCACACCCATTCAAGGTAGCAAGAATCTCCATCAAAAGCCCCAAGTCCCAAGCAATGAAGAGGAACACCTAGGAAGAAGAGCAACCTAGAGACTCCAAGGAAAAGAGGTAGCGTAAAGGCAAGCCCCCCCACCCCCCACCGGGAACACCCAGTGAAAAGGGCAGCCGAGCCCATCACAGCTGAAAGGCAATGGCAAGACAGAACGGCGCCTTCAGCATTAAGGCAGGCGGAGCAGACGGGTAGCTAGAGGTAACCCAGGGGAAACCGCCCAACACCCCGTAGGGACAGACAGCGCCAGGAAGGAGAGGTAGAACTGAATGCAGGGCCCACTGGAAGAAGCGGACAAGGAAAGGATGACTATCCCACTAAAGCTCCAAGAAGGCACAATGGTGCAGAAAGACAGTAGGTCGGTGTTGCAAAGTCATCCTGTGCCCTGGGCACCCCCAACTGTTTGCTGACTGGAACTGGTGTTAACTGACTCTGACTGACCCTGGGCTCTGTTTAACCAGGCCCAGTGCCAAGCTAAAAAGGAACACATTAGAATGCAGTTAAGATACCCAACATACACTAGGGTGCACTATGGTATGGTGGGGTACCCCTGTAATTGGCATGACCTACCCCATAAGCCCCTAGAATGTAAGAGGGCAGGGGATTGAAACTACCTAGAAGTTTCCAGTATCCGGGGACATGGCAGTTTAGAGGCCAGCAGATTTTCTGCACTAGCATGTGTGCAGTGCTGAAGCCTGAGGTCAATTTAAAAGAATCCCTGGTGGCCAGGACAGCTTTTAAACCTTAAATTGTGCCCAAACTCGACTTTGGGGGTAGGGGCCCTTAAAAATGAAAAACGTACCATGTTTTTGCATATTGGGGACCCCCAGGGTCACCCCTAGGTATCCCACGGATGGGGGGGGGGGGTCAGTTATCTATAAGGAGCGCCTTAATAAAATGAGTTTGTATATGCCTGGGTAAAGTGAAATTTTACATTTCACTCCCCACATTGTGTTAAAGAGCTGCTCAAATTCGACTTTGATGCTAAAAGAATTGGGTAAGGATAATCTGCATGATTTCTGCAGATTCAGAACCCCTTAAGTCTCCCCTAGGTGCACAGGGGGTGGGGGTCTTGTAGAAATTAGGGAAATACTTATGAAATATGGTTTTATAAGCCCTGGTACTACAAAAGTGGCCCCAGTCATTTTCCCCATTGCAAACCCCGTGGCCCATAGGTTAACATGGTAGGAAGTTATTGATTAATAAATATTGATAGGAGGATTAGCCGTATCATTCTAAGACTTCCCAGAATGGTAGTAGTAAATCCAACCATATTATATTGTTGAATTTCTCCTAAAGTGTACATACAAGAAGTTATGAGACTTTCTTGTTTGTAAGTCCAAATTTAGCCTTTCGGTGGTCTGCCCTGATTGGTCAGAGTTATGTGGATTAGCCAGGCTGCTGGGAGAGCAGTGTGCTGGTCTATAGAAATGCCAGGCCAGGATGTGGCATCGTAAACTATGCTCTTCAAAGGCAGAGGGGAGGCCTATGTTTCAGTCCACTCTGACAGTCTTGACCCAGAGTCAGGGCTAGGCTTAAGGAAGGTATGTGCAGATGGTAGGGGGAGAGTCAATGGAAAAAAAACATCCCAGGGAGTGTGTTTAGCCAGCTCTTACCTCCTTGCTGGAAAATCAGCAATTATGGATTTGGAAGAATGATGCACTCTGGGACAAACTAATGGCACACTCTACGGGATGTGGTAATAACTATGAGTTGCCCTGCTCTCATTGGTCAGCAGTGACCTGGTACTTGACCCAGAGAATTTTGAATTAGTATCCGGGAGGGGCAGAGCCCTCCAGATCTGCTGCTTGAAACTTACTGAAGCAAGAAGTACCCTGCTGAAAAGGATTTTTGCTGTGCAAGGAACTCTAAGGCCTGACCTATGAAGACGGCACCAAGTAAAACTGCAGCCCTGTGGATTACCTTGCTGCCAAAGGACTAAGAGTGGACTCCCTGCAAGCTACAGGTTAACAGAGCTCACCTGGACAGCCCCACAAGGAATTCAAAGCCTGGAGCACCAGTGGATTTGTAAGGTTTTTGTTCAAGTGGATTGCGGAATTGAAGTTTCACACTTTCAAGGACCCTCTTGGAGATTCCAGAACCTTGGATTGTGTGAAGGATACTTTGGGACCCGCAAGCAGAACTCCAGGAAGGTGTTCTAACTGGACCCCGCTTGCTGAAGAAGGCGGCCGACTACAGTGGTGAGAATTCTTCAGAACAATTTATAAAGGTGTGTCCCTTACAGAGAAAACGAAATGACTTAAAGGGTTTTTAAGCACTAGAAAGTGACCAATCTTTAAAAATTCATATCTCGAGTTCCCTACAGTGGATTATTTTAGTTTTGGTGTCATTTAAAAGATAAAAATATTACTGAAAGGAAGTGATTCCCACAACGTTACTATAAGCTTCCTTTATTTCCGTCCAGACAACAGCTCTCCCGGCAGCAACTTCTGTCCCAGGAGTTCTACATAGAACATTACCACGAGCGCGCTCGTGGAGACACCTTTAAAGCTACAGTACATCCCAGCACATCCCCCTTCCCTCAATTGATTACAATAAACAAAATGAATAATCACAACTAACCCACCCCCTCCCTAAACAAATAAAACACATTTTTGAGTGAATAATTAATAAACAAAAACAGGTGCATGACCGAATTACAACATATGACCAATGACTGTTCAGTATGTGACAAAATCTCGAAATTTTCCAGGAACTAGTTTGCACCTGGTGGAACATCGTTTAGTAATTGTACCATTAGATTCAGCATTAGAGTTAGCAGCAGGCAAAACCCTCGGACTGGCACCAGGAGACATTGAACCTGAGTCAGTGGTGGATACATCGCTAGATTTTAAACCAAATTTGCTCTTTACAAACGCCTCCTTATGCTTAGGAACAATAGAAACACGAGATTTGTTCCAAACTTTGCCATTCTCCAAAATCACTACATGGTCCTTAACTTCCTTGACTAGAACAGGAGGAGAAAAACGAGCCAATCCTTTACGCAAAAGTACAGGTCTCCTGATCCTCACCCAGTCTCCCGGCTGCACTGGAGATGACCTAAAGCTACCCTGAGCATAATTAGCTTGAGTACATGCTCTGACATCCGCTACCCTCCCTAGCTTGACTACATCGTCTTTCCTTGACATCCAATCCCTGTTCAATTCCGAACCTGCTACTCTACCTCTGAGTAAGGTAAAAGGTGAGACACCCGTGCTGGAATTGGGAGTAACCCTTAATGCCCACAACATGTCAGAATGAATATGCTACTTACCAGTATGCATCTGTTCTTGGCATGTAGGGCTGCTAACATTCATATCTTAGCATTAGATCGCCGCCTAGTGTTGGGCTCGGATGATCGCACATTGTTGTCCTGGAAGAGTCTTCGAAGTATCCTGAGATAGGTGGCTCCTCCCCTGGACTACAGTGCGCATGGGCATCGGCTCCATCCCCAGATTGTTTTTCGCCATTGTGGCAGAAGATGGAGTGAAAAGTGTAAAGGATGTCCATGCTAATGAATAAATACAATAGTATATCTGCAGCTGCGACAGGCACCGGGGAGGAGGGCGGGCGATATGAATGTTAGCAGCCCTACATGCCAAGAACAGATGCATACTGGTAAGTAGCATATTCAGTTCGAGGCATGTGGGCTGCTAAATTCATATCTTAGCATAGAATACATAGCAGTCCCTCCATCAGCGGCGGTTGCCCGTGCCAGCTGCAGAAACCTGAAAAAGTGTTTTTAGAACAGCCTGTCCTACAGCAGCTTGCTGCTTGGAATGCACATCAACACAGTAGTGTTTTGTAAAGGTATGTGGTGTAACCCACGTGGCTGCTCTGCAAATATCCTCCAAAGGAATGTTCCCTAGGAAAGCCATGGATGCCCCCAGCTTGCGTGTGGAGTGCGCTCTGGGGGGTATTGTTAAAGTGCGCTTGGCTTTTTGATAACATATCTGGATGCACTTAACAATCCATCTGGCTATCCCTGCCTTGGAAATCGGGTTGCCTTTGTGTTGTGGTGCGAAGGCAACAAAGAGTTGTTTTGTTTTTGTAAAGGGTTGTGTTCTGTCTATGTAGTACATCAACGCCCTCCGTACATCTAAGGTATGGAGCATTCTTTCCGCCACCGTTTGCGGGTTTTGAAAGAATGCTGGTAAGTCAATAGTTTGGTTTAGATGAAACTGTGACACCACCTTCGGAAGGAATTTGGGGTTAGTGCGTAGCACTACCCTATTTGGATGAATTTGAATGAATGGCTCCTGGATTGTGAGCGCCTGCAGCTCACTGACACGCCTCAGAGACGTAATAGCTACAAGGAAAGCTACTTTCCACGTAAGGAACTGGAGTTCACACGAGTGCAGTGGCTCAAATGGTGGTCCCATCAGTCTGGTGAGAACGACATTGAGGTTCCACACCGGAGCTGGCGGTGTTCTTGGGGGAATGACTCGTTTCAGACCTTCAAGGAAGGCTTTAATGGCGGGCACTCTGAAGACAGAGAGGTGCTGCCTGTTCTGGAGATAAGCCGCTATGGCGGATAGATGTATCCGAATGGAAGTGTACGCTAGATTGCACTTGTAAAGATGCAACAGATAGCAGATGATGTTGGGGATCGATGCATCTAGCGGGTTGATGTCATTGGCTGTACAGTAAATGACAAAACGCTTCCACTTTGCAGCATAGCATGCTCTAGTAGTTGGTTTCCTCGCCTCCTTGATGATGTTCATGCATTCCGGAGGTAGGTTAAGGTATCCAAACTCTAGGACTTCAGGAGCCAGATCGCCAGGTTGAGCTGTTGCGGATCTGGATGCTGAATTTCTCCATGGTTCTGCGTCAAAAGACTGGGCGTGAGGCGCAGTCTTTGATGCGGCACCACTGAGAGTTCGAGGAACGTGGTGTACCAAGCCTGGCGCGCCCACGTTGGAGCAACTAGGATGAGAGTCATCTCGTGCTGCCTTAGCTTTCTTGCGACCAGCGGTATTAGAGGTGCTGGCGGAAAAGCGTACGCAAATTTGCCTGACCAGTTCATCCATATCGCATTCCCCTGCGACTGTGGGTGAGGGAACCTGGCGGCAAAGTGTTGGCATTTTGCGTTCTCTTTTGTGGCAAACAGGTCTATCTCCGGATGACCCCACTGCTGGAACAGATGGGTGTAACTCCCACTCGTGCATTTGATGGCTGTACCTGCTGAGCAGATCCGCCATCTGATTGTCCTTTCCTGGGAGGTGTTCTGCCATGAGGAAAATGTTCCTCTGAATGGCCCACTTCCACATGCTCTGAGCCAGATGAGACAGCTGTGGCGAGTGGGTGCCTCCCTGCTTTTGAATGTAGTACATCGCGGTCATGTTGTCCGTCCGGACTAGCACGACTTTGTTGCACAGATGTACAATGAAGGACTTGAGCGCCATGAAGATTGCCATCAGTTCCAGATAGTTGATGTGCATCTTCTGTTGCTGCGTCGTCCATAGTCCCTGCACTGTGTAAGTGAGCACATGAGCTCCCCATCCCTGGAGAGATGCGTCCGTTGTCAGGACAATCTGCGGCACAGGCTCTTGGAACAGTCGGCCCTTGCAAAGGTTGTGTGGAGTCCACCAATGCAGAGAGTCGTATGCCCGACTGGTAACCAACACTAGGTCTGTCAATTGCCCACGAGCCTGTGTCCACTGATTCGCTAAGCACTCCTGGAGCGGGCGCATATGTAGCCGTGCGTGAGGGACTATGAAGATGCAGGAGGCCATCATGCCTATCAACTGCATGAACACTCTCGCTGGAAGCGAGTGTTGTGGCCTGAACCTTTGGATCAGAGCCTGCATGCTGTCTATCCTGACTTGGTTTGGCTGAGCCATGGCCGTCAGGGTGTTGATCGTCGCACCTAGGAACTGCCGGACATGTGCCGGCTGAAGATGCGATTTTGGGTAGTTCAGGGAGAAACCCAGATCGTGAAGAAGGTGAATTGTAGACGACATGTCTGCGGCGCACTGTTGCTCTGACTTGGCTTGCACGAGCCAGTCGTCTAGGTAGGGGTAGACATGGATGTTCTGCCTCCTGAGGTGCGCCGCTACTGTCGCCAGACACTTGGTGAACACCCTCGGGGCTGTGGTGACTCCGAAGGGTAGGACCTTGAACTGGTAGTGCCTGCCTTGAATAGTGAACCTGAGGTATTTCCTGTGTGACGGGTGTAGTGGAATGTGGAAATAAGCATCCTTGAGATCTAAGGTTGCTAAGAAATCTCCCTGGTTTAGCAATGGAAGAATCTGTTGCAGTGTAAGCATGTGGAAATGTTCTGACAGTATGTACAGGTTGAGGGGACGTAGATCTAGAATGGGTCTGAGAGATCCGTCCTTCTTTGGAATAAGGAAGTACAGGGAATAAACCCCCGTGCCTTCCTCTCCCACCGGCACGAGCTCGATTGCTCCCTTTTGCAGCATCACCACTACTTCCTGCTGCAATGAGAGCAAGTGCTCTGCGGACATAGGCCTTTGCCTTGGCGGGATGTTGGGTGGAGTGGACCTCAACTCTAGGCAATAACCATACTGGACTAGTTGTCGCACCCACCTGTCTGTGGTGATGTTTTTCCAGACGGGCAGGAACTGCTGTAGTCTCCCCCCCGACAGGTGTTAGGTGGTCGGGGGGCAGTGACAGAGAGTCACTGTTTGCTTGGAGCAGAGGAGCGGGAGCTGTTGTTTCCTCTGCCGCGACCTCTGTTGCTGTTATTTCTGTAACCTCCCTTGTTCTGTTTCGTGAACGAGGATTGTGCCCCACCTTTAGAGAACTGGGATTCTTGACCCATTTGTCCTCTGGTGACTCCACGTGCACCTGAGCGACGAAAATTGCTGCCACGAAACTGTTGTGACTGCAGGGCCCCCATGGACTTAGCAGTTTCTGTGTCCTTCTTTATTTTCTCTAGGGTGGTGTCAACATCTGGACCAAACAGACTTTCAGGATTGACTGGCTGATTAAGAATTGTTGTCTGAATATCCGGTTTAAACCCTGAGATGCGGAGCCACGCTTGTCGTCTCAGCATAACGCTAGTGTTGATAGCTCTAGCAGCTGTGTCCGCAGCGTCAAGTGCACACTTGATGGCTGCGTTTGAGATTAGCTTTCCTTCCTCAATGAGCAGTTGGGTGGCTTCTTGGAACTGTGGAGGCAGGTGTTGTACAATCTGTTCTAGGGTGTCGTAGTGCGCCCTATCGTAACGCGCCAAGAGTGCCTGTGTATTGGCGATGCGCCAAAAGTTTGATGCTTGAGCAGCTACTCTTTTGCCCCCTGCCTCTAGCACTTTGGACTCCTTATCCGGGGGAGGAGCTTCACCCGTTGTCTGGGAGTTGGCACGTTTCCTGGCATTGGCGACCACAAGAGAGTCCAGTGGCAATTGTCACCGGATGTATGCGGGGTCCGCAGGTGCAGGTCTGTACTTTTTTTCAATGCGAGGGTTGACCACTCTCGCTCTTGTAGGCTCCTTAAATATGTCCCCAGCATGCTTGAGGACTCCTTTAAGCATAGGCAGAGTCTTTACTGTCCTTTCAGAGACTGAAAAAGTGTCGAAAAGGAAGTCTTCCTCAACCGGGTCGGCATGCATGTCCACATCATGATTGGCTGCCGCCCTTTCGAGTAGTGCATGAAAACCTGCTGAATCCTCAGTCGGGGATGCACGTGCATTAAAAAGCTGCGGGTCCTGCCCCACACCCTGGGTCTTCTGGTCACCAGCGTCATCATATGAATCCGGTTGTGCATCCGGTTCATTGATAGGGAAATTGTACTGCTCGTCCTCATCATACCCCTCACCCGCAGAGTGTTCTGGGGAGGGAGTAGGGCTCCGTCTCGGAGGAGGCTGGATTGGTTCCGTGAGGCCTGAGGCGTCAAGGGGCACCCTCTTCTTCTTTAGTGGGATGACATAGGAGTCCACTGGCTCCGAAGTGATTTTCCTTTTATAGAGGGTCAGTTTGCCTGTGTCAGCGTCTATGAAATGCTCTGAATCGTCCTCTGATTCGAGTACCCGACGTGGAAGCGGGCCAGCCGGTGAAGAAATCACCTGTTTCGGTGCCGACTTGGTTGAAAAAGCTTTCGGCGCCTCCTTCGGCGGCAAAATAAAGAGAAGTTTCCCAGAAGGCTTCGCTGGAGTGTCCTTTTGCGGCTGCGGCGATGGCATCGGAGCCGACGGGGCAAAGGCCTTCTCCCTGATTCTTTGCAGTGATTCGGCTATGAGGGACGGCTCACTCACAGTTTGTTTCGGCGCTGACGAGGATGGTCTGATCGTTCCCTCGGATCCGACGTCCTTGTGGGCCTTGTGCGCGGATCCTGTCTTAACCGCCTCCGATTCCTGTGTACGGGGCGCAGACTTCTTTCCGTGTGCCTGCGTAGCCTCCTTGGAGCCGACTTTGGCGGGCTTGGACGGCGTCGTAGCCGCTGACCCGTGCCGACCATCTTTTTTGGAGGACCCCTCCTCTGGCGTCGGTTTCGATTTTGCAGCATCGGAATCGACAGACTTCTTCGACTTCTGCGGACCGGAGGTCGACGGAGTCGATGGGGTAGCGGGCACCGTCGTTTTCACCGGCACGGCAGCCATCTTAGGGACACTCGATTCCTTAAGTTTCGGTTTCGTTTTCGTGTCGGCCATTTTAGGTGTTGTCGATCCCGATGGTTTCGGTTTCGAAACAGTCTGCTCAGCAAGTAAGTCCGTGGCCGGGCCCGAAGGCGGGGCTGTGGCTTGTGGCAACGGGTCTTGGGTAAGGCCGACAGGCGATCCCGTGTCCTGGTCGGTATCCTCGTAACCTTCGGGGCAGAGCTCGTCCCCGAGCTGTCTGCCGCGGCCCCATAAATCTCATCGTCGTCTCCTACCTCGTCGACGTATTCAAGGCCTTGACCCGCGACTCCGTCGTCGTTTCCCGGATCCGCCTCGACCTCCGTCTCGGGTGGGGAGATTTGGAGATGATGACCCTGGTCCTCTTCGTCCTGGTCGCCGAAGATGTTCTCCGGATCCGGGGCCGCTTGTTTAGCTTCCATGCGCGCCGAAGCTTGAGAGTCTTCTTCGAGCGGAACTGTGCACACAACTTGCACTTGCCGTCGTCGTGGTCAGGCGAAAGGCATTTGTTACACACGGGGTGTAGATCGATGTGTGGGTACTTGGACCCACAGAGCGGGCAGTACTTAAACGGGCTCCGCTCCATGTCTGAAAAGGTTTGCAGTCGTGTCGCGATGAGAAGGCCTCAAAGTTCCGAGAGCGAAGAAAACTCCGCTTATTCCGGCTCCAAGAGACGGAAGACTCGAGACCGTGCGCAGACAATACCGACGCAAGAAATTCGAGGCCTTTTGGCCGCTAAAAGTTAGTTTTTCTTGGTTCCGACAGTAAGACGTCGAGACCACATCCGAACCCAATGGCGGAAAAAAACAATCTGGGGATGGAGCCGATGCCCATGCGCACTGTAGTCCAGGGGAGGAGCCACCTATATCAGGATACTTCGAAGACTCTTCCAGGACAACAATGTGCGATCATCCGAGCCCAACACTAGGCGGCGATCTAATGCTAAGATATGAATTTAGCAGCCCACATGCCTCGAACATTACTTTCCTCCAATTCAAACCATTAATGCTGGCTAGTTGTAACTGATCCTTGATCACACGGTTCAACCGTTCAACTAATCCATTACTTGAAGGATGATACAAAGAGGGGAGAATGTGCTTGATCCCATGGGACTTGAAAAAACTGTCCATTTCACTCAACACCAATTGAGTGCCATTATCAGATACTAACTCTTCAGGCCAACCTTCCCGCAAAAAAATATCATTGAAGAAATTAATAACAGTAGCCGAATTTATGCACTCAACAAATTTAACCTCCGACCACTTTGACATGTAATCAATCAAAACTAGTGCATACTTCGGAGTCACCCCAAGATTGTAAAATGGACCAGCCACATCAAACGCCAACTTATGCCAAGGCAATTCCTTAACTTGTATGGGAGTCACTGGAGAAGGACTCGTAACTTGGGACTTATCACTAAGAACACAAGCACTACAATCACGAACACAGTGCTCGATCGCCTTGTCCACTCCAGGCCACCAAAAATCTTCACGTACCCTTCTCTTCATTGCGCGAATGCCCATGTGACCAACGTGAGCCAAATCCAAAACCTTTTTGCATAGAGTATCTGGAACCACCAATAAACCTCCCCTACGTAAAAAACCATCAATTAAAGATAGCTCATCACAAATCCTCCTGAAGGGTACTAACTCTAAAGGCAAGGATTTATCATCGGGCCAACCATTAATCAAGTAGTCCATTACACAACACAAATTCCTATCTTCAGATACAGCCAACTTCCAATCGGTCTCTGACAGCGTAATTCCAGCTTCAGATAAAGAACTTACTGCACACACCATCTCAAAATCCTCACTACAGTGCTCCAAGTCGTCATGAGGGAGAGGCAACCTGGACAAACAATCAGCCACATTGTTCCTTATCCCAGGGACATATTCTAAATGATAATCAAATTCACTAAGTCTGTATTGCCACTTGGCAATGCGAGGAGAAGCCCTCCCGCCACCTTTAGTAGTGAAAAGGTCAACAAGAGGCTTGTGGTCAGTCTTGAGTACAATGTGATTTCCCCAAAGAAAATTCCTGAAATGTTGTACACCCCACCATAAAGCCAACGCCTCTTTTTCAATGGTTGAATATGTGCTTTCCGCTCCACGTAGAGTTCTGGAGGCGAAAGCAATGACCTCTACATTACCATCCAATCTCTTCTGTGACAGCACTGCCCCAAGGCCCACATTACTGGCATCGGTAATTACAATACATTGGTCATTGATGTTGAAAAGTTTGAGAGGACGAGCTTGTACAATTGCATTTTTCAGTAATGTAAAATCGTTAGCACATTCTTGTGACCAATCATACTTGACATTTTTCTTTAGTAAATTCCTTAAAGACACAGTTCTATCAGAAAAATTACGAACAAATTTGGCGTAATATTCAACTAGCCCTAAAAAGGAACGCAATTGATCCTTGTTCGATGGCTCTGGTGCATTCTGAATGGCGTCTAATAATTTCATTTTGGGTTCCACTCCCTTAGCCGAGATGTGGTGACCCAAATAATCCACACTATCCCTGAGAAATTTGCACTTGTCTTTTCTTAACGTCAAACCAAATTTTCTTAAAATCTCTAAAACTGTTCTTACCCTATTGTTATGTTCATCCACAGACTTTCCATAAATGAGAATGCCATCCTGAAAGAAGACGACTCCCGCAGTATCTTTAAAAAGGTTACCCATAAGGCGTTGAAAAACTGCGGAAGCCGACGCCAGTCCGAATGGCATTCTCAAATAACGAAATGCACCCTCCGGAGTCACAAAAGACGTAAAGTGTCTTGAATCCTTGCTCAACACAACCTGGTGATATGCTGAAAAGATATCCAGAGTGGTAAAATACCTGGCGCCTTCCAGTGTTGATAGCATTTCATTAATATTCGGTAACGGTTGCCTATCAACCCAAATGCAAGCATTCAGGTCACGCAAATCCACACACATCCTAAGGGACTTATCAGCCTTTCGTGCTAAAACTACGGGCGACAACCATTCTGATGCCTCTATCGGTTCAATCACACCCAAAAGACGCAATCTCTCCAGTTCGTTCTTCAATTCATTTCGCATACTAAGTGGCACTTTACGAACCTTGTGCGCCACCGCTTTAGCTCCCTCTTTCAAAATAATTTGGTGCTGAAAACCCTTGAGTTTACCCAATTTGTCGCAAAAAACTTCCGGAAACTCATGCACCCATTCGCCATCACAAGAAACACTCAGGGAATGTACAGGCTCAACATCGGGCAAAGAGGCATAATACTGCTTAGCCTCGCGTCTAGACAAAACCATCTCTTTATGGTTAGGATCAAGGATCATACTAAGTTCACCCTGTTCGTGCCAACCTAGCAAATTGGTACCGTCTTTGAAGCTACAGTACATCCCAACAATTACCTATTTTTATAAATTGGTGTTGGATTTTTATTTTGTGTTGTGTCTTAATTATTGCCTGAAATTGTGTTTTTGAATGCTTTACATACCGGTCTTAGAAGTTAAGCCTGTCTGCTCGCAGCCACGTTACCAAGGGTTGAGCAAAGGAATAATTTTCTAAGACCTAGGCTGAGTCTTATGTGTTAGTGGCCTTATTGCCAGTGTTAGACCTACATTTGCCCCTACCAATAACCCACTTTCCAACATGAAGCACCAGGCCCAAAAAGAAATGGAACCAGACAGAGCCACGACACCAGGCCACAGACAGCAGGCCAGACCAGGCGAACAGCGCAGCAACCTAGGAGAAGGACAACCCGGGGCGCAGCCAAGCACATCATAGCCATCAGCAATAGGATTGCATCTGCAATATACCGTAACGCCGCGGAGAGCAGAGGCCCGAAGGTGACCACATCAACCCAGCGCATGACAGAGCTATATAACAGCTACCACTACCCCACATAGGGCATGTTACGTTTTAAGACATGGGAACCTCTTAGGAAAAAACATCAGCAGCAGAGGACAACAGAAAAGACATGCGGAAAAACCTGCAGAAGTCTTGTCAAGCGGCCGATGAGAAAAACAGAAGGCCTAGTCTCAGGGCAGCATGGTGTAGAAACGCAAAGCAAAAACACACAGTCAAGCCAGCAGCCAACAGAACCAGTCCCAACAAGGAGGACTCGAATGCACATGAAGCACACAGATCACACAACTGGGGCGACCCGCACCAACGGAGGAACACCTCCAAAAAACCAGATTAACTCACAAGTCACTGAGGGGGAGGAGGAGGAGGCTGAAGCCCCGACAAGAACCTCTGAATGGTCAAGTCTGCAGGGGCGTGGAACAGAAGAGCACCATCTAAAGGAAGGTCCACCAGCAGTCCCAAACGTTCTCAGGGAACACACTGTCCCGAAGCAAGGCATAGCGACGAAGTGCAACCGAAGAAGCCATGGCACGACCAAGCACCTCTGAGAGGTCCAGAGTGGAGTGAAGAATAAACGCCACCAGCTCCCGACCATCCAACACACGGTGCCTCAAATCAACACAGGCACCCTCCTGAGAGGCAGCAGACATTAGGGACTCTGCTGAGTCCCACAAGCAAGAAGTGGCCCTAGCCAAAACACACTGTTAAGGGCACGCAGAGCCGCATTGGTTGAGGCAAATATATTGCGTCCCTAGGAGTCCAGCCAGCGGGCCTCCAGTGACGGGGGGAGGGGCGGGGGAAGAACAACAGCGGCAGCAGAGAGGGAAAGTCATTCTGCAAAAGAGGGCCTCTGGTAGAGGGGTGGAGGGAAAGACACACAAGATCACGCCGTGCTGGATGGCGGCGGTGCAGAAGGTGTTGGGGCACTGGGTCTCCCGTGGCAGGACGGCCCCGAAATTCCCAAAAGAGAAGAATGGAGAGAACCCTTGAAGGGAAGCAGCAGCTCCCTACCAATAGAGCCCTGCTGTTTAGAACCTACAGCTGTGGGAATTTTGCGCATGGGTGATCCAGCTGGCCGACTGAGAGGAGCCGTCCTTAGACGACGTCTGGGAAAAAGCCACAAAGCGTCGGCCAGTCTCCGCCGAGGATAGCACCAGCAAGCGTCGAACCTCTAGAGAAGAGGTATCTGAGAACGAGTCAACGGCCCGACGTAGGCCTGGCGTCAGAGTCCGCAATTTGAGGCAGGACATTGTTGTCAGACACGAGGGGAGATGCCGGAACGACTTCCGCCACAGCGATCGGCGCAGGAGACCAAGGTTGGACTGGAGCCGGGGCTGCGAGGGAACAGCACCAGAAAGGTGTCGACCCGACCTTCGACGAGGCAGGGCGCTCAACACTTTGCGTGTTGGCTAGGGCTAACTCTAGCCTGTGGGATTCTGTGCAGTCCCTTCTTTCCTCAAGTTTCCCATGAGGGTGCCCGCGCTGATCTACGGCACCATGTGTTGGATGGTCGAGAGTTGGCCGTGTTTATTCTACGTGCGGCCTTAGATGTTGCGGATGCTCTCGGCCGGCTATGGCCACTTCTGTGGCTTGGCTGCGGGATGCTGTTTTCCCTGAGAATATTAGGGAGCGTCTGTTTGACCTGCCCTCTGATGTGGTCCTTTTGTTTAATACTCATGCGGACTTCGCCATTCAGCGTCTCCTTGCGGGACTCCGACCGCCTCCCCCTCCGTAGGCTGGCTTGTTGATCCTCCGGGGCTTGGTAGGAGGCGTTATCCCACCTGCTCCTGGAATCTGGTGTTTTTGAGTGGTCCGTTTAATATTCTGTGTGGTTTGACGTGCCTTCAGGATCCCTTGGTTGGCCCCTCTCTTCTGTTGGCTGCTGGTTCAGCCCTTTTGGCAAGTGTGTATTTTTTGGCTGATTGCTAAGCCGTTTGTGGTTCCTGTCGCAGGTCTTATGTTCTTGTTCTCTGATGCAGGATTTTTTCCCACCAGCTTTGGCATGTCATCTGCGGCGTTGTGCTAGAGTGTTCCACCCCCCTTTTTTGTCTGGCGTTTCCGCCTGGTTCTCTGTCTGGTGTTCGAGGAGAGGTAATTTCCTGTGTTCTGGTTGACTGCTTGGTTCGTCTTCCATCTTTCTCTTCTTCCTTTCTAACTGGTCCCACTTCTTTCCGTGCTTCGGTCTCTGTCTGGAACGGTCTCCTTGGGGTCGTTCTGTATTCTGGTCCACGGCGTGGGTTCCTGGCGTGGGTCCTTGTGTTCCTACCTCTTGTTCTGCTGGAGCCTTGCGCGACCGCATCTTTCTTCTCCCGCCTGCCTTTCTTGGCTCTGGGGCCGTTCCACCTTGTCCGCTGAATCAAGGCTGTGGCCGGTTCAGCTGTCCCCTTCGCTGTGTGTGGGTTTTCCAGTGGAGGGCTTTGCCTCCGTTTCTTCCTCTTCTCCTTGGGGCGATTCTTCTTCGTAGGTACTCCTCTGCCGTTGTCTGTCCCTTTGGGGCTCTCTGGCAGATGTCCCTGGTATCTTGGCTGAGCTTGGGGTGTCCGGGCCTCCCTTCGCCTCGTCCTTGCTTCCTTCTGCTTGGTGGGGGCTGGGCCGCCCTTTGTCCTCTTTATACATCCCCTGCTGGGGCTCTGTTTCTCCTACTGGGGGACTCTTTCGCTGGCCCTCCTCCTCCTTTCTGGGTACGGCTAAGGTATCTATTCTACGTTAAGGAATCTGCGGCTAGTAGTCTATCAGATGTACGAGTTACCTTCGGTAATGATGTATCTGGTAGAGACTAATCTAGCCGCAGATTCCTTTAAGACCAACCCTTTCTCCCAATTCTGCGAGGACCCGAAGCTTTGTCTTCTGCACTCACCTGCCTCTGGATTATTTGTGCCCTTTTTCACTTCCTCCCTAGCGGGATGCTTGTTCTGTTTGTTTGCATCCACTCCTTCCTGTTATTTGTTCAGTAGGTTCATGGGTACTTCTGTATCCCTACACCCTGGTGTTTCCAATGTGGGGCCTACTCATACTTCTTCCCCTTTTTCATTGCTTGAAATTTCTGACTCAGGTGCACTCCTCTGAGTTGGGGTCCCTCGGCTGCGCCTTAGCCCGTAGCTCTTTTCAGGGGATGCTCTCTCCTTGGTGGTGTTATCTTAGGGTACTTTGTAGTTACTCTTCTGTTCTGGACTTCTTGTCCTTCACTGTTAATAGACTATGGTTGCAGGCTTTTTTAGTCTGCTGCAACATTTTTCACATGTTTTTTCCGTCTCCAGGGAGAATGACGTATTTGCTTGCAAAGTTGCTTTGCAGTCACTGTGCTCTGCTCTTTCCTTCTATGTCTTTCGGTGCCACAGTGCTTGGCACTTCCCCGAGTGGTGCTGTTCCTCACCATTTGCTTCTTTCCTTTGTTGGTCTGTTTTTTCGCAAACTGCTCCACATCGCGCCGAGGTGGGGCTTATGTGACTTCGCTGATGTCACGCCCGCGGACGACGTCCGGCACGCAGAGATGCTGTGGCAAAGAACATTTTACAGATCCAGTCACACGTCAAGGAATCGGTGGCTAGAATCGTCTCTACCAGATACATCGTTACCGAAGGTAAGTAACTCGTACTTCAAGTGTGGAGTTGATTTGTACGGAAACCTGAAAACTAACTGTGCAAACTGATAATACTTCCCTTTTCTCTAGGATATGTCCCAGTGTGACATCCAGGCATATCACACTGAGCAGAAAAAGTACAACACCTCGATTTACCTGCATTTCAAACAACTGCATTTGAACTTGCATTCATTTGTAAATATTGCATATTATTTTGTGTGTGACATTTGTTGAGTGTTGACAACCAATGCTTAACACCATCCTCTGATACAGCCTTACTGCTTGCCCACACTACAACAAATAGAGTATAAGGGTCTATTTACTTTTACCTCTGGCAACCCGTGGGGTGCCACTGTACACCATACCTCATTTTAGTATAGTATATACAGAGCCAGCTTCCTACAGGCTCCGAAGAGGCCGCTGCCGGTTGAAGCACCTCCATCAGGTTAGTCATGACTGCCACCGTAGGAAGCTCCAGGCCCAAGGCCTCAGCCGCCCTACGCAACACCACTGCGCACAATCCTCCCTCCACCGTAGCCACGGTAGGGGGGAGAGCATGCCAAGTTCTGGGGGATATCTTAGACCACTGGGGTCACCCAGGTCCTCTCGCCAGTCCCACTCCTGAAGTTGGTCAGCCAAGGGTCCACAGACCCCTCTCAGTCCTCCTTAGCCTCCTCTTGTTGCCATTCAGGCCTAAAAGGAACACCAGGAATAAACAGGGGCACAAATGTGCCTTCTGGCGCCAGTACAGCGTCGGTACAGTGCCGCGTCCAAGTCGGGGTGACGCTGGGGTCAGCAGCACGACCGGTGGCGTTGTGACCGGGATCAGCGTTGAGGAAGGTACTGTGAGGTCGACCGGCACTTCGGTAGCCCTCCAGCTTGCAGGACAAGTCACTCTGTTGCTCTTGTCGAGAGTTACAGCCTGGCAGGTTTTTGCACCAAAGAGTCCACAGCTCTTCTGCTGCACTTACCAGGGAGTGACTCTTCTTCATCCTTCTTTTGATCAGTTGAATCTGAGTTCTTGGGTTCAGGGGTGCCACTTAAATATTCCATTTAGGGGTGTTAAGGGGAGTGACCGATAATAGCCAATAGGCTGCCTACCTTTAGGGGGTCCATGCCCTCTATATGACCACTTCCTGTGGGAAGTGGACATAACCCTGACTCTAGAATACTAATTTGTCCAAAACAAGATGGAGGAATCTGAAAAGTGGGACCACATAAGCTAATCCACCTTAAGGGTGGTGCTGGCTAGACAACTTTTCCGGCCTGTCTTGCAGCCTTCAAGTAAGTTTTGGACATGGGGTGGGCATCTCCACCATCTGGAGAGGCCTGTGTCGAAAGTCAAAGGTGGCAAGTCCTTTGAAGCTTCCCTCCCCTGAATGCAGTATCTGTTTGGAGGAGGCGTCAACACCTTGCCCAGAGCAGGCTTTGTTCCTGAGCTCAGAGAGTGAAAGTTCCCACCTCAGGGCGCCTAGGGTGGCTGGCTGGTCGAGACCGGTCAGTGAACATGCTAGGGATTGGTAGATTTTCAGAGGGCACCTCAAAGGTGCCCTCTGGGTGAGTTTATTAATAAATCTAACACTGGCATCAGTGGGGGTGTATTAGGATTAGAGGTCTGGTACCAAACATCTGGGGGGTACAGTGAAGCC
This sequence comes from Lissotriton helveticus, assembly GCF_964261635.1. NCBI lineage: Eukaryota > Metazoa > Chordata > Amphibia > Caudata > Salamandridae > Lissotriton > Lissotriton helveticus. Next base: position 1,493,656,250 of record NC_136067.1, on the reverse strand, counting down.
ATCATGTGGCCGATGCCTCTGGGAAACAGTCACTTTTTTACATATATCTCTCTAAACTACAGAGCGGTGCACCATTATCCTGAGCTGTAGCCAGGTGAGGAGAAGCACGTTCCTCTTGCACTCAAGGTGAGCCAGAGGATATTGCATCATTTTGAGATGGGAAGAGTTGAACCAACAGTAATGAGCTATTACCATGAGAATGGCCATATGTAGGATAACGTAACTAATGAAAGTATTGTTATCTTTACTTCTTTTTTTGTCTATGTTGTGCCATTGTCTTGTTGTCTCCTGCACTTGGATACATCCCCACTACACAGGAGGACTGAAGCACAAGTTACTACTTGTGTAACAATATATCTGTAAGAGACATTAGTTAGTGATAGATTCCTTACCTTAGAATATCCCCAGGCGTCAGACTGGATCCGGAATTTTTTTGTGTAGCAGTACCCTTGCACGTCGGTATGCGTCGTCTGCGGCTCCGCGTCAGTCGTCGTGATGACGTCGTCGGAGTACTTAGACGCCGCCTCCGCGTGCTGACGTCAGTTCTTAGACACAGCTTTTCCACGCCAGAAGCGCTGAGCCATGTTAAAAACCAACACTGGTGCCATTGAAACTAGGGCCCTGAAAGGGGATAACCCTAACCCTAGATATCGGTTCGCAGAACGGGGAGGATGGGTGGGTCGGTAAGGAATCTATCACTAACTAATGTCTCTTACAGATATATCGTTACACAAGTAGTAACTTGTGCATCCCAACCCTGGTGGTGGGTCCGCGAACCAATAATCACACCAGAAAGTCCTGGAGGACAGAACAGCCAAAGAAGCCATCCCTCCGGACTTGGCTGTCCAGGCAGTAGTGTCTTGCAAATGTGTGCAGCGATCCCCACGTAGCTGCCGGACAGATGTCTTGTAAGGGCACTCCCCGGCCCAGGACAGTTGTAGTTGCAGTGGCTCGGTTGGAATGAGCCCGTAATCCAACAGGGGGGCTCCTTCTTAGCCAAGGAGTAACATGCCTGGATACACAAGATGATCCACCGGGAGATGGTCCTCTTGTGCACCGCTTTCCCCTTTTTAGCGCCCACGTAACCAACAAAGAGTTGTCCATCCACCCGGAACTGGCGTGTGTGATCCAAATAGAATGAGAGCGCACGTTTTGGGTCCAGACGGTGGAGCCACTCTTCCTCTTTAGAGGGATGCGGTGGCGGAAAGAAGGTTGGCAAGGTGATAGACTGCCCGATGTGGAAGGCTGTGACAACCTTGGGCAGGAAAGAAGGCTTAGTACGCAACACAACCTTGTCCGGATGGACAGAAAGGAAAGGTGGAGTACAAGAAAGGGCCTGGAGCTCACTCACTCTCCTGGCAGAGGTGATGGCAACCAGGAAAGCAGTCTTCAGAGTAAGAAGGCGGAGAGGACAGTTGTGAAGTGGCTCAAAGGGAGCGCACATCAGAAACGTAAGAACAAGGTTCAAGTCCCACTGAGGCATCACAAACGGAACAGGAGGGAACGTGTGTGTGATGCCCTTTAGAAATCTATTTACAATAGGGGACTTGAACAAAGAAGGTTGATCAGGCAGCCTCAGAAAGGCTGAAAGGTAGCCCTTGATAGTGCCCAGAGCAGAGCCCTGCTGGGCAAGAGAAAAAAGAAAGAAAGAGGAGAACCTCAGAAAGAGGGGCAGAGAGAGGATCCACAGCCTTTGCTGTGCACCATGCCACAAATCTGTTCCACCTGCAGGCGTATACCGACTTTGTGGAGGGATGCCTGGCTGCCAGAATGACATTACAGACTTCAGGAGGCAAGTCAAATGGCCTCAACTGTCGCCGCTCAATCTCCAAGCATGGAGGATGAGACTGGACAGGTTCGGGTAGAGGACCGTTCCCTGCTGCTGCGACAGAAGGTCCTCCTGAAGAGGCAGACGAACCGGGGGATCGACTGACATACTGAGTAGCTCTGGATACCAGTACCTTCGTGCCCAGTCCCGAGCCACAAGGATGACTTGTGCCCGGTCGCGCTTGATCTTCAGCACTCTGGGCAGAAGTGGTATAGGCGGAAAGGCGTATAACAGACCGCAACTCCACACGCGACGAAAAGCGTCGCCGAGCGAGTGCCGCCTTGGAAATTCCAACGCGCAGAACTGATGACATTGCGCGTTCTCTTCGGTGGCGAATAGATCTAACCAAGGCTCTCCCCATTGCTGAAAGAGGCCTTGCGCCACGTCCGAGTTCAGACGCCATTCGTGATCCATCATGCACCGTCGGCTGAGTTCGTCCGCCCTGACGTTCAGAGAACCTGCCAGGTGTTGAACCACCAGGGTCACGCCCTGCTGTTCCAGCCACTGCCAGAGGCGCAGAGCCTCCTGGCAAAGGGTCCACGACCCCACCCCGCTATGTTTGTTGTAGTACCACATGGCGGTGGTGTTGTCCGTGAACACCTGCACTACACTCCCCCGGACAGAGGGGAGGAATGCCTTCAGTGCTAGACGAGTCGCCCGCAGCTCCAAAAGGTTGATATGGAGCCGGGACTCCGCCGGAGACCAGAGTCCTCGGATCTCCGCCTCTCCCATGTGGCCCCCCCAGCCCTGGAGGGACGCGTCCGTCACAACTACGTGCTCCGGTTGGGGTTGGGAGATCAGGACGTGGTCGGACAGGTTGCCCTGATGCTGGGCCCACTGAAACTTCAGGTCCCACTGCAGAGCCCGCATCCGCCACCTGGCGTGATGCACCAGAAGGATGCAGGAGGCCATCCGCCCCAGAAGCCGCAGCGTCAACCTGACCGAGACCCGGGATAAAGGCTGAAAGATCGGAATCAGAGCTTGAATATCCCGAACCCGCTATTCAGGAGGGTAAACCCGAAACTGCGCAGAGTCGAGAACCGCTCCGATGAAGAGGAGCTTCTGAGAGGGGCACAGGTGTGACTTTGGCACATTGACGGAGAACCCCAGCTGGTGCAGGAGATCTGCCGTAGTCTGGAGGTGGCTGACGACTGTCTGGGGCGAGCCCGCCTTCAACAACCAGTCGTCTAGGTAGGGGAAGACTGAAATCCCTAACCTGCACAGATGAGCTGCAACCACCGCCATCACCTTCGTGAACACCCGTGGGGCGCTGGTAAGGCCGAAGGGGAGCACGGTATACTGAAAGTGCTCGTGGCCAACCGTGAACCGCAGGTAGCGCCGGTAGGACAGGGATGTGGAAATAGGCGTCCTGCAAGTCCAGCGCTACCATCCAGTCTCCTGGGTCCAGGGCAGTTAGGACCTGAGCCAGAGTCAGCATTTTGAACTTCTCCTTCCCGAAGAAGCCGTTGACGTCCGTAGGTCCAAGATAGGGCGTAGGCCCCCTTTGCCCTTCTTGGGTACCAGAAAGTAGTGGGAGTAGCAACCACACCCTACTTCTGGCCCAGGAACGCGCTCGATGGCCCCCTTGGCCAAGAGGGCCGTAACTTCCTCCTGCAGAAGTCGCAAATGATCCCCCGATACACGGTGGTTCTGCGGTGGCATGGCTGGAGGAGTCGCCTCGAAGGGGAGGGAGTAGCCCCTTCGGACGATCTGCAGCACCCACCTGTCCGACGTGACAGTGCGCCAGTGGAAGTGGTGATGGCGAACCCTGCCCCCCACTGGCGTCACATGGGCCTGAAAGCACGGACTAGGAGGGTTTTGAGGCGGATGCTGCGGGGGAAGGTGTGGACACTCTGGCAGCACTTCCGGAACCTTATCCCACAGAGAGTGGGTGTAGCAGCCCAAGAGGTAGGCGGTGTTGGAAGACCGTGTGAGAAGTTGGCCTGATATATGATGCTCACTAGTTCTAGTGATCACCTTGTATCAGTCCAAACAACCCTTATGGTGATTGGTTGTAAGTCAACCTTATAGACCAGCTATCCTAATGGTAGCATGGACAAAGCAGTCTTAGGCTAAACTCTTTTGGCATGTGAAGCCAGCTGTTTTACCACAATATAACCCCTTGAATACCAGATGAAAGGACACCACACAGGTTGTTATGAAAATAAACAGTATATTTATTAATAACAAACACCTCTGAACTCTTTATGAGGTCAGAGGGCTAAGCACATGACAATCTCTTAGGAAAAATACGATAAGTTGCACAAAATTACAATGGTGCCCTAGGGGCACGGCAAACCATATACTAAGTAAATGGAATGTGAGAGTCCGTAGAAGAAATGGAGCTGTCCAGAGGCTGCAGGACCGCTGGGACTACGCAATCCTAACCTTAGGTAAGTAATAGGAGGCCCACGGGACGCAGGTGCAGAGTGTGAACTCGCACGCGGGATGCGTAACAACATCTATGGACAGTACAGTTCAAAGAAAAAGTAAGTACGGACAATCCTGACTAGGTAGGACTAAAACGACTGTGAATCTGGACATTAGGAGAGTCAAGCTACCCTTGAGCACCGAAATGCTCTCGTTACCTCACTCACGGGCTGCGGGTGCATAGGTGCGAAGTCGTGTCGGGTTTCTGCGTTGAAGTGAATGGTGCCCGAAAGAATAGATGCTGCAGGCGACCAGGAGGAAGATGTCCGGTGTGATCCAAGGATGGATCAGGGATGCTGAAGACCTGAAAGCAGAGGGGACAATGTTCACAGTCACTAGCCAGTGACTGGAGTGGAACCAGGAAGGAACCAGATGTCGTCGTCGCGATCAGGTGAAGAGTGGACGCTTGCCTCTGTAGCCACGTGGACCAGGAGGTGTCTTGGATGACCAGGATGGAGGCACAAGCTGTCCCACGCAGGCTCTCTGTCGGCGGTGTTGGATCCGGAATCGGCGTCAACAGGCCTTGGCAAAGGCAACCCACGCGGTGAGTAGAAAAAGCGTCTGGTGCGGACTAGGAGAGTCCGGGGTGCCCCGCTTTTGGAAGGGAGCAAGGGCCAGTCTGGAGCAACCAGACCAGCAGCAAAGATTCAAAGGTTCGTCGTCTAGGAGGACACTAGCCAGCCGGCAAGTGACCAGACAACGCGTCGAGAAGCAAACAAGCAGAAGGGCCCCACGCAGATCTCGTGGATGCTGGAGGGCTGGTCTTCGGTGCAGGGGCTGCTCGGGACTGGGGCTTCTCAATCCCCAAAGCACTTGGTCGAGTTTACCTCGGGAGTTGTGCTGGAAGCGAAGTGCAGTTTCTTCCGAGATGGCCGGTCCCACGTGTCTCGTCGCACCCACGGATCTCAGCTTTGCTGCAGATGTGAGTTGAGGTCGGAGAGGTCTGGGAATCCGGGTCTCGTCGGGCTCTGAAGTCTGGATCCTGGAAGGAAGACGACAAAGGGAAGCCGCTGGACGCTTGATGGTGCCTGCAGTTGCAGGGTGGACACTCCTTGCCCACAAGGGAGATTCTTCAGTCTTCTGTGGAGCAGAACGTCGAAGTCCAGAGTTTCTTCTTGTAGAGTAGTTCAGGATTAATCCAACTTGGAATGGGACCAGCTCCTACCTTTATCCTGCTAAAGGGGGCTGCACTACTGACTAGGTCCCTCCCCTGGGTGGGACCAGAAAGGGGGGTGGTTACACCCCCTATCCTTTGTCCGGCTTCGCGCCAGAACTGGGGCAGGGGTGCCCCAGCAACTGGTTTGAGCCGGTGTATGCATAGGGCACCTTGTGTGCCCCAGGCATGTCTCATTCCTTTCAGGCCTGTCCTACCCAATACACAAAATCCTGTCTGGGGTGGTGCTAGCACCTCCCAAGGCAGGAAATCCTTTGTCCAAGCCTCCCTCGCTGGAAGGACTCCCAGCAGCAGCAGGTCAGACTTGTGTCTGCGGTGGCAGCATCCATTTTGTGATGCTGAGGCTCGAGTTAACTTTAACCGGGGTTCACAGTTACATACATGTCGTGTCCCTCTAGATGGGTGGAATGCTACCCCCGTCGCCAGAACTGGCGAGGGGGTAGTATTCCAATTCGTACGACACCTTACTCGACATGTTTTGATAATGCTATACCAAAGTTAGCATTCAACCGCGAGGATTATAAAGCACTTAAGAGTATATGGTATAGCGTTATCATGGAACAGCTATTAGGACTTGGTTCCGCAAGCTGCAGACGGGCTCAGCTCATGTCAGAGCACGATCTCACATAATTCCAAGCACTCTGCCTTCAGGATTGATAAGGCCTGCCATAAGAGTGACTGATAGGAGTATGTGTGTCCATTTTGGGGTTAGATATAGGTATACTATATCTACAGCAAAGGGTGATTACACCACCTTGCCCCAGCTGTCTTAGCAGCCAGTTGTGTCAGTTTAGGATGGCCAGCCAGGGGTGGCATAATACATGCTGCAGCCCCTGGTAGGCCCTGGGTACCTAAGGTACACTGTACAGGGACTGATAAGGTGAATCAGTATCCAATTAGATATGTACCTAGGGTACATGGAGTCCATTTTACAGAGAGAGCAGGAAGCCTGGGGTCCTGAATAGCAGGATCCCAGGCCAACTAAGTCAAAAACCAGCAAAACACTAGGCAAAAAAGTTGGGGGTAACCATAGTTAGATATCCACCTTCCTACAGACCGCAGTCCCAGACTAAGGGAGGAGAAGATCTTTTTACCGAACTGCTCGTACCTCTTGGATTCCCTATCCGGCAGAGCCGACGGGAATGCGGTCTGGGAATTGGAGGCCTGGATGACCAGGCTCTCGGGGGTGGGTGGACAGGAAACATGGGTCGCCCGGGGCTGGGCGGTGGCGTCTGGCCACGTTCCTATCTACGGGCGAACACGTAGCGGGCTTGGACCAAGTGCCCAAAAGAACGTCGGTTAAGGCCTCTTTAAACGGCAGCAGAGGCTCGGCTGAGCATGACTGCGGCTTAAGGACCTCAGTGAGGTTAGTCCTCACGGCCGCGACGGGGAGCTCAAGGCCCAAGGCCTTGGCAGCCCTCATCAACACCACACTATAGGTTGCCCCCTCCTCCGTAGCCACGGATGGAGGTGAGACAAAGCCAGTGTCTGGCGAAGTGTCAATACCACTGTCTTCCCCAAGGTCACCTGCCCAGTCCTCATTAGACTGGCATTCACGTGCCAGAGGGTCCTCAGACCCCTCCCAATCCTCCTCATCACCCATCTGCTGGTACTCAGGGAAAGAATAGGATGGGTCCGGTTCATGGAAAGTAAACTCTCCGAACAGCGTCTGAAGCGGCGCTCGAACCGGGTCGAGGGAGGTCTCGAGGACGGTGCCGGGGGTGACACCTGTGGAGCCGGTGCCGGGGAGGTCGTTAAGTCGGAGCCGAAGCACCCGACGGCGTCGGGGCGGAAGCCCCCGAACCGCTAAGGCCCCCAGACGGGTCCGAAGGCGCCGCGGAGCCCGTCGGAGGAGAGAGAGACCTCATGGCCATGAGGAAGCGCTCGATCAGACGGAGCCGCGCGGGGGGGGGGGGGAGAGGAGTCAGAAGAGCGATGACGTCTCTTCGACTTCTTGCGCTTACCTGACGACTTCGACCTTCGACCCGGAGGAGTGACGTCGACTCCCGGAGCAATGATGGCTCCGCTCCCGCGACCGGTCCCTCGACCTCCGGCCTGACCGGGACCTCTCTTGGCGCGGGGCCGACTGCCGGAGTTCGAGCCGCTTACGGGACCGCTCCCGTCTAGCCTTCGTAGTCAGGGCCCGGCAGTCGGAACAGGCCTTGTCGTCGTGGTCGACGCCAACACAGTAGAGACACAGACGGTGAGGGTCGGTGACCGACATCAGTCGGTCGCAATCCTCACAGGCTTGAAACCTGGCATCCCTACCGGCACCGTTCGGAGTCGAAGACTTCGAAAAGAAAGATCAAAAGAACAAAAAAGTTAGTCAAAAAGTGACTAAGTTCCACTTTTTCCGGATCTGCGCTGCTGGCGCGGAAAAAAGAAGAACTGACGTCAGCACGCGGAGGCGGCGTCTTAAGTGCTCAGACGACGTCATCACGGCGCCCACGACGGACGCGGAGCCGCAGACGACGCCTACCGACTCGCAAGGGTACTGCTACGCAAAAAATTTCCGGATCCAGTCTGACGCCTGGGGATATTCGAAGGTAAGGAATCTATCACTAACGTGTCTCTTTCAGATAGGACTGATCAGGTTATATCCTTATCATTTATTCTGTTCTTTCATGGTTTGTATTTAATTCAAAGCAGTAGCAAAGTCAATATTGGTCCTGATGAAGCAGTAGATACCTGAGTGGATCATAATATCGGCAGAAACATGTCGACCGGAAACATCAAGTCGGTAGATATTTGTTGAACCTACTGACCCTTTGCACTCATTGTTTTTACCTATTGGAAATGGATTGTTATTGAATAAAGTGTTGTTTGCGTCCATTCTCCAATTTTAAAAGAGCACCTTTCTTTTCACTCACATCTTTTCACGCACTGCTTTCAGTTACCAACACATGCCAGCTGTTAACCTTATGAGTCCCAACACATACTAGGTTGGTCATTTCACTACTAGATCCTGGTGAAGAGGCCACAACATGGACTCTCCACTCTGTGAAGTGAACCAGATGATGGAAAGGGCGGGACAGTTCGAGTAACTGATGGAAATTTCTCACACCGTGAAACATCCTGTTGTATGCCTTGATAGTATATGAAATGTACACAAGGAACCAGTTAGGACACACATAGGCAACCTAGACATCTCTTTTTTGTAGACCCGCAGTTATTCTTTCGTAGTAGAAGGCGAGGGTTTGGTAACCGACGCCGTATGTCCGGTACCATCGGAGGCCTTCGGCGTTGAAGCGGTGGCCGCCGATGCACCTTCAGTTGCGACGGTCCTTGCCTCCGTTACAGGCTTAGTCGCCGGCGCCGTTGTTGTAGATTTGGTGTCTTTGTGCCGATGCGTAGTGCCACCGGACTTCGGGTCGATGTCTTGAGCAGACTTTGTTTCGACGGCTTTAGTGGATTTAACCGGCGCAACCGTGACCGACACCTGATGGACGACCTTCTTCGAGGACGGGTCCTTGGGCACCTTCTGCGGCGCTGTCGACTCGACAGCCTTCTTCGACTTCGGAGGGCGACGATGTCGATGAGGTAGCAGGCTTTGTCAGTTTTGACGGGACGTCGGCCATTTTCGGTGTTGTCGAAGCCGTAGGTTTCGGATTTGATGGGACGTCGGCCATCTTAGGTGCTGTCGAATCCGAAGGTTTCGATACGCGCAATGGTGTCTCCGCTGTAGTGTCCGTGGCCGGGCCAGAAGGCAGGGCCGGGGATAGCGGTGCAGGGTCGTGGGTAAGGCCGAGTGGCGATCCCGTGACCTGAGCCTGAATCATGTAACTTTCGGGGCATAGCTCCTCCTCTGAGCTATCTTCCGCGGCCCCATAGACTTCTTCGTCGTCCCCTACCTCCTCGACGTATTCAAGGTCTTGGCTTTGTTCCTCGACTTGTTCCTCGGGATCGGCCTCAACCTCCGTCGACGGGGGTGAAATCTGAAGATGATGGCTTCGGCCTTCTTCTGCGGGGTCGTCGAATATGTCGTCGGGTGCCGGAGCCGCTCGCCGGGCCTCGAGGCGCGCCGCGCGCCGAAGCTTGAGCGTTTTCTTTGACCTGAACTTTGAGCAGGCCATGCAGTTGTCCTCGTTGTGGTCCGGCGAGAGGCATTTGTTACAGACTGGATGCACATCGATATGTGGATATTTAGATCCACAGACGGGGCAGAACTTGAACGGGCTCCGCTCCATGTTAAGGTCGTCGGGGTCTTGCTGCGACGAGAGGGCCTCGATGTCCGAAGAGTTACTTGACTCCGCAGAAATCCGACTCGAAGAGTGGGATGATGCTCGAGACCGCACGCTAACAATACCGACGCAGGGAACGAAGGCCTTTTGGCCTTAAGTAGGAAGTTTTTTTCGATTCCGACAATGAGTTGTCAAAATCACATCCGAACGCAATGGCGGAAAAAAACAATCTGGGGATGGAGTCGATGCCCATGCGCACTGTAGTCCAGGGGAGGAGCCACCATCTCGTGATACTTCGAAGACTCTTCCAGGACAACAATGTGCAATCATCCGGACCCAACACTAGGCGGCGATCTATGCTAAAGATATGAATTTAGCAGCCCACATGCCTCGAACCTAATGGTAACTGCCCTCTGATGTAGGTAGGGTCTGTAGGGGCTGCTCTATACTTCTCAATCCTGGGGTTGATTACCCGTGCCCTGGCTGTATCTTTAAATATGTCAGGTGCGTGTTTTAACACTCCCTTTAACATAGGAAGTGTTCTGACACTTTTTTTCTCAAGTAGGGAAGGTGTCACATAAGAAGTCTTCTTCTACAGGGTAATTATGCATGTCTACATTGTGGTACTGCGCTGCCCTGTCTATTAGTTGGTTGAAGACAATGGTGTCATCAGTAGTTGACGGCTTAGTTGGATAAGAGGATACATCAGGGATGGGATGGGTGTTATAAGGGTCAGTTGGCTCCTTCCATGGTTCATTTTGGGGGTCAGGATCTTGTGGATAATCATACTCAGGCTGTGGATCCTCCACTGTGTTCCCCTCATTGTGCCCATAGTGAGAAGGAGAGTAAGGAGCAAAAGGTGTAGTAGGCATAATCGGATAGAAAGAATGAAGGGTCTAGAGGGAGAAGTCCCAAAGTCCTTCTTTAGTGTAATAGGGGAAAGAGAGAGAGTTTCCAGTGGCCTCTTCTTCCTGTGCAGGATTGTGACTTTACCAGTCTCAGGATTAATATATATTTTTGCCTGGTCGTCTGATGGATCTGGGTAGAAGAGTTCTTCCTCTACAGTCCTTGGTTGAATTTTTGACTTTTGGGTCGATAACACCTTCTGCTTCGACGACTTTTGGTGCCTTAGTGCTTTTCTTCGGCTCGGGCCCTTTCTTCAGGGCGACCGGGTCTTTCGGTTCGACACGTTTCTTGTGCTAGACAGGCTTTCTTGGTTGACTGTCCCTTGCAGAGTCGATGGTCTTTTTGGGATCTACTGGTGTTTTCGGAGCACTTGTCTTTGGGTCAATAGCCTTCTCTGGCCGGGTTACAGGCTTCGATACAGCACCCTTTCCATCGGCGACTTTCGGTACAGCTGGCTTGTTCGGGTCGACGACCTTCTTTGGTTCGGCGCCCTTCGGCTGGGTGTTATTGTTCGGTTCGACGACCTTCTTCGGGTCGACTGTTTTATTTGGGTCGACGCCCTTTGGCTGAACACGGTTTTGGCTGTACGGCCTTCTTCGGTTCGACGCCCTTTGGGTCGACGACCTTTTTGGGCTCTGGAACCTTCTTAGGGCTGATGTTACTTGGCCCTGGGGTCTCTGAAGGCTTAGGTTTCGGAGCAGAGCCGGATGGCGGGGCTGCCGAATGTTTTTTCGTATCTTGGCTAAGACCTCGACCGGAGCCTTCGGTAACAGGGTAATTGGTGTCGGGGGCAGTGTACTCACGATTTGCACCGGTGGGATCTCGTCATCAGAGTCCGAGTAGTCCTCGACGGTGACAATCTCTAGGTCCGAATCTGGTGCTTCTGGAAGTTCTTGGTCATCATCGAAGATGTTGTCCGGTTCCGGTGCCTGTCGCTGCATCTCTTGACTAGCGGCCCGTCGAATCCGTATAGTTTTCTTCGACCGAAATTGGGCGCAGGCTGGGCAGTTTTCTTCCTTATGTGGAAAAACAGCTATTCCAAGTTACTTTCCTACACGCTGTTTTGGCGTTAGCCGCCTCTAAACCACTTCGATGATTATCAAAATAAAGAGGCAGGCACTGGAAACTGGAATACGGGAAACAGAGTTTAATTTGCTGCGGAGCAGAACACGTCAGATCAGACAAGAGGGTATCTTTTTGAGGTGCTCTAACAGCATCTCTGAGGCCTGGCCTCTTATACACAGGTTTATTGCTTTATTACATACAACACATTCTTGGCAATGCTTTGATGTACGGAAAGATATCCTCGGAATCCCCGCTCCAGGCCCGTTCCCACACACATCTACAGTAGAAGTCCCCATCCCGATCTCAGCATGATGGCTATCGCACAGCTGGGCATTCCGCTGGGAAACAGGAATATCGGTCGCCTCTTGTGGTGTGAGGGCATTGATTAATCTCGGCCCCCTTTGAAGGGAGGCGAGTTTCTACCGCAGGGGGGGGGGTGGGGGGTGGGGGGGTAATAAACTGCATCCGCAGGGCTAGGTGATGGCCTGGGAACGGCTTGGATAATCGGGCACAGGGGAAGGGGGTTTATTAGAAGCCTATATGTGTGAAAGGGATGAAAGGGTAGGTGGGTCCTGCACGGGATGTGGCTCTGGAGCTGGGTCGCGCTGAAGCTGTTTTATAGCTCCGACAGATGTTTGGGGGTTGCCAGTGCGCGGGGGATGATTGCAAAGCCAAGGAGACGTGCAAGCGATCAGCAATGGTACAAGAGTGGCCATGGTTTCAAAATGGCTGCTGCTTACGTGTTCGTAAAAGGTCTGAATGTGACAAGATGGCGCTGGTAATATTCACTCTATGATCCAATATTCAACAGTGTACCCTTTGAACATACCCCGGCATCTTGTTAAATTATGTCAATGTTCATTATGTGGTGGATCTCTGTTTCGTACAAAACTTTCATGTGCTCAAATTGATTGTCCAAGGTCTTGGGGCATAATGAATTAGCAAACAGAGAGCACAAGGGCGGTATGCATTGTATCCCAGACAACACCCACACAAAGCAAGAATCGGTACTAATGCAATTATTAACAATTTCCAGCCCCAGTCTTTCAAAGCGGTCCAAACCCATCCTCCGAGTGTCCAGCCGTCTTGTTCCTGATGGATTTCCGAAGATAGTCTGTGGAGGTGTTCTATTGCCTTGTAAACGGAAGGTGAGTAGTCTGGGACGAAGTTGCAACAGCTGGCACCGATGATGCGGCATGCTCCTCCGCGGTCCGCCAGCACCACGTCAAGCACAAGGCGGTTCAGCAAAGCCACGAGGCGAACCACCTGCAGCTCGGCTGTGTTGTTAGCAAGGATGCCCGCCGTGACGTTCAATGCTGTTTCAACTGCTTGGGTCAAATGGCGGATGGCCCGACTGTTCGACATCGGACCCCAGAAAGGAATGAGTCCCTTTGCAGCATCAAGGAACTGCGAAGAGGTGGAATCTGCTCGTTCCTTGTCCGAAGAGCGTTTCTGCCTGTGGTATGCTGCCGGTGCCACATAGGTGGGAGGAAGGACGAAGGAGATGCAGCAGGTGCCTCCCCAGCCTTTAGGGAGCCAGGTGTAGGCTTTGGTGCCGCAGACAAAGTACATGTTCGGGGATGCTACAAGTGAAGGAGGATCAGCAGTGTTCAGAGTTCTTCTGATAGGACAGAAGCTGTGGCCCACAATTTTGGTCCCCAGGCCCTCGATGCAGACAAGGCCAGAGACATTTACCACAGATAGGGCCACAGTCAGAGTTGCAGCAGTTCGCTTACGTAGATATGAAAAGGTGGGTCTGGCCGGATTGTTGAAAACCTGCATCTCGAGTTGTTCTTTCTCCGGAATGTTCAGCTGGAGTGTTGCATTTGAGGTTTGAGGACAAAAGGGAGTGGATGCTTTTCCAGTTTTTCCCAGCCAGAACCCATCGTAGAAGTGTGAAATGGTTTCGCCAGAAGTTGCATTGTCCTTGTAGCTCTCCTGTAAGAGCATCAGCCAGGCAAGGCAGGACCCATGAACAGAGAAAGGCGAAGGGATGAAAGGGATAGAATGTTCAGTTGCATGTGGCAGCAGTCCACAGATCCAGCAGTTGGTGGCATTGGCAGCGAGGTTGTGCTGGTGTAGCAATTGCACAAAGGAATTGTTCCAGAACTCCTTACGCCTTTCTCGGAGTTGGGGTGGAAGTGAAATGAGATAGTGTTCTCTTTTGGTGGTGGGCTGCACAGTAGGTATCAAAGTCTCATGGGCTGGTACATTTTCTTCCACGACCCAGAGGGTGGCCATGAGGAGGAGGCAGAAAAGAAAAGAGATGAAGAGGGCAATTGTCTTTGTTCGATTCAGTTTGTCAGTCTTTGGATTCTTGTAGTTGATCTTCGGACGTCCGGTTGCTTCCATCACCTTCATGTCGAGGGCTTCCATCACCTTCAGGAGGGCCCGGTAGCGGGCAGAACCACACACTTTGTCGGTGTCTCTCCCAGCAGCCTTTGTAGTGTTAGCTGCCGTTCTGAGACTGTGGATTCAGTTAGTGGCCTGCTTTGCCGGAACCCACCCCTTTCGTCGCAAGTTGTACCCTTCCCTGGTTGGTACAGTGGATCGGGAGACTCAGTCAGTTCAGGTGTCTCTGGGTCATGGTAACAACTCAAGGCTGGTCGGTCTTTCTTCAGGATTTCTTCTTGCGTGTCCACGTTATCATCCGTTGTTAGGGTTGGTGAGATCCGTCGACAATGATGCGCGTGCAGCCAATTCTTCTTGCCTTCCACCCGGAGTGCTGTTCGAGTGGTGATCAGGACTTGCCAGGGGCCCGTCCACCTGGGTTCCAGACTCTTTGTCCTCTGGAAGTTCCGGATGAGCACGAAATCGCCGGGTTTGATGTCGTGCCCGGGGCCCTTGGACGTGTCCGGGATGGCTTGCTGCACCTGTTGGTGGATAACAGTTAGTGTTTTCGTCAAATTATGCAAGTAATCGGACATTAGGATGTCTGGGACGTCATGGATGGACGTCGGCTTCGGCGCGGCCCATATGTTCATAGGCCGGCCGAAGACAACTTCGTGGGGGTTAAATGGTGCTTGGTGGGAGTGGAGCGCATAGATAGTAATGCCAGAGGGAGAGCGTCTGGCCATTTCAGTCCTGTGGTGGCAACTATTTTTGCTAGCTTGAGTTTCTGTGTGGCGTTATGTCGTTCTACTAGGCCTGCGGATTGGGGGTGGAAGACCGCGTGAAACTTTTGTTTTACACCCAACCCTTTCAGTATGAGTTGGATAACTTAGGCCACGAAGTGGGGGCCGTTGTCGCTCCACAGAATTCGACAAAGGCCGTAGCGGAGGAAGAACTCTTTCAACAACACCTTATCAGTGGTGATGGCGGTGTTGTCTTGAGTGGGGTAGGCTTCCACCCATTTGCTGAACGCACACACAATAACCAGCACGTATTTTAGACCACGGCACCTTTCTAGTTGAATGTAATCCATTTGGAGGACTTCGAAGGGGTGGTCGGGGACCCCAAACCCTCCCCGTGGTATTACAGTCCCTTTCCCCGGGTTGTGTTGTAGGCATATCATGCATTGTTGAACCAGACGTTTTGCTGCTTCAGTTATTTTGTCGTTCTGCCAAACTTTAGAGACGAGTTCAATCATGGGGGTGGATCCTATGTGTGCAGGGGAGTGTGCCATGGTCAGTATGGGAATCAGATAGGAATTGGGCAACAACCATTTGTCAGTGTTATTTGTTCGCCAGCAGCCTTCATCATCTTTTAGTCCCACCCGCGCCCATTCAGTCAGTTCCTGTGGTGTGCTAGCCGTTTGAATGCCTCTTATGGTCTCTCTAGCGTCTTTCCATTTCTCTCCTTGAGACCGGGTTATGTACATGCGGGTAGTCTCCTATTCTCAGCTGTCGTTCGTGCAGTGATGTCGGCTAGTGCATTCCCTTGTCCTATGATGTCAGTAACTTTCTTGTGTGCTTGGCACTTGACTACCGCTAGCTGTTTGGGGAGGAGGACTGCCTCGGTCAGTGCAGAGACTAGGTCTCCATGTAAGATCGGTGTGCCATGTGAGGTCAGGAATCCCCTCTCCTTCCAGAGGAGCCCAAAGTGATGAACAACCCCGAAGGCATACTGGCTGTCTGTGTATATGTTAGTGGTTGTCCCTGCTGCTAGGATGCATGCTTGTGTAAGGGCAATCAGTTCTGCTGCTTGAGCGGATTGTTGAGTGATGCGGGCTGTCTCGACAACAGCTCGGGCTGTGGTCACAGCGTATGCAACGGAAGTGGTACCGTCAGGGAGTTTAATGCATGAGCCGTCCACCCACAGTTCACCGTCAGGTTCTGGGAAAGCAGTATCTCGGAGATCTACCCTGCTCCTGGTCTGTTCGTCAGTGAGGGTCACACAGTCATGGAGGGGAGAGGCATTGGGGTCATTCTCGGGTAAGGGTAATAGGGTTGCTGGATTCAGAGTGGTGCATCTTTTCAGAGTTATGTGGGGTGCCAGTAAAGTCAGTTCGTACCCGGTCAGTCGTGCGCTAGTCAGATGTTGGGTTTTGGTCTGGTTCAGGAGGGTATCAACAGAACGAGGTACCAGCACGGTGAGGGAATTGGAGAGTACAATTCCTTCACTCTGTCGGATGGAGACTGCAGCGGCAGCTACGGCTCGGAGGCAGGCAGGCAGACCTCTGGCTACAGGGTCAAGAGTGGCAGGAAGCCGCTTGGCCGCAGTGCGCTTTATTAAATTTCTTTTTCATTTCATTTCATTTCAAGTAGGCGCAAGGGCGTTGTTTGGAGCCGATGGATTGTGTCAGGACAGACAAAGCACATCCCTCCCATTCGTGAGTATTAAGGGAAAAAGGTTTGGAATAGTCTGGGGTTCCTAAGACAGGAGCTGAGCAGAGGGCATCTCGCAATTCTTTGAACGACGCTTGGCATTCGGGGGTCCAAGGGAGTGGGAAGGGGACATCTTTGGCTGGGAGGGAAAGTAATGGTTTGACAATGAGGCTGAAGTTTGGTAACCACTGTCGACAGAAGGAGGTGAGGCCTACCAGGGAGCGGACTTGCTTCTGGGTTTTAGGGACGGGAGTTTCCAAAATGGTCTGAATTCTGTCGGGCGTAAGTTTCCTCCCTTCTTTGGACAAAAGGTGGCCTAGGTATGTCACTTGGGGCTGACAAAACTGCAATTTCTTTTTGGAAACCTTGTGACCATTCTCTGCAAGGAAGTGTAGGAGATGGATGGTGGCTGTGACCGCAAGGAGAGTGGTGTCGGCTGCTAAGAGGATGTCATCTACGTATTGGATTAACACCACTCCACCTGGCAGTTGTACTGCGTCTAGCTGTCTCTTGAGGGCTTGGCTATAGATGCTGGGACTTTCGGTGTAGCCTTGGGGTGCTCGACAAAATCTATACTAGCGTGATTTTAGGGTAAATCCGAAAAGGTAGCGGCTGTCAGGGTGGATGGGGATGGAGAAGCAGGCATTCTTGAGGTCAATGACAGTGAAAGTGGTGGCAGTGGACGGGATCAGGGTCAGGATGGTAGTGATGTCGGAGACCACAGGGTATTGTGGCACGACTACCTTGTTAACCTCTCGGAGGTCGATGATGAAGCGGTACGCTTTTTCATCTCCCTCTCCTTGTTTCTTGATGATCGGTAGGATAGGGCTGTTGCAGAAGTTGCTGACCACCTCCTCTACCATTCCTGCATCTACTAAGGATTCAATAATCTTTACCAGTGCTCTCACGCCTTCGGGAGATATCCTATATTGTGGGAGTGTTTGGAGCGTTGCCTCCTGTCGTACAGTTATGTGCACAGGGTTGATCATCATTCGTCCTACGTCTGAGTCAGTCTTTGCCCACAAGTACAGGGGTAGGGTGTCAAGCAATGATAAGTCGGCGTCTGTCACAGAGAGCATGTGTCGTGTGGGACAAAGTCTGGGCTGGTCAGGATTGTCGTACAGGATGACTCGGACTCCGTCCGGTGAACATCTAATGGTGGCTCGGAAATGCTTCAGTAAGTCAAGACCCATAATGGCGTCGGGGGTGTTGGAGGACAGCAGGGATGTCGTGTCAGTAGCGTGGTTTCCTAAAGCAAAAAGGATTGGTGTGGACAAGGGATTAGTGGAGGGCGTTCCATCGAAACCTATCGATGTTATATGTGAGCCAGACAAGGGTGCCCTTGGAATCAGTCGTTTGGATAAAGCACTACGTGTTGCTCCTGTGTCTACCAAAAATGGAGACTTCGTGCCTAGGACCTTAGCGGTGACATAAGGGCCTTGCTGGTCAACATAGAGCTCGACTGGATCCGTTCCTTGCCTTTGGCAGTCCTATGCAAAATCGTACGTGTTGTCGTGGTCAAACTGTTGGCACTGATTCTGTCGGGTCGGTCGAATGTATTTGTTTTACCAGGCCTGTCGTAGTTATTGTCGTTCGTGTACCCTCGCCCTCGTCCTCTATTTCTCGTCTCCTTATTCTTGATCATTTCTAACAGAATCGGGCACTGGAATTTCCAATGTCCGATCCATTTACAATACGCACATTGGTTCTCGGTCAAATCCCTACGTCCAGCATAGGATGTGGATGCGTTATCTCTAGGAGTCGGGTTTCTAGGGGCAGTCGGTTGGTAGTTTCTTTTGTAGGGTTCCCTTCCTATCGTAACTCCCTGCAATTGCGCAATCATAACTCTTTCTTTTAAGTCTTTCTTCTTCTTTTCGGATGCCCTGTCATTTTCATTCTTTTGATGCTCATAGTACTGGGCCATTTGAAGGATAGCCGCGGGTTTGGAGGCCGCCCAACTACTCTCGCTAGTCTGCAATTTCTGCGAGACTTCCTGTGACAGACCTTTAACATAATTTTGGACAAACAGGTGATGTCCGGTTGCAGTGGTCATGTCCTGACCACTGTAGTCAGAAAACACTGTCTCGAATCGGGAAAAGTTTTCGGAGACATCTTCTTGGGGTTTCTGACGGCAAGCAGTTACAATTGACCAGTCTACCTTTTTCTCAGGGATCAGTGTCTTTAGTTTTTGAACAATTTTGTCGGGGAGTTCTCGAATGGCCTTTAAGGGTTTCTGTCAGGGATCTTGTTGTCTATCTATGTCATCGAGCTGCTTCCAGGTATGTCCGAACAGCTCAAGGTGGTCGACTTTCCGGATTTGTTTCCACACATCAGCCGGTAGAAATAACTCGAAAAACAAGTCGATATCCGCTAAAGTCATGATTGTGGAACCTAGAGCCGTACCTAGTTCTGTATAAAAGGCTGTGGGGTTCTTTCGTAAGTCCGGTAAGGTTTTTCGGAATGTCAGGATGTCCTGTCGATCCCAGGGTTGGTATACCCAGTTATAAACTAGCCTTCCCTTTGCGTCCTGATGGTTAATGTCGTCATGAGTTCCCTGACCTCGTGGAGGGACCCAGTAGGGAGCGGCCTCCTTTAATCGGCATCATGGTGTCAACTCTTCCTACCGGGGGTTCGGTTACTGCAGGAGTCGTGTTTTTAGCTACCGGACTTTGTTCAGTGAGATGGCGGAAGACTTCCAGCGTACGCGAGAAGAGTTCTGTCACATCACACTCGCTCTCATCTCCTACATCTACCTTTCGATACAAGTTCGCAAGGCGTTCCGGTCCCTTATCCTGATATCTCTCCTCATAGGCTGTGAGGGTATGGTAGCAAAATCGTACAATAAAGTGTCGTTTATGGCTGCTAGTATACGTGCTACATATGTCTGAAATATATTCTTCCGTCTCTTTTCGGTCTATTAGTGTTTTCACAATTTTGTCAATGCCCGCTCGTTCATGGCTGTTCAAGCGGCTTGTTCTCGCAATTTCCTTCCCTACAGCTTCAGACTGGTTTGGAGCTTTAGTTGATGTGGGATCTAGTACAAGAGGCTCGGTCGGTGCGGAGGCCGTGGGTACCGAGGCCCTGATACTACCTTCATTAGGGGTCGGAGGTTGTTGGTGTTGAGCTATAGGATGGGAACGGGCATATGGAGGGGGCATATAGATGATTGGGGGACCTAGGAGTAAATCATCGTCTGCCTTTTGCTTCGGTGGTAGCTCAGGGTAAAGTGCGGAGGGTGTTCTAACGGGGCATTGTCCCGATGTTTCGGACTCCCGTTCTTTCTTTATCCTTTCTCTTTCTTTATTCTCTTCTTCTAGTCTTTGTCCAGCCAGGTGGGCTTCTTTTCGCATTTCTTTTTCTACCTTCGCTTGGTCTCTTTTTACGCAGCATTGCTTCTTTCCGCCACATGCCAAGACTATCGAGCATGTTTGGCGTGGTTTTCTGTTTAAGAAGAGCTGTCTCTAGTGCTTCTATTTTATTTATATCGAAAGATCCCATCAGTGGCCACTGACTTTCTCGATCTTTCTTGGTATTTTTATGCCATAGCTTACTGTAGGCTACGGCGACTAATCCATACTTTGTAAACATGTCCTTATTAGGGGTTCCCTCCAGTGGAGCTGGATGATCTACCTCTAATAAACGGTCCGGACTGAACCAACTACCAATCAGTGGGGAGAAGATAGGCATGACGTATAGCAGTCAAATATACTACAAACAATGGTGGACAAGGGTCCGCACTACCTATCCTTCGCTATTTGCAAAGACTAGACAGAATATTCCTATTCTTCGTTATTTGCAAACAGGGAATATCCCAAGAGAACCAATGTCACTTAACCGAGGTTAAGTGATTAAATCAATAAATATGAACTAGTATTTTCAAACAATCAAAGAGCCGCGCTGCACGACCTTACCCGGACCCTATGGACAGTTTTCTCGTCTTCCACTTCCAGCGCCCGATCGTCCTCTTTTCTCCGTTAGTGCCCTGGCGCTCCTGAGGATCCCCAGTCAGGACCGTAGATCACTCGAGAGAGGTCTGTTCGGAACCAGCGAAGTTCGGATGATCAGCCGCCAGACGAGGGTCTATCAGGCGGGAGCTCTTCCCGATTGTTGCAGTCGTTCACTCTGTCGTCAGGACCTCTCCCACTGGATCCACGTGTCGCTGATGGGCCCCACGCTTGGGCCGCCAATTGTGGAAAAACAGCTATTCCAAGTTACTTTCCTACACGCTGTTTTGGCGTTAGCCGCCTCTAAACCACTTCAATGATTATCAAAATAAAGAGGCAGGCGCTGGAAACTGGAAGGGAAAACGAGTTTAATTCGCTCCGGAGCAGAACACGTCAGATCAGACAAGAGGGTATCTTCTCGAGGTGCTCTAACAGCGTCTCTGAGGCCTGGCCTCTTATACACAGGTTTATTGCTTTATTACATACAACACATTCTTGGCAATGCTTTGATGTACGGAAAGATATCCTCGGAATCCCCGCTGCAGGCCTGTTCCCACACACATCTACAGTAGAAGCCCCATCCCGATCTCAGCATGATGGCTATCGCGCAGCTGGGCATTCCGCTGGGAAACAGGAATATGTGGTGATCGGTTGGATCTTGTGGTGTGAGGGCATTGATTAATCTTGGCCCCCTTTGAAGGGAGGCGAGTTTCTACTGCAAGGGGGGGGGGGGTAATAAACTGCATCCGCAGGGCTAGGTGATGGCCTGGGATCGGCTCGGATAATCGGGCACAGGGGAAGGGGGTTTATCAGAAGCCTATCTGTGTGAAAGGGATGAAAGTGTAGGTGGGTTCCGCACGGGATGTGGCTCTGGTGCTGGGTCGTGCTGAAGCTGTTTTATGGCTCCGACAGATGTTTGGGGGTTGCCAGCGCGCGGGGGATGATCGCAAAGCCAGGGAGACATGCAAGCGATCAGCAATGGTACAAGAGTGGCCATGGTTTCAAAATGGCTGCTGCTTACGTGTTCGTAAAAGGTCTGAATGTGACAAGACGGCGCTGGTAATGTTCACTCTATGATCCAATATTCAACACTTATGGTCTGGTGAAAGGCACTTGTTGCATACTGAGTGTTTGTCAGTATGCGGGAACTTGGAGTGGCATTGTGGGCACCTTTTGAACGGGTTCCTTTCCATCGACAGCAGGCCCACGTGGCGTCGAAAAGGCCCAGCGGCCCGCGTCGACGACAGAGTCACGATGGAAAGCTTGATCGAGTCAAGAGGTACCGAGCGAGAACAATACCGTCGAAGTCGAAGGCCTTGAGAAAAGTTTTGTTTCGATTCCGAAGTTGGAGTATAGGAGTAACATCAGAACCCAATGGCGGAAAAAAACAATCTGAGGATGGAGAAGTTGCCCATGCTCACTGTAGTCCAGGGGAGGAGTCCGCTATCTTGTTATACTTCGAAGACTCTTCCAGGACAACAAAGTGCAATCATCCGGACCCAACACTAGGCGGCGATCTATGCACATATATAAATTCAGCAGCACACATGCCTCGAACAGCCAGTTTCCTTACAGTATACATGGTTAGAGCTCTCAAGGGAAATCCTATCAAGAAGCAAGGTTAAAAATCTGAAGTGTGATGGAAGATACTGAAATTTAAGTTCTGAACACACCTCCCTTAATGGGTGGAGCTTGTACCACCATTATTAGGTTCACTGACTATGTACATAATGAATATGCTACTTACCAGTATGCATCTGTTCTTGGCATGTAGGGCTGCTAACATTCATATCTTAGCATTAGATCGCCGCCTAGTGTTGGGCTCGGATGATTGCACATTGTTGTCCTGGAAGAGTCTTCGAAGTATCCTGAGATAGGTGGCTCCTCCCCTGGACTACAGTGCGCATGGGCATCGGCTCCATCCCCAGATTGTTTTTCGCCATTGTGGCAGGAGATGGAGTGAAAGTGTAAAGGATGTCCATGCTAATGAATAAATACAATAGTATATCTGCAGCTGCGACAGGCACCGGGGAGGAGGGCGGGCGATATGAATGTTAGCAGCCCTACATGCCAAGAACAGATGCATACTGGTAAGTAGCATATTCAGTTCGAGGCATGTGGGCTGCTAAATTCATATCTTAGCATAGAATACATAGCAGTCCCTCCATCAGCGGCGGTTGCCCGTGCCAGCTGCAGAAACCTGAAAAAGTGTCTTTAGAACAGCCTGTCCTACAGCTGCTTGCTGCTTGGAATGCACATCAACACAGTAGTGTTTTGTGAAGGTATGTGGTGTGACCCACGTGGCTGCTCTGCAAATATCCTCTAAAGGAATGTTCCCTAGGAAAGCCATGGATGCCCCCAGTTTGCGTGTGGAGTGCGCTCTGGGGGGTATTGTTAAAGTGCGCTTGGCTTTTTGATAACATATCTGGATGCACTTAACAATCCACCTGGCTATCCCTGCTTTGGAAATTGGGTTGCCTTTGTGTTGTGGCGCGAAGGCAACAAAGAGTTGTTTCGTCTTTCTAAAGGGTTGTGTTCTGTCTATGTAGTACATCAACGCCCTCCGTACATCTAAGGTATGGAGCATTCTTTCCGCCACCGTTTGCGGGTTTTGAAAGAATGCTGGCAAGTCAATAGTTTGATTAAGATGAAACTGTGACACCACCTTAGGAAGGAATTTAGGGTTAGTGCGTAGCACCACCCTATTTGGGTGAATTTGAATGAACGGCTCTTGTATGGTGAGCGCTTGCAGCTCACTGACACGCCTCAGAGACGTAATAGCTATCAGAAAGGCCACTTTCCACGTAAGGAATTGGAGCTCACACGAGTGCAGTGGCTCAAATGGTGGCCCCATCAGTCTGGTGAGAACGACGTTGAGGTTCCACACCGGAGCTGGTGGAGTTCTTGGGGGAATGACTCTCTTCAGACCTTCAAGGAAGGCTTTAATGGCGGGCACCCTGAAGACAGAGAGGTGCTGCCTGTTCTGAAGATAAGCCGCTATGGCTGAGAGATGTATCCTAATGGAAGTGTACGCCAGATTGCACTTGTAGAGATGTAACAGATAACAGATGATGTTGGGAATAGATGCATCTAGCGGGTTGATGTCATTGGACGTACAGTAGATGACAAAACGCTTCCACTTAGCAGCATAGCATGCTCTAGTAGTAGGTTTCCTCGCCTCCTTGATGATACTCATGCATTCTGGAGGTAGGTTAAGGTATCCAAACTCTAGGACTTCAGGAGCCAGATCGCCAGGTTGAGCTGTCGTGGATCTGGATGCTGAATGTCTCCATGGTTCTGCGTCAAAAGACTGGGTGTGAGGCGCAGTCTTTGATGCGGCACCACCGAGAGTTCGAGGAACGTGGTGTACCAAGCCTGGCGCGCCCACGTTGGAGCAACCAGGACGAGTGTCATGGAGTGCTGCCTTAGCTTTCTTGCGACCAGCGGTATTAGAGGGGCTGGCGGAAAAGCGTATGCAAATTTGCCTGACCAGTTCATCCATATCGCATTCCCCTGCGACTGTGGGTGAGGGAACCTGGCGGCAAAGAGTCGGCATTTTGCGTTCTCCTTTGTTGCGAACAGGTCTATCTCCGGATGACCCCACTGTTGGAAGAACGGGTGGAGAACAGAAGGGTGTATCTCCCACTCGTGCATCTGATGGCTGTATCTGCTGAGCAGATCCGCCATCTGATTGTCCTTGCCCGGGAGGTGTTCTGCCATGAGGAAGATGTTCCTCTGAATGGCCCACTTCCACATGCTCTGAGCCAGATGAGACAGCCGTGGCGAGTGGGTGCCTCCCTGCTTTTGAATGTAGTACATCGCGGTCATGTTGTCCGTCCGGACTAGCACGACCTTGTTGCTCAGATGTACAATGAAGGACTTGAGCGCCATGAAGATTGCCATCAGTTCCAGATAGTTGATGTGCATCTTCTGTTGCTGCGTCGTCCATAGTCCCTGCACTGTGTAAGTGAGCACATGAGCTCCCCATCCCTGGAGAGACGCGTCCGTTGTCAGGATAATCTGCGGCACAGGCTCTTGGAACAGTCGGCCCTTGCAAAGGTTGTGTGGAGTCCACCAATGCAGAGAGTCGTATGCCCGACTGGTAACCAACACTAGGTCTGTCAATTGCCCACGAGCCTGTGTCCACTGATTCGCTAAGCACTCCTGGAGCGGGCGCATATGCAACCGTGCGTGAGGGACTATGAAGATGCAGGAGGCCATCATGCCTATCAACTGCATGAACACTCTCGCTGGCAGGGAGTGTCGTGGTCTGAATCGTTGGATCAGCGACTGAATGCTGTCGATTCTGACTTGGTTTGGCTGAGCCATGGCTGTCAGGGTGTTGATCGTAGCACCCAGGAACTGCCGGACATGTGCCGGCTGAAGATGCGATTTTGGGTAGTTCAGGGAGAAACCCAGATCGTGAAGCAGGCGAATTGTAGTCGACATGTCTGCGGCGCACTGTTGCTCCGACTTGGCTTGTACGAGCCAGTCGTCTAGGTAGGGGTAGACATGGATATTCTGCCTCCTGAGGTGCGCCGCCACTGTCGCTAGACACTTGGTGAACACCCTCGGGGCTGTTGTGACTCCGAAGGGTAGGACTTTGAACTGGTAGTGCCTGCCTTGAATAGTGAACCTGAGATATTTCCGGTGTGACGGGTGTAGTGGAATATGGAAATAAGCATCCTTGAGATCTAAGGTTGCTAAGAAGTCTCCCTGGTTTAGCAAGGGAAGAATCTGCTGCAGTGTAAGCATGTGGAAATGTTCCGATAGCATGTACAGGTTGAGGGGACGTAGATCGAGAATGGGCCTGAGAGAACCGTCCTTCTTTGGAATAAGGAAGTACAGGGAATATACCCCTGTGCCTTCCTCCCCCACCGGCACGAGCTCGATTGCGCCTTTTTGCAGCATCGCCACTACTTCCTGCTGCAATAAGTGCAAGTGCTCTGCGGACATAGGCCTTTGCCTTGGTGGGATGTTGGGTGGAGTGGATTTCAACTCTAGGCAATAACCATACTGAACTAATTGTCGCACCCACCTGTCTGTGGTGATGTTTCTCCAGACGGGCAGGAACTGCTGCAGTCTCCCCCCGACAGGTGTTAGGTGGTCGGGGGGCAGTGACAGAGAGTCACTGTTTGCTTGGAGTAGAGGTGCGGGAGCTGTTGTTTCCTCTGCCGCGACCTCTGTTGCTGTTGTTCCTATAACCTCCCTTGTTCTGCTTAGTGAACGAGGCTTGCGTCCCACCTTTGGAGAACTGGGATTGTTGACCCATCTGTCCTCTGGTGACTCCACGTGCACCTGAGCGACGAAAATTGCCGCCACGAAACTGTTGGGACTGCAGGGCCCCCATAGATTTAGCAGTTTCCGTGTCCTTCTTTATCTTCTCTAAGGTGGTGTCAACATCCGGACCAAACAGACTATCAGGATTGACTGGCTGATTCAGAATTGTCGTCTGAATATCCTGCTTGAACCCTGAGATGCGGAGCCAGGCTTGTCTTCTCAGCATAACGCTAGTGTTGATAGCCCTAGCAGCTGTGTCCGCAGCGTCAAGTGCACACTTGATGGCTGCGTTTGATATTAGCTTTCCTTCCTCAATAAGCATCTTGGTGCCTTCTTGGAACTGTGGGGGCAGGTGTTGTATAACCTGTACTAGGGTGTCGTAGTGCGCCCTATCATAACGCGCCAGGAGCGCCTGTGTATTTGCGATGCGCCAAAAGTTTGCCGCCTGTGCAGCCACTCTTTTGCCTCCTGCCTCAAGCACTTTGGACTCCTTGTCCGGGGGAGGAGCTTCACCCGTTGTCTGGGAGTTGGCACGTTTCCTGGCATTGGCAACCACAAGAGAGTCCAGTGGCAACTGTCCCCGGATGTAGACGGGGTCCGCAGGAGCAGGCCTGTACTTCTTTTCAATGCGAGGGTTGACCACTCTAGCCCTCGTAGGCTCCTTAAAAATGTCTCCAGCATGTTTGAGAACACCTTTCAGCATAGGAAGTGTCTTTACTGTCCTCTCAGATATGGCAAAGGTGTCAAAAAGGAAGTCTTCCTCAACCCGGTCGGCATGCATGTCCACATCATGATTGGCCGCCGCCCGTTCAATTAGTGCATGAAATCCTGCTGAGTCCTCAGTCGGGGATGCACGTGCATTAAAGGTTTGCGGGTCTTGGCCCGCACCCTGGGTGTTTTGGTCACCAGAGTCGTCGTATGAATCTGGTTGTACATCAGGGTCATCGATGGGGAAATTGTACTGTTCATCCTCATCATCTTCCTCACCCACAGAGTGTTCTGGGGAGGGAGTAGGGCTCCGTCTAGGAGGAGGCTGAATCGGCTCCGTGAGGCCTAAGGCGTCAAGGGGCACCCTCTTCTTCTTCAACGGGATGACGTAGGGGTCCACCGGCTCCGAAGTGATCTTCCGTTTATAGAGGGTCAGCTTGCCGGTGGCAGCATCGATGAAATGCTCTGAATCGTCCACCGAGTCGAGTACACGACGTGGAAGAGGGTCTGGCAGTGAGGAAACCTGCTTCGGGGCCGATTTCGTCGAAAACGCTTTCGGCGCCTCCTTAGGTGGCAAGAGAAAAAGGAGTTTCCCCGAAGGCTTAGCCGGAGCGTCCTTTTGCGGCTGCGGTGATGGCATCGGAGCCGATGGAGCAAGGGCCTTCTCCCTGATTCTCTGCAGTGACTCCGCAATGGGGGACGGTACACTGCCAGTGGGTTTCGTCGCCGACAAGGATGCTTTGAGCGGTCCCTCGGATCCGACGTCCTCGCGGGCCTTGTGCGGTTTGGGCGCGGAAACCTTCTTCGGGTCCTCCGAATCTTGAGGCCGGGGCGCCGACTTCTTGGGCGTAGCCTCTTTGGAGCCGACCTTGGCGGGCTTGGACGGCGCCGGAGCCGTTGATCCGAGCCGACCATCTTTCTTGGGGGCCCTTTCCTCGGGCGTCGGCTTCGATTTCGGAGCATCGGAATCGACCGACTTCCTCGGCTTCTGCGGACCGGAGGTCGACGGAGCCGACGGGGTGACGGGCACCGACTTCTTCACAGGCACGGCAGCCATTTTAGGAACACTCGAGTCCTTTGGTTTCAGTTTCGATTTCGGGTCGGCCATTTTAGGTGTTGACGACCCCGACGGTTTCAGTTTCGGTTTCGAAACATCGTGCCCAGCAAGTGAGTCCGAAGCCGGGCCCGAAGGCGGGGCTGTGGCTTGCGGCAACGGGTCCAGGGTAAGGCCGACAGGCGATCCCGTGTCCCGGTCGTCCTCGAAACTTTCGGGGCAGAGCTCGTCCGCAGAGCTGTCCGCCGCGGCCCCATAAATTTCATCGTCGTCTCCTACCTCTTCGACGTATTCGAGGACCTGACCCGCGACTCCGTCGTCGTCTCCCGGATCCGCCTCGACCTCCGACCGTGAGGGGGAGATTTGTAGAAGGTGACCCTGGACCTCTTCTTCCGGGTCGCCGAAGATGTTCTCCGGATCCGGGGCCGCTTGCCTAGCTTCCAAGCGCACCGCGCGCCGAAGCTTGAGAGTTTTCTTGGAGCGGAACTGTGCACAGGCCTTGCACTTGCCGTCGTCGTGGTCCGGTGAAAGGCACTTGTTACACACAGGGTGTAGATCGATGTGTGGGTACTTAGACCCACAGAGCGGGCAGTACTTGAACGGGCTCCGCTCCATGTCCGTAAAGGCTTGCTGTCGTGTCGCGATGAGAAGGCCTCAAAGTTTAGAAAGCGAAGAAAACTCCGCTTATTCCGGCTTCAAGAGACGGAAGACTCGAGACCGAGCGCAGACAATACCGACGCAAGAAAATCGAGGCCTTTTGGCCGGTAAAAGATAGTTTTACTTGGTTCCGACAGTAAGACGTCGAAACCACATCCGAACCCAATGGCGGAAAAAAACAATCTGGGGATGGAGCCGATGCCCATGCGCACTGTAGTCCAGGGGAGGAGCCACCTATCTCAGGATACTTCGAAGACTCTTCCAGGACAACAATGTGCAATCATCCGAGCCCAACACTAGGCGGCGATCTAATGCTAAGATATGAATTTAGCAGCCCACATGCCTCGAACTGGAGAACATATTGCTCAGCACAAATACAATTCTTACTCTGCTTTTATTAAGTATACTGACTCTTTCCAACCAGATGGTGAGGAAAATGCAAGCATATTAAACTATGAAAAATCAACTACTGCAGACTTTAGGTGAGACTCGTTAAATTGACCTACTAGTTGAACTCGAAAAAGGGGACTGCAATAAGAATGAACATTCTATAAGTAATTATCACCTAAGCTGTTGCAGAATAAGGTTGTAATGTTGCAAATAGTAACAAAGAGTGCACAGTCTACTTTGTTAAAAGGTTCTCTATGAAGTATTAGTTTCCCATCAAATATCCAACAAGCAAGACAGTCTAATACGGCATGGCTTTTCATAAACGTACCTGCAGTATGGGAGGTGTCAGTTACAACAGAGAAAATATGCTGAAGAATATCACAGAAGTATGTTTGATAGAAACTCTGGGCAGCTGCTTCTTCTTGTCCGACGTTTTGTAATAATGTGTAAAGTATTTGAAGGCCTGCAAGAACAGCGAAAGAACAAGAGGATAAATAAGAGTTCAAAGGTGACCGTATTAGTTGCTCATATCAATGTACAAGAAAAATTAGGTAACAAGTTTGTTGACACATCTTATACACTTACATGCTGTGCCTAATCCAGTCAATTACTTGGTATGGATAACTTATCATACCAATATCAGGCTTTTTATTAGAATCATAGGGCAGTTACTGGGCCATACCCAGAGTGAGCGAGAACAATAATACCTGTGCACTCTTAAAGGGACAGACAAGGTGCTTTTAGGTTTCTAGTCTCAGGTTAGGCAGGGTCATTAGTCAATGTGGATTTCAGAATGTGGAATTGCTAAGAAAACCAGTAATCAGTTTGACCCAGTACACAATACTCAATAACTTTACTGTTCAGTTAGTGCTTTACTTCATAAAAAGTAAAGTATTTTATTTAAAAAAAAAAACCACAGCAAAATTGCGCGATAGACATCAAAAGTCAGAGGCTCGCAACACTTTTTAGGCCCAAGCTCCAACTCCAAACCTCTTTTGCCTTCATACTAGATTATCATTCAACAGGGTAGACCTTGGCCAAAGTTATACTTTGGTGGATGCTTCTGGCTGGCTTGAGTCTTAAAGGAAGCTTTCAGATACCCGAGAAAAATATGTGGGTGACTTGACAGGATACAGCAACAAGGCTTTATGTGATCTAGCCAACTATACTAAAGGACACTGAAGCATAAAGGGTGTCAACCAATTTTGCTTATGCCAAACCCAGGTGGTCAAGTGCTCAGTAAGTGGCCAACTGAATCTAGAGGTGCAGAGGCGCATGCGCACACAGCAAATAACTGTGGAAACAGTAGCCACTGGCTGGTGGCATACGATTATTATTATTATTAAATTACACTTGTATAGCGCTATCTACCCGGAGGCCTCGTAGCGCTCATGACTGACACTTTATTAGCGCGGGCTCAGGGCAGATCAGCGTGCTTTCGCATACAAGTGTGTTTTAAGGGTTTTCCTGAAGGAAAGGTGGTTGGTGATTTCCCGGAGGGATAAGGGGAGGGCGTTCCAAAGCCTGGCCGCGGTATGTGAAAAGGAGCGGCCGCCCCATCGAGCCTTCTTGACTCTGACGGAGGTGGCCAGCTGGAGGGAGCCAGAGCGGAGGGAACGCGAAGGAACATAGGGGGTGACCAAGGTCTGCAGAATTGCGGGGCCAGTGTGATGGAAGGCCTTGTGTAAAATACACATAGCCTTGAACTGTACTCTCGCTGCAATAGGGAGCCAATGGAGTTCTCTTAAGGCATTCCTAGCTGACTGCCAGCGAGGGAGATTGTAGAGAAGGCGGGCCGCACTGTTTTGGGTGACTTGGAGCTTTTGAATGACAAAGGAAGGGCCTCCCATAAAAAGAGCGTTCCCATAGTCCAGGCGCGATAATATCAGGGCCTGGACCAGGATCCTCCTGGCCTGAAAAGGAAGCAGGGGGAGCACCTTCCGAAGCATCCTCATCAACCCAAAACAGGTGGCTGCAATCTTAGTGGCTTGTACCGAGAAGTTCACGGCTGGGTCAAACCAGATCCCCAGGCTCTTTATCTGGGGCTTGGGAGTGGGGGGGCTCACCCAGACATGGTGGCCAGATGGATGCAAAAGCGGAGGGGGAAGAATTCCCCAGCAGAATGACGTCCGTTTTCTCCCCATTAAGTTTTAAACAGGAGGATTGCATCCATCTGGCGACCGCCTCCAGACAGGGACCCAAGGTGTGGGACGAACCCTCCGCGTGGTCTAAAGAGACCACCAGTTGGGTATCGTCCGCGTAGGTGACAATACGCACACCGAAGGGTTGGACTATCCTGTCTAGAGGCTCCATGTAAACATTAAACAGGGTGGGGCTCAGGGAGGAGCCCTGAGGAACCCCACACCTGAGAGAATGTTTAGGGGACACTGCCTCACCCTCAAAGACCTGGAAAAACCGGTCGGTCAAGAAGGACGTCAGCCATTCCAGGGCCGCGCCCGACACGCCCTTGTCCGTCAGTCGTTGCAACAACGTGACATGGTTAACCGTGTCGAACGCGGCACTCAGGTTCAATAGGATAATGGCGACTTTCCCACCCTGATCCAGCACAGCTCTTGCTTCTTCCGTGACCGCTAGAAGAGCAGTTTCTGTCCCGTGTCGCGGACGAAACCATGTCTGAGAGGCACGCAGGAGACTGTTTGACTCCAGATAGTTCGTTAAGGTGTTATTTACGTGCCTCTCAAGCAGTTTGCTCAACCAGGGGAGCAGGGAAATGGGGCGATAGTTTGCAAGGTTACTTTGGTCAAGATTGGGCTTTTTCAGCAGCGCTCTTACCATTGCGCACTTCCATGGCGGGGGAACGGATTTGGAGGAGATGGAGGTGTTAAGAAGTAAAGTAAAGTAAAGTCCACATTTGTAAAGCGCACAATCACCCGTAAGGGTCTCTAGGCGCTGGGGGCCGTCGGGAAGATTAAGCGAGCTATTGCCCAGAGTCACATGGTGCTGGGCTAACCTGCCGCCGGAGCCGGGGATCGAACCGTGGTCCCCAGATTGCAGCGTCAGTCGCCCTGGCCGCGGCGCCACACCTCTTCCACCTTAAGAACATCCAATATGATGGGGCGGATCATATCCATAGCCAATTTGAGAGTTTGTGGGGGTGCTGGATCATTGGGAGATCCAGAGGTGACTTTAGCAGTCAGTTTATCTAGTGCCGGAGCATGCAAGAGTGGAATTGTGTCTAGCCTACAAGAAGCTAAGGCATCGGAGGTTGGGGGGATGCAGGGTTCCAGCTCATTATTGGCATCATCAAATGAGGAATAAATTGTAAGAATCTTTTGAGAAAAAAAAGTTAGCCAAATCGTTGCAGCGGTTTTGAGCACCCTCAGTATCGGGGCATTCGACCGGAGGGGAAACGAGGGATTTCACAATTTTAAAAATTTCCCTAGGGGCATTGGCGGCTGCTTGAATTCTGCTGTCGTAAAAGGAGGTTTGTGCTAGTTTTATCTCCTGTTTATAGAGCCTAATATTGGCTCTATATTCATCCTTCTTAGTTTGGGAATAGTCCTGTCTCCAGGCTCTCTTTTGCTTACGACAGGCTAATTTCATGATCTTAAGTGCGGGTGTATACCATGGAGCAGCTTTTGTTTTTTTTGTAAGATTATTGTTTTGAACAGGAAGAACCATATCAAGTGTGGAGGTGATCCAGCCGTCGAAATTGTTGGCTGCTATATTGGCATGCATCACCTTCCCAGGGGGGTCTCTAGCCAAAGCAGCTTCCCATGCAGGGAGGGAAAGAGAGGACCATTTCCTAGCTTGGTGTTTGGCGAGACAGTGGGCAGAGTGTTTGTGCGCCAGATGAAAGGTATCACAAAATGATCCGTCCAAGGTAAAGGGATGGGGGGCTCCACTGTAATGTCGTTAATATTACTAAAGACAGTGTCAAGAAGATGACCTCTGTTGTGCGTTACATGAAATCCCTTTTGATAGAGGTCCATTGCTTGAAGATTAGCACGAAGCGAGTTAGCAGCAGTATCGAGAGGATCATCGAGGTGCAAGTTGAGATCCCCCAACAGGGTAAAATTAGGTGAAGATAAAACGACACTGGCAGCCAACTCAGTGATCTTAGTAATAAAATCACTGAGGGCGCCAGGAGGGCGGTAGATCAGAATGCCGGAAAAGGTCATAGTGGGGGAGAGTTCTAGCGAAAATTGAAGACTTTCGCAAGTCGATGAGGTAATGGGGGTGATTCGGCACTTATAACTGTCCCGATAGACAATAGCCAGTCCACCGCCTCTCCCAGTTTGGCGGTCCAATCTTTTAAGAGTGAATCCTAGTGGAATAGCTCCGACAACGGCCGGGTCGTTGTCTGCCTGAAGCCATGTTTCTGTTAGGAAAAGGGCGTGGGGATTGAGCTCCTCAATCAGTAGGCGCAATTCGGTGTGGTGTTTATTAAAGGACCTACAGTTTAGTAGGAACATTCTCCACTCCTGAACGGAGAGTGGACGTCGATTGACGCGGATTGAGGGACTCCAATTACAGTTTTGACAAATAAAATCAGAGCGAGTAGGCAGGACCAGGTGATCACAAGCCGGACTAGTAGCGTGACGTAGGGCATGGAGTGTTGAACAGTCATAGACCAGCGTGGGTGCAGCCACAGCCATGATAAGCAGATCTTACCACAGGTAGCAGGAAGCGTCTGGACGCGGACTGGCGCAGACTGGCTTCTCTCTGGCGCCTCTCCGGCGCTACCGCTGCGCGTCACCGCTGCGCGGATGAGCGAGGGACTAAGTAGGTTAGGCGGAGTGGGAGACTAGCGCGTCAACCCACCAAGTATGGCAACCTCCAATGGAGCAACCAGGAAGTAGTGCTGCTTGCCTCCCTCCACAACAAACAGCACTGGTAGCTGCGGTGGACCGGGGAGTGAGCGAGCACACAGTAAGAAATTAATGACACAATGCACAAAGTTTTTAAAAACGGTCTAAAAACAATTGTTAGCAGGAATACAAGAACACGCTTGCAGCAGTCCTACTTGCTACCAAGCGCCAGCGCGATAAATTTGTAAGTCAATTTCGAGCGCGCTTCTGGCCGGCCCTTTAGTAATCAGGGCGGAGTGGGAGACTAGCGCGTCAACCCACCAAGTATGGCCGCCTCCAATGGAGCAACCAGGAAGTAGTGCTGCTTGCCTCCCTCCACAACAAACAGCACTGGTAGCTGCGGTGGACCGGGGAGTGAGCGAGCACACAGTAAGAAATTAATGACACAATGCACAAAGTTTTTAAAAACGGTCTAAAAACAATTGTTAGCAGGAATACAAGAACACGCTTGTAGCAGTCCTACTTGCTACCAAGCGCCAGCGCGATAAATTTGTAAGTCAATACGATAGAATTGTGTGACAACTGAACAGGGGAGATCTCGGAAACAATGCCAGAATGTGAATTCCAGATTCAGACCAACTTATTCCAAATGGGTTGAGGACCATGCCAGGGGATGAATACAGAATGTCTCTAGATTCCAATGGAAAAGCTCAAGGTGAACAGAAAACCATAAAGGAGAGCAGTCCCACAGAGTTGGTTATGCATCAGTTGATAGCCGCCTCTACATATTCCCTCTTGCCATCTGCAGCCAGCATTTTGCTCTCAGGCTGTGGGGTGTCGTCTGAAATGATAAAGATAAAAATTCTAGGTAGCCCAGAAGGGAGAGGATCATCATCCCAAGGGTAGTCTGTGGCTCAAAAGGTGCATCCCAGGGTCGGAAGAGCAAAGAGGCTACCTGGATCATAAGATGTGAGAAAGTGGCTCTATATATACTGGACAATAAGGAAGTACAGTGTGTATAGAGTCCACAAACCCCAAAGGTATAACAGAGGTTAAAGTCAGGACTGACCTTACTCTCCAAAGTGGTAGCTTGGTCGAGCAGTAAGTCAGTACCAGAGGGCAGTACAAAGCATTTGTTGTACACACTCAGGCAGCAAAATATTTCACACACTCAAAGACTGAACTCCAGGCCAATGGTTGTTCTATCCAAAGAAAAGATGTTTTATTTTTAAAACCAACAAGCATAAAAATATACTTTGCTAGCAATGAAGGCTTTCATGTAATGACTTTGCAAGGAAGCAATAAAGTATGTAAACACAACAGGTACAGGGCTTGCTGAAGACAACACAAGTCTAGACACACTTTAGCATTGAGCTCAATGGACTATTATCAGAAAAGTATAGTTAATTATTACAGTGTAGATTACTTTAGTAGTTCCAGGTCTAAATCCTAGATTCAGTCCCGGGGTCTAAGCTGAAACCAGGTTAGCAAAAATGTTTTAGTTACTGTAGTGAATTTTCATTAATATGAAGCTATTTTAAAAGTTCACACTTAGAAACTTTTCAAGGTAAATCTGACAATGGTATTCAATGGAAGAAAATTCAGGTTGCAGGTAAAGTACGATCACGTTACTTTTGTAATCCAGCACTGGTCTCCTAGGGCCAGCACTGGGGTCTTAACTCAAAACAGGTAGGGAATTGCGTTTCAGTATTTCGTATGATTTTTAAAGAATATTTCAAGTTTTCAAAAGTAGACACTTAGAAGAAATTTCATAGAAAAGCAGACAACGGGTTCCTAAGGAGAAAATACAGATTACTAGTAAACCCGGTAAGGATTACTTTTGAGGTTCAGTACTGGGCTGAAAGGTACAGTACTGGCTTCTCCCCGGATCACAGGTGAGTACTTCGGAATTTGGCTGATTTTATGTGAATATTTCCAGTTTTCAAAACTTCACACTTTCAAAATTTTCGAGTCAAAAGGTGCCAATGTTATCTAATGGCAGGTAAGTTAAGAACAATAGTTACTTAGCTGTAATCTGTGGTTCTCCAGTATGTGTGTCTTTCATGGATTCACATGCCTGAATCATTCCCTGTCGTCGGAGTGGGAGTCCCAGGGTCCATAAAATAGCAATAATATGCCATAATATCATAGTAAAAACCAGTAATTCCTAACCAGGAAGTAAAGTAGCCCAAGCTACAGGAGAAAAAACTCCCACACTCATGACTATCCTAGTCATTTTGTATAGTACAAACTACAGCCAATCAGGCGACAGCACCCACCAGAAGGTTCTCCCCAGAGGCTCAGGCTCTCAGATTTTCTACCGCAAGTGGTGTGAAGGGAGTCTCCCTGAGCTCTGCTCAGTACTTTTCTATTTTTCCTTCTGGAATCTAGTGTTATGAAGATTTCTACCAAGAAATCTGTATTCAGGCCTTGTGACTCTTGTGGTAAGCTCCGGCTTTTTAAAGGAAGATCCCCACAAGAAGCGCATATACTGCCTGTATCCTGAACATCAAGTGAAGGACTGCAAGATCTGTAGGACCTTCCCCCAGAAGAGCCTCAGGGACAGAGGGGCCGCATGCTTTTGTGGCTGCAAAAGCTCAAGGATTCTGATTATCCTGCTTCGGAGGTAGGCAGTATTGCCTCTGGGTCTACTTCAGCCTCTAGGAAGAGAGCTGCTGACGAGGTTTTAACTTCTCCTGCGATGCGAGGAAGCAACATTCTGCTAAGGGGTCTGAGAGGCCTTCCACATCTAAGGCTACTCCCCCTGTTAAGGAGAAAAGTGGTTCATCTACGCCCCCGAGAACTTCCACAAAGAAGTTACCTCAAACATCTTCCGAGAAGACTTTACCTCAGAAACAGACCCTGTTGTCGACGACAGTCGTCGACAAAGATCTCCGTCGACGCTACGTCAACGGGAACTTTTTCCTCTCCTAAGCCGATTGTCGACGGCGTCTTCATCGCCGACGATGGTCTATGTTACTGTTAGACCTATCTCGTCGATGGCTGTCACTCTGCACCCACTGCCACTCTGCACCCACTGCCACTCTGCACCCACTGCCACTCTGCACCCACTGCCACTCTGCACCCACTGCCACTCTGCACCCACTGCCACTCTGCACCCACTGCCACTCTGCACCCACTGCCACTCTGCACCCACTGCCACTCTGCACCCACTGCCACTCTGCACCCACTGCCACTCTGCACCGTCACGCTCCGTCACTCTCCGTCACGCTCCGTCACTCACCGTCACTCACCGTCACTCTCGCACTCACCGTCACTCTCGCACTCACCGTCACTCTCGCACTCACCGTCACTCTCGCACTCACCGTCACTCTCGCACTCACCGTCACTCTCGCACTCACCGTCACTCATGCGCACGGACAGAATTCATGTCCGTATTACTTCATATAGCACACTTGTTGTGCATTCATGCGCGACTCGGTCAGCCTCATCGCTACAGGTAAGTGACAACGCTGAGGTATTCATATCACTCATGGCATGGATAGACTGATACTACAATAGTTTACTTGCCATCTGTCTTTCAACAAGTTACCCTATCTGCGCTCCACTGTGAGCTCCAAACAATTAAGCACTGCTTGTGAAAATATCCCCTCCAGCAGCGCCCCCCCTCTGCTCCTTGCCACCACCCCCGAAGGTTGAGCTCCCCAGCTCGGCTGCAAAGCCCCCGTTCCTCTCCATGATCCCTGGCACTACCAGGCTAGGCATGAAAAGAACCGAGAGTGCTGCACGCGATGGCGAAAGCGTGTTCACAGAGAAGACGCGCGGACAGGGAGAGCTCCGTGAAATGGATAAAAAAAATTAAAAAAAGAAACTCGAGTGGTGCACGAGCGCCCAGCATATGTCTTCAATTATCTCCACCGTGACGGGCGAGATAATTGAAGATATATGGCCTTTTGGTGCGCGTAACAGACACCAATAGGCCATAGGCGGAGCTATGCGACCGCCTACGGCCTATTGCATGTTCTGTTTCTAAAGCACACGCACGCAAAGGCCAATAGCAATGCACCTAGGAAAAAACACACGAGCAGCGTGGAATCCCTAGGTACATTTTCAGGAGCCCTCAGAAAAGGACTTGTGGCTCCGCCCACTGCTGACGCAGTGGCTAGGCCCGAGACCTAAAAAGGAACAAAGGCTGCAGGCTCGGGGACGGAGACTCTCCAGGGGCGACCAGCACTTTGAGGTGTAAGTTGGGATCTTGGAGCACAGGTAGGTACCCCAAAGGGAGGCACAGGCGGCTGTAGGGCGCTGGGTGCAGGGGTGTCGGAAAAGCGTACCCTCAGCTGGTTGCGGTTGGGGTGGCCCCTGGTTCTGAGTCTGCAGGCATCTGCTGGTTCATCGAGGTGGGTCTTTGGGCACTGGACTTCGGGTTCCAGTCGCCCGGGGGACGTCCTTGTGGTCTTGGTTCGGTTGGGCCGGGCTTGGCGGGTGCAGAGTGGGCTGGTCCGGAGCTGCCTGGCTGGCACCAGGTAGGTTGTTGCAGCAGAGCCTCTACTGATGGGAGTCCCAGTCTTTAAGAGGGTCAAGGCAGGCAGGTCCTCGTGGTGTCCAAAGGAGTCAAAGGGATTAGGCAGGAGCGGGTTCCAGGATCGACAGGCTGGTAGGGCTGGGGCCAAGTCAGTTGTTGTCGTCCTGTAAGCAGCTGTACAGCGGGTCTTATTCTTGATATTCTTTCTTCTTTTCGTATCGGGATCTGAGGAAGAAAGGTTCAGGTAGCCCCTAAATACTGAACTTAGTGGTGTTACAGGTAGGGCAAGGACAGGGACCAATGGGTCCCTGTCCTGGGGTGAGTACACCCCCTAGCCTGCTCCTCTCCTGTGGGAGGGGGGCAGGAACCTAGCTGGGATTGGGCAGGGCTCCCCATCTACAAGATGGCCGGAGCCCGGGTCGTGCTTCACCTCATCTCACCCACCTGAGGGGTGGGGTTGGCACAGGCTGTCACCCCCCCCCCCCTTCCTGACGTAGTTTTTCCCGCCAGAGTGGTGGTTAGAACTGGTGGGGGCCAGTTGCTGGGTACAGCAAATGGTCTGGAGAAGCTCACAGAGGCGGCATGCCTTTGAAGCTTCCCCCCTGCCCATCCTGGGGGAGGAGACCTAGCACCTCGCCCAGGATGTGCATTGTTGCAGGCCCAGGAGAGCGGGGGGCTCTCCACCCAGGGCTCCAGCAACATACATGCTGTGTGGCAGCCTACGCAGCCTCTCAGTCCAGACGTGGATTGTAGGTTAGGATTTCAGAGAGCATCACTAAGATGCCCTCTGGTGCATTTTACATTAAATCCCACACTGGCATCAGTGCAGGTTTAATGTGCTGAGAAGTTTGGTACCAAACTTGTCGGTCTTCAGTGTAGCCATTATGGTGCTGTGGAGTTCGTAATGACAACCTCCCAGCACCATATACTCTTAATGGCATCACTGCGCTTACAGTGCCCAGGAATGGCCCTGGGTACTGTAGGGGCACAAGGCTCATGCATCTGTGCCCTCACCTCTGGCATAGGGCACCCAGCTAGAGGGGTGACTGAAGTATGCTAGGGCAGTGGGTTCTGTGGGCATGGCACACAGGGATGTGTAACGCGAATAGTGTCTCTAGTGAACCACTAAAAACATCCCTTTGGGCACACCTTATTCTCCTCTTTTGTAAAAGGGATGTGTGCCATGTAGACTCTTGGTTTAGTTCTGTACTTAGGCACTTAGCCTGCAAAGGCAGTGTTTGGGTGCCAGGGATCAGGGCCCCTGAGGGTGGCACAATAAGTGCTGCAGCCCTCTGGGGTCTTCTCGGGTCACCATGCCCTGGGTTCCTAGGGTACCATTTACTAGGGGCTGACAGGTGGCCAGCGATACCAATTGGGTTTTTACTTTCAGCACAGTTTTAGGGAAGGAACACAGGCCCTGGGTACCTGGTTGGCAGGAACCCAGGGCACACTCAGTCAAAGCACATCAGGAGTTCAGAAAAAAGTGGGGGCATACCAAGGCAAGAAAGATAGCGCTTACTCACAGCTATTTGACCCTGTGAAGCACGGAGCTTCTTCGTGTAACACACATTTCCTTCGTTATTTTGTCCTTGAAAGCATTTTGCCTTGCCTTTTGTTTGAAACGTGCTGTAAATCTTAATTTAACTCCCGCAGTTTCAATATTATGCCTGATGTTCATTATAGCTTTAGTCATGGGCGCTGCCAATTGATCGTCCCTTTATACTTTTTTTTTACATTTATTTCCATTTTCTGACACATGACTGACCTTTACAATTGAATATAAACATCTGATTTTGATATCTCAACAGCATCTGCTGCAGAGACACTGAGCTTTTTTCGCGCCCTATTTAATTTAGCTCGGCTAAATGGTTGCACACACATCTCCATTGACAGTACCGCACAGCTTACACAACCCTAGCCATTTTGTAGCAATTTGCCTGTAGGTATGTGAAGTTACACAGGTTTTTCTAACGCGGTTTTCATTTCCTTTTAGCCACAGGTTACTAATCAACCGTGGCATCCGCAATTTAACCCACAAACACCGACGAACATTTTGAGTAAGTTTGTGTGAGCTTTGGCCCTACTTATAAACTCCTCCTTCTGCTAGTATGAAATTCATATCCTAGTTGTTTCGTCGGTCTCCCTTTCTTTCTGCAGGAGCCTATGAAGCCCATCTTTCATATCTTCAGCCTGAAGTGATCTTGGCGTTTATTGGTAAATAACCTTATACATGATAACCCATCGATATGTTCACTTTGGATACATCACCCCACTAACCTCATCCCATTGTCCATAGGTGCCTCCTATTTTCCCTCGCGTCAGTCCTGATGAAGACCCCACCCTAAGGCTCAAAGTTTCATGTTCTCTATAGGGGTCGAAAAGTTGACCGTTTTTTTGGTTTACTTTTCAACTTGGATGACAGATTTGACATCTGCATCAATAATGTTATGATTTGTCATATGTGTGCAGGCCAGTCATCTGGCAGGATAGGTTGTAAATATTGATTGCTGATTTATATATGCGCACTACCTTCCCTCTTCACATCACTATCACAAATCCTTACCATGCACTTGCTTCCCCATCCCTTGTGCACCAGTTCTGTCTAAAATTGTGTAAAACATAAAATACATTGTGCTTTATAAATTGATTATCTCCTGTATTGAGATTAAATAAAATCACAACCTTAATGGTGATGTCTAAATTAGATTAGCTAACAAAGAATTGTTTCTATTTTTGTATGTGGTTTGACGGTTTGCCATTGTGACATTAACTTTCATATCATAATTTACCAGAGTCCAGTGGCTTTTTGGTTTACCCCATTGCTATATAACTTATTGTCTGGAGGTGGGCAACGACAGCCTGGGACAAGCTCGCCTTCAACAACCAGTCGTTGAGGGGAAGACAGGTGCCCCTTATCTGAATAAATGAGCTACGACCACCGCCATCACTTTCGTGAACACTCGAGGGGCGCTGGTAAGGCCAAAGTAGAGCACGTTGAACTGAAAATGCTTGTGGCCTACTGTGAACTGTAGTTAACGCCTGTGGACCTGCAGGACGGGGATATGGAAATAAGCATCATGGAAGTCCAATGCTATCATCCAGTCTCTAGGGTCGAGGTCAGACAGGACCTGAACCAATGTCAACATTTTCAACTTCTCATTCCGGAGGAAGCTGTTGATGTCCCACGGGTCTAAGATAGGATGCAGGCCTCTGTCCTTCTTGGTAACCAGAAAGTAGTGAGAGTAGCCACAACAACCTACTTCTGGCACAAGGATTCACTCGATGACTCCCTTGACCAAAAGCCACTTCCTGACTGAGAAGGGCCAGGTGATCCTCCAACATGTGATAGAGAGTAGGTGGCATGGAGGGAGGGGCAGTCTCGAAGGGGAGGGAGTAGCCCCTTCGGACTATCTGCAAAACCCAGCTGTCTGACGTGATGTTGTGCCAGTGGGGAAGGTGATGGCGGATCCTGCTGCTCACTGGCAACTGGTGCCCCTGAAAGATCGGACTAGGAAGGTTTGGAGATTGCTGCAAAGGGGGCACTAGCCAGCCTGCTGGCCCCAAGACCTACGGTGGTGGGTCCCATGTGCCCGGCCCACAGAGGCTGGACAGCCTGTGGCTCTGGGCAGAATGTAGTGGGGAACCCCTTCCGTAGCCACAAAAGGGGCGAAAAGCAGACTGCGCAGGGTGGGTGGTAGAGAGTACCAGGGATCTGGCCGGTGCCCCAGAGTCCTTGAAGCGCATAGTCTGCCTTGTCGGCAAACAAGCAACGGCCATCAACAAGGCAAGTCCAAAAGAGTCAATTGGACATAGTCCGAAAATCCAGTGGACCTCGGCCAAGTGTAGCGTCCCAGGGCTACAGATGCTGAAATCATCCTGCCTAGCGAGTCGGCAGTGTCCAGCCCACAGGGAATGGCAAAATTTGCTGCATCCCTCCCTTCTGCAACAGCACAGGGAGAGTACGGTCCGGGCCTTCTCCGGGAATTGTGGCAGCTCTTATGCAACAGTGTCCCATACAGAGTGGGCACAAGAGACATGCGGTGTTCACCGACCACAGTCGTAAGCTGGCAGACGAAAACATCTTCCCAAGATGATCCAGCTTCTTGGATTCCCTATCTGGGGAGCAGTAGGGAATGCGCCTTTGGATGTGGAGGCTAGGACCACCCAGCTCTCAGGGGTAGGGTGTTAAGAGGAAAATGGAGTCACCTGGGGCCGGGCGGTAGCATCAGGCAATCATTCTATCCACAGGAGGCCCTGTGCTGGGCTTGTACAAGGTGCCTGTGAGATATTCATTGAACTGCAGCAGGGCCTCCGAAGAGTCTGCTGCTGGTTGAAGCACCTCCGTCAGAAGGTTAGTCCTGACTGCCACCATAGGTAGCTCAGGGCCCAATGCCTTAGCCTTCCTTTGCAACACCACAGCGTAGGAGGCTCTCTCCTCTGTAGCCACTGTAGCGGGAGAAAAAAAACTTTCTGGGGATGTATCCATACCACTGGCCTCACCCAATTCCTCTTCAGTCCGGCTCTTCCAGCTGGTCTGCTTGAAGGTCAATTGACCAAAACCCCTCCCAGTCCTCCTCACCCTTCTCTGGCTGCCACTCAGGGCGATAAGGGCCAGAATAGAACTGAGGCACCGGTACCAGTGTCGGTCGACGGCGGTCCGGTTCAATGTCCATGTTGAGCAGGCGGCCAGCAGGGGACACCACCGGCGTTGCCAATGGATTCAGCGCCGGGGGTGGTGTCGTAAGGTCAACCGGCGCAGTTCTGTATCCAGGCCTGGATCCCGGCGAGGCCTAGAACCCCCGACCAAGTCCGCAGGGCCCCAAGGCACGCCGGCAGAGTCGGGCTGCCCGTAGATGGAGCGGAGGACGTCGTAAAAGCTACGAAGTTGGGCAGGGTCGCCCCGGCTCCCAGGAAGGGAGGGAAGCTCAGAGCTGACTCAACAGACTCAGTGGGCGGAGACTTAGGTGACTACCTTTGGCCTGCAGCATTGAGTCAGCCGTGGGAATGCGAAGAGCGACTGTTTTTCTTCACCTTTTTCTTGTGCTTCCACTTATCCAAAGACTTCTAAGAGGAGTGGTGGTGGTGACCCCACAACCAGTACAGTAACCTCCCTCTCGATCAGGACCTCGAGCGGCGCGGAGCTGACTGCTAGGCCTCGAGAAGCTTTCGGGACAGCTCCCGCAAAGACTTCGGGTTCATGGCCCAGCAGTCGGAGCATGACTTCAGGTTGTGGTCGTGCTCCAGGAACCAGAGGCGCCCCAGATGTGGGTCCGTAACCGACCAACTTGTGACAGGATTCACAAGGTTTGAAGTTGATCCGACGATGAGGCATCCCTTGCACCAGGAGCCGAAAGACTCGCAACAAGAAGTCGACAAAAGTAAAAAAAAAAAATAGTCAAAAAAAGACTAAGGGTACTGATCTCTCTGGCTATGCGCTGGCGGTCTCGGTAAAAGAAAACGGACGTCAGAGCACAGGGTCAGCATCTAAGTAGATATCTTAACGTCATTCCGGCGATCACAGCGCTAACGACGAACGCGGAGTCGAACGATGCCACCTGCCGACGCGCAGGGGTACTGCTGAAGTAAATATTCTCTAGATCTAGTCTAACGCCAGGGGCTAATTCCATGGTAAGGAATCCATAACTAATAATGACAGGGAAGATTCAAGCATGTGAATCTATGAAAAATCTAATACTGGAGAAATACAAG
Source organism: Lissotriton helveticus (assembly GCF_964261635.1). NCBI lineage: Eukaryota > Metazoa > Chordata > Amphibia > Caudata > Salamandridae > Lissotriton > Lissotriton helveticus. Next base: position 1,493,612,900 of record NC_136067.1, on the reverse strand, counting down.
GAATATAATGATTCTAACTCATTAGATGCCTAAGATGGTTGCAGTCAATGTGAGCGTAGCCATAAAAGTGCACAGTGAAATGTGGTATTATGAAAGTTTTTGGGGATGATTCAGAGATGGTTAGGCTTATTGTGATATCAAGGAAAAGGTAGTTTTCGGCTGTGCAATAACTATACCACAACGATTCTGCTTTATAATTCAAATAAATCTGTAGAGAGCAGTATCTGAGAATTTAAGGAGGGTCATTTTGCTCAGCATTATTTCTGACTTACTTTCAAGATAGCAATTTAGCATAAAGAACTAAATATAATCACCTGTGTCTGCAACGTTCCTCATTGTGTGCTTGAAGGCCCAGATAATGGAATCCAACACCAACTTGAACTGAGCAGGGGGGATAGCAAGAAATGCAGGGAAACAGTGGGAATTTACGGCCTGTAGCAGCAAGAAAAAATTTGTTCTGTGTTCAGGATACTCTTCGAAGTCCTAATGAAAAAAAATACAATAGTTAAACCTACAGGTTAACAGTAAAACGACGCAAATCTTCCTTTGACGTAAAATGATATATTTACCTTGTTGATCATGTTTAATGTACATTCAAAAACCGCATCAAAAATTTGAGGAATTTCAGCGGTTATGTGTCCCCCAAGTTTGTTTACAATTATGGCCATTGTACTTAATACTTCAGGTTCTCTTGCTGCTGGAACATTTCTCTGATAATCAATGAGAACAGCATCAAGCAAAGGAGGGACAAAGTTTTCAGCAACCTGGAAAATAAAAGTAAATAAGGTTAGGCACAAGTGATTGCTTCCCAACTTTAACATTCTATGGCACTTCCTGAAAAATGATCTCTTTACAAATATGCTTAGTCTTTGAATGGACTCTTGTACACTAGCCTGACAGAATCCAGAAATCTGCCAAGCAACTGCTCTCGGCGGCAATGCTGCTACTTCAGCTCGGGAGCCACCATTTCATCTACTTAAAGTATCACTGCATGTCCTGATAACAGTACAATGTCTTTCTGGGCTCCACAGAGACACAAACCCGAGAATAGTAACAAAACACTAAGTGTACAACATTTTCTAAACTAGTGCATATTTGTGCATTGTTCAGATCGAACAATCGGATTAACAAGTAGCCACAGACCAGTCAAACGATGACTAGCGGTGAGGGGAGCTGAGGTGTCTAGAGGAAGAGGATGCACCTCATCTTTGTATGAATGCCTAGCACCGCAACGTTAGAACGCTGGTCTAAGGAAATACAATGTACTACATTAAAAAAAGAAAAATACACACTCAGACAACTTTGGCAAGATGAGCATGCAAATCCGAAAGTCAGCACTTTGTGAAGATGTATGTAAATCCAGTTTGTGGCACAACAAATGTAAAACTGTGCAAGAAGGTTTTAAACGGTTTGCATGAGACCTACCTTCTCTAGCAGCTTCTCATTTGCTTGAACATAGCAGACCTTAATGAACAAGTTACTTACCTTAAGTAACGCCTATCTGATAGAAGCTATATCTAGCTGCAGATTCTTTGCCAGTGAATTTCCAACGAGTCAGACTGGATCTGGAAACATTTTTGGGATCTGTATTCCTGCGCACCAGTAGGTGGCTTCATTCGGCTCCACGTGCGTGGTCTTCAGCTCCAGAACTGACGTCCACGGCACCTATATAGGTGCCAACTAGGTGTGCTGCCGTCAGTTTCTTTTGATGAACTTCCACGCCATGCGGTCAAGGTAGAACACTACTCATTTTGGGTCCAGACGATAGTCGCTCCTCTTCTTTCGAGGGACGTGGAATTAGGTCAAAGGAATGCAGAGTGATGGATTGGCCTACATAGAAAACACCTTCCGCTGAAAGGAGGGCCTTGTACGAAGCACCAGTTTGTCAGGATAGTTTGAGTAGTCAATGACTAGGCCTGCAGCCCACTTACTCTAAGTGCAGATTTAATAACCAAAAGGAAGGCTGTAGGAAAGTGCCCCTTTTTTGCAAGTTACCCCCTCCCTTTTTGTCTGATACATGATGCCAACTTGACTGAGGGTCTCTGCTAATCAGGCTCCCAGGGCCTGTGTTGTTTCCCAAAACTGTACCTTTGCTACAACTGGCACACCCCATGGCTAAATGCAAGTCCCTTGTAAAAGGTACCCCTGGTACCAAGGAACTTGTGATCAGAGAGGGCCATCTGAGGGCTGAAGCACTCAGATCCTCACCTTAACCTCACCACAATGCCAATAAAGGCTGCGTGTTTTGGTGCTGACCAAACTGAACACATGGCACACATCCCTGTGTGCCATGTCCACCAACACTACAGGTGACATGGGTAGGTTACCCCTCTAATGGGCCTTACTGCCCTAAAGGCAGGGTGCACCATACCACATTTGATGGCATAGCTGCATGAGCAATATGTCCCTACAGTGTCTGTACCATTCACAGACATTTTAAGTACAGTGAAGCCATTTTGAGTACATGGGCTGGGAAATATGTCAGCATGAACTCCACATCTACATTAACCCTTTACTGAAGGCCGAAAGGGTTGATATCAAACTGGTCAGTACATTAAACCCACACTGATGCAAGTGTGAGATTTAATGTAAAAGGCACTCCGAGGGCATCTTGGAGATGCCCCTAAAAACAACCAGACCTGGTGTGGTTCCTGGCTGGCTACCAGCCATCTGCCACCATCAGACAGGTTTCTGGACCACAGGGTAGAGAGCCTCCACACTCTTGGTCCTGAAACAAAGCCCATCCAGGAGAGAGATGCCGTACCTCCTCCCCCCGGATGGGCAGGGTCCACGAATGGGAAGCTTCAAAGTCTTGCTGCCTTTCTGAGCTAACCCAGCCTCTGCTGCTACCAGGAGCTGGCTCCCACCGGTTCTGACCCCCACTTTGGGCGGGAGAACCAGCGAGAAAACCTACTGAGAAAGGAGGTGTGCCGACCTTTGCCGACCCCACCCAAAGTGAAGCACACATCTCAGTTCCCTCCATTTTGTAGTTGAGGGGCCTTACCCCAATGAGGAAGAGTTATATGCCCCCCTCCCTTACTACTGGAGGGTGGCATAAGGGGGTGTACACCCCAGGGAAGGGACCCATTGGCCCCAACCTGCACGCCCATGTAATGCCCTAAAAACTTGTATGTAGGGGACCCCTGAAGCTTGCTCCTTAGATCCAACAAGACTGACCGTAGAGCCATGCTGCAGAGAAGAGGACGATGACCACAACTGCTTTAGTCCCAACCCTCCCGGCCTGCCTACTCTTCAGAACCCCTGCTTGTTGAAACCGGCATGCCCTGCATCCTCCAAGAACCCTAGGGACCTGCACTGATCTCAAGAAAGGACTCTTAACTCAGTGGACACTGGATTTGTTTAACAACCAACCTCAGTTTAGACACCAGATCCAGACGGAACCGCTTATCTCAACCACTCTGCACCCAGCCTGAATGACCCAACACCACAGAAGGTCTTCCACTGGCTATCCGGACCTGGGATCCAGCACTGGACGACATCGTCCGACCTCCTCTGCGACACATGCAGCCTCATCTTGAAGGGTCTGCCTGATGGTGAATGGATGGGAATAAGAAAACCACACACTAAGACACCCCTGCACCTGCAACCCATTGGTCTTGGGGTGCTTGACAGACGGTGCCTCTGTGCCCAACACTCCAGCTTCACCTTCCAGTCGCTCGTCCCTCCTCCAAGCCTTCTGGGTCCAGCCTGCAGCGTTTCTTCCCAGCCAATGGTCCCCATTGGGAGCACAATGCCTACTTTGCACCCTGCACCAGGCCTCAGGAGGTACACCTTTGGTGTTTACTCGTGGCCCCCTTTGTGCCTACGTTTGATACCTGGGCCCTGGCCCAGAAGTACGAATTACTTACCTTTGGTAACGATGTATCTGGTAGAGACTATTCTAGCTGCAGATTCCTTAATGTAGAATTATCCCCAGGCGTGAGACTGGACCCGGAAAATATGTTCCCAGCATTCCTGCGCGCCGGGGTGGGGTGGGCATCACGCGGCTCCGCCCAGGCGTCGTCTGCGTACGTGACGGTAGCGAGGCCACACAAGTCCCACCCCGGCGCGCCTACGTCAGTTTTCTTCGGAGAACTTTTCCGCGCCGCAACGCGGAGCCATCAGACAAAACTCTGATTATAGGAACAGTGTGCGAAAGAGCAGAAAAAGTGGAAAAGAATGGTGACGAACACCATAAGGAGCAGTGTCAACACCGCAGCAGCCAAAGGCAGGGAAAAAAAAAGAGAACAGAGTACAGCCCTGAACAGCCACCCAGCCAGGATGTAGATAGGCCCCTCTGGAGGCAAGGAATACAGGCAAAATTGTCACGACAACATACAGCAGGACTACAACCCCAACCAGGAACAACTAGGGGGGAACTGGTGTGAAGACAAACAGGAACGACAAACCTCCAGGTGAACCGCAGTACAGAGTGCGACAACGGGGAGGAAGGGCGGGCCGTGAAGGAATCTGCGGCTAGAATCGTCTCTACCAGATACATCGTTACCGAAGGTAAGTAACTTGTACATCTGATAGAGACTACTAGCTGCAGATTCCTTAACGTAGAATAGATACCCTAGCCATATCCACGGGGAAAGAGGGTCTGCGAAAGGGCCCAACCGGCCTGGACATAACAGAGGGCCCCACAGGGGACCAGGCAAACTGACAAGGCGAAAAACACAGATCACACAACGGGGGCCACTCGCCCTAACGGAAGAACAGCTCACAAAATCCAGACTAACCCACAGGTCACGGAGGAGGAGAAGGAGGAGAAGGAGGAGGCCGAAGCCCCGCCAAGAACCTCTGGATGGCAAAGTTTAACAGCGCTTGGAACAAGAGGGTGCCATCAACGGGAAGATCCACCAGCCCCTCCCGCACATTCTCCGGGAACAAACTGTACCGAAGCCAAGCATGGCGGCGAAGGGCAACTGAAGAAGCCATGGCACAACCCAGCACCTCCGAGATATCCAGGGTGGAGCGAAAAATAAACGTCGCCAGCTCCCGGCCATCTACCGCATGGTGTCACAAGTCAACACCAGCACCCTCTTGAGAAGCTGCAGATTCAAGTGACTCTACCGAGTCCCACAAGCAAGATGTGGCCCTTGCCAGCACACAGTGTTAAGGGACCGCAGAGCCGCACTGGTAAAGGCAAAAATATTGCAGCCCCAGGAGTCCAGCCAGCAGGCCTCCTGGGAGGGTGAAGCCAACAGCGACGGCAGGGAAGGAAAGGTGGTCTGCAAAAGGGAGCCACTGGCAGAGGGGTGGAGGGAAAGACGCGGCGCTGGAAGGTGAAGGTGCAGAAGGTGATGGGGCACCGGCTCCCCCGTGGCAGAACGCCCCCAAGTCCCAGTCAGCGAAGAAAGCAGCGAACCTTTAAAGAGGAGCAGCAGCTCCCTCCCACCAGAGCCCTGGTAAAAAACCTCCAAAAGTTGGTCCGCGGGGAAACGGGCAGGCGGATCTCCCACGCGCAAAATTCTCACAGCCGTGGAAACAGCACAAGCGAAGGGAGCACCTGCCACCGTAGGGCCTTGCGGCTGAAAAAGCAACTACTCCGTGGGGGGACGGCTGCAAACTAAGACAGCCATCCCCTAAACCAAGCGGAGCGGGGAAAGGCCAGGCCCGAAAAGGAGAAAGGCGCCTAAGAGTGGGGGACCTGTGGTTCAACTGGCAAAATCCGCGGCGACGGCAAGGAGCCATCTTTGGATGACGTTAGGGAGAAAGCCACAATGCGGCGGCCCGTCTCTGGTGAGGACGACACCAGCAGGTGCCCAACCTCTGGGGAAGAGGGGACATCTGAGGAAGAACCCATGACCCGACGCCTGTCTGGTGCCGTAGAATCCGCAACCTGGAGCAGGGCGTCATTGTCATCCAACACCACAGGAGACGCCAGACAGGCCTCTGTCCCGTCACATGGCTCCGGGGACCGGGGCTGAGCTGGAGCCAAGGTGGTCAAGGGGCGGCGCCGGAACGGCGCAGACTCTACCTCCGACGAGGCAGCAGACTGCGTGGAGGACCGAGAAACATCTGGAGAGCGACAAGGAGTCCCTCACCAGCCTCAACCCATGGGGGAACGAGAGGTTCACCCACCCCCAAGGCGGCGCCAAAGCAGACTACCCCCGGCGAGGCAGGCGCTGCACGGTGGGACGAGTGGAACCCGGGGACTGACAAGGAGCCCCCCGCCAGCCTTAACCCAAGACAGGACGATAAGGGTCCGCCAACCCTTGTGGCGCCGCCAGGGCCAGCAGCTGCCGGCACCGTAGCGGCGTCACCGCAGCCTCAGACGGAATCGCCACTTGTCTAAAGGGACTAGGGAGGCTCGGGGATGCGGCCCGAGCCCCGGTGACCTGTCGCGACACCACAGGGACTCAAGCAGGACTTTGCAGCGAGGCAGAGGTGCCGTGGACCAAAGGAGGGACCCCGAAGGGCCGAACCCAAACGGTACCACATCCTCCAAGCCTGGAGTTGAACCAGCCGAAGCCGCCTGCGACACCGTGGAGGACCCCGCATGGCGCAAGGGATCCGCTGGCGTCCCAGGTGGCGAAGGAGAAACCAGCAAAGCCGCCGCATATGTCTCCATCTGGGCTCTTGACGCCCCCTCACTGGGGAACGGTGGATAGGGGCATGATAGGCAGGGCCGCACCACCTGCGGAGAGCCCATGCCCCCAACAGGCTGGAAACCAGCCCTCGGGGACAAACTGACACTTACCCACAGGGGAGCGACGCTCTTGCGGCACAGGAGATGGATGAGGACAATGACGGCCGCTCCAAAACCCTTCCCCAGATGTCGAGCGAGGTGACTACGCCGATCTGGACATGCGAGCCAAGAGACGTTTCATGCGACGTTCCTGCTGCGACTTCTACTACAATTGTTGACACGTCTCTCAGTCAGTGGAGCTGTGATCCTCCCCAAGCACAACATGCAAATGAGGTGAGGGTCCGTCGCCGAGATCAAGCATCCACAAGACAAACAAGTCTTGAAGCCCGAAGGAATCCGCGCACTGTTCCCACAACACGAAAGATCATAAGGAAAAAGACCTAAACAGGCTCAGAGCAAGAACCAGATCCAAGTTGCACGCGGAAAAGGAAAAAACTGACATGGGCGTGCCGGGGTGGGACTTGTGCGACCTCGCTGATGTCACGTACGACGCCTGGGCGAAGCCGAGTGATCCCGACTCCCCGGCGCACAGGGATGCTGGGCAAAAAAATTCAGGATCCAGTCTCAAGCCTGGGGATAATTCTACATTAAGGAATCTGAGGCTAGTGTACCCGGTGCCCATAGCATTGGGCCCGATCTCTCCTTTGACCTCTGCACCCAGCCACCCCTGTGGGTGCATTCTTTACCTACCTGACCAATGCCCTGTGTAAGTGCTACTAGACTGAGACTGAAATATGAAACCAAGTACATCTGTAAGTTACTAACTACCAGTACATTGCATTGCGTTATCACTGCAAGTCCTAATACAGTATTTGTTTTACATGTACAGAAAGCTTTCTTAAAACTGTTACGTATTTACTGCATTTACAAAACATCACATCCTTGAAAAGTATTACCACATAACAATTGTATATCTTACCTGCACTAAGTGATTCTTGGTTCTTATGATAAATGTAGCAATCTGGCTCTGTATATACTATACCAAAATGAGGTATAGTATGCACAGAGTCCAGTGGAACCCCAGAGGTAAAAGTAGATAGCCACTTACTCTCTATTTGTGGTAGTGTGGGCAAGCAGTAAGGCTTCATCAGAGGGCAGTGTTGAGTATTTTTTGTACAAACGAAGGCAAGCAATGATGCACACTCAAAGACTGAGCTCAGACCGATTTGTTTGTATCAAAAAATATTTATTTTAATTCTAGAACCAAGCCAAGCGCAGCTAAGGGAAATAATACTTTTCAAAATATTATGGAATATGCTACTTACCAGTATGCATCTGTTCTTGGCATGTAGGGCTGCTGACATTCAGATCGCCGCCTAGTGTTGGGTCCGGATGATTGCACTTTGTCTTGGAAGAGTCTTCGAAGTATCACGAGATAGCTGACTCCTCCCCTGGACTACAGTGCGCATGGGCATCTTCTCCATCCTCAGATTGTTTTTCGCCATTGTGGCAGAGAATGAGATAGTAAAGTAAGAGATGGCCATGCCAGAGATAATGCTGCAGCTGCTACAGGCACCGGGGAGGAGGGCGGGCGATATGAATGTCAGCAGCCCTACATGCCAAGAACAGATGCATACAGGTAAGTAGCATATTCCGTTCGAGGCATGTGGGCTGCTGAATTCATATCTGTGCATAGACTGTATAGCAGTATCTCCTCTAGCGGTGGTTACCGGTGCCAGCTGCAGCAGTTTGAAAAAGAGTTTGGAGGACAGCCTGGCCTACAGCAGCTTGCTGTTTAGCTTGCACGTCTACACAGTAATGTTTTGTGAAAGTGTGTATGGTGGTCCATGTGGCTGCCTTACAGCTGTCTTCAAGAGGAATATTTCCTGGGAAAGCCATGGATGCCCCCATTTTTCTTGTAGAGTGTGCTCCTGGGGGGACGGTTAAAGTGCGTTTTGCCTTTTAATAGCATATTTGAATGCATTTAACTATCCATCTGGCTATTCCTGACTTTGAAATAGGATTTCCTTTGTGTTGTAGTGCAAAAGCAACAAATAGTTGTTTTGTCTTTCTAAATGATTTAGTTCTGTCTACATAATAAAGTAGAGCTCTTTTTACATCTAATGTGTGTAGGGCTCTCTCAGCTACTGATTGGATTTTGAAAGAATACAGGCAGTTCTATTGATTGATTGATATGGAAATTGGATACAACTTTAGGCATGAACAGGATTGGTTTTAAGAACCACCCTGTTGGCATGTACCTGCATGAAAGGTTCTTGAATTGTTAGTGCTTGTAATTCGCTCACTCGTCTGAGTGAGGTAATGGCAACTAAGAATGCAACCTTCCACGTTAAGAACTGTAGTTCGCATGAGTGTAGAGGTTCGAAAGGAGGTCCCATAAGTCTGGTAAGCACTATATTTAGATTCCAGACTGGGGAAGGGGGGTGTCTTGGAGGGATCACCCTTTTCAAACCCTCCATGAAGGCTTTGATTGCTGGTACTCTAAACAGTGAAAGGTGTTGCCTGTTTTGAAGGTATGCTGCTATAGCAGCGAGGTGTAGTCGTATAGAAGAGTATACTAAGTTACATCTTTGTAGATGCAGCAGGTAACATATAATGTTTTGTTTGGAAGCGTCTAATGGGTTGATTTGGTTATTGTTGCAGTAAAGCACAAGTTACTACTTGTGTAACGATATATCTGTAAGAGACATTAGTTAGTGATAGATTCCTTACCTTAGAATATCCCCAGGCGTCAGACTGGATCCGGAAATTTTTGCGTAGCAGTACCCTTTCGCGTCGGTAGGAGTCGTCTGCGGCTCCGCGTCCGTCGTCTGCGTTGTGGGGCCGTCGGAGTATTTAGACGCCGCCTCCGCGTGCGGACGTCAGTTCTTAGACACAACTTTTCCACACCAGAAACGCAGAGCTATGTTAAAAACCAACACTAGTGCCTTGAAACTAGGGCCCTGAAAGGGGATACGTTAACCCTAGATATCGGCTCGCAGAACGGGGAGGATGGGTGGGACGGTAAGGAATCTATCACTAACTAATGTCTCTTACAGATATATAGTTACACAAGTAGTAACTTGTGCATCTGAAAGAGACACGTTAGTGATAGATTCCTTACCTTAGAATAGATACCCCAGCAATACCAACCCCGGTGGTGGGTCTGCGAACCAATAATCACACCAGAAAGTCCTGGAGGACGGAACGGCCAAAGAAGCCATCCCTCCGGACTTGGCTGTCAAGGCAGTAGTGTCTTGCAAATGTGTGCAGCGAGGCCCAAGTAGCTGCCTGGCAAATGTCCTGCAAGGGCACTTCTCGGCCCAGGGCGGTGGTAGTCGCCGTGGCCCGAGTGGAATGAGCCCTCAGTCCAACAGGAGGTTCCTTCTTAGCCAAGGAGTAGCACGCCTGGATACACAAGATGATCCACCGCGAGATGGTCCCCTTGGCCAAGAGGGCCGTAACTACCTCCTGCAGAAGCCGCAAATACCCCGATATGCGGTGGTGTTTCGGTGGCATGGCTTGAGGGGTCGTCTCGAAGGGGAGGGAGTAGCTCCCCTTCAGATGATCTGCAGCACCCACCTGTCCGAAGTGACAGTGCGCCAGTGAGAGTGGTGATGGCGAACCCTGCCCCCCAGTGGCGTCACGTGGGCCGAAAAGCACAGACCAGGAGGGTTTAGAGGTGGATGCTGCGGGGGAGGGTGTGAACTGGCCTCGCCGTTGTCCCCGACCGCCTCCACGGCGATTTACACGGCCGCCACCGCGCTGGATGTTAGTCTGTGGTGTGTGGCTGGCAGCACGGGTGGGGGCGCCCCTCCCTTGGCCACAAAAGGAGCGAAAGGCACTCATTTGCTGGCGCGGGGCTGAGAGGCCCAAGGACTTGGCCATAGCCCTGGAGTCCTTAAAGGGCTCAAGTGCGTAGTCTGCCTTGTCGCCAAAAAGGCGACGGCCATCAAACGGCATGTCCATCAGTGTGTTTTGGACATCGGCCGAAAAGTTGGCGGACCTCAACCAGGCGTGGCGTCTAATCGCCACCGTCGTTGCCATCGCTCTACCTAATTGTTAGAAGGTGGTTCTGACACTATGGGCCGCCCGGATTTTGCGCTTTTTGAGCACCTAATTGTTGAGCTTTTACTGTGGGGGAGCCTCATAATCTGGGACTCACCCATAGTGAACTCATAATAAAGCAGACTGCATGGAGATTTTACTGGTGTCCCCCTGGCTTGACCAGGCCGCTGCGCAGCAGCTGGAGTATGGGACACAGGGCTGCTTGCATGCAGACAGGTGTACATGCGTGTGCACATGTGTAGGGGCTGCGCAGGGGAGATTCCTAGCGTGCGCAGTCCAGGAGAAGCTACAGAGTGAATGGCGTGGCCAGCTTATGCAGAATTGGGTGGTGACATGGAATAGGCTTTATATCCTGGGAAGGAACATGCCAGGGAAAGTCAGTGTTTTTTACTGTGTTTTCACTTCATTATTCCCCTATGGGGATGTGGGGCCCATGGCTAAAATGACTTCCACAAAGCCTACAGATTCCAGACACGCACGAATGTCCAGTGTAGCAGATGTGAAAATGAGTATTCTGCAAAGTCCAAAGTCATGTTTGTACTGCTTTTGGGTCGTCCAGAAATGTCATATTTCTCTGAGTCCCTGGCTGGGGTCTGGCCATGGCAGGTTAGATTAATGACCTTTCTTCCCAGAGCAAGATCTTCCCTCCAAGGAGAAAAGATAGGTGGAGCTAAAGCCAATCCATCAACTGCTGTCGCTGGGTGCCAGGCACCAGTTTGCACCCAGGAGAGAAGGCAGTGAAGGGGGAAGGAGTTGGGTTTCAGAGGCCATGTGGCCAGAGACACTGGACGACTCCATTTTGAACAACCCAGAGGCTGGACAAGAAGGAGGGAGGGGGCAGGGAAGTGATGTGTCGCTGTGTGATAGGACACACAGAGACTTCCTGCCAGCCCCCTACTCAACTTTTAAAAAGTACTTGCACAGGAAGAGAAGCTCTCTCTGGGGTGTGGTCTGCGGAGGCGAAAGGTGCTGGAGCCTGGTGCAATGGGCAGTTGGAAGGAGGAAACCCCTGATTGCCCCCCAGGCCCCTAACAGCGCCAAAAGAAGAGCCCAGGATCGTGTCGCAGAAGAGGAGGCCTCTGCGCAGGGAGAAGAGAGGCGCAGGGAGCACGTGAAAACCGCTCCCTGCAGAATGCACCCTCTTGGAGACCCAGAGGACGAAGGAGAGTGCTCCCAGTGGCTGGGGGACGCCACCAGGAGCAAGAAGACGCGAAAATGGGGCAGATCGGACCCCCAGGGGCTGAGATATGGCCCCCGGAAGGTGAGCGACCTTTGACCCCTAAGAAGACCGACAATGAAGCACGTGGGGCTCCGCTGCCGGTCTCAGGTGCCCCCGGGGTGGGTCAGGTCCCGGGGGCTGCCCCCCAAAAGAAGTAAAGCCGCTGAACCGGAGGCTGGGGGGGCGTCGCTGTGCCCCCCGCAAACATGGGTCCAAGGGGCCCGGGACCCCAACCCCGGGCCCCGAAGCGAAGCCGGGGAGCGCCGTCGCGCCCCCCCCCCCCCCCCCCCGCGATGAAGGCAGAAGGCGGGGCCCGGGACCCCATCTCCGGGCCCCGAGGTGCCGGGATGAGGGGGAGCGCCGTCGCGTCCCCCCGAACGAGTCCAGGGGCCCGGGACCCCATCCCCGGGCCCCGAAGTCAGGAGGAAGGAGGGGGGGGGGGGGGGGGGTGCCGCTGTACTCCCCCCGAGGCCAGCGGGAGCTGCGCTGGTCTCCATGTCTGCCCGCCAGTGCGGGCAGACGAGAACTGAAGAACAAGTTACTTACCTTCGGTAACGATATATGTGCGGGCCGAGCGGGGAGCCGGCGGGGGAAGCCAGGGGTGGGCTCCTTGTACTGCCCTCCAGCATGGAAGGCCGTAGGGGTCCCGGGTGGGACCGGGGACCCCAGAGAAGAGAAGGAGGAGCCAGGGGCCCGGGTGGGACCGGGCCCCCAACCAAAGCGCCGCGGACCCTTACCTGGGGGTCCGGGTGGGACCGGGCCCCCTAACGAGGCCTGAGGATGCGGCGAAGCCGCCAGCGGATCAGCGCGGCTCTCCCCAGCACAGCGGGAGAGCCGCTCATCCCATATGCAGGAAAAGGAGCGAAATCGCCCCAGAATGCCTTGCAAGGCATTAGAAAGTCGGCTGTTTCGGGTGCTGATGGCCCCAGAGTAGGAGGGTCACTCTCTATTGTTGAAGGAGGGGCAGGGGGAGCTGCAGGAGCAACGCAGCCTCCCCCAGCCCAAAGAAGAAAAGTCCCCCCCAAGTGTCTTGGGGAGTCCAAGGAATCAACCCCTCCAGGGCTCAACTGGCCGTTAACACCTTATGGGCTGGAACTTTTGGTTCTTCAGCTGAGGGTGTTTTGACAATCTCATCAAGGAGTGAAGTTGTGCGAGGGAGGATGTCTAGAAAGGCATCCCCTGGAGGTGAAGTGGTGTAATTGCACTGAACTGCGATTATTAATGGTTATTTCTTGAAGAGGGACTGAATTTCACCTGGTTAAATGGAAGTGCTGGTGCAAGGTGATGTCATAAGGAAAATGGATTTAAGTGGCTAGACATTCCTGCTAGGGTGTCTGACTGTAGATACTTAAACCAGTGATTTTATCTGTGATGCCTTTAGGGGCTGTAATTGCAATGCATTCTAATGATATCCAAATGTGCTGAGTACTGTCATTCTAAAGTGTGCGTGAACATGTATTCTTGCTGCTGCGCTTAGGTGAAGACCCCAGACTGTTAGCCCTTAAGATGAAGAGGTGAATACTGTATGGTCAGTAGGAGATGCTCAGTCCGGGTCATGTGTCACCAAGGCAGGTGTAACCTGTTTAATGCTTGTTGAGGTACTGGGGGGGGGGTCGCCACTAGGATGGTGCCAGTGCGGAGGGCCCTCGCTCCAGGTTAAGACCAATTCACCGCATTGGGGGCAAGATGATGTGCATACATGGGAGTGGTGGTACTAGACCCCACCCCCCTGCGGGAGGGGTGGAGATGTTATGCAATGTCACAAAGTAATTCCAACAGCTTATGTATATTTGTAAATTGGTGTATAGTATTGAGTGATGTGTGTGTTTAATAAATGTACTCTTACTTTTATAAAGCAAAGTACAGACTGGACAATCAATTATTGAGTGTTATTTTTGCGCACCTGCAAATGGCGATTACTAGCCCACAACACCTCCCTTGAGTAAGCCTCAGACTGCTCTGCAACGCTACCCTCTGAGAGTCAGGCGCTGCCCTAGGGTGTTTGGTTCCCAGTGAAGGACAAATGTGTCATGTTATTTGTGCAGGCCTCACAGATACTGCCTCGTTTAGCAACACTAGTGAGTCGGTGGTATCCAGCCCACACCGGATAGAATATTTGGCTGCATCTCAGCCTTCCACAAGGGCTTGGCAGAGTTTGGCCCGTACCTCCAACGGACACTCTGGCAGCACTTCCGCAACCGTCTCCCACAGAGAGTAGGTGTAGCGGCCCAAGAGACATGCGGTGTTGGAAGACCGCAGTCCCAGACAAAGGGAGGAGAAGATCTTTTTACCGTACTGCTCGTACCTCTTGGATTCCCTGTCCGGCGGAGCCGACGGGAATGCGGTCTGGGAATTGGAAGCCTGGATGACCAGGCTCTCGGGGGTGGGGTGGGTGGACAGGAAACATGGGTCGCCCGGGGCAGGGCGGTGGCGTCTGGCCACGTTCCTATCTACGGGCGAACCCGTAGCGGGCCTGGACCAAGTGCCCACAAGAACGTCGGACAAGGCCTCATTAAACGGCAGCAGAGGCTCGGCTGAGCATGACTGCGGTTTAAGGACCTCAGTGAGGATGTTAGTCCTCATGGCCGCGACGGGGAGCTCAAGGCCCAAGGCATTGGCTGCCCTCATCAACACCACACTGTAGGTTGCCCCTTCCTCCGAAGACAAAACCAGTGTCTGGTGAGGTGTCCAGACCACTGGCATCCCCAAGTTCACCTGTCCAGTCTTCTTGAGACTGACACTCTCGGGTCATAGGGCTCAGACCCCTCCCAACACTCATCTTCACCCATCCCCTGATAGTCAGGGTCGACAAACGATGAGGCCGGTTCATAGAAGCTAAACTCTCCAAGCGGCGTCTAAAGCGGAGCCCAGCGGCGCCGTTCCGACGCCGCCAGAGGACGGCGCCGAAGGTGACACCTGACGGACCGACGCCGGGGGGGTCGTAAGGTCCACCGGCGACGACCTGGATCCCGAAGCGGATCCAGTGGGGTCCTGCGGCGCCGGGCCCGAAGGCACCAGCGGCATCGGGGCCGAAGCCCCCGACCCGCTAGGGGCCCCAGGCGGGTCCGCTGTGCCAGGAGGTGCCGCGGAGCCAGTCGGAGGAGAAAGGGACCTCATGGCCACGAGGAAGCGCTCGATCTCCTCCGGCGTCGCGTCTCGCCCAGGGACCGGAGGGTGTGGAGCTGGACGCGGCGCCCGTGACTCAGACGGAGCCGCGTGGGCGGTGCCACCCGAACCCCCGGCCGCGTCGCACGAGCGTCAGGGGGGGTGGGGGGGAGTCAGAAGAGCGAAGACGCCTCTTCGACTTCTTGTGTTTCTTACCTGACGACGACTTCGACCGGAGGAGTGGTGCCGACTCTCGGAGCTGTGGTGGCTCCGACCCCGCGACCTGTCCCTCGACCTCCCGTGGGACCGGGACCTCTCGCGGCGCGGGGCTGACTCCCGGAGTTCGAGTCGCCTGCGGGACTGCTCCCGCCTGGCTTTCGAAGACAGGGCCCGGCAGGTGGGGCAGGTCTTGTCGTCGACGCCGAGACAGAGTAGACACCGACGGTGAAGATCCGTGACAGACATCGTGCGGTCGCAATCCTCGTAGTGCTTGAATCCAGGCATCCCTATGGCACCGATCGCAGTCGTTCGACTTCGAAAAGATGATCAAAATGATCCAAAAAGTTAGTCAAAAAGTGACTAGAAGTACCGCTTTTTCCAGATCTGCGCTTGTTGGCGCAGAAAAAAGAAGAACTGACGTCAGTACGCGGAGGCGGCGTCTAAGTACTCCGATGACGTCATCACGGCGCTTACGATGCCGACGACGGACGCGGAGCAGACGCCTACCGACGCGCAAGGGTACTGCTACGCAAAAATTTCCGGATCCAGTCTGACGCCTGGGGATATTCTAAGGTAAGGAATCTATCACGAACGGGTCTCTTTTGATTAACAAATCTCTTCCATTTAGCTGCATAGCACGCTCGTGTGGTTGGTCGTCTTGCCTCCCTAATGATGTTCATGCAGTCTGGGGGCAAGTTAAGGTATCCAAACTCTAAGACCTCAGGAGCCAGATCGCTAGGTTCATCTGATTGGGATCTGGGTGGCTGATTTCTCCATGGTTCGGAGTTAGAAGATGGGGTGCAAGGCACAGTCGTTGATGAGGAATTACTGAAAGTTCTAGGAACGTTGTGTACCACGGTTGTATGGGAGCAACTAGGATCAGCGTGAGTGAGTGTTGCTGCAGTTTGCATGCCACCAGCGGGATCAGCGGTGCTGGGGGAAAAGCGTACGCAAATCTGCCAGACCAGTTCCTCCATATCGCATTGCCCTGTGACAACGGATGTGGGAACCTGGAGGAAAAGTACTGGCATTTGGAGTTTTCTTTTGTGGCAAAGGTCTATTTCTGGGTGACCCCACTCTTCGAAGAATGGCTGGAGAACTTGGGGGTGAATCGCCCATTCGTGTAGTTGTTGGCTGTGCCTGCTGAACAGGTCTGCTATCTGATTGTCTTTCCCTAGAAGGTGTTCTGCTAGGAGAAAAATGTGTTTCTGAATTGCCCACTTCCATATGCTCTGTGCCAGGTGGGACAGCTGTGGAGTGTGTGTTCCTCCCTGTTTCTGGATATAGTACATTGCGGTCATGTCCGTCCGGATCAACACCGTCTTGCTGTACAAGTATTTCTGAAATGCTTTTAGGGATAGGAATATCGCTAGCAACTAGTTGGTTGATGTGCAGCTTTTTCTATTTGTTTGTCCAGAGCCCTTGTACTGTGTATTGAAGTAGATGGGCTCCCCAGCCTGTCAGTGATGCGTCCGCTGTTAGTACTAATTGTGGAACCGGCTCTTGGAACAGTCGCCCCTTGGAAAGGTTTTGTGGGTTCCACCACTGCATTGAGTTGTGAGCGCGACTGTCCACCAACACTAGGTCTTTTAGTTGTCCTCGAGCCTGGTTCCATTGCATACTAGGCATTCTTGTAATGGGCGCATTTTGAGTCTGGCATGGGGAACAATTAATATGCAGGAGGCCATCATGCCTATGAGCTGCATAAAGACTCGAGCTGGCAGAGAGTGTTGTGGTAGGAATTTGCGAATGAGCATCTACATGCTGGCTATGAGCATCTACATGCTGGCTATCCTTGCTGAGTTTGTATATGCCTTTGCCACTGAGGTATTTATAGTGGCTCCCAGGTATTGCTGTGTGTGGGATGGTTGCAGATGCGATTTTGGGTAGTTGATTGACAACCCTAGGCTATGTAGCAACTGAAGTGTTTGAGACGTGTTTATTGCACACTGTTGGTAAGATTTTGCTTGTATTAGCCAATCGTCCAGATAAGGGTACACATGGATGTGTTGCCTTCTGAGATGTGCTGCTACTGTCGCTAAGCATTTTGTAAACACTCTTGGAGCCGCGGTAACCCCGAAAGGCAAAACCTTGAATTGGTAGTGTTGACCTTCTATTGTGAACCTGAGATATTTTCTGTGGGCTGGATGGGTGGGTATGTGAAAATACGCATCTTTGAGGTCTAGTGTTGCTAGGAAATCTCCTTGTTGTAGCAAGGGGAGAACTTGCTGTAGTGTGATCATATGGCAGGGCTCCGATAGTATATATTGATTCAGGGGTCTGAGATCCAATATTGGTCGGAGGGAACTGTCCTTTTTGGGAATTAGAAAGTATAGGGATATACTCCTGTCCCTTGCTGGTAGAAAGGGACTTGCTCTATGGCCCCCTTTTCCAGCATGCATTTCACCTCTTGTTGGAGCAGGGTGATGTGTTCCGTGGACATAGGACGATGTCTGGGTGGTATGTTTGGTGGTGTAGAAGTCAGTTCTAGGCAATAACCAAACTGGATAATTTCTCTCACCCACCTGTCCGTGGTAGTTGCGTGCCAGACAGGTAGGAACTGTTGAAGTCTGCCTCCGACCGGTGTTAGGTGGTCAGGAGGTAGCGTGATGAAGTCACTGTTTTGTGGCAGTGGAGGCTCTGGTGTTATTGCCTCCACGTCCTCTTCCCTTATTATTGTTGCCCCTATAACCTCCTCTGTGTTCTTGTTGACGGAACCTTGTGTGTTACCTTTGCATGAGGCAGATGTTTGCGAGGTATTTCCTCGTGTAGTTGCTCTGTATGAGGAGCGTCGAAAGGAGCCTCTATGTTGCTGAAATTGCAATGCCCCCATTGATTTTGCGGTTTCTGTGTCTTTTTTATCCAAAATGGTGTCGACAGCAGGCCCGAATAGAAAGTCCTGATTGACTGGTTGGGTAAGAATGGTGGACTGTACCTCGTTCTTAAAACCAGAAATATGCAGCCATGCATGTCTGCGTAGTAAGATGCTAGTGTTAATTGACCTAGCTGCGGTGTCTGCTGCGTCAAGCGCACATTTGATGGAGGCGTTTGTTATGAATTTTCCCTCTTGTATGAGGTCATCAGCTTGTGCTTTAAAAGGCTCAGGAAGGTGTTGCATTAGGCTTTCGAGCTGATCATAATGCGCCCTGTCGTAACGAGCCAGTAGGGCTTGTGTATTAGCAATCCTCCATGAGTTGGAGGGGGTGATGCTACCCTTTTGCCTGATGCCTCTAGTATTTTTGATTCTTTATCAGGGGGAGGTGCTTCCCCTGTTTGGGAGTTGGCCCTTTTACGTGCGTTGGCCACTACCAGTGAGTCTAGTGGTAACTGCCCTCTGATGTAAGTGGGGTCTGTAGGAGCTGCCCTATTATACTTTTCTATTCTGGGATTGTTTACCCGTGCCCTGGCTTTATCCTTAAATATGTCAGGTGCGTGTTTTAACACTCCCTTTAACATGGGGAGTGTTCTGACACTTTTTTCTGAAGTAGGGAAGGTGTCAAATAAGAAGTCTTCTTCGACAGGGTCATTATGTATGTCTACCTGGTGGTATTGTGCTGCCCTGTCTATGAGTTGATTGAAGACTATGGTGTCATCAGTAGGTGACGGCTTAGTTGGGTAAGAGGGTACATCAGGGATGGGATGGGTGTTGTAAGGGTCTGTTGGCTCCTCCCATGGTTCCTCTTGTGGTTGAGGATCTTGTGGGAAATCATATTGAGGCTTTGGCTCGTCCCCCATGTTACCCTCATTGACCCCGTGGTGAGAAGGAGAGTAAGGAGCAAAAGGTGTGGTAGGCATGATAGGCTGAAAAGGGATGAAGGGTCTAGAGGGTGAAGTCCCAAAGTCCTTTTTAGTTAATGGAATAGGGGAATGAGAGCCAGTGTCCAGTGGGTTCTTTCCTGTGCAGGATGGTAACTTTACCAGTGTCTGGATTAATATATATCTTTGCCTGGTCGTCTGATGGATCTGGGTGGAAGAGTTCTTCCTCTACAGTCCTAGGTTGAGTGTTAGACTTTTTGGAGTCGGTAACGCTCTGTTTTTCGACGACTTTTGGTGTTTCACTGGTTTTCTTCGGCTTGGGCCCTTTTTTCGGGTTGACGAGTGATTTGGGGTTGACCGGAACATTCGGCTCAACACTTTGTGTGCTCTGCAGGCTTATTGGGTTGTGTCCTTTTCCGAGTCTATGTTCTTTTTCGGATCGACTGGTGTCTTCGGAGCACTTATCTTTGGGTCGGCAGGTTTTCCCGGCCGTGCTACGGGCTTCGGTACAGCACCCTTTTTGTCGGCGACCTTTGCCGGGTCGACGGATTTTGGAACCGTAGGCTTGTTCGGGTCGGCGACCCTTTGGTTCGGCACCCTTTGGTTCGACGCCCTTTGGCTGCGTGCCCTTGTTCGGTTCGACTACCTTTTTGGGGTCGACAGTTTTTGGCTGAGCGGCCTTCTTGTGGTCGACAGCCTTCTTCGGCTCGACGCTTTTGGGCTGTATGGCCTTTTTCGGTTCGAGGCCATTCGGGTCGACAAACTTTTTTGGCTCTGGAACCTTCTTCGGGACGATGGTACTGGGCCCCGGGGTTTCTGAAGGTTTCGGAGCCGAGCCGGATGGCGGGGCCGGCGAAACTTTTTTATGATCTTGGCTAAGGCCTTTTGGTGATGCCTCGACCGGAGCCTTTGGTAACGGGCTAGTTGGTGTCAGGGGCAGAGTACTCACGATTTGCCCCGGTGGGATGTCGTCATCGGAGTCCGAGTAGTCCTCAACCGTGACTATCTCTAGGTCAGAGTCTGGAGTTTCCAGTAGTTCCTGGTCATCATCGAAGATGTTGTCCGGTTCCGGTGCCTGTCGCTGCATCCCTTACCTAGCGGCCCGTAGGATCCGTATGGTTTTCTTCGACCGAAACGGGGCACAGGCCGGGCAGGTTTCTTCCCTATGGTCTGGGAAAAGGCAATTGTTGCATACTGAGTGTTTGTCAGTATGTGGGAACTTGGAGTGGCATTGTGGGCACCTTTTAAATGGGCTTCTTTCCATCGATGGTAGGCTCACGTGGTGTCGAAAAAGCCCAACGGCCCGCGTCGACGGCCGAGTCGAGATGGAAAGCTGGATCGAGTAGAGAGGTACCGAACGAGAACAATACCGTCGAAGGCCTTTTGGCCTTTAGAAAAGTTTTGTTTTCGATTCCAAAGTTGGAGTATAGGGTTAAGCATCCAAACCCAATGGCGGAAAAAAACAATCTGAGGATGGAGAAGATGCCCATGCGCACTGTAGTCCAGGGGAGGAGTCACCTATCTCGTGATACTTCTAGGACTCTTCCAAGACAACAAAGTGCAATCATCCAGACCAAACACTAGGCGGCGATCTATGCACCGATATGATTTCAGCGGCCCACATGCCTCGAACATAGAACTTTAAACATCTCCCGATGTCAATGGTGTGCAATGCCCTTCCCGCAGGGTATTCCGGATTAGGAAAAAATGTCCTTAAGATGACTGGCTCGTTCAGGTGAAAATCCGAAGGCACCTTGGGCATAAATTGTGGGTTTGTTGGTAGCACTACTGAATTAGACGTTAACTGTAAGAAAGGTGAATGGACAGTGAAAGCCTGGGCATCACTGACTCTTCTAGATGAAGTCAAAGCCAACAACAGAGACACTTTCCATGTTAGGAATTTCAAATCCACTTTGTGTATTGGTTCAAAAGGGTGGCGCATGAGCTGCGCTAACACTATATTGAGATGCCATGATGGAGGTAGACGTACCGTAGGAAACCTTCTGAAAAGTCCTTTAAAGAACTGCTGTATTATTCTTGAAGAGTCTTGACGGTACCTTGAAATGGCTGCTAGGAAAACCTTTAGTGTTGCGTGAGATAAACCTGATCTTGCCAGGTGTAAGAAAAAAGGCAATATCTAAGTGTAGTTTTTGGTGTGGAACTACTGATTGTAGGAAGGTAGATCCCTGACTATGGTTGCCCCCAGCTTTTTGCCTGGTGTTTTGCTGGTTTTCTGACTTAGTTGACCTGGGGCCCTGCTATTCAGGACCCCAGGCCTACTGCTCTCTGTAAAATGGATTCCATGTACCTTAGGTACATATCTAATTGGATACTGAGTCACCTTATCAGTCCCTGTACAGTGTACCTTAGGTACCCAGGGCATAGGTGTACCCAGGGCCTACCAGGGGCTGCAGCATGTATTATGCCACCCCTGGCTGGCCATCCAAACCTGACACAACTGGCTGCACGACAGCTGGGGCAAGGTGGTGTAATCACCCTTTGCTTTAGATATAGTATTCCTATATCTAACCCTAAAATGGACACATATATTCCTATCAGTCACTCCTATGGCAGGCCTTAACAATCCTGAAGGCAGAGTGCTTGGAATAATGTGAAATGGTGCTCTGGCATGAGCTGAGCCCGTTTGCAGCTTGCGGAACAAAGTCCTAATAGCTGTTCCATGATAACGCGTACCATATACTCTTAAGTGCATTATAATCCTCGCTGTTATATGCCAACTCTGGTATCGCTTTATCAAAACATGTCGAGTAAGGTGTCATACGAATTGGAATACTAACCCCTCGCCAATTCTGGCGACGGGGTTAGCATTCCACCCTCTTAGAGGGACACGACATGTTGGTAACCTGTAACCCCGGTTAAAGTCAGACAGAGCCTTAGCTCCACAAAATGGATGCTGCCACCGAGACACAAGTCTGCCCTCCTGCTGCTGGGAGTCCTCCCAGCGCGGGAGGCAAGGACAAAGGGTTTCCTGCCAGGGGCGGTGCCAGCACCGTCCCAGACAGGATTTTGTGTATTCTAGGTAGGCAGGGCTTAAGATCAAGATCAAGACTGCCCAGCTCGACGAGAACCGGCTTCCCTGGCACCTCTGACCTCTACCTACATCATCAGCCCAGCTGAGATCCGTGGGTGTGACGAGACCGCGAGGGACCGGCCATCTTCAAGACTGCACGACGCTTGCCCAGCACGACTACTGAGGGATCCTCACGTGAGTGCTTTGGGGTCCGAGAAGCCCCAACCCTGAGCAGCTCCAGCACCGAAGTCCAGCCCCCTTGCATCCACGAGATCTGCGTGGGGCCCTTCTGCTCTTTGCTGCTCACCGCGTTGTTCAGGTCACTTGCCCGTTGGCTAGTGGCCCTTCTGACGACGAACTACGACGACAACACCGCTGGTCTGGTTGCTCCAGACTGGCCCTTGCTCCCCTCCAGAAGAGGAGCACCCTGGACCCTCCTGGTCCACTCAAGACGCCCTTTTAGGTCCACCGCGTGGGCCTTGCATTTGCCAAGACTTGTTGCCCAATCCTGGGTCCAGCGACGTCGACAGCAGAGACCTTCGTGGGACAGCTCGCACCTCCATCCTGGTCGCCGACAACGCCTCCTGGTCCGAGAGACTGCAGAGCCCAGCAGCGCCCACTCACCTGGTCGAGGCGACTTCGCCCGGTGCCACTCTGGTACCCATCTAATCACTGGCTAGTGATTCAGAACTTGGTCCCCTCTGCTTTCAGGTCTTCCTCTTCCCTGATCCACGCTTGGATCACCACTAACTTTTCTTCACTGGCCGCCTGCCAGCAACTTCTTTCTTCAGGCTCCTGGTTCGTCAACGAGGGTTTCCGACGTGACTTCGACCCTATGCAGCCGCAGCCCCTGGGCAAGGTAAACCGAGTACTCCGGTGCTCCAGCATAGTCCAACACTCCTAGTGTTCGGATCCACTCTTGTTTTCGACCCACCTAGTCGGGTTCGCCCGAGAACAGTAACTTTGCAACTGCTAGCTTCCATAGACTTTTTCCCGCCTTACGCGTGAGAGTTCCCACTCTGCACACGACGTCCACAGGCCTCCTGCACCTACTCCCAGTGTTTAGAATTGTAGGCCTAGCGATTCCTGAGTCTAGAAAAGTATTACTTACCTGCTAGCAAGTTCGCATTCCACTTACTGAGTATATGGTTTTTCGTGCCCCTAGGGCATGTGTAAATTGTGCGACTTAAAGTATTTTCGTAAGAGTTTTGTTGTGTGCTTAGCTCCCTGACTCATAAAGAGTTCAGGGTAGTCTTGTTATAAATAAATATCTGTTTATTTTCATAACAACTTGTGTGGTGTCCTTTCACTTGGTGTTCAAGGGGTAATGTGATGGTAAAACAGCTGGCTTAACACGCCCTCTAGAGTCTTAGCCTTAGATTGCTCGTATCCATGCTACTAGGATAGCTGGTCTATAAGGTTGACTTACAACCAATCATCAATAAGGGTTGTTTGGACTGATACATAGTGATCACTAGAATAGTGAGCACTGCATATCAGGCCAACTTCTCACACTGATCACTCCAACAGGGTTGTGAACTAGGGTTGATGAGTCCAAGTGGGAGCAACTAGAAAGTGTCAGGTAGTGCTGTTTGAGCTTCCGAACCACTAATGGAATGAGTGGGAGAGGCAGAAAAGCATAGGCAAATATTTTTGACCAGTATATCCATAGTGCATTGCCTTTGGACAATGAGTGTGGATACCTGGATGCGAAGTTTGGGCATTTTGCGTTTAGGTGTGTGGCGAACATATCTATCTCTGGGAAGCCCAACATTTGAAAGAATCGGAGAAGAACCTTCGTGGATCTGGCATCTTTGACGACTGAGCAGATCTGCAATCTGGTTGTTTACTCCTGGAAGGTGTTCTGCAAGGAGATACATTTTGTGAGTTAATCGCCCATCTCCAGATGGTTTGAGCTAGTTGTGACAGCTGGAGGGTGTGTCCCCTCCCTGTTTTTGTATGTAGTACATTGCTGTCCTGTTGACTGTACGTATTAGGAAAGCTTTGCTTACTAGATGAAGTTCAAACATGCCCTGAATGGTATGTTTTTGGAGATAAGCTCCCCCAGCCAGTAAGAGATACATCTGTTATTACTATGTGTGGCACTGGATCGGTGAAGGGCCTCCCTTTTGAAAGATGTGTATTGCCCCACATCAGAGAGCGATGGGCGCGTAAGTTCACCAACACCAGATCTGATAACCGACCCTGAGCCTGGTTCCATTGACGTTCTAAACATTCTTGGAGAAGACGCATTTGAAGTCTTGCGTAAGGTACAATTAAGATGCAAGACACCATCATTCCTAGTAATTGCATGAACACTCAAGCTGGTAATGAGTGTTGGGGCCGAAACAGATTAGAGTCAGTATATTGCAGATTCTGGCCCGGTTGGGACACGCTAGAGCTTTTTGAGTGTTTGTGGCTCCTAGATACACCTGTATGTTGGATGGTTGTAGATGAGACTTGTTCAGGTTTACGGTGAACCCATGTTTGTGGAGTAGTTTCACTGTTTTTTTGTGTGTGGTATAGACAGCTTTTTTGCGAGCTGGCTTTTATGAGCCAGTCGTCTAGGTATGGGAAAACTTGAATTTTTTGTCTTCGCAGATAAGTTGCGACTACTGCCAAGCACTTTGTGAAAACCCTGGGTGCAGTAGTTACTCCGAATGGGAGGACCTTGAATTGATCATGCTGACCCTCTACCACAAACCGGAGGTATTTGCGGTGAGCAGGGTGTATGGGAATATGGAAATAGGTGTCTTTAAAGTCCAGAGTGGATAGAAAGTCGACTTTTTGAAGTAGTGGGAGCACTTGCTGAAGTCTGATCATGTGAAAGTGGTCCGACAATGTATAGATATATGTCTGAGGTCTAGCATCGGCCTGAGAGAACCAACTTTTTTGGTAATTACAAACAGGGAGTATACCACGGTCCCTTGGTATATTAAGGGTATTGGCTCTATAGCATGTTTTTCCAACAGAGAGAACCTCCTGCATGAGGAGGGTGATATATTCTTCTGACATTGCATGTGTTCTTGGAGGAATATTTGGGGAATGTCTGTAAGCTTAATGCAGTAACCATATTGGTTAATTTATGGTACCCACTTGTCTGAGGTGATTGAATTCCAGACAGGTAGGTATTGCGAGACGCGCGCCCCCCCCCCCCCCCGACAGGAGTGGAATGACTGGGGGAACCTGAAGGAAGTCACGGTTTGTTTGCAGGGGAAGTGCGTGTGGAGTTGCCTCTGCCTCTTCCCTTTCTGTTGTCACCTCTAAAATAGCCTCTTGATGAGGGGGATTGGTATTACCCTTGTAAGAGGTAGAGGGAGTTTCTGTGGATACAGTTTTGGAATCACCCCTGTAAAAGGAGCGATGAAAGGAACCCCTATTTGAAGATGACTGCAAAGTCCCTATGGGCTTTGTGACCGCCGTGACTTTTTTCATTTTCTCCAGCGAGGTATCAACTGCTGGGCCAAAGAGATGTTCTTTGTCAAATGGTTGATTGAGAATAGAGGTTTGCACCTCATGCTTGAATCCTGAGATTTTCAACCAAACATGCCTGCGTAGTAGTACGCTAGTGTTTACTGCACGAGCTGCCGTGTCTGCTGCATCTAGGGCACATCTGATGGAAGTATTAGTAATGAGTCTGCCTTAATGGATAAGATTATTAGCACTCGCCTTATGCTCGTCAGGGAGAAATTGCATGAGCCCTATCGTACCGGGCCAACAAAGATGATCGGCAGCTTGGGAAGCTACTCTTTTGCCAGAGGCATCAATTAGCTTGGACTACTTGTCAGGAGGAGGGTCCTCACCTATGGTCTGAGAGTTAGCTCTCTTGCAAGCGCTGGAAGCCACAAGAGAGTCTAGGGGCCACTGACCTTTGATGTAAGTGGGGTCAATAGTTGCAGGTTTATATATTTTCTTCACCCTAGGTGTCATTATGCTTGCTCTCACAGGATCTTTGAATATTTCATCTGCGTGCTTTAACTTTCCTTTAAGCACTGGCAGTGTGAGTCGCTTTCTGAGTGGAACTTAGGGTCTCAAATAGAAAGTCCTCTTCTAATGGCTCCTTATGCAGCCCCACCCAGTGATATTAAGCAGCCCTGTTAAGTAGCCCAATATATCCAATGTTACCATCCAGTGGCAAGGGTCCGGATGGATATAGATCAGGGTCATTATCCGTGTTTGGGTCAGTGTGATAATCCTCCCAGGGGTCAGTGTCCTGTGGCCTATCTTGATCCTCATTCCCATCCCAGACATCCTGTGCGTCAGGTGATAGTAGTGGTGGTGATTAATTTGTGGGTGTAATGAGTAAGTTAGGATCAGTAGGGGAAAGAGGTGGAATGTACGGTGGAGAATGGTTAGTACACACACTTTTCCTTTTGAGAGGAATGTGGTAATCCTCTAGCTGGTCTATTTTCCATTTTTTTGGAAGGGTGGCCTAGATATGTCCTGTTTCTGGGTTTGTCACCAGCTATTTCTGCTTCGGATCAGACGGCATGGCATCGGGCCGAGGCTCTTTGTCCTTACTTGCCGGTTTTGGCGCCGAAGGTGTAATTTTCGATTACGATGGGATTGACACTAAGATATTTTGGTTTGGCTTTCGGGGCCGAAGGTGTTGGTTGGGCACTGATATGGGGCCAGACTCGAGCCAGAAGGCTTTTCTTTGTGTTTCAGTGCCGGACCCAGGGACGTCCAAAACCTTTAGTCAGTTACGACCTTGAACCTAAGGCAGAGGAGGGACCAGAGCCTTTTTCTTTGTTTGTTGAGGAGCCATGGGGATATTTTTACTCACGGTACGTTGAGCCGAAGTAACCTGCGCCTCTTCTTCCATGTTGCAGTCTGCTTCGGACACAGATATGTTGTTCTTCCTCGGCTCCTTGAGCGTGATGTTCTGTGCTGGAATATTCACAGAGGATGTCCGGTGCGGAGCCGCCTTGATGTTGTATCTAGTGACGTGGTGCCAGACAGTCACAAAGTGTCTTCTTCGACTGAAATTATTGGCATGTGTCGCAGTCTTTCCCGTTGTGTTATGGACACAGGCAGAGGTTGCACTCTTGTGCAAGTCAGTACGTGGAAATTTAGCACAACACCCTAGGTACAGTTTGAAAGGAGTCCGTTCTATCGACTGCTAGTGCTGTCAGAGCGGGTAGGCCAGATGGCCCACCACGAGTTTTCCGATCGAAGTGGTCTTGAGTTGAGACTATACGCGAAGAATGGGAAACCACGATCGATAATATCAATGGTACTGGACTGCGCGTCGGAGGGGTCCGAGAAACGGTGCCGAAGCGGAGCGCAGCAATACACATCAGAACCTGATGGCGGAAAAAATCTAAAGACGGAGTCGATGCCCATGTGCACTATCACCAAAAGGAGTCACCACCCTACCTCCTGACTGGAAAGAAGACTTCTCAAAAAAACAAAGTGCAAACATCTGGACCCAACACCAGATTGCGAGCTATGCATGATCTACAGCTCACATGCCTTTTAACATTCTTTTAGTGTTTTTATTTTCTAGAACCAAGCAAGCCTGGCACAGGTAAGCAATACATACTTTACAGTAGTAATGCAGTTTGTAAACAGTTTGAATTGCAATTGCATAGAAGGTTACTTTACAGATGACTTTTCTTACAGAGTGCAGTATACCTGGATACTGCACTGCGACATTTCCTGTAAACAGGTAAGTAAAAGCGTTTTTGTTATTTAGTTACAGTTTTAAAGGGTTTCATAGATTTTACAACTCCACACTTGGAAAGTTTTCACAGAATAACAGTGAATGTTATCCTATGAGGAAAGTAGGGTAATCGGTTCAAAGGTAAGTAATCGGTTGTGGGAGTTGGTATTCTGAGGGTAGACTCAGGGGCCCCCCAGAGTCAAGGATGAACTCTTGTTACACCCTCAGCTGCACTAGGGCGGCTCGGTGGAGAGTGCTGAGGCCCAGCGTTATCCAATACAGGATAGGGGGCCTCCGGTTGGTGGGTGCCGACTAGCAGGTCACTGTGTTGTGGGAGCAAAGCTCCTGGACTTAACCTTAGGGCTTTCAATGGGGAGTCTCCGGTTTGCAAACAATGCAGGCTCGGGGACGAAGCTCTTCTGGGTGCGACCACCACTTGGAGAGGTAATTTGGGATGCTGGGGGTTGGTTAGGCACCCTCGGTTGGGCCACCCAAGGCCATGGATCTTCGGGTGTAGGGTTGTCTTTTAGGGTCAGATCTTACCAGCTCCTGGTCACGGTTGCGGGGACCTTCTGGTTTGAGAATGCAGGTGTCGGCAGGTTAGGGGCCCCCGGATCTCTGGTCAGGATCGGCGGGGAAACCTCTTGGTGTTGAGCCACTCGGGCCATGGATGTCAGGTGCACACTCGCAGACTTTGCCGGACATAGAGTCTGTTGGTGAACCAATCGGGTTTTCGCGGGAGACAGTCTTTTCTTTTGAAGGCAGGTCAGGTCCTCAGGATTCTTGAGGCTGCTGGATGTGCTAGAGTTTCGCTTTTGCAGGTTCGAGGTGGGGACAGGCCAGTAGGGCTGGGGCCAAGTCAGTGGGCGTCCTCTTGTTAGGTCCGGCACGGCAGTTCGATCCTTTCTATTGGTTTGTCTGCCGAAACAAGGTTCAGCGGTGCCCCTAAATACTAGATTTAGGGGCGTTACAGTTGGGTAAAAGGCTGGCACCAATGGGTTCCTTCCCTGGGGTGGGTACACCCCCTATTATACCACCCTCCAGTGGGAGGGGGCATAAGCTTTACCCAGGTTGTCTGGGTCTCTCACATCTGCCAGGTGAAGACTGATCCCTGAGCACTGATGTAATTGCCGCAAATAATTGGCAATGAAACATGTCGGCCTTTCCTAACTGAAATGGTCTAACATACAAGTTACTTGTGTAACGATATATCTGTAAGAGACATAAGTTAGTGACCGATTCCTTACCTTAGAATATCCACAGGCGTCAGACTGGACCTGGAAAGTTTTTTCGTCAACAGTACCCCTGCGCGTCGGGAGGCGTCGTCGTACGGCTCTGCGTACGTCGCTGGCATCATAGTCGCCGGCATCATAGTCGCCGAGATGACGTCGATGGAGCTACTTAGAAGAGCGCGGACGTCAGTTCTGTACACGACTTTCCACACCAGGAACGCAGAGCCATGCAAGATACTGACCACTGGTGCATTGAAACTAGGGCCCTGAAAGGGATGACCTTAACCACAGAAATCAATTCGCAGAACGGGGAGGATGGGTGAGGCGGTAAGGAATCGATCACTAACTAATGTCTCTTACAGATTGTGAGAAGTTGGCCTGATGTGCAGTGCTCACTATTCTAGTGATCACTATGTATCAGTCCAAACAACCCTTATTGATGATTGGTTGTAAGTCAACCTTATAGACCAGCTATCCTAGTAGCATGGATACGAGCAGTCTAAGGCTAAGACTCTAGAGGGCGTGTTAAGCCAGCTGTTTTACCATCACATTACCCCTTGAACACCCAGTGAAAGGACACCACACAAGTGTTATGAAAATAAACAGTGTATTTATTAGAATCACAACAACCCTGTACTCTTTATGAGGACAGGGTGCTAAGCACACAACAAAACTCTTACGAAAATACTTAAGTTAGCACAGTATATACAAATGCCCGAGGGGCACGAAAAACCATATACTCTCAAAGTGGAATGCGAAATTACTAGCAGGTAAGTACAGTACTAATAGGCTTTGGAATCGCTAGGACTTGACTAGGGAATCGTTTGATTACTTCTAGGAGGCCTAGGGGACTCGGGTGCAGAGTGTGCACTCTCACGCGGGATGCGGGACAAAGTCTATGGTAGCTAGTAACGCTAAAGTTAGTGTTCACGGGCGAACCCGACCTGGTAGGGAGAAAACGACAGTGGATCCTGACCCTTGGATAGTGAGGCTATGCTGGGGCACCGAAATGCCGAAGTTACCTAGCCCAGGGGCTGCAGCTGCATATGTCTCAAAAGACGTCGGGAATCCTCGTTGCCGGACCAGGAGCCTGGAAGGAAGATGCTGGCAGGCGACCAGTTGAAGATAGTTCGAGTTGATCCAAGCCTGGATCTGGAAGATGGATGACACCTGAAAGCAGAGGGGACCAAGTTCGTGACTACTAGCCAGTAGTCAGTGGGCACCAGGAGGGCACCGGATGGTAGTCACCTCGACTAGGTGAGTGGGCGACGCTGGCTCTGCAGATCTCACGGACCAGGAGGCGTTGTCGGCGACCAGGATGGAGAGGCGAGCTGTCCCACGATGGATGAAGCTGTCGGCGTCGAAGTACCCGGATTGGGCAACAAAGCCTTGGCTAATTCAAGCCCACGCGGTGGACTCAAAATGGCGTCTTGAGTGGACCAGGAGGGTCCGGGGTGCTCCTCTTCTGGAAGGGAGCAAGGGCCAGTCTGGAGCAACCAGACCAGCAGCAGTGATGTCGTCAGGCGTCGTTCAGAAGGCCACAAGCCAGCGGGCTAGTAGCCAAATAACGCGGTGAGCAGCAAAAAGCAGAAGGGCCCCACGCCGATCGTGGAGATGCTGGGGGGCTGCTCTTCGGTGCTGGAGCTGCTCAGGGTTGGGGCTTCTCGGACCCCAAAGCACTCGCCAGGAAATTACTCGGCGGGCTTGCTGTGCAGAAGTCGTGCAGTCTTGGCAATAGTCGGTCCCTTGAGGTCTCGTCGCACTCACGGTTCTCAGCTTGGCTGTAGAGGTGAGTAGAGGTCGGAGGTGCCAGGGAAGCCGGGTCTTGTCGAGCTGGGCAGTCGGATTCCGGAGGAAGGACTCACAGCAGACCGCAGTGTTCTTGCGATGGTGCCTGCGGATGCAGGGTGACTACTCCTTAGTCACAAGGGAGAAATCTTAGGAAGAAGTCTTGAGTTCCTTTTGTGGAAAGTAGGTTCAGGATTCAAAGATGATCTAATTTGGAAGGGGGCCTGCTCCTACCTTTATCTGGGAAAAGGGGGCTGGCACGCGACTAGGTCCTGCCCTATGGGTGGGACCAGGAGGGGGGTGGTTACACCCCCTTCCTTGGCGGGCTTTTCCCCAGCTCAGGGTCTGGAGTGTCCCTGGAACTGGTTCAAGCCGGCCTATGCACAGTGAGCACCGGGGTGCCACTTGCAGTCACCTTCCTATGAAGCCCTGCCTACCTAGGATACACAAAATCCTGTCTGGGACGGTGCTGGCACCGCCCCTGGCAGGAAACCCTTTGTCCTTATCTCCTGCTGTGGGAGGACTCCCAGCAGCAGGAGGGCAGACTTGTGTCTCGGTGGCAGCATCCATTTTGTGGAGCTGAGGCTCTGTTTGACTTTAACCGGGGTTAGAGGTTACATACAGGTCGTGTCCCTCTAGAAGGGTGGAATGCTAACCCCGTCGCCAGAATTGGCGAGGGGTTAGTATTCCAATTCGCATGACACCTTACTCGACATGTTTTGATAAAGCGATACCAGAGTTGGCATATAACCGCGAGGATTATAATGCACTTAAGAGTATATGGTATGCGATATCATGGAAACGGCTAAGGGATGGATCCCGAAAGCCGCAGACAGGCTCAGCTCATGCCAGAGCACTATCTCACACGATTCCAAGCACTCTGCCTTCAGGATTGTTAAGGCCTGCCATAGGAGTGACTGATAGGAGATCTGTGTGTCCATTTTAGGGTTAGATATAGGTATACTATATCTAAAGCAAAGGGTGATTACACCACCTTGCCCCAGCTGTCAAGCAGCCAGTTGTGTCAGATTTGGATGGCCAGCCAGGGGTGGCATAATACATGCTGCAGCCCCTGGTAGGCCCTGGGTACACCTATGCCCTGGGTACCTAAGGTACACTGTACAGGGACTGATAAGGTGACTCAGTATCCAATTGGATATGTACCTAGGGTACATGGAATCCATTTTACAGAGAGAGCAGTAGGCCTGGGGTCCTGAATAGCAGGGCCCCAGGTCAACTAAGTCAGAAAACCAGCAAAACACCAGGCAAAACGTTGGGGGCAACCATAGTCAGGGATCTACCTTCCTACACAGATATATCGTTACACAAGTAACTTGTGCATCTGAAAGAGACGTTAGTGATAGATTCCTTACCTTAGAATAGATACCCCCGCAATACGATCCCCGGAGGTGGGTCTGCGAACAAGGATCACACCAGAAAGTCACGGAGAACAGAACTACCAAAGTAACTGTGTCTCCCGATTTGACTGTCAAGGCAATAATGCTTGGTAAAAGTGTGCAGCGAGGCCCACGTAGGTGCCTGACAGATGTCTCGCAGGGGGACACCATGTCCCAACGCAGTAGTAGCTGCTGTAGCCCTGGTAGAATGGGCGTGCACCCCAACCAGATGTTTTTTAGCCAGAGAATAACAGACTTTGATACACAAGATGACCCAGCCGGAGATAGTCCTCTTGTGTACGGCCCGGCCTTTCTTGGTGCCCACGTAGCCAACAAAGAGCTGGTCATCCACCCGGAACTGTTGTGTGCGTTTCAAATAGAAAGAGCGCGCACGTTTTGGGTCCAGACAGTGGAGCCTCTCTTCCTCTCTGGAAGGGTGTGGAGGCGGAAAGAAAGAGGGCAAGGTCATGGTCTGCCCAATGTGAAAAGCAGTGACTACTTTTGGCAAGAAGGAAGGACTAGTGCGAATCACAACCTTGTCCGGATGGACTGACAGAAAGGATAAGTTACTTACCTGTAATCCTAGTTCTCTTCCAGGGGTATACTCATCAAAGTCATAAGCACTGAATAGTCCCGCCCACGTGCGGGACCCCGGAGCAATAGCCAATAATATGCATATATCTACATATATATATATAAATACGCATAAAATAACCATATATATATATATATATATATATACTATGCATATACATATGCAGCCCAACATACCATACTAGGCTCAAAAACTGCCATTATTGCATGTAAAACTTTTACATTTGCTAAATAAAGACATATAAATTACATTATATGATCATTCAAAGAAGAAAACACTACCCTGGGTTTCTTTGAAACACAACCTTTATTTTCAAAGGTAAAAACAGGCAGGATCATAGAGGCAGCTTTAGCCTAGATAGGCTGCATAGTAACAGAAAAATTTGGCGCCGTGCCTTTAAGACCTCTATGAGCCTCCAGGCTCCCATCTTACACCACAGGTGACAGTTAGGTCAGTTCTTTTGGACGGCGTATAACAGTGTGATAACCGCATGGTAACATGTAAAACAGACAGTACTGGTATTCGCCCGGGGAGGAGAGTGGGTTGCTTATGACTTTGATGAGTATACCCCTGGAAGAGAACTAGGATTACAGGTAAGTAACTTATCCTTCTCTTCCAGGGGATACTCATCAATAGTCATAAGCACTGCATAGAGTAGCAAGCCCATCCCATACCCTGCGGACGAATACCAGACTCTCTAAACAGTATACCAATATATATTACCCAAACAAATTCCTCAGGGATGCTTGACCAACTTGAGCATCCGCCTGAGTATCAGAATCAAGGCAGTAATGGCGAGCAAAGGTATGAACCGAACGCCACGTAGCTGCCTTACAAATTTCAAGAACAGGGACATTTTTAAGCATTGCTATAGTAGCAGCCTTTCCTCTAGTGGAATGCGCTCTCGGTTTGCCCGGGAGCTGTTTCCGTGCCAACTGATAAGATAACACAATGCATGTCACAATCCATCTAGAAATGGACCTCTTAGACTCAGGCAAGCCCATATTCGGAAGACCGTAGTTCACAAACAAATGATCAGACTTTCTAACACTCTTAGTTTTATCAAGATAGAATTTAAAAACTCTTTTTAAGTCCAAAGAGTGTAGAGCTTTTTCAGCTGGAGTTTCGGATTAACAAAAAACGTAGGCAATGTAACTGACTGATTAATGTTAAAATCCGAGACTACCGTAGGAAGGAATCTTGGATGAGTCCAAAGCACCACTCTATTCGCATGGAAAACGAGATAAGGTTCTGTAGCACAAAAAGCCTGAATCTCGCTCACCCTGCGTGCAGAAGTGATAGCTACTAGGAAGGCCACCTTCCACGACAGATGTTGAAGGGAGGCCTTATGAATAGGTTCGAATGGAGGGCCCATCAATTTGGACAAAAGCACATTAAGCTCCCAAGGAGGAAAGGGAGCCCTCACGGGAGGATACACTTTCTTGAGACCCTCCAGAAAATCCTTCACAACTGGCATTTGAAAGAAAGAAACCCGAGTAGGGGACTTTCGATATGCTGTTATTGCTGCCAGATGGACCTTTATAGATGAATACTGTAAGCCTGCTTTGGCCAAAGTAAGTAAGTATGGTAACAGTACCTGTTCCTGACCTCGAATAGGGTCATGACCTTCAGCAGCACACCACATGAAAAACCGCTTCCACTTGAAAGCATACGACTTTCTTGTAGAAGCTCTTCTCGCCTCTTAAAATGTGCATACAGTCCTGCGAGAGGCCTAGATGACCATACTGGACGAACTCAGGAACCATACTGCTAGCTTCAGGGATGGCAGGTTGGGATGGAACACCCTGCCGTTCTCTCTGGTCAGCAGATCTGGACAGCAAGGAGGCCTCCTGTGCGGTACTTTGGATAGATACAGGAGATTCGGGTACCACCATTGGCGAGGCCAATCCGGAGCCACCAGGATCATGTCTGTCTTGGACTTGTACAGCTTCTTGAACACCAAGGGAATGAGTGGAATCGGTGGAAAAGCGTAGAGTAATGTCTCTGACCAGTCCATCCATAGAGCATTCCCCTTGGACCTTCGTTGTGGGTACCTGGACGCGAAGACGCGGCATTCTGCGTTTTTGGCGTACGCAAAGAGATCGATTTAAAGTGTCCCCCAGGCCTGGAAGACATCTCTAATCACTTCGTCTTTTAAGACCCAGTCGTGTGCTTCTGCGAAGTGTCTGCTTAGGTAGTCTGCTTGGATGTTGAGGACGCCCCGGCAGATGGACAGCTGATATTTTCATACCCCGAGCCAGAAGCCACTTCCAGATTGCTTGCGCTTCGAGCGACAGAGGTCTGGATCTCGTTCCGCCCTGCTTGTTCAGATAGTACATCGTTGTTGTGTTGTCCGTTTGAACAAGCAGGGAGGATGTCTTAATCGCGGGAAAGAAAGCCTTGAGAGCTAGGTGGACAGCTCCGAGTTCCAACATGTTTATATGATAAAGTCTCTTTCTCTGACCACACTCCTTGAACTTGAAGCGACCCCAGATGGGCGCCCCATCCCTGAAGGGACGCATCTGTCACCAGCGATTGTATGGGCATGTCCTCTAGGAAAGGCACTCTCACTACCAGATGACTCCACTGCATCCACCATCGAATGGAGATCCGCACTGACAGGGGTAGTGACAGCTTGTCCTCCCAACGATTCGAAAACTGGGACCATTGGTCCTCCAGAGACTGCTGCAGGGATCTCATGTGCAGCCTGGCGTTCGGAACGAGGAAAATACAAGACGCCATGGACCCTAGAAGAGACGAGATCTGCCTGGCCGTTGGTCGAGGAGTCTTTAGTAAAGTTTGACACTTTAGGAGAATGGAGGATAATCTCTCCTCCTAAGGATATGCTTTTGCGTCCTTTGAATCCAGAAGTGCGCCCAGATAGTGTATCCTCTGCGTGAGATTGAGGATAGACTTTTTGAAGTTTACATGTAGGCCAAGTCTCCGCAGCTGATGTATGCAGAACGTGAGATGTTGCTGAAGCAGAATCGGAGACGCACTCTTTAGCAGCCAATCGTCTAGATAGGGATAGACGAAAATGTGCCTCTTCCTTAGGAAAGCCGCTACGACTGCCATGCACTTTGAGAAGGTGCAAGGAGCGGACTTTAGCCCGAAGGGCAAGACTGTGAATTGGTAATGGCTGGTTTGTATGCGAAACCGTAGAAACTTCTGATGCTTTGGGGCGATGGGGATGTGGAAATAAGCATCCTGAAGATCTATGGAGCACATCCAATCTCCTTGATGCAACAGTGGAATTATTTGGTGTAACGCCAGCATTCTGAACTTTTCTCGCGGAATGAATTGATTGAGGCACCTGAGATCTAGTATGGGCCTGAACTCCTTGTTTGGACCTTTCTTTGGAACTAGAAAATATCGGGAGTAAATGCCTTGTCGACGCTGTGTCTTCGGGACCTCCTCGATGGCATTCTTTAGGATTAAGGCAGACACCTCTTGCCTCAAAAGATGAATTCGATGGGTCACAGTCTTTTGAGGAGGAATGGAAGGTGGAGGGGACATGAATCTGATTGCATATCCACTTTTTACAATATTCAGCACCCATTTGTCTATTGTGATGTTTTTCCACTCTTCCCGGCAAAAACGAACACCACCCCCCTCCCCCCCCCCCCCCCCCGAGTGTGTAACGGGCTCAGAGGAAGCAAAAACTCACTGCTTTTGTTGCTGCTGCTTGTTTCCAGGTGCAGACTGTGAGAAGTTGGCCTGATATGCAGTGCTCACTATTCTAGTGATCACTATGTATCATTCCAGACAACCCTTATTGATGATTGGTTGGAAGTCAACCTTATAGACCAGCTATCCTAGTAGCATGGATACGAGCAGTCCAAGGCTAAGACTCTAGAGGGCGTGTTAAGCCAGCTGTTTTACCATCACATATACCCCTTGAACACCAAGTGAAAGGACACCACACAAGTTGTTATGAAAATAAACGTATATTTATTTCTAACAAGACTACCCTGGCTCTTTATGAGACAGGGAGCTAAGCACACAACAAAACTCTTACGAAAATACTTAAGGTCGCACAATTTACACAAATGCCCGAGGGGCACGAAAAACCATATACACAAGAAGTGGAATGCGAAATTACTAGCAGGTAAGTACTATTCTCATAGACTTTAGAAACGCTAGGCCTACAATGCTAAAGCCTTAGATTAGAAGCAGGAGGCCTGTGGACGTTGTGTGCAGAGTGGGAACTCTCACGCGTAAGGCGGGAAAAAGTCTATGGAGGCTAGTAAAGACAAAGTTACTGTTCTCTGGCGAACCTGACTAGGTGGGTCGAAAACAAGAGTGGATCCGAACACTTGGAGTGTTGGACTATGCTGGAGCACCGGAGTACTCGGTTTACCTAGCCCAGGGGCTGC
This sequence comes from Lissotriton helveticus, assembly GCF_964261635.1. NCBI lineage: Eukaryota > Metazoa > Chordata > Amphibia > Caudata > Salamandridae > Lissotriton > Lissotriton helveticus. The sequence goes on along the minus strand of NC_136067.1, from coordinate 1,493,575,854 downwards.
GGCTGCATAGGGTTCAAGTTGCGTCGGAAACCCTCGTTGAAGAACCAGGAGCCTGAAGGAAGAAGTTACTGGCAGGCGGCCAGTGAAGAAGTTCGTGGTGATCCAAGCCTGGATCAGGGAAGAAGAAGACCTGTAAGCAGAGGGGACCAAGTTCTGAATCACTAGCCAGTGATTTAGGTGGGCACCAAGATGGCACCGGACGAAGTCACCTCGACCAGGTGAGTGGGCGCTGCTGGGCTCTGCAGTCTCTCGGACCAGGAGGCGTTGTCGGCGACCAGGATGGAGGTGCGAGCTGTCCCACGAAGGTGTCTGCTGTCTACGTCACTGGACCCAGGATTGGGGCAACAAGTCTTGGCAAACACAAGCCCACGCGGTGGACTTAAAATGGAGTCTGGAGTGGACCAGGAGGGTCCAGGGTGCTCCTCTGTTGGAGGGGAGCAAGGGCTAGTCTGGAGCAACCAGACCAGCGATGTTTGTCGTCGTGAAGCGTCGTAAAAGGGCCACTAGCCAGCGGGCAAGTGACCTGGACAACGTGGTGAGCAGCAAAGAGCAGAAGGGCCCCACGCAGATCTCGTGGATGCAGGGGGCTGAACTTCGGTGCTGGGGCTGAACTTCGGTGCTGGAGCTGCTCAGGGTCGGGGCTTCTCTTACCTTAAAGCACTCAGTCGAGGGTCACTCGGTGGTCGAGCTGGACAAGCGTCGTGCAGTCTTGATGATGGCCGGTCCCTCGAGGTCTCGTCGCACCCACGGGTCTCAGCTGGGCTGAAGATGTAGGTTGAGGTCAGAGGTGCCAGGGAATCCGGTTCTCGTCGAGCTGGGCAGTCTTGATCCGGAGGAGAGACTTACAGCCGACCGCGATGCTTGGTTGGTGCCTGCTGCTGCAGGGTGACTACTCCTTAGTCACAAGGGAGAAATCTTAGGAAGAGTCTTGAGTTCCTCTCGTAGAAAGTCGGTTCAGGATTCAAAGAATTATCTAATTTGGAAGGGGGCCTGCTCCTACCTTTATCCTGCAAAAGAGGGCTGGCACGCGACTAAGTCCTGCCCTATGGGTGGGACTAGGAAGGGGGTGGTTACACCCCTCTCCCATGCCGGGCTTTCCCCAGCTCAGGGGCTTGTGTGCCCCTGGAACTGGTTCTAGCCGGCATATGCACAGTGAGCACCGGGGTGCCACTTGCAGTCACCTTCCTCTAAAGCCCTGCCTACCTAGGATACACAAAATCCTGTCTGGGACGGTGCTGGCACCGCCCCTGGCAGGAAACCCTTTGTCCTTGCCTCCCGCGCTGGGAGGACTCCCAGCAGCAGGAGGGCAGACTTGTGTCTCGGTGGCAGCATCCATCTTGTGGAGCTGAGGCTATGTCTGACTTTAACCGGGGTTACAGGCTACCAACATGTCGTGTCCCTCTAGAAGGGTGGAATGCTAACCCCGTCGCCAGAATTGGCGAGGGGTTAGTATTCCAATTCGTATGGCACCTTACTCGACATGTTTTGATAATGTTATACCAAAGATAGCATTTGACCGCGAGGTACATAATGCACTTAAGAGTATATGGTATAGCGTTATCATGGAACCGCTATTAGGACTTGGTTCCGCAAGCTGCAAACGGGCTCAGCTCATGCCAGAGCACCATTTCACATTATTCCAAGCACTCTGGCTTCAGGATTGTTAAGGCCTGCCATAGGAGTGACTGATAGGAATATATGTGTCCATTTTAGGGTTAGATATAGGAATACTATATCTAAAGCAAAGGGTGATTACACCACCTTGCCCCAGCTGTCAAGCAGCCAGTTGTGTCAGTTTTGGATGGCCAGCCAGGGGTGGCATAATACATGCTGCAGCCCCTGGTAGGCCCTGTGTGCACCTATGCCCTGGGTACCTAAGGTACACTGTACAGGGGCTGATAAGGTGACTCAGTATCCAATTAGATATGTACCTAAGGTACATGGAATCCATTTTACAGAGAGAGCAGGGGGCCTGGGGTCCTGAATAGCAGGGCCCCAGGTCAACTAAGTCAGAAAACCAGCAAAACACCAGGCAAAAAGTTGGGGGCAACCATAGTCGGGGATCTACCTTCCTACATAAATACCCCCCCCCCCCCCCAAACGAAAGGAGATAAGGCTATCCTTGACCAGGTAAGCCTATATTGCCTAAGTGGCCATATAAGGAAGTACCAGCACTGGCATGATTACCCCCTATCTCATGGTCCACTAAGCAATCCCTCACCCTAAGGGTATCTGAGGGTCTCCACCATAGGGAATCTCTACCTGTGGTGTGTTTTGGCAAAGTAAAAGGCTGGTGTAGGGATGGAGTACTAAAGTGAGACTCCACTAATGTTGGGCTCAACTTCCTCCAATCACCATCTACCATGTGTGCCTTTCTTTCCAGGACTGAGTTGCTGTGAGCTCTCAGGGTCAACCTCTGGCTACCTAAAGCTGGAGGCTGGGTCCCTCTGTTTGGCTTACTGGAGGGACAGGTCAGGTCTGGGGCCCTCAGGTCCCAAGTTTGGCTGTGTCCAACAGTGTCCATCTGTGGAAGGTCCCTAACTAATTTTAAGGGGGATCCCTCAGGAGTGTGTTTTATTTTCACTTGGCTAGGTCTGCTAGCTTCAGTGCCCTTAATCTGCTGATTGGGAAGTTCTTTTGGACAGGGGGCCCTTTGGGGTCCAACACTGGCCTCTACAGCCCTGGGCTGACTGAGGCAGGGTAGAGAGGGGCAGGTTACCTGCTCCAGACTGGGTCCCACCTTGGAAGGGTCCACTGACATCAGAGGCTCTGCCAGGCTAGGCCTGACTACCTCTGGGGCAGTTTCTTCACAAGGGGTCAGGTCAGTTCCCTAAGGAGGCTGATCCTTTCCTAAAGTCTGGTGGGAGGGAGATTTCTCCTACTCCTCAATGCTCTCTGTCTGAGTGGAGTGATCCATAGTTTCAGGCTTCACAACACTATCATCTGTCTGAGTTTGAGCTGTGGCCATCACAACTCTCCCAACCTTTTCAGGAGGGGACTCAGTTTGGGTATGGGCTGTTACCATCACAGCCTTGCCAACCTGTTCTGGGAAGGAAGCTGTCTGAGATTGGGCTGTGACTGGCACAGCCCTCCTGACTTGTTCAGGGAGGATATCTTGGACTGGGGCTGTGGCTATCACTGCCCCACTAACCTTACCAGGGAGGTTTACCATTTTGGAATGGGTTTCTTGCTCTACCTCAACCCAGGCTGAGGTCTCTAAATCATTCCCCAGTAGGCAATCTACAGGCAAGTTTGATGACACTGCCACTCTCTTGGGGCCAGTGACATCTCCCCAGCTGAGATTTACCACTGCCATGGGATGATCTCTCTGTACTCCATCAATATTGGTCACCTGGTATGTGGCACCAGATAAAAGTTGCCTTGAGGGGACTAGACTCTCAGTCACCATGGTGATGCTAGCCCCTCTATCTCTATAGGCCTCAACTTTTATACCATTGATGAGGGGCTCCTGTCTGTACTTGCTCAAAGTGTTGGGACAAGTAGTGAAATTGGCAAACCCCATGCCATTTTCACAGACAAGAGTATCTAAGTCAGGGGACCTGGTTAGGCCAGAGTCCCCAGGAACTTCCAAAGTAAATGCACCCAAATTCTTGGGGGCACTCCCACCACCTGGGGGATTACTACTAGTAGTAACAGGAGGTTTGGGAATGTTACTTGGGGGTATGTTCTCCTTATTGGGGTTCTTTGGGCAACTGCTGTCAGTTTTCAAATGACCCACCTGCTTGCAGGGATAACAATAAGGTCTCTTCTGGGTAGAGGAAGTGTCTTGGGACCCACCCCCATTCTTGGAGTTTTGGGGCCCTAGGGATGTTTTCTCTGTAGATTTATCCCCACCCTTCTCTTGAGGCTTGGTTGATTCCTTTTTCTGGTCACCACCTTGGTTCTTAGGCCTAATCCTGGTTCTGACCCATTTGTCTGCCCTCTTACCCAATTCTTGTGGAGAGGTCAGATCAGAGTCTACCAGGTACTGGTGTAATAACTGGTTCTGACAATTATTTAAGACTTGCTCTCATAATAAGATTATACAATCCTGTGAAGTCAGTAACCTTGCTACCCAGTAGCCAGCCTTCCAAAGCCTTAGTGGCACAATCAACAAAGTCAGACCAGTCCTGAGACTGAGTTTTCTGGGTATCCCTGAACAGCAACCTGTACTGCTCAGTGGTTAAGCCAACCCATCAACCAGTGTATTTTTCAGGACTTGGTAATTGTTAGCATCCTCAACTCTAGTAGTGAGGAGCTTATCTCTACCTTTGCCTTCAAAGGAGAGCCACAGTATAGCTGCCCACTGACTTTGGGGGATGCACTGGACAGTGCAGGCCCTCTCCAAAGCAGCCATCCATTTGTGGATGTCATCCCCTTGTTTAAAGGGGGGCACTATCTTAGTCAGGTGTTTAGTATCTAAACTCCTTTCTTTATCTCTTGGGAGATTGCTGCCACCAGTGGGAAATGTCCCACTCATCTGCTGCTCTCTAGCAAAGGCAAGCTTCTCTTTGGCCAGGGCAAGTTCTTCCCTTTCAATCCTCAGATTAGCCTGCTTCATCCTTGCTTCATGCTCTCTTCTCTGAGGAGAAGTCCATCTCCTCTGGGGAGAGTTCCTTCTCCTCTGAGAAGAGGCATTAGAGTGCAGAGATCTATTGGAGTCCCTAGAAGGAGATCTATTTCTCCTAACTCCAAGGTTAGGCCTAATTAGGGTCAGTACTGGGGGTCCCCCAGATCCTTGCCCAAGTAGGTCTAAGTTGGCCCCAGTGAGTCTGCTGACTAACTCAGGACCCTTGTCTGCCTCATCCCCAGAGAGTTCCTCTTGATCCTCCTCCTCAACTGCATTTTCAGTGTCACGGAGGTCTGGATCACCACTGGTACCCTCTAAGGCTGGCATATTCCCATATACATGAGAGGCTTTCCTAGCATCATATGTCTCTAAGAGACCTATCAGAAAGGGAATTGTGGGGTTAGACCCCTGTTTCAGTTTCCTGGAGGTACACACTTGTCTCATCTCCTGGAAACTGAGAGCTGCATATCTTGATTTGACCTGTGGAGGGTCAATAGCCACAAGGGGAGTCTCAGTAGACTCTCCATGGGTAGACATGCTTTTCTAGTGAGGTGTAAGTGGTGCACTTACCTACACTATTTGTTTACCTACTGATCCCTTGCTAGAGTTGTAGTTTAGGGTGTGCTAGGCCCTAGGAGCTACAACAGCTGGTTCAGTAGAACAGGCGGCCAGTGAAGAGGTTTGTGGTGATCCAAGCCTGGATCAGGGAAGAAGAAGACCTGTAAGCAGAGGGGACCAAGTTCTGAATCACTAGCCAGTGATTTAGGTGGGCACCAGGATGGCACCGGACGAAGTCACCTCGACCAGGTGAGTGGGCGCTGCTGGGCTCTGCAGTCTCTCGGACCAGGAGGCGTTGTCGGCGACCAGGATGGAGGTGCGAGCTGTCCCACGAAGGTGTCTGCTGTGGACGTCGCTGGGCCCAGGATTGGGGCAACAAGTCTTGGCAAACGCAAGCCCACGCGGTGGACACAAAATGGAGTCTGGAGTGGACCAGGAGGGTCCAGGGTGCTCCTCTGTTGGAGGGGAGCAAGGGCTAGTCTGGAGCAACCAGACCAGCGGTGTTTGTCGTAGTGAAGCGTCGTAAAAGGGCCACTAGCCAACGGGCAAGTGACCTGGACAACGCGGTGAGCAGCAAAGAGCAGAAGGGCCCCACGCAGATCTCGTGGATGCAGGGGGGCTGAGCTTCGGTGCTGGAGCTGCTCAGGGTCGGGGCTTCTCTTACCCCAAAGCACTCAGTCGAGGGTCACTCGGTGGTCGTGCTGGACAAGCGTCGTGCAGTCTTGATGATGGCCGGTCCCTCGAAGTCTCGTCGCACCCACGGGTCTCAGCTGGGCTGAAGATGTAGGTTGAGGTCAGAGGTGCCAGGGAAGCCGGTTCTCGTCGAGCTGGGCAGTCTTGATCCGGAGGAGAGACTTACAGCAGACCGCGATGCTTGGTTGGTGCCTGCTGCTGCAGGGTGACTACTCCTTAGTCACAAGGAAGAAATCTTAGGAAGAGTCTTGAGTTCTGTAGGAGAGTAGGGTCTGCAATCCTATGATCACCCAGATTTTTTGCTTTTTGCTGCACTGGTTTACGACTTTCCCTGGCTGTGGGCCTGCTAATCAGACCCACAGCCTAGCTGTTCTCTCTATCCAAATTGTACCCAGGTACTGAATTGGCACTGGGCCCTCTCCAAGTCCCTGTACCCAGGGCTGAGGTGCACCCAGAAGTCTCCCAGGGGCTGAAGCACGTATTGTGCCACCCCTGGATTGACTACCTAAATCTGACACAACTGGCTGCACGACAGCTGGGGCAAGGTGGTGTACTCACCCTTTGCTTTAGATATAGTATACCTATATCTAACCCTAAAATGGACACACAGATCTCCTATCAGTCACTCCTATGGCAGGCCTTAACAATCCTGAAGGCAGAGTGCTTGGAATCGTGTGAGATGGTGCTCTGGCATGAGCTGAGCCTGTCTGCGGCTTTCGGGATCTATCCCTTAGCCGTTTCCATGATATCGCATACCATATACTCTTAAGTGCATTATAATCCTCGCGGTTATGTGCCAACTCTGGTATCGCTGTATCAAAACATGTCGAGTAAGGTGTCATACGAATTGGAATACTAACCCCTCGCCAATTCTGGCGACGGGGTTAGCATTCCACCCTTCTAGAGGGACACGACATGCCTGTAACCTATAACCCGGTTAAACGTCAGACAGAGCCTTAGCATCCACAAAATGGACGCTGCCACCGAGACACAAGTCTGCCCTCCTGCTGCTGGGAGTCCTCCCAGAGCAGGAGATAAGGACAAAGGGTTTCCTGCCAGGGGCGGTGCCAGCACCGTCCCAGACAGGGTTTTGTGTATTGTAGGTAGGCAGGGCTTTAGAGGAAGGTGACTGCAAGTAGCACCCCGGTGCTCACTGTGCATAGGCCGGCTTGAACCAGTTCCAGGGTCACTCCAGACCCTGTGCTGGGGAAAAGCCCGCCAAGGAAGTGGGTGTAACCACCCCCCTCCTAGTCCCACCCATAGGGCAGGACTTAGTCGCGTGCCAGCCCCTTTTTACAGGATAAAGGTAGAGACTGGCCCCCTTCCAAATCAGATCATCTTTGAATCCTGAAACTACTTTCTGCGAAAGGAACTCAAGACTTCTTCCTAAGATTTCTCCCTTGTGACTAAGGAGTAGTCACCCTGCACCCGCAGGCACCATCTACAGAACACTGCGGTCTGCTGCACGTCCTTCCTCCGGAATCCGACTGCCCAGCTCGACGAGACCCGGCTTCCCTGGCACCTCTGACCTCTACCCACCTCTACAGCACAGCTGAGAACCGTGGGTGCGACGAGACCTCGAGGGACCGGCCATCGCCAAGACTGCACGACTTCTGCACAGCAAGCCCACCGAGTATTCCACTGGTGAGTGCTTTGGGGTCCGAGAAGCCCCGACTTTGAGCAGCTCCAGCTCCGAAGTGCAGCCCCCCAGCATCTCCACGATCTGCGTGGGGCCCTTCTGCTTTCCGCTGCTCGCCGCGTTGTTTGGCTACTAGCCCGTTGGCTTGTGGCCTTCCTGACGACGCCCGACGACATTTCTGCTGCTGGTCTGGTTGCTCCAGACTGGCCCTTGCTCCCTTCCCGAAGAGGAGCACCCTGGACCCTCCTGGTCCACTCAAGACGCCATTTTGAGTCCACCGCGTGGGCTTGAATTAGCCAAGGCTTGTTGCCCAATCCTGGGTAACTTCGACGCCAACGACTTCATCCTTCGTGGGACAGCTCGCACCTCCATCCTGGTCGCCGACAACGCCTCCTGGTCCGAGAGACTGCAGAGCCCAGCAGCGCCCACTCACCTGACTGCGGTGACTTCGCCCGGTGCCATCCTGGTGCCCACTTAATCACTGGCTAGTGATTCAAGAACTTGGTCCCCTCTGCTTTCAGGTTTCTTCTTCCTTGATCCAGGCTTGGATCCATCGAACTTTCCTTCACTGGTCGCCTGCCAGCAACTTCTTCCTTCCAGGCTCCCGGTCCGGCAACGAGATCCCCGACGTCTTTTCAGACCTATGCAGCTGCAGCCCCTGGGCTAGGTAACTTCGGCACTCCGGTGTCCCAGCATAGCCTCACTATCCAAGGGTCAGGATCCACTGTCGTTTTCTTCCTACCAGGTCGGGTTCGCCCGTGAACACTAACTTTGCCTTTACTAGCCTCCATAGACTTTGTCCCGCATCCCGCGTGAGAGTGCACACTCTGCACCCGAGTCCCCTGGGCCTCCTAGTAGTAATCTAACGATTCCCTAGTCCAGTCCTAGCGATTCCAAAGCCTATTAGAACTGTTACTTACCTGCTAGTAATTCGCATTCCACTTTTAGCGTATATGGTTTTTCGTGCCCCTCGGGCATTTGTGTAACGTGCTAACTTAAAAGTATTTTCGTAAGAGTTTTGTTGTGTGCCTAGCACCCTGTCCTCATAAAGAGTACAGGGTTGTTGTGATTCTAATAAATACATTGTTTATTTTCATAACACTTGTGTGGTGTCCTTTCACTGGGTGTTCAAGGGGTAATGTGATGGTAAAACAGCTGGCTTAACACGCCCTCTAGAGTCTTAGCCTTAGACTGCTCGTATCCATGCTACTAGGATAGCTGGTCTATAAGGTTGACTTACAACCAATCATCAATAAGGGTTGTTTGGACTGATATATAGTGATCACTAGAATAGTGAACACTGCACATCAGGCCAACTTCTCACAAGTTCCTCTCGTAGAAAGTCGGTTCAGGATTCAAAGATTGATCTAATTTGGAAGGGGGCCTGCTCCTACCTTTATCTTGCAAAAGGGGGCTGGCACGAGACTAAGTCCTGCCCTATGGGTGGGACTAGGAAGGGGGGTGGTTACACCCCTCTCCCATGCCGGGCTTTCCCCAGCTCAGGGGCTGGTGTGCCCCTGGAACTGGTTCTAGCCGGCATATGCACAGTGAGCACCGGGGTGCCACTTGCAGTCACCTTCCTCTAAAGCCCTGCCTACCTGGGATACACAAAATCCTGTCTGGGACGGTGCTGGCACCGCCCCTGGCAGGAAACCCTTTGTCCTTGCCTCCCGCGCTGGGAGGACTCCCAGCAGCAGGAGGGCAGACTTGTGTCTCGGTGGCAGCATCCATCTTGTGGAGCTGAGGCTATGTCTGACTTTAACCGGGGTTACAGGTTACCAACATGTCGTGTCCCTCTAGAAGGGTGGAATGCTAACCCCGTAGCCAGAATTGGCGAGGGGTTAGTATTCCAATTCGTACGACACCTTACTCGACATGTTTTGATAATGTTATACCAAAGTTAGCATTCCACCGCGAGGATTATAATGCACTTAAGAGTATATGGTATAGCGTTATCATGGAACCGCTATTAGGACTTGGTTCCGCAAGCTGCAAACGGGCTCAGCTCATGCCAGAGCACCATTTCACATTATTCCAAGCACTCTGCCTTCAGGATTGTTAAGGCCTACCATAGGAGTGACTGATAGGAATATATGTGTCCATTTTAGGGTTAGATATAGGAATACTATATCTAAAGCAAAGGGTGATTACACCACCTTGCCCCAGCTGTCAAGCAGCCAGTTGTGTCAGTTTTGGATGGCCAGCCAGGGGTGGCATAATACATGCTGCAGCCCCTGGTAGGCCCTGTGTGCACCTATGCCCTGGGTACCTAAGGTACACTGTACAGGGGCTGATAAGGTGACTCAGTATCCAATTAGATATGTACCCAAGGTACATGGAATCCATTTTACAGAGAGAGCAGGGGGCCTGGGGTCCTGAATAGCAGGGCCCAAGGTCAACTAAGTCAGAAAACCAGCAAAACACCAGGCAAAAAGTTGGGGGCAACCATAGTCAGGGAACTACCTTCCTACACAGACTGCCTGGAAATGCCACCCCTTCCTCTACCAGGACGACGCTGGTAGAACTGAGATCTTCCCTGATTCTGCTGTGATGACCATTGAGGGGTTTGAACCCTCAGCTGGTTCTGTCTCCGGTCGTAAGGACTGTATTTTTTCTTAAAGTCCTTTCTTTTTTCGAGACCAACAGCCCTCACAGTATCGAGCTCAGTCTTCATTCGCGACATCTCATCGTCAGCATGAGATCCAAAGAGCGATTTTCCATTAAACGGCAGATTAAGTATTCGATGTTGTGCTTCAGGCATAAGACCCATGAGCCTTAACTAAGCTGAGCGCCTGGCACAGAGTCCATGAGCGTAACCATGCGTAGACAGGTCGGAAGCATCAGCAGCTGCGCTAATCACCTGGTTAGCCACTAGCCCACCTTCGTGAAGAATTTCAAGAAAATCGTGTGTCTTCTTTGGGAAGTTTTTCTGCAAAACGAGACATGGAATCCCATAGTGCGCGGTCATAGCGAACCAGTAAAGCGGAGGCGCTGTCGACTTTCATGTAGGAAGCAGAGGTGGCACACATTCTCTTCCCTACTGAGTCCATAGCTTTACTGTCTTTATCCGGCGGCACAGAAGATGACACCGCTCCTGTTTGATTCTTTCGTGCCGCTGAGACAATCACCGAATCAGGTTTTGGCTCCGACCTCAGAAATAACGGATCATTGTCCGGAGCCTTATATTTCTTTGCGATCCGAGAAGGGACTGCTCCCAAAGCTGCAGGAGTTAAGAACTTGTACTCCGCAGGCTCCAACAGACCTGGTACCAGAGGAAGTAAAGGCCTTGAAGATAACTTTTGATTTAAAGTTTTGAAAATGACGGTCGCCTTGGCAGTAGAGACCGGCATCTCGATATTAAGTTTCGCTGCTCCACGACAGAGAACTTCATTAAAGGTAATCACATCATCAATCGGTGATATCCTACTCGGAGGAGTTGATGACAGTGTCGGTGAATAGCCCCTCTTCGAATTTGTAGACCTTGTCGAGGATCTAGTATCGCGCCTCCTTGAAGAATGGCGACGCGATGATCTAGGAGAGGGTGAAGTCTGCCTCCTCACTGATGGAGACTTTCTCGGAGGAGTACGCTCACGTCTTCTCGGAGAGTGCACCAACTGTCTTGGGGACGATCTTGATCTTGAAGCAGGTCTTGCCGACACAGGTGACCTGGAATAAGACCTTGGAAGGTTAATCCTTATCTTCCAGTTTCTGATCTCCCCCACCCATCGTGGCGAGATATTAGTCGCTGGCTGAATAGGTGAAGGTGCTCTTGAGGGCTCTGGAGAGATTTGCACAATCTGCAGCCCAGGGGAGGAAGAGGAACTACCAGAAGACACACACAGTAGGAACCTTAGACCGGTCTTTAGACACCGTTCTAGGCCTCTTCGCTGCAGGAGACGCAGACGACAGCCTCCTCGACGTCGATCTCCTCAACGGCGATCTCCTAGGTGGCGACCTCCTCAGCGGCGACTTCCTAGACGACGATGGTCTCTTAGGCGTCGACATCATGCGCCTCGGCGGCGATCTTCTCGGCGTCGTGTGCCTCGACGCCACATGACTTGTGCTCTTAGACGCCGAAACCTCTACTGGCCGGTTCGACGTCGACGTCATGGCACCTCTCGACGGCGACCTTGACTTATGTTCCAAGCCTCTCGGTGGCGACCGTCGACGTCGATGAGACGACGTCGATGAGACGACGTTGAGTTCTGCCCTCTTACAGTCGTAGGGGAGCCAGACCTGGATCGCCTACGCTCATGCCTCTTCTCACCTTGCTTCGATGGCGAAATCTTCGACGACGAGGGATGCTTCGACGTCGACGGACGCCGCAACGGTGACTTCGATGCTGATTTAGAGCACACAGGTACCTTAGAAGATCTGTCCCTCGAAGTAGTAGGAGACCGATGTTTTCTCTTCTCCCCTCTGCCCTTGCGCTCTTTGTGCTGAGAAGGCTTCTTGGAATGAAAATCTTCTCTTCCACTCACAGTATCTCCTCTGTCATGCAGGGACTGAAGCCTGCTCTTCTCTCTCTCTCAAAGTTCAATTTGACAACTTGCTGCAGTGGTAGCAGAGTTCTGGCTTGTGAGAAGATGGTAGACAAGCTACACAGACGGAATGTGGGTCTGTCTTGGCCATTTTTTTTTACCACAGGCCGGACACTTCACAAATAAGGCCGGCATTATGACTGGAAAAATAGCCAAAAAACAGTAAAAAATTGTTGAATTAGTCAAATAATGACTAAAGACGTCGAGTAAAGACGAAAAAATTTGAGAAATACCAGAAGAAAGTGATAAAATATCACCAACTGGCGAGCTCAATGCTCCAGGATCCCCACAGAAGGAGCCGGAAAAAAGAACGGACCTGTCACCTGTGGTGCATGATGGGCGCCTGGAGGCTCATAGAGGTCTTAAAGGCACGGCGCCAAATTTTTCTGTTGTTACTATGCAGCCTATCTAGGCTAAAGCTGCCTCTATGATCCTGCCTGTTTTTACCTTTGAAAATAAAGGTTGTGTGTTTCAAAGAAACCCAGGGCAGTGTTTTCTTCTTTGCATTATCATATAATGTAATTTATATGTCTTTATTTATCAAATGTAAAAGTTTTACATGCAATAATGGCAGTTTTTGAGCCTAGTATGGTGTATGTTAGGCTGCATATGTATATGCATAGTATCTATATATATATGGTTATTTTATGCGTATTTATATGTATTTATATATATATACATGTAGATATATGCATATTATTGGCTATTGCTCCGGGGTCCCGCAAGTGGGCGGGACTATTCAGTGCTTATATGACTATTGATCAGTATCCCCCGGAAGAGAAAGGAGGCTTACAAGAAACAGCCTGGAGCTCACTCTAACGCCTAGCGGAGGTGATTGCAACCAAAAAAGCAATCTTCAAAGTCACCAAACGAAGAGGACAGTTGTGGAGAGGCTCAAAGGGAGGGGTCGCATGTGAATCTATGAAAGACACCAATACTGTAGAACCACAGTTTACAGGTAAGTAACTTTTGTTCTTCTCCAGTATTAGGGTGTCTTTCATAGATTCACATGCTTGAATAAGAATAGAAAGCAGTAAGCCAACATAGTCATAAAAGGCAATAAAGAAAAATGCAATCATAGAAATACACATATTAACATTGCATATTAGCACAAGAAAACCTTTTATGACAGGAGGCGGGAAGCACTAGAAGCTTACCTTTATTTGAAGAGATTTCGTAGCACTGCTTGACCCACAGCAGTGTCTGCAGCGTTAGCCGTCTCCAGACAGTAGTGCCTCGTGAACGTGTGCCTGCTGGACCACGTTGCTGCCCTGCAGATCTGATGTAGAGGCACTCCAGCCAACAGGGCAGTAGAGGATGCAACTGCTCTCGTCGAGTGTGCTCGCACCGGAGCAGAAAGAGGCTTGCCAGCTCATTGATGGCAGAAGGAGATGGCAGAGGAAATCCAACGAGTGATGGTCTGTTTAGTGACCGGATGTCAGTTGCGCATCTGTCTGTAGGCCACAAAGTTGGTTGGACTTTCGAAAGACAGCAGCGCGTTGGATGTAGAATTTGAGGCATCGCTTCAGGTCAAGAGAATGAAGAGTACGCTCAGCGGGAGACTGAGGGTCAGGGAAAAAAGTCTTGAGAATGACAGGTTCGTTAAGGTGGAAGTCAGATGGAACCTTTGGTATAAATTTAGTATTTGTACGAAGTACAACAGAATCCTTTGAGAATTGAAGAAAAGGTGGCTGAATAGTGAAAGCTTGGATGTCGCTCACTGGCCTGAAGGATGTAAGCGCGATGAGGAGGGAAACTTTCCAAGTAAGGAATTTCAAATCCGCTGAATGGATTGGTTCAGACGCCAAGCAGGTGGAGGACGCCGGATAGGTGGAAACATCCGGAACAGGCCTTTAAAGAACTGGTGAATGATCCGAGAGGAGTACAGAGATGTGAAACCGTCATGGCGAAAGCGGGAAAGTGCGGCCAGGAAAACTGAGAGTGGAATGTTAAAGTCCCGACTGTAGGAGAGTAGGGTCTGCAATCCTATGGTCACCCAGATTTTTGTTTTTTGCTTCACTGGTATACGACTTTCCCTGGCAGTGGGCCTGCTAATCAGACGCACAGCCTCGCTGTTCTCTCTCTAAATTTACAACCATGTACTTTAGGTGCATTTACCAATTGGTACTGGGCCACCTAGTCAGTCCCTGTACAGTGTACCTTAGGTACCCAGGGCATAGGTGTACCCAGGGCCTACCAGGGGCTGAAGCATGTATTATGGGACGCCTCAGGGCAGCAATCGCGCTGGTATAAATTCACCTTCATTCATTCATTCATTATGCCACCCCTGGCTGGCCATCTAAACAGACACAACTGGCTGGTAAGACAGCTGGGGCAAGGTGGTGTAATCACTCTTTGCTGTAGATATAGTATACCTATATCTAACCCCAAAATGGACACATATACTCCTATCAGTCACTCCTATGGCAGGCCTTATCAATCCTGAGGGCAGAGTGCTTGGAATTATGTGAGATGGTGCTCTGGCATGAGCTGAGCCCGTCTGCAGCTTGCGGAACCAAGTCCTAATAGCTGTTCCATGATAACGCTATACCATATACTCTTAAGTGCATTATCATCCTCGCGGTTGAATGCTAACTTTGGTATAGCATTACCAAAACATGTCGAGTAAGGTGTCATACGAATTGGAATACTACCCCCTCGCCAATTCTGGCGACGGGGGTAGCATTCCACCCTTCTAGAGGGACACAACATGTATGTAACTGTAACCCCGGTTAAAGTTAACTCGAGCCTTGGCATCACAAAATGGATGCTGCCACCACAGACAGAAGTCTGACCTCCTGCTGCTGGGAGTCCTTCCAGCGAGGGAGGCTTGGAAAAAGGGTTTTCTGCCTTGAGAGGTGCTGGCACCACCCCAGACAGGATCTTGTGTATTGGGTAGGACCGGCCTGAAAGGAATGAGACATGCCTGGGGCACACAAGGTGCCCTGTGCATACACCGGCTCAAACCAGTTGCTGGGGCACCCCTGCCCCAGTTCTGGCGCGAAGCCGGACAAAGGATAGGGGGTGTAACCACCCCCCTTCCTGGTCCCACCCATGGGAGGGACCTAGTCGTAGTGTAGCCCCCCTTTAGGAGAATAAAGGTAGTAGCTGGTCCCATTCCAAATTAGATTATCCTGAACAACTTTACAAGAAGAAACTCTGGACTTCGACGTTCTGCTCCACAGAAGACTGAAGAATCTCCCTTGTGGGCAAGGAGTGTCCACCCTGCAACTGCAGGCACCATCAAGCGTCCAGCGGCTTCCCTTTGTCGTCTTCCCTCGAGGATCCAGACTTCAGAGCCCGACGAGACCCGGATTCCCAGACCTCTCCGACCTCAACTCACATCTGCAGCACAGCTGAGATCCGTGGGTGCGACGAAACACGTGGGACCGGCCATCTTGAAAGAACCTGCACTTCGCTCCCGAGGTAAACTTGACCAAGTGCTTTGGGGATTGAGAAGCCCCAGCCCCGAGCAGCTCCTGCACCGAAGATCAGCCCTCCAGCTTCCACGAGATCTGCGTTGGGCCCTTCTGCCTGTTTGCAGCTCAACGCGTTGTCTGGTCACTTGCCGGCTGGCTAGTGGGCTCCTAGATGAACTTTGAAAACTACACTGCTGCTCTGGTTGCTCCAGACTGGCCCTTGCTCCCTTCCAAAAGAGGAGCAGCCGGACTCTCCTAGTCCGCACCACACGCCTTTTTCACTCACCGCGTGGGATACTTTTGCCAAGGCCGGTTGACGCCGAATCCGGAACAGACACCGCCGACAGCGAGAGCCTGCGTGGGACAGCTCGTGCCTCCATCCTGGTTGTCGAAGACACCTCCTGGTCCACGTGGCTGCCGAGTCAAGCGTCCACTCTTCACCTGATCGTGACGACGACATCTGGTTCCTTACTGGTTCCACTCCAGTCACTGGCTAGTGACTTTGAACATTGTCCCCTCTGCTTTCAGGTCTTCAGCATCCCTGATCCACCCTTGGATCACACCGGACATCTTCCTCCTGGTCGCCTGCAGCATCTTTTCTTGCAAGCTCCATAGACTTCAACGCAGAAACCCGACACAACTTCGCACCTATGCACCCGCAGCCCGTGGGTGAGGTAACAAGAGCATTTCGGTGCTCAAGGGTAGATTGACTCTCCTAGTGTCCAGATTCACTGTCGTTTGAGTCCTAAATAGTCAGGATTGTCCGTACTCACCCTTTTCTTGAACTGTACTGTCCATAGACGTTGTTACGCATCCCGCGTGTGAGTTCACACTCTGCACTCGCGTCCCGTGGGCCTCCTATTACTTACCTAAAGTTAGGATAGCGTAGTCCCAGCAGTCCTACAGCCTCTGGACAGCTCCATTCCTTCTATCGATTTCCTTATACCATTTACTTAGTATATGGTTTGTCGTGCCCCATGGGCACCATTGTAATTTTGTGCAACTTATCGTATTTTTCCTAAGAGATTGTCATGTGCTTAGCCCTCTGACCTCACAAAGAGTTCAGAGGTGTTATTAATAAACATACTGTTTATTTTCATAACAACCTGTGTGGTGTCCTTTCATCTGGTATTCAAGGGGTTATATGTGGTAAAACAGCTGGCTTCACATGCCAAAAGAGTTTAGCCTAAGACTGCTTTGTCCATGCTACCATTAGGATAGCTGGTCCATAAGGTGGACTTACAACCAATCACCATAAGGGTTGTTTGGACTGATACAAGGTGATCACTAGAACTAGTGAGCATCATATATATATCAGGCCAACTTCTCACACCGACTTTGCCAAAAGGAGGAAGAAAGGCAGGAATTGCTCAGAGGTGGCGAGCATAGGATCAATGCTTTCCGAGTGGCACCAAACACAAAACTGTTTTGATTTCAATTTATAGGTTTTAATGGTTGAAGGAGCACTTGCATGTGCAAGGACCTCTCTACAGTCAGGATGAATATTTAGATGGGCAAACTCATGGTGCTCAGGTTCCAAGCCTGAAGCTGGAGAGATGCCGGGTCTGGAAGCCAGATCTGTCCGTGGTTCATGGTGAGAAGGTGAGGCAGGGGGCGAAGAGGGATCGGATCGCACTGGGAAAGAAGAAGAAGAAGATCCGTGAACCATAGTCAACGCGGCCACCTGGGCGCAATCAACAGGATGCGACATGGTTGTGCTTTCATTCTGTGTAGGAGACGAGCAACAAGAGTGATCGGCGGAAAAGCGTATGCGAATTCTTTCGACCAGTTGATCGAAAATGCATTCCCGCTCGATCCTCTGTGGGATGCCAACTTGCGTAGCGTGGGCATTTGCGATTGAGTGGTGTCGCAAAGAGATCCAGATACGGTTGGCTCCACTTGCGAAACACATAGTCCAGAGTTGGCTGATGGAGTTCCCACTCGTGGTTGACTGTGGCAGATCTGCTCAGAGTCTGCGAGGGCGTTGGAGATGCCCGGTACGTGAACTGCAGTCAAATGGACTCGATGCTGTATCCCCCATTCCCAGATCGGCTGTGCTTTTCTGGTGACCGTCCTGTATCCTACAGACGCGGTCGCTCCCCCACGCTGCTCCTCACCCTGCAGCCTGGTATCGTAGCACATCGCTGCGGCGCTTGAGGAATCAATTTGCTATTCATATTTACTAGACTGCCTTAATTGCTTGTTTGTCTCTCATAGCGATATCATAGCGCGAGAATACCTTTATATCTGCTAGACTGCCTTAATTGCCTGTTGGGTCTTTCATAACGATATATTAGCGCGAGAATTCCTTTATATTCGCTAGACTGCCTTAATTGCCTGTTTGTCTTTCATAACGATATCGTAGCGCTAGAAAACCTTAATTGCCTGCCTCTCATCTCATACTCGGGCACATTGCAGCTCTTGATCGCCTTGACTGCTTGATTAATTGTTTGTTTTCAGACATCGTATGGCTAAATTGTGTAGGCGCGCTGCTATTACAAGTTATTTCGCCTGCCCGTAAATTTAAAGGTGCCACTGTCATATACTCCGCATTGGCTTCTAGCTCGTTTCTGGCTGCCCGCCATTTTATTTTTTGTTGTTATTGTGTGACCTCCGGCCCGGGTCTCCGCCCCGCTCCCGCCTCCCAGCTGACCCTCCCTCGCCCCTCCCCCTCCACTATCCACTTATGTCACACGTAGCTGCGCGCAGCGTTCACGCGCAGCGGTCGCGCCCCAGTCGCGCCGAAGGTGCGCCAAAGGTAAGCCCGTCAACGCCCGTCTGCGCCCAGAGCCAGACCCCCTGGTCCCCGCTTCACCCATCCTCCCCGCATTACATACGACGCCTCCTCCCTCTTTGCACTCAACCCCAGCCGACTCACTAACTGCGCCCAAGCAGCACCAGGACACACCCATGGACCCTTCACCTGCCACTCCTGCAAATTCACCTGCGTCAAGTCCCAAACCAAATCCACAAACACCAAACAGAGAGCCAACACCAACCACCTCAAATGCATCCTTCTCAACACCTGCTCGGTTCACAAACACGCCATCGACCTTTGGAATCTACTCGACACCATTTCTCCGGACATCGCCTTCATAACAGAAACCTGGATGAATGCCTCTTCAGCTCCAGACATCACCATAGCCATCCCGGACGGCTACAAGATCATCCGTAAGGACCGCCCCATCCAAACAGGAGGAGGCATCGCCATCGTCCATAAGAACACCATCCGCGTCTCAACCAGCTCAGTTGACAACCTCGCTATCGCCGAACACCTTCACTTCCAGATCCACACCGACCCCAAGTCAACACTTAGGGGCACCCTCCTCTACAGGCCACCAGGACCCCGTACAAAATTCAGCGAAGACATCACTGACTTTATCACCCCACACGCCCTCCCTTCGGAAGAATACATTCTACTGGGAGACCTCAATTTCCATCTGGAAAAGAGCGACAGTAACACCACCACCCTTCTGGACAATCTCGCCAATCTCGGACTCAAACAACTTGTTAACACCCCCACACACTATGCAGGACACACTCGACCCTATCTTCACTTCCAGCAAGCATATCTCCTTCACTCATACCACACCCCTTCATTGGACGGACCACAGCTGCATCCACTTTATTTACAATAAGACCTCGATCCACAACCACCCTCAACCAACTCTGCGAAGAAATTGGAACAAAATCACCATCGACCAGATCTCATCGCTTCTTCAAAAACCCCCTGCCTATTCAACGAACCCTAACCAAGCCGCCATCAACCTCACACAATGGTTAACCCAAACCGCCGACAAATTAGCACCCTTGAAAAAACATCACATCAAGCAAGGAAGCAAGAATGCCCCCTGGTTCAACGATGACCTTAAGAAATCCAAGAAGCTCTGTCGTTCCCTTGAGAAAACTTGGAAAACAGACCCAAACACTATCACCCAAGCCGCATTCAAAAACGCCACCCGCAACCACCACCAACTAATCCGGACAGCCAAGAAATCAGCACTCAAAGACCGACTAGACAACAACGCCCACAACAGCAAGGAACTTTTCAACATCAAAGAATTCACCAACCCCACCGCCAGCTCTAACGACATCACCCCCTCTCAAGTCCTCTGCGACTCCCTTGCCTCATTCTTTCATGACAAAATCGCCGACATCCATAACAGCTTTGACAACCAACCTGTAAACCAGTCCACCCCACTCACCTCCAAACCATTACCTCCTCCGAATATCCTCTTCGAATGGGACCCAATCACCACAGAAGAGACCATTCGCCTGATGAACTCCATCCACTCAGGATCCCCTGCAGACCCATGTCCCCATCACATCTTCAACAAAGCAGACTCCATTATCGCACCCCATCTCCGAGATGTCATCAACTACTCCCTTAACTCCACCACATTCCCAGAAAGCTGGAAACACGCCGAACTCAGCGCCCTTCTGAAGAAACCCACAGCTGACCCCACCGAACTCAAAAACTACCGCCCCATCTTGCTCCTCCCATTCCCTGCCAAAGTCATTGAGAAAGCCATTAACAATCAGCTCGCCACCTTCCTCGAAACCAACAAATCACTTGACTCCTCACAGTCTGGCTTCCGAGCCAAACACAGCACCGAGACCGCCCTCATCGCAGCAACAGACGACATTCGAACACTACTGGACAACGGAGACACAGTCGCCCTTATCCTCCTTGACCTCTCCGCAGCCTTCGACACAGTCTGCCATAGCACCCTGATACTACGCCTCAGAAACATCGGAATTCAAGGAAAAGCATTGGACTGGATCATTTCGTTCCTCGCTGGAAGAACTCAGAGAGTCCGCCTCCCCCCTTTTAAGTCAGAGGCCACCGAAGTCATCTGCGGCGTCCCGCAAGGATCATCACTCAGCCCCACCCTCTTCAACGTCTACATGAGCCCCCTCGCAACCATCGCACGTCAACACAACCTCAACATCATCTCCTACGCTGATGACACTCAGCTGATCCTCTCACTCACCAAAGACCCAACCACCGCCAAAACCAACCTACACGAAGGGATGAAAGAAGTAGCCGAGTGGATGAAGCACAGCCGTCTGAAACTGAACTCGGACAAAACAGAAGTCCTCATCTTAGGCTCATCCCCTTCCGCCTGGGACGACTCTTGGTGGCCAACGGCCCTAGGAAAAGCCCCCATACCGACGGACCACGCACGGAACCTGGGCATCATCCTGGACTCCTCACTCTCGATGACCAGACAAGTCAACGCCGTCTCATCTTCATGCTTCAACATCCTACGCATGCTCAAAAAAACATTTCACTGGATCCCCACCGAAACAAGAAAAACGGTCACACACGCACTGGTTACAAGCCGTCTGGACTACGGAAACACCCTTTACGCCGGTTCCACCGCGAAACTACAGAAAAAACTCCAATGCATCCAAAATGCTTCAGCCAGACTCATACTAGACATCCCTCGCACAGACCACATTTCCGCTCACCTGAAAGACCTTCACTGGCTCCCCGTCAACAAGAGAATAACGTTCCGTCTCCTCACCCACACACACAAAGCCCTATACGAACTTGGACCGGATTGTGTCAACATGCGCCTTTCCTTTTACACCCCCACCCGCCAGCTGCGTTCGTCCAACCAAGCCCTCGCCGCTGTTCCGCGCATCCACAAAGCCACCATGGGAGGAAGATCCTTCTCCTACTTAGCGGCCAAGACCTGGAATTCCCTTCCCATCCACCTCCGCCTTACTCAAAACCACCTAGCCTTCAGAAAACAACTTAAAACATGGATATTCGATAAGTAAACCCCCCCCCCCCTTCCTCAAGCGCCTTGAGACCCTATGGGTATGTAGTGCGCTATATAAATTCTGACTTGACTTGAGAGCAGAAGAGATTTCGTACCGCCTTGCTTGTTGAGGTAGTGCATACTGGTGGTGTTGTCAGTACGCACCAAAAGAGACTCTCCTTCCACCAGCAGTCGGAAGGACTTCAGGGCGAGAAAGATGGCCAAGAGCTCCAGACGATTGATGTGCCACCTGCGTTGGTCCGCAGTCCATTTGCCGTTGACTTGACAACACTTCGAGGTGTGCGCTCCAACCCGCCAAGGAAGCGTCCGTCGTAAGGGTAAACTTGGGGGCAGTCTCCTGAAACATGCGCCCTGCTGCGATGTTGGGAGGGTGAGACCACCATTTCAACGCTCCCTGAAGTCGAGGGGTCAGGGAGACCTTGTCGTTGAACGTGCCTGAGACTTGCCGCCATTGTTTGTCCAATTCTTCTTGGATGACTCATGTGCAACCTGCAGTTGGGGATCAATGGTATGCAGGACGACGTCATGCCCAGAAAGGATTTCAATATGCGGACAGAAGCAGACTTTGAGCGTAGAAGAGCCACTAGTTTGAAAATGCGAGCTTGGCGCTCCAGTGAAACAAGCACCTTTGCCAGGTTCGTGTCTAATAATGCTCCCAGAAAAATTCTTTGCTGTGCCGGAAGGACATGCGACTTCTCGTAGTTGATAGAAAGACCCAAATTCTTGTAGACTGACAGGCAAGTCTGAGTGTTGTTGTGCCGCGAGAAAGGTTGGGGCCTTAATCAGGCAATCGTCTAAATAGGGGTAAATTTGTATGCCCTGTAGGCGTAAATAAGCCGCTACTGGAGCCATGATCTTTGTGAAGACCCTCGGAGCGGAACGAAGGCCGAAAGGTAGAACCTTTAACTGAAAGTGTTTTTCCCTACTCTGAAACGCAGGTACTTTGTGATTGTGGTGGATTGGCACATGAAAATAGGCATCTTGGAGGTCGATTGTGGAGAGGAACTCCTCGGGGTTTAGGAACTGTAAGATTTCCAGAAAAGTCAGCATTCGAAAAGTTTAAGACTTGAAGTACTTGTTGAGGGCTCGGAGGTCTAATATCGGGCGCCTCTCCCGATTTCTTTTTGATGAGAAAAAAATGGGGAGTAAAAACCCGTCCCTTGCTGTAATTGAGGAACCACTTTGACTGCTCCTTTTTTAATCATGACTGCAACATGTGCAAACAGTTCCTTCAAGTGGGCTGGAGGGGGACAAGTTGGTGGGCGGTTGGGAGGAAACTTGAGAAATTCTAGGGCGTGGCCTCTTGAAATCACATCCAAGACCCAACGATTGGAAGTTATTCGTGACCAATTTGAAAAGTTTAGAGAGATTCGACCTCCAATTTGCGGAGTAGGAAAAGACTTGATGTTTCGAAAGTCATTTTTTGTTGGAGGAGTTACCTCCTCTGTAGGAGGATTTTCTCCTGTATGATCTGGATTCGCTCTGTCTAGACTGAATTTGGTTGGAGTAACGCTGCCCGTTGTCACCGTAGGAACTGTATTGGGAGGAGCCACAAAAATTGGAGGATGTGCCCCTGCCACGTGCTCCACGAAATGGTCGCTTCCGGTATTGGAGAGAACCTAGGGTGCGAGCAGTGTCTATCTTTTTTGATGGACTCCAAGGCGTCGTCCACATGCTTGCCGAAGAGGGACTCTCCATCGAAGGGCAAGTCGAGTATTTTTGCTTGCACCTCCGGTCGAAAGGACGTAGCTTTAAGCCAGCCCTGCCTCCTTAAGACTGCAGTGCCTGCCAGTTGCCTGAAACCAGTCGAGGAAATATCAATTGCGCAGTCTATAATTTTAGATGAAATTCTTTCACCCTCTAGTAGGATCTTTTGTGCCTCTGCCCCGGAGGATTCAGGAATCAGGACGACCAAAGCAGCGATTTCCGACCACATTTGTCAGTCGTTATGGCCGAGGATGGCTAAAGAATTTGCCGCCCTTACAGTTGTCGCAGCCATCGTGGAGAATGTTTTGCCGATGGTGTCAAGGCGTCGACCTTCCTGGTCCGGCGGCGATGTTTAAGGAGAAGCCTGATTCCGTGACCTCCTTTGGGCAGCCTGCGTAATGACAGAGTCAGGTTTTGGTTGAGAAACTAAGCAGGCAGGTGAATCCTCAGGAGCCTTATACTTTATCAATGCGTGGGAGAACGGCCGGAACTGAATTAGGCCGTTCCATAAGTTTGAGCCCTTCCGTCCAAATGAAATCAATGATTGGAATGGTATGCACCTGTTTCAATGGCTGATCTTTGAAATCAAAGAAAACAGTCTTCTTGCCCGACTACCATAGGCAAGTGGAAACGCTTGGCTGCTCTCGCCATCAAAAGGTGAAAACCCCCAATGTCCACTGGAGGAGATGCCAGAGGAGAAGCAGGAGGAGGCGATGGAGTCGGAGCCTGGTAGTTGTCCCAATTCGCCAGGGCAGCGTCATCATTCTGGTCTTTATCGGTATGATGGGCAGCATCATCATTATCAGGGTACTGTGGAACTGGTGACCGGGCTGGTGCGACCTGAACGGACGTCTGTACAGAAGGAGGCGGTGGAGAGGCCTGCGAAGAAGGTGGGAAACTACGATTGTAATCATCCAGCATGTGTTGAAGATTAGAGATCATAGACATTGGTATCTGCGCCATAGGAACATCATGGCCAACATAAGGTGTGTCATCGGGAACTGAGATGCTTGACTCTCGGTCATCATCGTCATCATATTCTTGATATTTGATATGTAGCTCCAACGGGCTACTGGCAGCACGGAAGTTATCATCCGCATATGAGCCATCGGAATCATCGTCGTCTTCTGACGCAACTAGTTGAGCTGGTGGACCTGAGCGAGGCTGCAAAGGGCTCAAAACCAGTGGAGCTGGACGCTTAACAGTAGTAGCCATCACTACTGTGAATGTGGTTGCAGTCGCCAGAGAATATTGATCCGTCGAAGAGCTCGTCGTCGACGTAGTAATCGAGGGCTTCGTCGATGATGGTCCTGGCGCCGACAAAGATGTTCTTGTTTCCGTCGATGAAGCAGAGGTCTTCGTCGACAAGGACACTGGCGTCGACGAAATCTTCAGCGTCGACAGAGGTGCCGTCGACGAAGCCGTCGTCGAAGAGGTACTGGCAGTCGACGAGACCACCGTCGACTGAAGAGGTTGTGTCGACGAGACGACGAAGTCTTCGTCGACGAATGACGCTTAGGAAGGTTCGTCAACTAGACTGATTTCTTTGCCATCGTGGAGATCTTAATAATGGAAGAGATAGGCCATACCTCCTGGACCATCGTGGACAGAATGCTGGTCGTCGAAGTTGGCATAACATCGACGGCAGGCGTGTCGACGACCTGGCACTCGTGTTAGAGGACGAGGGCACAGAGGGGATCTGCTACGCCAGAGAACTAGGTCCTGCAGGCGTAGAGGCCGGCAGATCACGTGGGGAGACTGACTTTGGAGCGTCCACAAGCTTCTTTTTAAGAAAAGGAGATGGAATGTACATCTCAGACCCACGCTTCAGAGAGGTCTTAGATTGGCGAGAAGACACACTCTCTATATCAGACACAGGGTTGTCTGAGGTCTTCAACCTCTGTAGCCACAGAAGGAGACGGGCCTCTCTATCCTTTAAGGTTGTAGATGAAAATTTCCTGCAGAATTTGCAACTCCTCACCTCATGATCCGGGTACAAGCAGTAGTTGCATTTTTTATGAGGGTCCTCATAGAAAAGAAAGTTTTCCACAGGCAGAACAGGGCCTGAATAAAGACTTTTTTGTAGTAGACATGTTCTTGAAAGTTGGAAGTAGAAGAAAACTGAGCAGAGCTCACGGAGACTCCCTTCACACGACGTGCGGTAGAAAATCTGAGGGCTTGAGCTTCTGAGGAGAAGGTTCTAGAGGGTGCTACAGCCTGATTGGCTGGAATGTGGACTATTATAATGACATGGATATGTTACTAAAGTGAACTCTCCCTCTATACTTTCTATGGGCCAATGTTGTTCTATGGTATTTTAAAGTTTTTACGTTTTATTATTCTTATTATAGATATATTTCTATATGTATATATATATATGATATATTTCATGTATATATATTACTACTATTTTACATACCGTGGGACTCCGACTTCGACGACGGGGAATTAATCAAGCATGTGAATCTATGAAAGATACCCTAATACTGGAGAAAGTGGGTTTCTCTTGCACGACAACCCCCCCCCTTTGCTGGATTTCTGATGCACTCTGACTTGATGAGCTCTGGGTCCCTGCCAATCAGGCTCCCAGGGCCTTTGTTTTCCCCAAAACCAAATTGGCATCTCTGGCCACAGGTCAGCCCCTGGCACATGGTACCACAGGTACCCAGGGCACTGTGACCAGGGAAGACCTCTAAGGGCTGCAGCACATATTGTGCCACCCTTAGAGGCCCTGTGCCCTGACACACACACTGCCTTTGCAGGCTGCGTGTCTTGGTGCATAACAAAACAGTTGACATTGCCCACATCCCTGTGTGCCATGCCCACAAAACACTGCCCTGGCATACCTCAGTCACACTTTTAGCTGGGTGCCCTATGCCAGTGGTGGTTACAGGTGTAAGCTTTAGGTCAAAATAATACAGGATCTTCATCAGGAAAAAAGGAGGGGGGCCATAGTTAAGGTGGGCCTTAACTAGACCCATCAATGGGGAAAGCTGCAGGCGGCTCAAAGGTATCACAGGGTGAAGTAAATTGTAGGCCTGACAAAGTAAATAATGGCAGTCAATAGATAGGCTCCATTAAGCTCATCAGCAGCCTGCTCGAATTTGAAGGAGTGAATGGCCATTCCCTGTTGCTCTTGCCCTATTGCCAGCTATGCCCCTTCGGTCTCCGTGTCTTTCTTCTGCTGCATTGTCTTCATTGTGCATCAGGCATTATTTGAAACTTTACGTCTACCGACATTTCAAGGAGCTTGCGCTTGTTTGTAATCCAGGCTACATTCTGTTTCTTTCCTTCTTGCCGGCAATCTGGGTAAGACGTTCACAAACTACAAACCTTCACCAGATGCTTCTAGGGCATATGCACTGAAGGGTCATGAGGTGTGCAGCTTCCTTCCATGCTTGTGTTGACGGCAAAGTACTGACCCTTGTTTGGAATACCCATTTTATTCATCTGTCCCAGACTGTTCAAATGTTATTGTTAAATTAACCGTTAAACTCTACCCCTTTCTTGTGGCACCTTTCTTGAGGGGTCTTGGTCTTCAGCAGTACCATCCGTCAAAGGTTAGTGCAGCAACTAGAAGCAAACCATAAACACTTCAGTTGTCAGCTGCTGTTTTCATATTTATTTAATATTTTCATAATGCACTCATTCCACTTTGGAGGTCTTACAGAAGGTAAAGAATGAAGATGACCAGAATCTATATGGAAGTGTAGTTCACTGACAGTTGTTGCCCTTACTTGGTAACCCACCCACAGGCATTTATGAAGAGATGGGTTTCAGCCTATGCCAGAAATGTAGAAATTCAGGTTTGTTCCGGGAAGATAGATGACTGTTTGGTGAGCCTTTTACGTAGAGCGGTTCTCAGTGTAACCATTTCTATTTGGCCGGGCATGCTTACCAGTAGATTGTGGGTACTGTAGGCACATGAAAAGGTGATGCATGGTGCTGTCAATTGTATTGTTAGCTAAGGGCACTCAAAGGCATATTATAAATTGTATGCGTGTCCCTCAAGGCACCTGAAGGGTATATGGAATTACAAGATAAGAAAACGCTTTCTGTTCAAATGTTTTCAATTTTACTTTCCTCCCTCCTGTGCTCACTTACAAAGTTGACTATGTAGAACAGGCTCCTCACTTGTCATCCACCCTCCAAAACAATCCGACCCCGTGTTTGTGTGAACCGTGGTGAGATGATGGAACACATTTCCATAAAGTTTGCACAATAATCATCACTTATTCTCTGAATTCAGTGGCCCATACCGCATCTCTAACTAGCTAAGCTACAGACTTTAGCACCCCTGTCAGTCTCTAGTAAATGGTACCCCAGGCATCTAAAATATTGGTACTAAAGAGGGTCCCTCAGGGCTGCAACATGTATTGTGCCACCCTAAGGGACCCCTCACCTAACTCATGCAGACTGTCATTGGAGGCTGCGCAACATGATGCAAACCATAAGTGAAATCATGACATGACCCTCCTGTGCCTCATGTCAAACTCACCTCATCTAATATATGCAAGTCACCCCTACAGGAGACCCTTGAGCACTAAGGTAGGGTGCATTATATTTAACGTGAGGACATATCTGCATGATCAGATATGCCCCAGTGAAATCTAGATCTTTTTACTAGATATTGCAAGTGAGCAGGGAAGCCACCTTAAGGTATGAACTCAGGACTGGTAAAAACTAGTTTTTTCCCGTTACATAATGGCTTCACTAACAAATATGGTGTTTGGTATCAAACCCCTCGTATTAACCAAACACGGATTCCAATGATTGATTTATTGATATGCACCCAAAGGGCACCTTAGAGGAAAACCTACCAACCACTAGTGTAGCGGATGGACTGTCCTTATCCAGCCTTCCACTACAAAGTTGTTTGACCCTCAGGGGTCAAACTTCTGTAAAAGAATCAGCTGCGCTTCATCGCAAGAATCATTGGCTCTGATAGAGGCGCGAATTAAGTGCAAAGCACTCTAACACACAGATATAAACAACAAAGGGGCCAGTAAGATTAGGAATCTGGTGTGCCAACATCTTCCCAGCAGATGTCGGCGGTCAAGCTTTGAGCGCCTGCTAAAAAATAACCAGAATAAAAAGGGCCAGATGGGGGGGGTGTTTAGAAAACGGGGACTGGTTTCCCTCAAAGGAGAGGCTGCCAACCTCCCCTGCCCTGAGCAGTCTGGCACTAGGACCGGCAAGAAAATAAGCTAGGAGCAGGCTAGGCACACCTCAAGGGGCCCAAGCCTGCTGTGAACACAACTTTAGAAGTCCACCATGTTTTGTGTGGCGGAATTAGGAATTCTGGGACAGTGTGATGCCCGCTCCCCAAAGGAAGTGGTCATCTGGGGGTGTGGTGACCCTAGGGCTAAGTGGTCCATTGGCTACTACCCCTCAGCCCCCTAAATTGAGTATTTTAGGGGACCTCTCCAGATACCAGGACCTCAGATTTCTTGGGACAAAAAAAAAGTGGAAAGAAGATTGCAGATATGAGAACGGAGTAGCACAACTGACTTGGCGTCAACCCTGCCAGCTGCACCGGACCCTCGTGGTGCAACAGATATGTCCTACCGCTGTGCAGACCGTAAGAAACTAAACCGGGTCTTTGATGGGGGTGGGGGGGCAAGCTAGGGCAGCCAATTCCGTGTTAACCATCATCACGGTCAGTCCCTGCTGTACATGCAAACAGGATGTCAGAAAGGTGTCATTCTTATAAAGGGAGAGGGGGGCACCTTAGGGCATGCCGTCTCAGGTCAAGTGCTGCAGATAAAAAGTAAAAACATTTATTATACTAAAAATATGTAACTTACCATTTGAGGATCATTGGATCGGCTCACCCATCCGGAAATAAGTTTCAAAGTTTCCCTTTTCACAGTTCGCATACTTCTGATCAAAGGCTGTTTTGTAACCATTTCACCTGCATAAAAACCATAGCCAGGTTTAATCCGTATATTTCACATATAGTCTCTCTATATACAAATCTTTCTATATATCTATATAATCTCATCAATAACCTCAAAACTACTTGCATCTCAAGCCTGCATTACTATTAATTCCAAGCTGCTGAAATGTCAATTATGGGACGTCCAAAATTTAACAATGGTCACAGTTCTATTTACAATTTTAAGAATGAGAAAGCATAGGCATCCAGGCCTCACACCTGGAAATCCATCAACATCTTTATACAAATCGCATTCTTGCCATCTTTATAATATTTTTAGCAACTGTGCAATACTTATAGATTGCATACCATTAGACAATGGTTCCTTGCATCCCTCAAATTGCCTTACTTATTTATACAGCACTCAAATTGCCTGCCCGTGCAAGTAGGTATATTTTTCACTTTCACAGAAATGCTCATTTAAGTTATTAATATTGACTAATCTGGCCAATATGGGAGAACAGGTTTATTATGAATACAAATTTATTTTGGTGAAAAGGCACGGATTATAAACATTGTACGTACCTACATGTAGGCTATGTTGGCCTATTTTAATGTATTTTTCAATTAAGAAAAAAGGTAAATAAACTTTAAAACTTAACTAATGAAAAACTAAGCAACTATTTCAATGCATTTTAAAGGGAAAGAAAACAGGATAAAAAGACAACTTGGACTGCAACCTCAAGGTGGAAAACGGACACTGCTCTTCTAATTGACCCAGAAACACCAAAACGGCCTACATTAATGATTCCCCCAGTTAATTTGGATAGACACTCAGGATCGTGATCTTATTATACATACCACATTTATGTTCCTCTGAGAAGAGCTATTTAAAACCTCAATGAATATTACCATTAATGAAGCCCTCCATCCTATCACTCAATAGAGGGGAAAGCCCACCATCTAAAAAGCATAATAAAACAGCAACAGGTTAACCAAGTGTCAGCCATAATAATGTAACCGATCCCGTAAGAAGGCATGACCCACTTTAGTATTTGTTCTGAAGTCTAGAATCAATCCAGAGAAATATCTAGTGAATGTAGGACTAGATCTCCCAAAGCCACCTTCCAAACATCCAATAGAGGAGTATTTTTAATAGGGCAATAATAAACTACCTCCATTAGAATCAAGTTTAGGTCTAATATGTATGAAACTGGGTTTTTGTTACAGTAGTCCCCCCACATTTTGCCTGGTATTTGATGCAACTTGACGTGAACTGTGTTCCTGCTAACCAGGTTCCAAGTGCCCATATTCTTTCCCTTAAACCAGTTTGCTGGTCACCTGATCCCTAACTGACCAGGTCTTTAGCATCTCTAAGTTCCTAGACAGTGGTAGCTCTGATACCTAGAGCATAGGTACTAAAGAGGGCCCCCTCAGAGCTACAGCATATATTGTGCCAATCTTAAGAGATCAAGCACCAACCCCAATCGGACTGCCACGACAGTGCCCTAAAAAGTGGATAAAACATGGCAAACACCCTGTGTGCCATGTCCCCCAACACTGCATGCAGCAAGCTGTACAGCCCTAAGGCAGGGTGTGGCATATAACATGTGAGGACATAGCTGCATGAGCAATTGTACCTTGTGCTGGCCAGTTCAATTACTGACCGTACAAGTAAACAAGGACGCAATATTACAGTATGTACTGGGCACTGGTCATAACTAGTTTCCCGCTACATAATAGCTTCACCGAAACCTATAGTGTTTGGTATGAAACACAATGTATTATTAAACCCACACTGATTCCTGTGATGGATTTATTAATACATGCACCCAGAGGAACCCCCTGCAAACGTACAGTACACGTGTTGGCTGAATGGTCCTGTCCAGCTTGCCACAACAGAAGTGCTTCTAATCCCCCTGAACGTGATGAACCCACACTTTGAGGTTTGGAAACAAGGCCTGCTCTGGCAGAAAGCGTTACCTTTGTCACTCATGATGATTAGTAATCGGTATATCAAGGCAGAAGGCTTCGATAGCCTACACCACCTGTGATATGCAAAACTGGATTCCCCAGACAGGTAAAATGCCGCCCACTACTCAGGGCCCATTTTGCACTAGGACAGTGACAGGTAGCTAGTCACGAGGACTTAACCCTTAGGCTAGTACCACCGGTAAGGTGGCTACCTGAAGTGAACATGCCTAGGAAAATTCCACCATTTTGGTGTTTGGTGGAATTGGGTCATCTGGGTCAGGGCTATGCCCACTTCCTACAGTAAGTGGTCATATAGAGGGTGTAGTCACCTTAAAGGTAGGCAGCCCATTTGCCACTACGGGACACTTCTTGGTATGCCCCTAAATACAGTATTTAGGTGGCACCCCTGATGCCAGGACTTCTGATTGGACGAACCAAAAGAATAAGTGGACTGAAGTTTGCAGCCCCGAGAACAGAGGAGCATAACAGACTTGGCGCCATCCTCCTGTACCCAACCTTAGTGGAGACAACAACCCGTCCTACTGCGTGCACACTCCCAAGAAAACCGTAGGGCTGCCAGTGCGTCGTAAATCAGACAACTCCCTTGGAGTAAATGAGCTATGCCCCTGCAAGCATCAGAGAAACAAGGAACGGTTCAATGTCCTGCTGCTCACCCGGACTGCTGATGCTACAGCTGCCCAGGAAGAAGTACCGGACACCTTGCAGCAGCCAAGGCTTGTGTCCAGTACGGACACTGATGCCTAGGAAAACCAACCTGCCTGTCGAGGGACTTCAGGTACATGGAGACCCACATCATGAGTGGCCCAACAGTCCTGTTTGTCCCTCTTCAGCAGAAAAAAAGAGTGAGCCTCTGTCCGCTGCCACCAGACATCACCCCACCCAACCGCCGGAGTCATAGGCAGGGGACAGTGGAGACCGTCTAAGGCTGAACTGTGGGTTGCTTGGGTTTGACGAGACTGGACTTCTAGTCATCACCTGCAGCTGTTTTCTGCAGGCCCCCTCCAACTGCTTGGGACTCCAGCACGCGTCCAGACGCCAAAATACACCACTGTACCTGAACCAGACAGCTCACCGAGACGTGGACTAACTATGTGATTGAGCATCCTCAAAAGTCGAGCCCCCTGTGGGTAACCACTTTGGGAAGAAAAGAATGTTTAGGTCAGAGGACAACCTTGTCCGGATTAACAGCAAGGAAAGGAGGCTTAGAAGACACAGCCTGAAGCTCAATCACCCTGCGAGTAGAGGTGATGGTAACCAGAAAAGCAGTCTTTAGAGTCAAGGGTCTAATAGGACAATTATGTAGTGGCTCAAAAGGAGGGCACATAAGATAAGTCAAAACAAGATGCAAGTGCCACTGGGGCATTACGAAAGGAAGGGGAGGAAAAAGGTGAGTAATGCACTTAAGAAATCTATTTACAATAGTGGACTTGAAAAAAGAAGGCGGATCAGGAAGGCGAAGAAAGGACAAAATGGGTGAAAGATAGCCTTTAAGAGTGCCCAGAGCAGAGCCCTGCTGGGCCAAAGAACGCATAAAGAGGAGAATGTGAGAAAGTGCCCTCTTTCTGCATTGTATGCCCCCACTTTTTGATGAATTGCCGATGTTCCCTGACTGAGTGTGCCCTGGGCTCATGCTAATCAGGTACCCAGGACCTAGATTCCTTCCCTAAAATTGCATTGAAGCTTAAACCCAATTGGCATCCCTGGCCACAGGAAGGCCCCTGGTAAATGGTACCACAGGTACCCAGGGCACTGTGGCCAGGGAAGGCCCCCAAGGGCTGCAGCACTTTTGGTGCCACCCATAAAGGCCCTGCACCTTTTTCACTCACACACTGCCTGTGGCGGCTGTGTGTCTTGTTGCAGAAAAAGAGTAAAGAGTGGACATGGCACACATCCCTGTGTGCCATGCCTACACTCCACTGCCCTGGGTCAGCCACCCCTCCAGCTGGGTGCACTATGCCAGTGGTGAGGGTACAGGTGCATAAGCTCTGCACCCCCACAATGCCCAAGTCCATTGTTAGGCATTGTAAGTGCAGTGCTGCCATTAAGAGTATACGGTGCTGGGAGTTTGTCATTACAAACTCCACAACACCATAATGGCTAAACTGAAAACTGGGAAGTTTGGTATCAACATTCTCAGCACATTAAACCCACACTGATGCCAGTGTGGGATTTAATGTTAAATGCACGACAGAGGGCATCTTAGAGATGCTACCTGAAACTCAACCAACTTCTAGTGTCCCAACTGAGTGGCTGCTTAGGCTGCCATCCACAGACATGTTTCTGGAACCCTGGGTCAAGAGCCTGCTGCTCTCGGGTAGCCTGAAACAATGCACATCCTGGGACTAGGTGGTCACCCTGAACCATGCTTCCTCGGATCCAGAAACAACAAGAAAGATTATTTATTTATTTAGAAAGTTTTATATAGCGCGAACAAGATCTTTGCAGATATCCGAGCGCTTTACAGACGAAAAGAACAACGTGTGAGCAAATAATATTGGGGTGGGGATTATAAGAAGGACCGAAGAGCTGTGTGCAGAGCAAGAGGACAACGCCCACTGACTTGCCCCAGCCCTACCTGCATGTCTTCCCTCGAACCTGCGAAATCCCGATAGGTCCTGCAGCCAGCAACCTCAAAAACCCCGGAGGACCTGCCTAACTCCGCTTCCAAAGACTGTCTCCCGTGAATACCAGATTTGTTCAAACAGACTCCAGCTCAGCAAGGACGCACAGGACTGCACCACTCTGAAAACAGACCCCCACGGCCAGAGTTTGAGTGGCCCAACACCAAGAGTAGGTCTCTCATGCGATCCTGGCCCGAGATCCAGCGACCCTTGACCTGCCTCAAGCCTCCAGCCGACGCCTGCAGCCTCAAACCAGAAGGTCCCCCCCCACCCTCCCCCCCAAACGCGACCAGGAGCTGGTAAGAGGATCAGACCCTAAAAGGCACCCCTGCACCGGAAACCCCATGACCTTGGGTTGCCCAACAGACGGTGCCTAATCAACCCCGAAGAAGACAACTTACTTCTCCAAGTGGTGGTCCCACCCAGAAGACCTTTGTCCCCGAGCCTGCTGTGTTTGCAAACTGGAGACTCCCCAATGAAAGCTACAGGATACCCGATATCAAAACAGAACTCTGCACCCGGCTGCCACAGTGCCGCTGAGGGTGCATCTTTTGTGCTGGCCTAAACCCACATTTGCCCTGAGCTTAAGTCCGGGAGCTTTGCTCCCACAACCCAGTGGCCTGCTTGTCAGCAGACACCAACCAAAGGCCCCCTACCCCTATTGGATAACACTGGGCCTCAGCACTCTGCACCCAGCCACGCTAGTGCCACAGAGGGTGTAAAATGAGTGCATCCTTGACCATGGGTGAGCCAGAGTCTAAACCCAGAATACCAACTCCCATAAAAAAGCACTCCTGTGAACAGATAACATTATTTTACTCCATCGCGCTAAGGGACCTGGCAGAGACAGGTGAGCCACCCCAATTTGGGCCACTGACGTCTGGTTTCTGTGTCCTCAGCAGGCACAGAGTCTGTCTTGGGAGTTTCTTTTGAACAGAGCTACTGATCACAGGAGATCTGGTCTTTGTTAAAGGCAATCAGTCCTCCCAGAGTTCTGGAGGCCGCTGGCTGCAGGACAAGGGGACTTGCCGCAGGGTCTCTGAAAATTGCAGACTGGCCGGAAGTGCTGGGACCAAGTCAGTTCTTCTCTGCAGTCTCCTCTGCTGGGCATCTTCATTTTTCCTTCTTAGATAGATGGAATATGTTTTCATGAATCAGGGCTGCCCCCTAAATATGGTATTTAGGCAGTGGGCTACCGACTTTAGGGTGACTACACCCTTGGTGTACTCACTCCACGTGGGGGAGTGGGCACAAGCCCGAATCCTGATTGGAGAGTGCCTGCGATCTGCAAAGATACAGGGCACTGAAGAATGGACTTCACCTCGCCTCCCCACAAGAGGGGTGGAGTTGGCAAAGGTGGGCACACCGGGGCTGTACCAATTTTTCCCGCCTGTCTTCCTGCCGAAAAAGAGGTGAGACAGGAACCGCAAGCTTTTAAGCCGGGCATCCCTCGTGCACCAGGAGTCAATGGACTCAAAGAACGATGTCGAGAAAAAGTCAGTCAAAAAGTGACTGGAGGTATCACTGTCTCCAGATCTGCGCTTGCTAGCACAGAAAAATAAAGAACTGACGTCAGCGCGTGAGGGCGGCGTCTAGGTAGCTATCGCGACATCATCTCGGCGACCACGACGCCAACGACGAACGGGTCGTCGACCGACGCCACCTTCCGACGGGCAAGAGTACTGCTGACAAAAACTTTCGGATCCAGTCTGACTCCTGGGGGTAATTCTAAGGTAAGGAATCTATAACTAACTATTTCAGATAAGAGTGCATCCTTGACCCTGGGAGGTCAAGCATGCACTCTTAGTTGTGGGAGCAAAGCTCCTGGACTTGAGCTCAGCACAGGGGCAGCTGTGTAAAGGGTGCTGTTTTGACGTAGAGTGCCCAGATTTTAATGGCAATTGCCGGTTTTGGATTTTGGCTACAGGCTCGGTCCAGGATGTCTCCCGGGAGGGTTATCAGCTGAGCAGGTAAGTTAGAGGGCTCATGACATAGGTGCTCCTCGGGTTCTCCTCTCCAGTGTTTAGGGAGACTGGATGCAGGGGTGCCTTTTTGAGGTTGGATTTCACCTTACCGGGGCACCCACGGTTGCGGGGGTTCACCTTTCAGAGGCTGCAGGCAACCACAGAGTCCTGGAGGGGTCAACCACAGAGCACTCTGACTCTGGAGTACCTCACTGGGACCGGCGGACCACTAACTTAAGCCATAGGCGACATGTGCAGTGGTGGTTCCAGGCGTCAGGTTTCTTTGTCCTCAGCAGTCTCAGATTCTTTCTTTGGAGACTCTTTTGAACAGAGTTGCTGTTCACAGGCGATCCGGTCTTTGTGGAAGGCAGTCAGTCCTCGCAGGGGGTCTGGAAGTCGCTGGCTGCAGGACAAGGCGACTTTTGGTGCAGGATCTCTGCAAACTACAGATTGCAGGTAGGGCTGGGGCCAATTCTGTTCTTCTCAGTTGTCTTCTTTGCTGGGCGTCTTTCGTAGGTTGCGGGAATCTCTTCTTGGTTCAGGGCCATCCTCTAAATACTGTATTTAGGAGCTTTTTAGGGTTCGAGATCAGTAGCAAAGGGGCTACTAACCTTAGATTGACTACAAATTTGGTGTGCTCACACCACCTGGGGGAGTGGCACAATCCCTAATCCTGATTGGAGTACGCCTGCCATCTGCAAGATGGCGGGCACCGAAGAGTGGGCTTCATCTCTCCTCCTACACCTGAGGGGTGGGGTTTGCAGAGGTGGGCACACCTTCTGGGCTTTTTCAATTTTTCCCACCTGTCTTCCTGACGAAAAGGATGAGAGTCAGGAAGGGGACCTGCTCCGGTTAGGAGAGGCTGGCAAGGCCCTTGAAGCTCCCCTGCCACATATGGCTATTCCTGGCCTGGGGGAGGAGTGACCACCTCCGCCCAGGAAAGGCTTTTTTTCTGGGGAAAGAGAGTGAAGGCTCCCACCCCAGGGGTCCAGAAACATGTCTCGTGGTGGCAGGATGGTGTGTACCAGTCAGGGAAACCACTACAGGATGGTCGTTTTTCAGGGCGCATCTCTAAGACACCGTCTGAGGGAATTTTTCATTAAATCTCACACTGGCACCAGTGTGGGTTTATTGTGCGGAGACGTTTGATTTCAAACTTCCAAGAAGAATTCAGTAAAGTCATTATGGTGCTGTAATGACAAACTCTCAGACCATATACTCTTTCAATTGCTTTACTGCACTGACAGTGTGTGAGAAGTTGGCCTGATGTGCAGTGTTCACTATTCTAGTGATCACTATATATCAGTCCAAACAACCCTTATTGATGATTGGTTGTAAGTCAACCTTATAGACCAGCTATCCTAGTAGCATGGATACGAGCAGTCTAAGGCTAAGACTCTAGAGGGCGTGTTAAGCCAGCTGTTTTACCATCACATTACCCCTTGAACACCCAGTGAAAGGACACCACACAAGTGTTATGAAAATAAACAGTGTATTTATTAGAATCACAACAACCCTGTACTCTTTATGAGGACAGGGTGCTAGGCACACAACAAAACTCTTACGAAAATACTTTTAAGTTAGCACGTTACACCAATGCCCGAGGGGCACGAAAAACCATATACACTAAAAGTGGAATGCGAATTACTAGCAGGTAAGTAACAGTTCTAATAGGCTTTGGAATCGCTAGGACTGGACTAGGGAATCGTTAGATTACTACTAGGAGGCCCAGGGGACTCGGGTGCAGAGTGTGCACTCTCACGCGGGATGCGGGACAAAGTCTATGGAGGCTAGTAAAGGCAAAGTTAGTGTTCACGGGCGAACCCGACCTGGTAGGAAGAAAACGACAGTGGATCCTGACCCTAGGATAGTGAGGCTATGCTGGGACACCGAAGTGCCGAAGTTACCTAGCCCAGGGGCTGCAGCTGCATAGGTCTGAAAAGACGTCGGGGATCTCGTTGCCGGACCAGGAGCCTGGAAGGAAGAAGTTGCTGGCAGGCGACCAGTGAAGGAAAGTTCGATGGATCCAAGCCTGGATCAAGGAAGAAGAAACCTGAAAGCAGAGGGGACCAAGTTCTTGAATCACTAGCCAGTGATTAAGTGGGCACCAGGATGGCACCGGGCGAAGTCACCGCAGTCAGGTGAGTGGGCGCTGCTGGGCTCTGCAGTCTCTCGGACCAGGAGGCGTTGTCGGCGACCAGGATGGAGGTGCGAGCTGTCCCACGAAGGATGAAGTCGTTGGCGTCGAAGTTACCCAGGATTGGGCAACAAGCCTTGGCTAATTCAAGCCCACGCGGTGGACTCAAAATGGCGTCTTGAGTGGACCAGGAGGGTCCAGGGTGCTCCTCTTCTGGGAGGGAGCAAGGGCCAGTCTGGAGCAACCAGACCAGCAGCAGAAATGTCGTCGGGCGTCGTCAGGAAGGCCACAAGCCAACGGGCTAGTAGCCAAACAACGCGGTGAGCAGCAGAAGGCAGAAGGGCCCCACGCCGATCGTGGAGATGCTGGGGGGCTGCTCTTCGGTGCTGGAGCTGCTCAGGGTGGGGGCTTCTCGGACCCCAAAGCACTCACCAGGAAATTACTCGGTGGGCTTGCTGTGCAGAAGTCGTGCAGTCTTGGCGATGGCCGGTCCCTCGAGGTCTCGTCGCACCCACGGTTCTCAGCTGTGCTGTAGAGGTGGGTAGAGGTCAGAGGTGCCAGGGAAGCCGGGTCTCGTCGAGCTGGGCAGTCGGATTCCGGAGGAAGGACGTGCAGCAGACCGCAGTGTTCTTAGATGGTGCCTGCGGATGCAGGGTGACTACTCCTTAGCCACAAGGGAGAATCTTGAGGAAGAAATCGTGAAGTCCTTTCGTGGAAAGTGGTATCTTGATTCCAAAGATGATCTGATTTGGAAGGGGGCCAGTTCCTACCTTTATCCTGTAAAAAGGGGCTGGCACGCGACTAAGTCCTGCCCTAGGGGTGGGACTAGGAGGGGGGTGGTTACACCCACTTCCTTGGCGGGCTTTTCCCCAGCACAGGGTCTGGAGTGACCCTGGAACTGGTTCCAGCCAGCCTATGCACAGTGAGCACCGGGGTGCCACGTGCAGTCACCTTCCTCTAAAGCCCTGCCTACCTACAATACACAAAAACCCTGTCTGGGACGGTGCTGGCACCGCCCCTGGCAGGAAACCCTTTGTCCTTATCTCCTGCTCTGGGAGGACTCCCAGCAGCAGGAGGGCAGACTTGTGTCTCGGTGGCAGCATCCATTTTGTGGAGCTGAGGCTCTGTTTGACTTTAACCGGGGTTAGGGGTTACATACATGTCGTGTCCCTCTAGAAGGGTGGAATGCTAACCCCGTCGCCAGAATTGGCGAGGGGTTAGTATTCCAATTCGTATGACACCTTACTCGACATGTTTTGATAAAGCGATACCAGAGTTGGCATATAACCGCGAGGATTATAATGCACTTAAGAGTATATGGTATGCGATATCATGGAAACGGCTAAGGGATGGATCCCGAAAGCCGTAGACAGGCTCAGCTCAGGCCAGAGCACCATCTCACACGATTCCAAGCACTCTGCCTTCAGGATTGTTAAGGCCTGCCATAGGAGTGACTGATAGGAGATCTGTGTGTCCATTTTAGGGTTAGATATAGGTATACTATATCTAAAGCAAAGGGTGATTACACCACCTTGCCCCAGCTGTCGTGCAGCCAGTTGTGTCAGATTTGGATGGCCAGCCAGGGGTGGCATAATACATGCTGCAGCCCCTGGTAGGCCCTGGGTACACCTATGCCCTGGGTACCTAAGGTACACTGTACAGGGACTGATAAGGTGGCTCAGTATCCAATTTAGATATGTACCTAAGGTACATGGAATCCATTTTACAGAGAGAGCAGTGGGCCTGAGGTCCTGAATAGCAGGGCCTCAGGTCTACTAAGTCAGAAAACCAGCAAAACACCAGGCAAAAAGTTGGGGGCAACCATAGTCAGGGATCTACCTTCCTACACAGTGTCTAAGAATGGACGTAGACACTGTGGGGGTACAGTGCTCATGCAATTGTACCCTCACCGGTGGTATAGTGCACCCAGCTAGAGGGGTATCTTACCTATTCAATGTGCATCGTTAATGAGGGTGATCCAGTTGAGGACATTGGGGGCTGGGGTAAATTTATGGTGTATCAAAAAATTACACCCAAGACCATCAATCTAATATTACCTAACTCGATAAAACAATCATGTTTCTCCAAACGTCACTGACTTGACTTCATCTTATTTGAGAAAGTCTTCAATGGTGTACAAGGCACTTTGTAAACACACAGGGTACTGATTTTATTCCGAAAGCCAGGACTTTGTACTGATAGTGTATTCAGTTTACCACAAAATGTTAGCATTTGTGTCTTTGATTCTGGGATGTGTAGGTATGCATCCTTTAGATCTATTGTTGCCGTATAATATACTTGTAATTGCGGTATGACATCCTGCAGAGTTGTCATTTAGAATTTTTGTCTCTTTATGAACTTGTTCAAGAAATGGAGGTCTAGTACAGGACATAGTGTCCCGTCTTGCTTTGGTATTAATAACTATGTTCAGTAGTTACCCTGGTTAATCTAGTTATTGAACACTTATATTGCATTCTTTTGTAGCCATTACCATACTTTCTATAGTAGTTTTCTTTTGTCTGAACCATTCTCTTGGGGCCTTTTCTTGGTGGATCCTTGATAAGTTCTATACAATATCCAAACTCTATGATGCAGAGTATCCATTTGTGTGATGTTACCTCTTTCCACTCCAGGAACAAATCTTTTATCCTTCCGCCCACGTGTGGGAGACATGGGGGTACGGTTGCATGCAGTAACTTGCTAATTGCTGCAGCCACTCAAATTTGTGACTGTGTAATTCCCATTGCTAGTCCCCGAAAGGTTTGGCGTAGATGTGTTTGGTACTGCCATTGTTGCATTTGTGATTACAGCTGGCGTGGTGGGAGGTTGTGCCCAGGCTCCTTGTAGTTGCGGATCCTCTCCTTAGGTGTCACCCGAATTGCATGGCTCTTGGACTTGGCGGTGTTCCTGTCTTTTTTTTTATTTGTTGTAGTGTGTGGTCTACTGCACTTCCAAACAATTGTTCTCCCCTGAACGGAGAGTTAATGATGTTTGCCTGTACCTTAGTTTTAAAACCGTTCACCCGTAGCCAGGCATGCAGTCTTAAGGTGGTACCCATTATCTGCCTACTTGCTGTATCCGCTGTATCTTGTGCTGATTTTAGGCAGGTTTTTTGCAATGTTTTTCCCTTCTTCTGACAAGGATGCTGCGTGTTTCTAGCTTTGTTCTGTAGATGTTTCATCAGCTCTACTATTTCTCCCCAGTGTTGATGTGCATTCCTGTTGAGCAGGGCATTTGAATTTGCTAAGTGCCACTGTGTTGCTGCTCCTCTTTCAAATTTTCTCCACACCATTTTTCACTTTTTTATTCGGTGGTGGTCCGAATTATATTGTTAGGTTAGCCCTCTTTCTGGTTGTGGCAACAATGATGGATTCTGCTTTTACAGGTACTCTAATGTACAGGAGGTCTTTTGAGGAGTGTTTCTATTTTTTCTCTGCCATTGGTGTTACAGACCTGCATGTTATTCTTACTTTGGGAAGGCATTAAAGTCTCTAGGAGGAAGCACGATTGACTTTTTTTCTCGTCCAATTGCACTCCATATTTGTCTGCAGCCCTTTTTATCAACTGACTGTACCTCGTTATGAGGCAAAGGCCTAGACTGATAAGTGTCAATTTCGTCTTCTGGGCACATTGCTTTGAAGTTCTGCAACTGTCTGGAACAAATTTGACTTTGCTAAGTCTTGGAACATACCTTGAGCTTCAGGGTCTTCACAGATCTCCTGCCCCTCCCGTTCCTGCGGTTCAGGAGTCGGTGGGGGGCTCCAGTTCCATCTATTTTCCGTTGAAGGTCTCTTTTCTCTTGAAGGGAGACATCAAACTTTTTTTCCTTCTGCATTATCCCCATAATTTCGCACCTGAGAAGCCTCTTGCACCGGATCTCAGCCAACAGCCCCTTTTAACAGCAAGGTCGTGATAACTTGCTTTAACAAAAGAAGATGTTGATACGTTCTCCTTGCGGGCGGATTTCGAGGGGGCTTGCGAACAAATTCTAGGGTGTGGCCCGATAGATTATTTCCAGTACCTATTTGTCCTTTGTGATGGCTTCCCACTGGCACAGAAAGGGAGAAAGATGATGAAGCTGAAATCAAGAAGAAGGCGGCTGGTGAACAGAAAACGTCACTGCCGTCTAGAGGAATCTTGAGGTTTACCTTGTGCCGCAGGCTTGCGTCTAGCCGATTGCACGACGCATTGGAGGCACAAAAATGTTGCTGTCCTCCATATGGCTGTATGTAATTTGTTTATGAATACGGCTGAAATCTGTATACTTGATAGGACGATCTTTGTTAAAACGGTCCTCGTCCTCCACGAAGGGACTGAAACCGCATTTGCGGCAGCATACATAAGGTACGTTCTGTCTGTATCCTTCTTGATACCCCCTGTAACTCCTCGTCGCCGTGCTTTCCAAACAGGTTTTCCCCATCAAAGGGCTTATCTAAAATCTTTGATGGAACTTCAGGGCAGAAGCACGTTGCCCTCAGTCAGCCCTGTCTATAAAGGAAAGCGGCTTCTGTCATTTGTCTGAAAGCGATCGCAGACGGATCCATTGCTGAATCAATGACTTCAGAGGTAGCTCTAGCACCTTTCCTGCAGGAAGTCTGGCTTACTTCTATTTATCTTCGGGAAGATGTTCAAAAAGAGGTGCAAGATCCGATCACAACTGGCGGTCGTACCGCCCCAGGATTGCTAAGGCATTGAGGCACATAACAAGGAGATTGCAGATTCTTGTAGCGCCTCTGTGCACCTTGCATTATTACTGAATCCGGTCGAGGATGCCCAGTCTAATACGCCGGAGCAGAATCAAGTGCTTTGTATTTCTTTTCCATCCTCGCCAATACAGCAGGAACATAGGCTGGATTCCTCATAAGTTTCAAACAGCATTTTTTAGCCGGATCCTTAAAATCATAGGAGGGAGCATTTGGTTTTTACTACAGGTAAAGGCAAATCAAATCTTTTAGTGGCCTTTTCCAGTAACGCATGAAAGCCTGCAATATCTCCCGGAGATAAACTTACTGGACAAGGGAAGGAGTCGGTGAAGATGGAGCAATGTAATAATCCCATTCTCGGACAACCAAGTTTGGATCCTGAATGAGGTCACCCTCCTCAGGCTGATCGTCTGCTTCACTCTCGATGTAGTCATCTTGTATTGTAATGCACAAAGGTGCAGGTCTCTCTTCTTCAGCACCAGGCAGTGGAGTAACCACTGGCGGTTGTGAAAGAACCTGAAAACCCGGTCTTCTGGGCATCAGTGGAACTGGAGCGTGAGTCTGGAAATCTTTTTAATAATCATGGAGCAATTGCCTAAGGTCAGTGACCAGGGAAGATGGTACCAGCATGGAATCTCTCCATACCTCCTATTGCTCCTCGTAAGCTTCATATGGATAGTGTTCCTGGAAAGAGTTGCATTGTTGCGCCTGAGAATGATCCGTGAAGGAGTAACAACCTTTCCATATAAAACAACGTGTCCTGCATGTGTCTCTCCTCTTCCTCATCTGTGACCTGGCATTTAACCCCGAGTTGTGATGGGCTGTAAGCTGGACCGAACAAACTTTCATCTACCGATTACTCTGTATCAAGAAGGTGAGAGGGCGGCAGAGGTGATATCTTGGAGAGAGATGTCAAATCTGGAGACTTTTGGCTCAATTGGAGACTTTTAATGTCCTGTTTGTGTTCCGTTGATGACGCAGTCAAAGTGAGATGTCTGAACGGGATAGTAGTCGATATCAGCAGTCTAAAAGGGGATTTAAACACTTATCAACTGAATGCCCGTCAACAGGTCATATACTATCGTCGATTGAGTTCCTGTAGTCTGAGCCGTAGACGTGATCGTCGACTATGCCATTGATGAGGTGATTGTAGTCACAGTATTTGTCGACGAGGCAGTCACCACTGGCGTCGTTGACACAGTCGACGCTACTGACTACTATGGATATTTGGCTGTCGTTTGACGATAGGTCAGTGGACAGAGCTTTTTTCGTTGACGAAGCCTGTTAGAAGAGTTGTGACAGGCAGAGAAGCAGCAGAAGACTTTCAGACCAGAGTCCGTTTCAAGGCTGCTTTTTCGGCAGAGGAGAATTTATCTGCCTTCCTTTTCTTAGGATCAGTCTTTAATGAGGTAGAGCTCTAATTTTTACATTTCTTTCCAGCTGAGGATGGCCCAGAACTTTCTTCAACATCAGATTCAGAGTACGATTCAGATTTTTTCTTTTGGAGCCATAACTATCTGGCCTTCATGTCCTTCAGAGTTTTGGCTAAAAAGGTTATGCAGTATTTACAGTACTTGGGTGAATGTTTGAGATAAAGAAAATAGAGAGTCTTTGTGGGGTCCT
The DNA here is from genome assembly GCF_964261635.1 of Lissotriton helveticus. Taxonomy (NCBI): domain Eukaryota; kingdom Metazoa; phylum Chordata; class Amphibia; order Caudata; family Salamandridae; genus Lissotriton; species Lissotriton helveticus. The sequence continues at coordinate 1,493,532,014 of NC_136067.1, read as the reverse complement.
CAGAGAAAAGTCTTGCTTTCCCACAAGATCTGCATGGTCTACAAAGCCTCTTCTTTGATCTCACTGACATTTTAGAAGCTAAGAAGGTATAAGAACCGTACCTTGAGATAAATTCTAGCAGGGTCAAAAGTTCACTCACTGACAAACTGAGAAGACCTATGGAAGACACCCCTTGCACAAATGTGGTTAGAAATCTGAGAGATGGTGGCTCTTCTGGGGAGTGGAGGTCTAGGGCTCGTCTCTGGTTGGTAAAAGTTTCGACCTACATAAAGATGCTGATTAATTTTAAAGTTTTCCTTTCTTTTTTATGTTTTCTAATGTACTTTTATAGTACTGCTTTTCAAACTACCTCGAGACTCCCACCATGACGACAGGGAAGATAAAAGCACGTGAATCCATGAAATATTCAATACTGGAGAATATGCATAATAAATGGACACTCAAATTTCGTTCACAGACCAAATGCCCCTTTTTCCGCACCAAGCTAGTTGATGGCACATTATGGAAGATAAAAGCAAGTGCTAAAATGATGCAGGGTTGAGAGATCCTGTACATTTATTACACATCTGTCTCAGTCCTACTAGAAAAAACAGTGATCACACAGGCAAGGGTCTGAAGAATCCATATTACCAAAGCAATTAAGAGAGACTCCTAGGTATAGGAAATTCTATTTTGGTAATCTGACTGACATACAGAATTGCCTTTTTTTTTTTTTTTACAAACATTCATGCAATTCAGGACATATGAGAGAAATTAAACCATTATAAACCTCCTTACCGTTAGCCTGAATGGCTGCAGAAATATTTTCACTTAGGCACTTGTACACATTCAGCATATCTAAATATATCCTTCCAAGCTGAATTACAAATGGGTGACCAACTGCTTTACAAGCTCGAACATTGGTTTTTAAAATGCTACCAAGCTGCTTCACCGTTTCTGGATCCTTAAGAATATCAACATTCTAATGGATAAAAGAAAAACATAGCTCAGGTAAGAGAAACATTTCCTTTTCAGACCTGCAAGTATTTAACTTGCCTCTCTCAAATAAATTGAGAAAGCCTACCTGTGTTTCACTAATATCGGCAAATGCATTTGGAAGGAAGAAAAAGTTACAGGAAATCAGAAAGTATAGTCAGTAGATGGATTATGTTACTTGCCCTATAAGCATCTTTTCGAAGCATGCGGTAATGCAGATTCACATGTTCGGTCTACTCCTGCCATCTAGTTTTGGGCTTGGACTTGTATAATTTTGTTTTCTCGAAAAGGACTTGAGTCACGAGCTATAGTGACACCGCCATAGTTGGCAATGCGCACAGGCATAAACTCCATAGATTGTATTTCTACATGGCGGGTGAGGATGGCAACAAAGTATGTGAGGAAAGAAATATACTACTTACCCTGTAAGCACCAGTTCATGGCATGTAGTGGTGTAAATGTACCTGCACTGCATACTACTGCAATGTAGAGTTGGGTCCAGAGTTGTACAAGTTTTTTCTCTTTGATAAAGTTTTTCAAGTCACAAGGTCAAGTGACTCCTCTTCTTAGTAGTAATTCGCACAGGCATCAACTCAATTGTTAGATTGTTATCCCGCAGGAGGGTGAGAAGGGAGCCTCACTTATGTGTAATAAGATGACCATGCTAAATGTATAAATAGTGAAAACTAATAAATGTAAGGAACTGCAACGGCCACAGGTGTCCGGAAAGAGTGGTGGACGCATGTGGATCTATAGCACTGCAGGCCAAGAAGGAGTAGTCTCTGTCCTGTAACTCCAGTTCTGTAGTAGGGGTATCTCTGTTATAGTCATAATCTAGTGAATAGTCCCGCCCATGTGCGAGGACCCCGGCAATCAAAAATAATCTCTTAAATTGTCAGAAAATTGCAGAACTGCAAAGACACTTAAGAGAAAATTTAAAGACAAATAATGCAGCCTATATTCACAGGCTACACTGTCCAGTACTTCAACTAGAAAATTCCACCAAAAATCCACAAACAGCAAAGCCTGTCCAGATTTCCCTTGCTTTAACAGCAAACACCCTCAGAAATGATAGAGAGGAAGGCATGGACAGACAAGCCCCATAGGCTGCCATTATGTGGCTTAAATAGGATACTGTGCCTTTAAGAGAACTTTCCAGAACTTCTCCCAGAATGCATAGCAGGTCCCTCTCACTTTCAGTTCTTTTTGAAGGCGTAACACGCCAGACCTGTCGCATTCCTCAACTGAACATCTCTCTCCACCGGGGAGGCGGGAGGGCGCTTATGACTAACAGAGATACCCCTACTACAGAACTGGAGTTACAGGACAGAAACTACTCCTTCTGTAGTAGGGGATCTCTGTGTATAGTCATAATCTAGTGAATAGAATGGCAAGCCCATCCCCACACCAAAGCGGCGGTGGAGAAACGAGAAATAACGCCACTAATGTGCAAACAGATTTCGCAGCGAAGCCTGCCCAACCTGAGCGTCTGCCCTGGCTTCAGTGTCCAGGCAGTAATGCTTAGCAAAGGTATGAACCGACTTCCAAGTGGCCGCCTTGCAGATTTCTGCAATCGGAACATTACGGAGCAAGGCTGTCGTGGCAGCTTTGCCCCTGGTGGAATGAGCCTTAGGCTTACCTCCTAAGGTCTTATTAGCTTTTTGGTAACATAATTGTATGCAGGACACAATCCACCTAGAGATAGAATGCTTAGAGGTCGCAAGACCCGTCCTGACAGATCCATAATTGATAAACAATTGGTCAGACCTACGAATATCCTTGGTCTTATCCAGATAAAATTTCAATACCCTCCTAATATCCAGGGAATGTAACGACCTTTCCGCTGGAGATGAAGGATTCTGAAAAAACGTAGGCAAAGTTATGGTCTGGTTGACATGAAAATCAGAAATAACCTTTGGAAGAAATTTAGGGTGAGTACGCATAACAACCTTAGCAGCATGAAATACAGTATAAGGTTCTTGGCAACACAGCGCCTGAATTTCACTCACCCTGCGGGCCGATGTAATGGCCACGAGGAACGCCGCCTTCCAGGACAGGTGCTGCAACGAAGCCTTATGAATAGGTTCAAAAGGCTCCTTCATCAACCTGGACAGCACCACATTCAATTCCCATGAAGGCGAAGGCAGCCTGACAGGAGGGAACACTTTCTTCAAGCCCTCCAAAAAATCTTTGATCACAGGGATCTGGAAGAAGGAAGTCTGCGAAGGGCATTTCCTGTAGGCAGTCAAAGCAGCAAGATAAACCTTAATAGAATGGACATTAACACCTTGGCTGCTAAGGGGTTTTCCTGCTGTGTGCTACAATCTCAGATTCTCCATTGTTCATGACAAGGTCAACTCGTCATAAGCACAGGGCAGGTAAAACCCATGACGAGTTGACCTTGTCATTAGCATGGAAGTGGTTAAGGCCAGACTGCGCCAACTGTAGAAGATAAGGAAGGATGACATCTTCCTTACAAGTCGTCGGAACATAGTTCTTAGACTTGCACCAGATGCAAAATCTCTTCCACTTGTAAGCATAGGAAGTCCTAGTGGAAGGTCTTAGACTCCTTCAGTATGTCCATACAATCTGCAGGAAGATTCAAATGACCATATTGCACAAACTCAGGAGCCATGCTGCCAAACTCAAAGACGAGAGGTTGGGGTGCAACATCAGCCCCCCGAACTTCGTGAGAAGGTCCGGCCTGCACGGCAGCCGAATGTGAGGAAGGAGAGACCGGTGAAGCAGGTCCGTGAACCACCACTGTCTGGGCCATTCCGGGGCAATCAGTATCATCCGCGCCCTGGACTGGGACAGCTTGATGAGAACCGTCGGAATCAGGGGAATGGGTGGAAAACCTTACAGAAAGCTGTTCGACCAGTTGATCTATAACGCGTTCCCCAGCATCCCCGGCTGGTAGTACCTGGAGGCGAAGCCTCGACATTTGCTGTTTTCGGCGGTGGCGAACAGATCTACGTCTTGAGTCCCCCACCTTGCGAAGACTTCTCCTAGTACTTAGTCGTTTATGACCCATTCGTGGTTTTCCTGAATCAGTCTGCTCAGCGCGTCTGCCTGAACATTCTGCACACCTGGCAGGTGGGTAGCCGTGATCGTCAGTCCTCGAGCCAGAAGCCAGCGCCAGATCGCCTGCGCCTCCTGCGACAGGGTACGTGACCTCGAGCCTCCCTGCTTGTTGAGGTAATACATTGTGGTCGTATTGTCCGTTTGCACAAGTAAATAGTCGGTCTGGAAGGACGGGTGAAAGGCCTTCAGCGCCAAGTGAACAGCTGAGTTCCAGGAAATTGATGTGGTACGTGGACTCCGTCGGGGACCACGTCCCTTGAATCTGTAGGTCTCCGGAATGCGCTCCCCAGCCCTGGAGAGAAGCATCCGTCACGATAACCTGAGTGGGAATGTCCTTGTGGAAGGGAACCCCTCTGAGGAGATTCTCCGCTGAACACCACCACTTCAGAGACTGAAGAGCATGCAGAGATAGACGTATCTTGTCGTCCCAAGATCCTCTTCTCTGATCCCACTGATCCTCCAAGCACTCTTGCAACGGTCTCATGTGCAGCCGTGCATGTGGCGTCAGGAAGATACAGGAGGCCATCGATCCCAGCAGAGAAGACATCGTCCTCACTGTTGTGGATGGAGCGGTCATGAGAGCCCGAGCCTTCCGAAGCAGTGATAATCGTCGCTCCTCCGAAGGAGACACGCTTGCTGGCAGCGTATCGATGGAGGCTCCCAAGTACTGGATGCACTGGACTGGAGTCGGAACCGACTTGGACATGTTGATGTGCAACCCCAGCTTGTTCAAGAGAACGCACGTCTTCTGGAAGTGCGCTTGCGCTTCCGTGAAGGAGGAGGCCTTGATCAACCAGTCGTCCAGGTATGGGTAGACAAACACCTTGTTCCTCCGTAGGTGTGCGGCTACCACCGCCATGCACTTTGAGAATGTCCTCGGCGCAGACTTCAGTCCGAATGGCAGCACTGTGTATTGATAGTGATTGGCGCCGACCTGGAACCGCAGGAACTTCCTGTGTTTGTGTGCAATGGGCACATGGAAGTAAGCATCCTGGAGGTCTATGGCACACAGCAGCTTAGGATAAATCTGATGCAACGACAGCATGCAAAACTTTTCTCTGCGAATCCACTTGTTTGCTCGTCGCAAATCCAGAATGGGCCTGAACTCGTTCTTGTTCTTTTTTCGAACCAGAAAGAAACGGGAGTACAGACCTCTTCCTCTTTGAGACAGAGGTACGACTTCTATCGCCCTTTTCCTTAACAGGATATCGGCCTCCGCCTGGAGCTCGCGCAGCTGATACTGCGAGCCGACCGGAGGAATCGATGGAGGAGGGCTGGTGAACCGAATACTGTATCCATTGCAAACAATATCCAGCAGCCACTTGTCCTGAGTAATTTTTCTCCACTCTGCCAGATAAAATTGAATGCTTCCCCCCACCGGAGCGGGTAACAGTTGTCGGGGAAGTAAGTGCTCAGGGCCTAGACCCGGCCTGGCCCTTAGTCGCTGGTGCCGACTGATGGCCGCCTCTGCCCCTCTGGCGTTTCTGGAATGGTCTTCTGAACTGCTGCTGCTGTTGCTGCTGCTGTTGTCCAGAAGACTGGCCACGCCCTCTGCCTTGACCACCGAACCGGCGTTGTGTGGTAAATAAATAAATAATACCTCTCTTTTTGACTAGACATATATCATAACAGATAGCTCAATAAATAAGAGTCAAGATTCGAGGTAGTAGGAGTTTTGCAGGTTTATTACAGCATAAAGGACAGGAACAGGACAACCTGCATAGGAATAGGATAGCAGGGCCCAGCAGCTGCTGGGGCTGGATCTGGGATGAGCGCGCTGACTTTTAATAACAATACATGAGCATATATACATAACGCAAACACATAGCATTACATTGCAGTAGGCGTAGCAGTGGGTGGAGCAGAAGGTGTGACGCGTAGCAGTCGCGAAAGATAAGGGTGAAAAGAGGTGTAACGGGGCGTATACATAGACATGTGATGCAAACGTAACAGAATATGTCATGAATGGGGCGGAAACATTGGAGGGGGCTACCTAAGGAGCCGGGACCTCTAACCTGATGGTGCGCGTAAACTAGCAAATGACGTATCACTAGGAGAAGCTGGGGGCTATGAACTCTGTGCTAGGAGCAGAGACTGAAGTCTGGAGAGTCAGGGCGACATGTACCTAAACAGTATCTAGTATCTGATGTTTAGAGAACATGTTGATATAAACTAGAAGTCAGGAGAGGAAAGGCTAACTTGATTCTAAGACTGGACCATGCATTATTCTACATGTAGTGCGTGATGAAGAATATTAAATGACCATTAAATGCAGTATTTCTCTAACGTGGAGACGTGAAGGCTAGACAATGACGGAAACTATTGATGCGATTCAGTAGTTTAGGAATGCAGAGAAGGAGGACTGAACTGATAACTGGAATCATAACATATTCTTGGCAGACTCAGAGACTGAGCCAGGCTGAACCGGGCACTGTGAGGCAGGAAGTAAGTGAAGGGTCGAGGATACAGGTGGGGGCTGTATCGCTCCTCAGCGAGGCTTCAGGAGACAGGAGCTGAATCTGATGTCCGGGCCCTTTCGAGGCCTAGAGACGGGGACTTTATAATGGAATAACGTGCACACTGAGAAACGTGGCAACGTAGCTTTACATAGGCCTGATATTCGTAGTATTCACGAGAACTGGAAACTGGCATACTAGAGGTGGACACAACTATAATTGCGTCATGAATCGAACATGGGGAGTACATATGCATATTTAATCATGCACACATAACATATTATGGATGACACGTAGGGACACAGAACATGGCAAAATTTACTTTTCCACAGTTGGAACAGACGGTACGTCTTCTTGGTCTCCTCCAAACCCACCGCTGTGAGCGTTTCAGCTTCCGCCTTCATGCGGGCCATTTCATCATCAGGGTGCTTCCCGAACAGGGTTTCGCCAGAGAATGGCAGATTGGCAACCCTCTGCTGAGCGTCCGGTTTCAAAGACGTAAGGCGGAGCCATGCATGTCGTCGCTGGTTTATTCCGTGGCAGAAACCATGCGCCGCCAGTAGAGAAGAGTCGGCTGCAGCGCTGATGACTTGATTCGCCACCAACATTCCTTCGTTTAGCACCTCTTGGAAGTCTTGTCCTGCGGAAGGAGCTCCACAAATTGTTGAAGGGATTCCCAGAGGGCTCTGTCATACCGACCCAACAAGGCAGTGGCACTAGCTGCCTTCATTGAGGTTGCAGAGGTCCCACAAACTCTTCTCCCAGACAAATCCAACCACCTACATTCCTTATCTGGCGGAACCGTGGAGGAAGGTGTGGTGGCATGCTGTTTGCGCGCCGCCGTCACAATCACCGAGTCTGGAGGGGGCTCCAGCCTTAGAAAGGCCGGGTCCGAGTCCGGAGCCCGGTACTTCTTCTGCAGTCTGGAAGGTGCCGCCTTAGTCACCGCTGGAGTGAGGAAAAGATCCAGGGCCGGTTCTTCCAGGCCCGGCACCAGTGGTAGTAACGGCCGAGACAAATGCTTCTGATGGAGCGTCTCGAAGATGACCGATGTCTTTGGAGTGGGCACCGTCCAAGTAATGCCGTATTTCGCCGCACCCCGTAACAGCACGTCCTGGAAGGACACCAGATCGTCGATCGGTGAAACCCTCGTGTCCGGCGAATCCGACAAGGTCGGGGAGTAGTCTCTGGTCCCAGACGACCAGGTCCGTGAACGAGACCTGTGTCTCCTGTGGCGCCGTCTAGATCGTGTGGAAAACCTGTGACGCGAACGTTCCCTCCGCCTGGAGCGGGAGCGCGACCTCCCAGCACGTGGGCGCTCCACCGGTTTCCGTGGAGGCGTCTTCCGTGGCCTATCCCGGGGCTTCGGAGTAGGCGTACCCTTAGGACACGGGTACTCATAGTACGGCCCGCGGGCCAGTGGCGGCCCGGCAAGCCTTCCTTTGCGGCCCGCGGACCTTGCTGACATTGTACCCGTGTTTTGGGAATTTTTTTTAGAGTGTCTGCAAACACAGTGTTTCAGCAGCGCAACTCTGAGAGACTCTGAGAGACTCTGCTGCGGGGCCAGGGCGATTCCAGTGAATGAGTCGAGCTGCAGGGGCCTAAGAAGAGGTGAAATGCCAACAAAGCCCCATTAACATGCTAATGGTCTTTTAAAGACCTGTTAATTGCTCAAGTGCGGCAGTGTGTGTCCCGGAAGCTGCCTCGGCCAGGGCGGCTGGTAGGAGGGGTCCTTTGGGAGAAGATCGCCCGAGAAGTCTGTGGGCTGTACAATGCAGATCCATGCAGACCCCCTGCTCCCTTAAAGCCGTAAACTTTTTCCATTGAAATGACCAGTGTCTATGAACCCAGGTCAATCAGCACCTACAAGACAGTCATAATTCATATATTCGAAGTGGACACAAGCCCATTCAACTGAGACCCAGAGCCAACCTGGTGCTCAGTGACATCCCAACCATTGGGACCAACATAGAGCACCGGAGGACGACAGGGAAGGCGTTTTGAGGCGGCGTGTCCCAGAGGGAGGGAGACAGAGGGAGGGAGAGGCAGACAGAGAAAGGGAGAGAGGCAGGCAGAGAAAGGGAGAGCGGCAGACAGAGAAAGGGAGAGAGGCAGAGAAAGGGAGAGAGGCAGAGAAAGGGAGAGAGGCAGAGAAAGGGAGAGAGGCAGACAGAGAAAGGGAGAGCGGCAGACAGAGAAAGGGAGAGAGGCAGAGAAAGGGAGAGCGGCAGAGAAAGGGAGAGCGGCAGAGAAAGGGAGAGCGGCAGAGAAAGGGAGAGCGGCAGACAGAGAAAGGGAGAGAGGCAGACAGAGAAAGGGAGAGGCAGAGAAAGGGAGAGAGGCAGACAGAAAGGGAGAGAGGCAGACAGAAAGGGAGAGAGGCAGACAGAGAAAGGGAGAGAGGCAGACAGAGAAAGGGAGAGAGGCAGACAGAGAAAGGGAGAGAGGCAGACAGAGAAAGGGAGAGAGGCAGACAGAGAAAGGGAGAGAGGCAGACAGAGAAAGGGAGAGAGAGAGGCAGAGAAAGGGAGAGAGGCAGACAGAGAAAGGGAGAGAGGCAGACAGAGAAAGGGAGAGAGGCAGAGAAAGGGAGAGAGGCAGAGAAAGGGAGAGAGGCAGAGAAAGGGAGAGAGGCAGAGAAAGGAGAGAGAGAGGCAGAGGGTGGGAGAGAGGCAGAGGGTGGGAGAGAGGCAGAGGGTGGGAGAGAGGCAGAGGGTGGGAGAGAGGCAGAGGGTGGGAGAGAGGCAGAGGGTGGGAGAGAGGCAGAGGGTGGGAGAGAGGCAGAGGGTGGGAGAGAGGCAGAGGGTGGGAGAGAGGCAGAGGGTGGGAGAGAGGCAGAGGGTGGGAGAGAGGCAGAGGGTGGGAGAGAGGCAGAGGGTGGGAGAGAGGCAGAGGGTGGGAGAGAGGCAGAGGGTGGGAGAGAGGCAGAGGGTGGGAGAGAGGCAGAGGGTGGGAGAGAGGCAGAGGGTGGGAGAGAGGCAGAGGGTGGGAGAGAGGCAGAGGGTGGGAGAGAGGCAGAGGGTGGGAGAGAGGCAGAGGGTGGGAGAGAGGCAGAGGGTGGGAGAGAGGCAGAGAGTGGGAGAGAGGCAGAGGGTGGGAGAGAGGTAGAGGGTGGAAGAGAGGCAGAGGGTGGAAGAGAGGCAGAGGGTGGGAGTGAGACAGTCCGAGTGAGTGAGACAGAGGGAGACAGGGAGAGAGAGAGGGAGAGGGAGAGAGAGAGGGAGAGAGAGAGGGAGAGAGAGAGAAAGAGAGATTTGTGTATGCCAGGTCTGGTGGCTCAGTGGACGAAGGCGTCCGCTGCAGGGACCTGTGATCAATCTCATGGTCAGTTTTTTTTTTGTTGCTCTAGCCCGCCCCCTTCCCCACTGACCCCGCCCCCACTGGTGCGGCCCTCGGACACAAACCACACTGTACATTTGGCCCCTGAGAGAAAGTTTGTGAGTACCCATGCCTTAGGAGGTGTCGGAAGCAGAGGCAGCGACACCGACCGCGGTGGCCTATGAGGAGGGACTGGCGGCAGAGGCTGCCCCGCAGGAGGCGGCGGAGGCAGGGAGGGGAGCGGTGGATTAGCCGGAAGAGCTTCCTTCGGTAGAGGCGGAGTGGTCGCAGGCCTTGGCGGTGTATATACCACCGAGTACACCGTGCCCGATGACTTCTTCGAAGGAGGGGCCTGTGATCCAGACCCTCCAGAGCGTGAGCGACGCCTCCGACGTCCTTCACCAGATCCAGCGTGACTTTTGGCGCCAGAATCCCTCCTGCGCCTCTTAGAGGAGGTTGAGATCCTCGGTGACGCTGATCTTTTCCTGCTCGACGTCGAGCGTCGTTTTTCAGGCGTGGAACGGCGATCCCTCGACTCTGGCGTCGAACGCCGTCTCCTCGACGTCGAGTGTTTCTTCCTCGACGACGATCGTCGCCCCCTCGACGACGAGCGGTCAGACCTCGACGGCGAGCGTAGACTCTTCCTCCTCGATGACCGTTTCCTCACGGTCCTCGACGCCGAGGATCCCCTCGACGTCGAGCTGGTCGGCGGCGACCGGCGCCGTCGGCGGTGACTTCGTCGACGGCGATGCCTCGACTTCGACGACGCCGTCGGCGGTGACTTCGACGGCAGCCTAGCCAGGCCTCTCGACGTCGATCTTCCACGCTGTCTCGACCCGGAGCCCCGGGGAGAAGGGGAACTGTAGGAAGGTAGATCCCGGACTATGGTTGCCCCCAACTTTTTGCCTGGTGTTTTGCTGGTTTTCTGACTTAGTTGACCTGGGGCCCTGCTATTCAGGACCCCAGGCCTACTGCTCTCTCTGTAAAATGGATTCCATGTACCCTAGGTACATATCCAATTGGATACTGAGTCACCTTATCAGTCCCTGTACAGTGTACCTTAGGTACCCAGGGCATAGGTGTACCCAGGGCCTACCAGGGGCTGCAGCATGTATTATGCCACCCCAGGCTGGCCATCCAAATCTGACACAACTGGCTGCTTGACAGCTGGGGCAAGGTGGTGTAATCCCCCTTTGCTTTAGATATAGTATACCTATATCTAACCCTAAAATGGACACACAGATCTCCTATCAGTCACTCCTATGGCAGGCCTTAACAATCCTGAAGGCAGAGTGCTTGGAATCGTGTGAGATGGTGCTCTGGCATGAGCTGAGCCTGTCTGCGGCTTTCGGGATCTATCCCTTAGCCGTTTCCATGATATCGCATACCATATACTCTTAAGTGCATTATAATCCTCGCGGTTATATGCCAACTCTGGTATTGCTTTATCAAAACATGTCGAGTAAGGTGTCATACGAATTGGAATACTAACCCCTCGCCAATTCTGGCGACGGGGTTAGCATTCCACCCTTCTAGAGGGACACGCATGTAACCTCTAACCCCGGTTAAAGTCAAACAGAGCCTCAGCTCCACAAAATGGATGCTGCCACCGAGACACAAGTCTGCCCTCCTGCTGCTGGGAGTCCTCCCAGAGCAGTAGATAAGGACAAAGGGTTTCCTGCCAGGGGCGGTGCCAGCACCGTCCCAGACAGGATTTTGTGTATCCTAGGTAGGCAGGGCTTCAGAGGAAGGTGACTGCAAGTGGCACCCCGGTGCTCACTGTGCATAGGCCGGCTGAAACCAGTTCCAGGGGCACTCCAGCCCCTGGCCTGGGGAAAGCCCGCCAAAGGAGAGGGGTGTAACCACCCCCCTCCTGGTCCCACCCATAGGGCAGGACTTAGTCGCGTGCCAGCCCCCTTTTCCCAGATAAAGGTAGGAGCAGGCCCCCTTCCAAATTAGATCATCTTTGGAATCAAGACACGACTTTCTGCGAAAGGACTTCAAGATTTCCTTCTTCAAGATTCTCCCTTGTGGCTAAGGAGTAGTCACCCTGCATCCGCAGGCACCATCTGAAGAACATTGCGGTCTGCTGTAAGTCCTTCCTCCGGAATCCGACTGCCCAGCTCGACAAGACCCGGCTTCCCTGGCACCTCCGACCTCTACTCACCTCTACAGCCAAGCTGAGAACCGTGAGTGCGACGAGACCTCAAGGGACCGACTATTGCCAAGACTGCACGACTTCTGCACAGCAAGCCCGCCGAGTAATCTCCTGGCGAGTGCTTTGGGGTCTGAGAAGCCCCGACCCTGAGCAGCTCCAGCACCGAAGAGCAGCCCCCCAGCATCTCCACGATCGGCGTGGGGCCCTTCTGCTTTTTGCTGCTCACCGCGTTGTTTGGCTACTAGCCCGCTGGCTTGTGGCCTTCTGAACGACGCCCGACATCACTGCTGCTGGTCTGGTTGTTCCAGACTGGCTCTTGCTCCCTTCCAGAAGAGGAGCACCCCGGACCCTCCTGGTCCACTCAAGACGCCATTTTGAGTCCACCGCGTGGGCTTGAATTAGCCAAGGCTTTGTTGCCCAATCCTGGGTACTTCGACGCCGACAGCTTCATCCATCGTGGGACAGCTCGCCTCTCCATCCTGGTCGCCGACAACGCCTCCTGGTCCGTGAGAACTGCAGAGCACAGCGTCGCCCACTCACCTAGTCGAGGTGACTACCATCCGGTGCCCTCCTGGTGCCCACTGACTACTGGCTAGTAGTCACGAACTTGGTCCCCTCTGCTTTCAGGTGTCATCCCTCTTCCAGATCCAGGCTTGGATCACTTCGAACAATCTTCACTGGTCGCCTGCCAGCATCTTTCTTCCAGGCTCCTGGTCCGTCAACGAGGATTCCCGACGTCTTTTGAGACATATGCAGCTGCAGCCCCTGGGCTAGGTAACTTCGGCATTTCGGTGCCCCAGCATAGCCTCACTATCCAAGGGACAGGATCCACTGTCGTTTTCTCCCTACCAGGTCGGGTTCGCCCGTGAACACTAACTTTAACTTTACTAGCTATCATAGACTTTGTCCCGCATCCCGCATGAGAGCGCACACTCTGCACCCGAGTCCCCTAGGCCTCCTAGAAGTAATCTAACGATTCCCTAGTCAAGTCCTAGCGATTCCAAAGCCTATTAGTACTGTACTTACCTGCTAGTAATTTCGCATTCCACTTTGAGAGTATATGGTTTTTCGTGCCCCTCGGGCATTTGTATATACTGTGCTAACTTAAGTATTTTCGTAAGAGTTTTGTTGTGTGCCTAGCACCCTGTCCTCATAAAGAGTACAGGGTTGTTGTGATTCTAATAAATACACTGTTTATTTTCATAACACTTGTGTGGTGTCCTTTCACTGGGTGTTCAAGGGGTAATGTGATGGTAAAACAGCTGGCTTAACACGCCCTCTAGAGTCTTAGCCTTAGACTGCTCGTATCCATGCTACTAGGATAGCTGGTCTATAAGGTTGACTTACAACCAATTATCAATAAGGGTTGTTTGGACTGATATATAGTGATCACTAGAATAGTGAGCACTGCACATCAGGCCAACTTCTCATAGGAACACCGTCGTCATCCCTCTCGACGTCGTCGTCGATGCTATCGACGTCGACGGAGACCGGGACCTTTTGCTGGTCTTCCTGCCTCTGGGGAGCCCCCCAGAGGCCTCAGCAGGGGCAGAGGGAGCCTTCCCAGCCTGCCCAGACCCACCTGCAGCCTGCAGTCGCCTCTCTTCCAGGCCTTGGAGCCTAATTTTCAGCCTTTCCCTCAGGGTCCTTGTAGAAAAGGTCTGGCAGATGTCACAATCTTCAGGGACATGTTCATCAGGGAGGCAAAGAATGCAGACGTCGTGTGGCTCAGTCTTGGCCTTCTTCCTTCCACATGCTGGGCACTTGTCGAATAAAGCAGGCATTTTAGATCCCTAAAAGCCTGAACAAACACACAGAAGTGAAAAGGAAACACCAAGAATCAAATGAGAACACTTTTAAATCCAAAAAGTGTAAAAAAACAAAAAAACCTCCAATAAACCCTTGAAAAAGGGAGAGCTCAATGCACATGGTCCTGTAAGCATGAGCCGGAAAAAAGAACTGAAAGTGAGCGGGACCTGCTATGCATTCTGGGAGAAGTTCTGGAAAGTTCTCTTAAAGGCACAGTATCCTATTTAAGCCACATAATGGCAGCCTATGGGGCTTGTCTGTCCATGCCTTCTTCTCTATCATTTCTGAGGGTGTTTGCTGTTAAAGCAAGGGAAATCTGGACAGGCTTTGCTGTTTGTGGATTTTTGGTGGAATTTTCTAGTTGAAGTACTGGACAGTGTAGCCTGTGAATATAGGCTGCATTATTTGTCTTTAAATTTTCTCTTAAGCGTCTTTGCAGTTCTGCAATTTTCTGACAATTTAAGAGATTATTTTTGATTGCCGGGGTCCTCGCACATGGGCGGGACTATTCACTAGATTATGACTATACACAGAGATCCCCTACTACAGAACACATGCTTACAAGGTGAAATTTCATTCAATGGCATTTGTGGTTGTTGATGCACATGCTCTGCACGGACTGTAAAGAAGTGGATAACCTGTGGGTGTTGCAGTGGTTTGAAAGAGTATGTAGCACTGCCTGACCTACACTTGCTTGTTGGGCTACTAAAACAGCCACAAAATAAAGTTAGGTGATACTGTATGGTGTGGACTGTGAAGTACGAGTTACTTACCTTCGGTAACTATGTATCTGGTAGAGACGCTGTCTAGCCGCAGATTCCTTAACTTAGAATTATCCCCAGGCGTCAGTCTGGATACGGAATTTTTTTTTGAAGTAGCAGCGCTGCGTGCAGGGGGGGGGCGGCGCCACACGACCTGACGTCCGCGAGGTCATACAAGTCCCTCCCGGCACGCTGACATCAGTTTTCTTTAGAGAAACTTTTCCGTGGAGTCACTAACAAAACGGAGTATGGCAAAAGTATGCAAAAAAGGAAAAATCCGTAAAACAAAGAAATCGGATTATGCATATCATCATCATAAAGGACAGTGTCAGACACTGTATACCAATAACACAAGAAGTAAAGGCAGAGCATCACTCCGAGAAACAACCCCGCAAAGCGAAGCGTAGACCCTCTCCAGAGGCTGAGCAACAAGGGAAGAATGTCCCGATACACAACAGGAAGACTTATTACAACGCAGAACTGTGCCAGCCAACAAGGGTGGAGCACAGGAACAACAATCCACTGCAAGATGACATTATAAGGAATGGCGCTTCACCCTGTGTGAGAACGTGCCATCTTTCTTGCATGGTATGCCCCCACTTTTTGCTGAATTGCTGATGTGCTTTGACTGAGGGTGCCCTGGGCTCCTGCAAATCAGGTGCCCAGGGCCTATGTTCCTTCCCTATAACTGTATTGAAGTTAAAACCCAATTGGCATCTCAGGCCACATGTCGGCCCCTGGTAAATGGTACCATGGGTACCCAGGGCATTGTTGTGAGAAAGTGGCTCTATATATACTGGACTAGAAGGAAGTACAGTGTGTATAGAGTCCACCAACCCCAGAGGTATAACAGAGGTTAAAGTCAGAACTGACCTTACTCTCTAAAGTGGTTTGCGTGGTCGAGCTGTAAGGCAGTACCAGAGGACAGTGTAAAGCATTTGTTGTTCACGCTCAGTCAGCAAATGGTCTCACACACTCAAGAACTGAACTCCAGGCCAATTGTTGTTATATCCTCAGATATTGTTTTATTTTTAGAACCAACAGTTATAAAAATATACTTTTCAAGGTATGAGTACTCTCATGTAAATACTTTGCAGAGGAGCAATAAGTTTGTACACACAATAATTACAGGATACATAATAAGTAGGCTGTGGGGTTTTAGGTTTAAACATATAATAACTGATAAAACCCCACTGAAAGAAAAATAGCCCTCACCGGTGAAAACATATAAACACTGAAAAAACACCTGCACAACCACAAACTAAATGCCAATCAAAGAAAGGAAAAAGAGAGTGAAAGTCATTGTTTTCTTCCTGAAGAGGTCAATACAATTTAACTTTGTTATACAAGCTAGCAGTAAGAAAGACTGGCTAACATTATTCTGCTTGAGTTTTGTTCTTTTAGGATGCCACAAAAATATTGTTTCTTCTTCATTTACTTTTTCCAGTTTTGTGGCCTTTGGTCTAAAGATGTAGGGTTTAGTTTAATATTTTAGGTGTAGTTAAATTATATTATAAACTGAAGAGAATCAGGAAATATCAAACTCCTATTTGATATTTTTGCTGCATTTGATTCTTTCACTGATAGGTAAAATAGCTGGTTTCATAAAAATCTTTCCTAATATGTGTCATCACATTTACCCACAGAGAATGGGTAAAAACCCTTAATACATCAAACCATAGTTTCTAGTGGGTCAGTATTGATAGTAGGTGAACTGCCAACACCTCCGGCTTTAAACATTCAATGCAAGGTAAAGTAACAAATATATATATATATATATATATATATATATATATATATATATATATATATATATATATATATATATATATATATTTTTGTTAATTTACCTGGCATTGAATGTTTAAAGCCGGAGGTGTTGGCAGTTCACCTACTATCAATACTGACCCACTAGAAACTATGGTTTGATGTATTATATATATATATATATATATATATATATATATATCACCAAGCATCTGGGATAGTGGTGAAAACTTGACACCAGACTTTTGGAAAACATGGATCGCAGTAGGACTTGTAATGCTCTGTAGAAAAGGTTCTTTCCAAGTTCAACAAAGATTGGAGTGATATTTTTTGTATTTGCAGTGATTCAGCTATGTATATAAAAAAGTTGTGCGATGACCTGTCAAATTGATACCCGAGCTGAAGTGATTCCCTGTAGGAGATCCTTGCCACTAGTTAGACGGTGTGCTTATCTTTACAGTCTTCAGAGGTAATGAGGGATGCTATTGACTTTTTAGTCCATTCTGGTGCACTGTTTTCTTATGCACAGGAACTAAAACGCAAATATTTATCTTTTTGTGCTTTATGTGGCATCAAAGAAAGTCATCCCAACTGTGTCCCTTAGCTGATGGTTCTCATCCCAAGGGGTTATGAATGCTGAGAGGGCCTTTTCACAGAAGTTTACATGGGAAGGAAAGAGCGAGCGCACATGACCCAAAGACTCATTGAATGTATGGTGTACTACAATAAGATTATTTTGCAAAAATCTATTTGGACCTCATATACACTATATGTACACTGTTTATATATCATGTTCTTTCAGTGCAGAAAGCAAGCAATAAAAAAAGCAAAATGTTCCATAAACACCGGAAAAACACTTTGTTTTTAGTGGCGCGAAAATGTATAACCACTGATAACTGTTTAAGATATTGAAAACACTGAAAAAAAAACACCAGAATTTACCAAAAATAGAAACTGAAAACAGGAAAGCCTAATAAGCAACACAGTTCTGAAACACACTCTAGCATTGAGCTCAATGGGTTTTTCATAGGAAAGTACAGTTGAGTACGTTATGGATTACTTTGGTAGTTCCAGGACTAGATCTTAGATTCAGTCCTGGGGTCTAAGCTGAAACCAGATTAGCAAAAACGTTTTAGTTACTGTGATGAATTTTCCTGAATATAAAGCGGTTTTAAAAGTTCACACTTAGAAACTTTTCAAGGCGATTCTGACAATGTTATCCAATAGGAGGAAATTCAGTTTACAGGTAAAGTACGATTGCGTTACTTTTGTAACCCAGCACTAGTCTCCTAGGGCCAGCACTGGAGACTTAACTCAAAACAGGTAGGTAATTGCGTTTCAGTATTTCGTACGATTTTTACAGAATATTTTCAGTTTTCAAAAGTAGACACGAAATTTCATAGAAAAGCAGACAATGGGTTCCTATGGAGAAAATACAGGTTACTAGTAAACCCGCTAGGGATTACTTTTGTGGTTCAGTACTGGGCTGAAAGGTACAGTACTGGCTTCTCTCCTGATCACAGGTAAGTATTTTCGAATTCGGACTTTGGCTGATTTTATAGGAATATTTTCAGTTTTCAAAACTTCACACTTCGAAAATGTTAGAGTCAAAAATGGGTCAATGTTATCCAATGGCAGTTAAGTGAATTACCGGTTGGTGAAGTTAGAGTTCTGGGCATAGACTCAGGGGTCCCCCACGGTCAGGTGAGTAGAGTTAGATCAGTCCCAGCGGCGCAGGGGCGGCCGGGTGCAGAGGCAGGTAGGCCCAATGTTATCCAATGAGGGAAAGGGGGCCTTCGGTTGGTGGCTGCTGGCGAGCAGGCCACGCGGCTCTGGGAGCTGGGCTCCTGGTCCCTTGCTCAGAGCAAGAGGGGAAGTAGGATAGGGCAAAGAGGTCACAGCCAGCGTGTTGGAAAGTGGGTTATTGGTAGGGGAAAATATAGGTCTGCCACTGGCAATAAGGCCACTAACACATGACAGGACTCAGCATAGGTCTTAGAAAATTATTCCTTTGCTCAATCCTTGGTAACGTGGCTGCAAGCAGACAGGCTTAACTTCAAAGACTGGTACGTAAAGCATTCAAAAACACAATTTCAGTAAACAATTAAGACACAACACAAAATAAAAATCCCACACCAATTTATAGAAATAGGTAACATTTTTATCTTTTAAATGACACCAAAACGAAAATAATCCACTGTAGGGAACCTGAGATAAGAATTTTTAAAGATTAGCCACTTTGTAGTGCTTAGAAACCAACAGTGCCGCTTTAAGTCATTTTGTTTTCTCTGTAAGGGACACACCTTTATACATTGTTCTGAAGAATTCTGACCCCTGTAGTGGCCGACTTCTTCAGCAAGCGGGGTCCAGTTAGAACACCTTCCTGGAGTTCTGGAATCTCCAAGGGGGTCCTTGAAAGTGTGAAACTATAAATTCCAATCAGGGCAGACAGACCACTGGAAGGCTGAATTTGGACTTACAAACAAGAAAGTCTTATAACTTCTTGTATGTACACTTTAGGAGAAATTCAACAATAGAATATTGTCGGATTTACTACTACCATTCTGGTAAGTCTTTGAATGGTCCGGCTAGTCCTCTCCTATCAATATTTATTAATCAATAACTTCCTACCATGTTAACCTATGGGCCATGGGGTTTGCAATGGGGAAAATGACTGGGGCCACTTTTGCAGCACCAGGGATTATAAAGGAATATGCTACTTACCAGTATGCATCTGTTCTTGGCATGTAGGGCTGCTGACATTCATATCTGTGCATAGATCGCCGCCTAGTGTTGGGTCAGGATGATTACACTTTGTTGTCCTGGAAGAGTCTTCGAAGTATCACGAGATAGGTGACTCCTCCCCTTGGCTACAGTGCGCATGGGCATCTTCTCCATCCTCAGATTGTTTTTCGCTATGGTGGCAGAGATGGAGATAGGAAAGTAAGAGATGGCCATGCCAAAGATAATGCTGCAGCTGCGACAGGCACCGGGAAGGAGGGCGGGCGATATGAATGTCAGCAGCCCTATATGCCAAGAACAGATGCATACTGGTAAGTAGCATATTCCGTTCGAGGCATGTGGGCTGCTGAATTCATATCTGTGCAAAGACTGTATAGCAGTATCTCCTCTAGCGGTGGTTACCTGTGCCAGCTGCAGCAGTTTGAAAGAGGGATTTGAGGACAGCCTGGCCTACAGCAGCTTGCTGCTTTGCTTGCAGGTCTACACAGTAGTGTTTGGTGAAAGTGTGTATGGTAGTCCATGTGGCTGCTTTATATATGTCTTCAAGAGGAATATTTCCTAGGAAAGCCATGGATGCCTCCATTTTTCGCGTAGAGTGTATTCTTGGGGGGACAGTTAAAGTGTGTTTAGCTTTTTAATAACATATTTGAATGCATTTAACTATCCATCTGGCTATTCCTGACTTTGATATGGGATTTCCTTTATGTTGTGGTGAAAAAGCCACAAATAATTGCTTTGTTTTTCTAAATGATTTCGTTCTGTCCACATAATAAAGCAGAGCTCTCTTTACATCCAGTGTGTGCAGGGCTCTTTTAGCTACTGACTGTGGATTTTGAAAGAACACCGGCAGTTCTATTGATTAATTAGTATGGAAATTGGATACAACCTTTGGCATAAACTTAGGGTTTGTTCTAAGAACCACCCTGTTAGCATGTACTTGCATGAAGGGTTCTTGAATTGTTAGTGCTTGTAACTCGCTAACTCGCCTAAGTGAGGTAATCGCAATCAAGAATGCCACCTTCCACGTTAGAAATTGCAGGTCGCATGAATGTAGAGGTTCGAAAGGAGGACCCATAAGTCTGGTAAGTACTACATTTAGGTTCCAGACTGGGGAAGGTGGGTGTCTTGGAGGAATCACCCTTTTAAGACCCTAAATAAAAGCCTTGATTGCTGGGACTCTAAACAGTGAAAGGTGTTGCCTGTTTTGGAGGTATGCTGCTATAGCAGCGAGGTGTAGTCTTATTGAAGAGTATGCTAGGGTGCATCTTTGAAGATGCAGGAGGTAACATATGTTTTGTATGGAAGCATCTAATGGGTTGATTTGGTTATTGTTGCAGTAAATAACACATTTTTTCCATTTAGCTGCATAGCATGCTCTAGTAGTTGGTCGCCTTGCCTCCTTAATGATGTTTATGCAGTCTGGAGGCAAGTTAAGGTATCCAAATTCTAAGACTTCAGGAGCCAGATCGCTATGTTCATCGGGTTTGGATCTGGGTGTCTGATTTCTCCATGGTTCAGAGTTAGAAGGTGGGGTGCGAGGCGCAGCCTTTGATGAGGAACTACTGAAAGCTCCAGGAACGTTGTATACCATGGCTCTCGCCCATGTGGGAGCAACTAGGATCAGTGTGAGTGACTGTTGCCGCAGTTTGTGTGCCACCAGCGGAATCAGTGGTGCTGGGGGAAAAGCATACGCAAAACTGCCGGACCAGTTCATCCATATCGCATTGCCCGGTGACAACGGATGTGGGAACCTGGTGGCAAAGTACTGGCATTTTGAGTTTTCGTTTGTGGCAAACAGGTCTATCTCTGGATGCCCCCACTGGCTGAAGAATGGTTGGAGAACTTGGGGGTGAATTTCCCATTTGTGTACTTGCTGGCTGTGTCTGCTGAGCAGGTCCGCTATTTGGTTGTCTTTCCCTGGGAGGTGTTCTGCCAGGAGAAAGATATCTTTTGGAATTGCCCACTTCGGTATGCTCTGTGCTAAGTGGGACAGCTGTGGAGAGTGTGTTCCTCCCTGTTTCTGGATATAGTACATTGCCGTCATGTTGTCCGTCCGGATCAACACAGTCTTGCTGTTCAAGTATTTTCTGAATGCTTTCAGGGCTAGGAATATCGCTAGCAACTCTAGATGGTTGATATGCAGTTTCTTTTGTTTGATTGTCCAGAGCCCTTGTACTGTGTAGTGAAGGAGATGGGCTCCCCAGCCTGTCAGTGATGCGCCCGCTGTTAGTACTAGTTGTGGAATCGGCTCTTGGAACAGTCGCCCCTTGGAAAGGTTTTGTGGGTTCCACCACTGCAGAGAGTTGTGAGCGCGACTGTCTACCAAAACTAGGTCTTTTAGTTGTCCATGAGCTTGGTTCCACTGCCGTGCTAGGCATTCTTGCAATGGAGGCATTTCAAGTCTGGCATAGGGGACAATGAATATGCAAGAGGCCATCATGCCTATGAGCTGCATGAAGACTCGAGCTGGCAGAGTGTTGTGGCTGAAATTTGCGAATAAGCATCTGCATGCTGGCTATCCTTGCTGAGTTTGGATATGCCTTTGCTACTGAGGTGCCTATAGTAGCTCCCAGATATTGTTGTGTGTGGGATGGTTGTAGTTGCGATTTTGGGTAGTTTATCGAAAAGCCTAGGCTGTGTAGCAGCTGAAGTGTCTGAGACGTGTCTCTTGCACACTGTTCGTACGATCTGGCTTGAATTAGCCAATCGTCTAGGTACGGGAACACATGGATGTGTTGCCTCCTGAGATGTGCGGCCACTGTTGCTAAGCATTTTGTAAACATTCTTGGAGCTGTGGTTACCCCGAAGGGGAGAACCATGAATTGGTAGTGTTGACCTTCTATTGTGAACTTGCGGTATTTCCTGTGAGCCGGAGGGATGGGTATGTGAAAATACGCATCCTTGAGGTACAGTGTTGCTAGGAAGTCTCCTTGTTGTAGCAACGGGAGCACTTGCTGTAGTGTGATCATATGGAAGTGCTCCGACAGTATGTATTGATTTAGGGGTCTGAGGTCTAATATTGGTCTGAGGGAACCGTCCTTCTTGGGAATAAGGAAGTATAGGGAGTATACTCCTGTCCCTTGGTGTTGGAAAGGGACTAGCTCTATGGCCCCCTTTTCCAGCATGCATTTCACCTCTTGTAGCAGGGTGATGTGATCTTTGGACATAGAACGGTGTCTGGGTGGTATGTTTGGTGGAGTAGAAGTGAGTTCTAGGCAATATCTATACTAGATAATTTTGTCTTACCCACCTGTCCATGGTAATTGCGTTCCAGACAGGTAGGAACTGTTGGAGTCTGCCTCCGACCGGTGTTGGGTGGTCTGGAGGTAGCGTGATGAAGTCACTGTTTTGTGGCAGTGGAGGCTCTGGTGTTATTGCCTCCACGTCCTCTTCCCTTGCTATTGTTGCACCTATAACCTCCTCTGTTGGAGTTCTTGTTAAAGGAGCCTTGGGTGTTGCCTTTATATGTCGATGAGGTCTGAAGTATTGCCTCGTGTAGCTGCTCTGTATGAGGAGCGTCGAAAGGAACCTCTGTTGCTGAAACTGTAATGCACCCATTGATTTTGCAGTTTGTGTCTTTCTTCATTTTATCTAAAATGGTGTCTACTGCAGGGCCAAAAAGGAAGTCTTGGTTGACTGGCTGGTTAAGAATGGTGGCCTGCACCTCATTCTTACAGCTCAAAATACGCAGCCATGCATGTCGTCGTAGTAAAACGCTAGTGTTAATAGACCTGGCGGCAGTGTCGGCTGCGTCAAGCGCACATTTGATGGAGGCGTTTGTAATACATTTTCCCTCCTGTATGAGTTCATTCGCTTGGGCTTTAAAAGGTTCAGGCAGGTGTTGCATTAAGGTTTCAAGCTGATCCTAGTGAGCCCTGTCGTAACGAGCTAGCAGAGCTTGTGTGTTTGCAATTCTCCATGAATTGGAGGCCTGTGATGCTACCCTTTTCCCAGAGGCCTCTAGTATTTTGGACACTTTATCAGGAGGAGGAGCCTCCCCTGTTTGTGAGTTGGCCCTTTTGCGTGCATTAGCCACTACTAGTGAGTCTAAGGGTAACTGACCTGATATAGGTAGGGTCTGCTCTATATTTCTTTTCAATCCTGGAATTGATGACGCGTCCTCTGGCTGTATCTTTAAATATATCAGACGCGTGTTTTAACACCCCCTTTAACATAGGAAGTGTTTTTACATTTTTCTCTGAAGTAGGGAAAGTGTCAAATAAGAAGTCTTCGTCTATAGGGTCATTGTGCATGTCTACGTTGTCGCCTCTGGGTCGATATCCCCTTCTGTATCGACGACTTTTGGTGCCCTTTTGGTCTTTTTTGGCTCGGACCCTTCCTTCGGGTGGACGAGTGATTTCGGATCGACCAGGTTTTTCGGTTCGATAGTCTTCTTGTGCTCGACAGGTTTTTTCGATTGACTGTCCTTTGCCGAGTCGATGATTTCTTTTGGAT
The DNA here is from genome assembly GCF_964261635.1 of Lissotriton helveticus. Classification (NCBI taxonomy): domain Eukaryota; kingdom Metazoa; phylum Chordata; class Amphibia; order Caudata; family Salamandridae; genus Lissotriton; species Lissotriton helveticus. Next base: position 1,493,508,489 of record NC_136067.1, on the reverse strand, counting down.
CGACCGGTCTTTTTGGAGCACCTGACTTTGGTTCGATAGTCTTCTCCATCTGGGTTACAGGCTTCGATGCAGCCCCCTTCAAGTCGGCGACCTTATTTGGTTCGGCGACCTTCAGCACAACAGTTTTTTTTGGGTCGAGGGCCTTCTTCGGCTCAGCGCCCTTCGGCTGTGTGGGCTTCTTAGGCTCGACGGCCTTTTTATGTTCGGCGCCTTTAGGCTCGACGACCTTCTTTGGATCGGCGCCCTTTGGGTCGACGGCCTTCTTCGGCTCAACGCCTTTAGGTTGTACAGCCTTTTTCGGTTCGACGCCCTTCGGGTCGACGACCTTGTGTTCGGGAACCTTCATAGGGGTCAAGTTACTTGGCCCTGGGGTCTCTGAAGGCTTTATCTTTGGTTTCGAAGCCAAGCCGGACGGCGGGGCTGGCGAATGTTTCTTCGGATCTTGGCTAAGGCCTTTTGGCGATGCCTCAACCGGAGCCTTCGGTAACGGGCCAATCTGTGTTGGCGGCAGTGTACTCACGATTTGCCCCGGTGGGATCTCGTCGTCGGAGTCCGAGTAGTCCTCGATGGTGACTATCTCTAGGTCCGAATCTGGTGCTTCCGTTAGTTCTTGGTCATCATCGAAGATGTTGTCTGGTTCCGGTGCCTGTCGCTGCATCTCTTGCCTAGCGGCCCGTCGAATCTGGATGGTTTTCTTGGACTCGAATTGGGCACAGGCTGGGCAGGTCTCTTCTTTATGGTCTGGTGAGAGGCACTTGTTGCATACTGAGTGTTTGTCAGTATGGGGGAACTTGGAGTGGCATTGTGGGCACCTTTTGAACGGGCTCCTTTCCATCGACAGCAGGCCCACGTGGCGTCGAAAAGGCCCAACGGCCCGCGTCGACGACCGGTTCGAGATGGAAAGTTCGATCGAGTTATTAATTACCGAGCGAGAACAATACCGTCTAAGTCGAAGGCCTTTTGAAAGTTTTGTTTTCGATACCGAAGTTGGAGCATAGGAATAACATCCGAACCCAATGGCGGAAAAAAACAATCTGAGGATGGAGAAGTTGCCCATGCTCACTGTAGTCCAGGAGAGGAGTCAGCTATCTCTTGATACTTCGAAGACTCTTCCAGGACAACAAAGTGCAATCATCCGGACCCAACACTAGGCGGCGATCTATGCACAGATATTAATTCAGCAGCCCACATGCCTCGAACACCATATTTTATAAGTATTTCCCTAATTTCTACAAGACCCCCACCCCCTGTGCACCTAGGGACGACTGAAGGGGTTCTGAATCTGCAGAAATCATGCAGATGATCCTTACCCAATTTTTTTAGCATCAAAGTCGAATTTGAGCAGCTCTTTAACACAATGTGGGGAGTGAAATGTAAAATTTCACTTTACCCAGGCATATACAAACTCATTTTTATAAAGGCGCTCCTTATAGATAACGGACCCCCAAACCCCTGGGATACCTAGGGGTGACCTTGGGGGTCCCCAATATGATAAAACACTGTAGGTTTTTCATTTCTAAAGGCCCCTACCCCCAAAGTCGAGTTTGGGCACAATTTAAGGTTTAAAAGCTGTACTGGCCACCAGGGATGCTTTTAAACTGACCTCAGGCTTCAGCACTGCACACATGCTAGTGCAGAAAATCTGCTGGCCTCTAAACTGCCATGTCCCCAGATACTGGAGACTTCTAGGTAGTTTAAATCCCCTGCCTTATTACATACTAGGGGCTTATGGGGTAGGTCATGCCAATTACAGGGGTACCCCACCATACCCTAGTGTATGTTGGGTGTCTTAACTGTATTCTAATGTGTTTCTTTTAGTTTGGCACTGGGCCTAGTTAAACAGAGCCCGGAGTCAGTTACCACCAGTTCCAGTCAGCAAAAAGTTGGGGGTTGTCCAGGGCACAGGATGACTTTGCAACAGCGGCACTAGGGTGGCTGGGTGCAGGGTGCTTTTGAGCCGTCGGACGCTCAATGTTATCCAATGAGGATCTTAAAAGAGGAACAAAGGCTGCAGGCTCGGGGACGGTGACTCTCCAGTGGCAACCAGCACTTGGAGAAATAAGTTGGGATGTTGGAGCACAGGTAGGTACCCCAAAGGGTGGCACAGGGGGCCGCGGGGCATCTTTGGGGGTCGGAAAAGCTTACCCTCGGCTGGTCGCGGTTGGGGTGGCCCCTGGTTCTGAGTCTGCAGGTTCGTCGAGGAGGGTCTTTGGGCACGGGACTTCGGGTCCCAGTCGCAGGGGGACGTCCTCGTGGTCTTGGTTCGGGTTGGCCTGGCCCGGGCTCGGCTTGTACAGAGTGGGCTGGTCCGGAGCTTCCTGGTGGGCATCAGGTGGGTTGTTGCAGCAGAGCCTCTGCTGATCGTCGAGAGGGTCAAGGCAGGCATGTCCTCTGGGTGTCCCAAGGTTGCTGACCGCGGAGGTCGCCGGGTTTAGGCAGGAGCAGGTTCCAGGATCAACAGGCCGGTAGGGCTGGGGCCAAGTCAGTTGTTGTTGTCCTGTTAGCTGCACGGTGGGTCTTCTTTTTGATATCGGGATCTGAGGAAGGAAGGTTCAGGGAGCCCCTAAATACTAAAAGTAGGGGCATTACAGGTAAAGCAAGGGCAGGGACCAATGGGTCCCTGTCTTGGGGTGAGTACACCCCCCCTAGCCTGCTCCTCTCCTGTGGGAGGGGGCAGGAGCCTAGCTGGGATTGGGCAGGGCTCCCCATCTACAAGATGGCTGGAGCCCGGGGTCGTGCTTCACCTCGCCTCCTCCACCTGAGGGGTGGAGTTGGCACAGGTTGGCACACCCCCCTTCCTAACATAGTTTTTCCCACCAGTCTTCCCGCCAGAGTGGGGGTAGGACTGGTGGGGGGGCTGGTTGCTGGGTACAGCAAATGATCTGGAGAAGCTCTCAGAGGCGGTATGCCTTTGGAACTTCCTCCTGTCCATCCTGGGGGAGGAGACATAGCACCTCGCCCAGGATGTGCTTTGTTGCAGACCCAGGAGAGCGAGGGGCTCTCCACCCAGGGGTCCAGCAACAGGTCTGCTGTGTGGCAGCCTCTGCAGCCACTCAGGCCAGACGTGGATTGTAGGTTCGGGTTTTTGGAGGGCATCTCTAAGAAGCCCTCTCGTGCATTTTACATTAAATCCCACACTGGCATCAGTGCGGGTTTAATGTGCTGAGAAGTTTGGTACCAAACTTGTCAGTCTTCAGTGAAGCCATTATGGTGCTGTGGAGTTTGTGAATGACAACCTCCCAGCACCATATACTCTTAAATGGCAACACTGCACCTGGGCCCTCACCTCTGGCATAGGGCACCCAGCTAGAGGGGTGACTGAAGTATGCCAGGGCAGTGGGTTCTGTGGGCATGGCACACAGGGACGTGTTCCATGTCGACTCTTGCTTTAGTTTTGTACTTAGGCACTCAGTCTGCAAAGGCAGTGTGTGGGAGCCAGGGTACAGGGCCCCTGAGGGTGGCACAATAAGTGCTGCGGCCCTCAGGGGTCTTCTCTGGTCACCATGCCCTGGGTACCTAGGGTACCATTTACTAGGGGCCATAGATGCCAATTGGGTATTTTGTTTCAGCATAGCTTTTCTTTGAAGGAAAAGAACACAGGCCCTGGGTACCTGATTGGCAGGGACCCAGGGCACACTCAGTCAAAGTACATCAGCAGTTCAGAAAAAAAGTGGGGGCACACCAAGGCAAGAAAGATTGCACTTTCTCACAACTCCCCAAGATTGGAAGCATGGGAGGAAAACTTGAGGGTGAAGGTCCCATTCGTGTATTTGATACCTCTGACTGCTGAGGACGTCCGCAATCTGGTTGTTCATTCCCGGGAGGTGTTACGCTAGGAGATAGATATTGTGGTGAATATCTTACCTCCAGATGTCTTGGGCTAAGTGGGACAGCTGGAGAGAGTGCCCCCCCCGTTTCTGTATGTAATACATAGCTGTCATTTTGTCGGTTCAAACCAAGACAGATTGCCAGGCAGGTGATCTTGTAAGTTGAGAGCTAGAAAGACTGCCATCAGCTCTAAAGGATTGATGTGGAGCAACCTTTTTTTTAATAAATCTTTTTATTGATTTTCATCAAAATAAACAGATTACAACCATTGCGTAAATAAAAAACAACAAAGGCCAGTACATTTCTGCATTCTTCATCCATTTGTGTATGTCAGATATATGAAAATACTATATGTAATCTAGTCAAGCAGTTTGAAAACGTCGGAGTAAATGCATCAATTTCGGATTTTTTTTTTAATTTTTTTTTTAGAATAGAGGCGCAGCACATCATTAATTATAACATTGCATTCACATCATTGCTCTGTAGAAAAACTGTTAGATAGCTCCAATAGTCCTTTGGCCGTGAGTTGGCCGGCAGTTTCTCTTCGTATGTCAATAGTCTATCCTTGCAGTAAGTCATGTCCTAGAGCCATTGTTTAGGGTTTGGTATTTTCTTGCTCCCCAACATTTAGATATTTTCCTCTTAGCTATTAAAAGAGCGATTGCGCAGAATTTACGTTTCCCAGCCTTGACAGTTGATAAAAGTCCCAACAAACATACCTTCATGGAACAATCAATTTCCACACCCACCATATAGTTTTTAGCATGTCAGTTATTTCCCCCCAATAATCACGTATTTTCACGCAGTGCCATGCTAGATGGATGAAATCCGCCTCCTGCATCCCACATCTTTTACAGTTAGCGTCTTCCCGTAGTCCATATTTATGAAGTTGCATCGGGGTGTAATATGTTTGGTGTAGATATTTCAGATGTAAGATGCGTAAATTGCCATTTGGTCTGAGTAACCTAATTAATGTACAAGTGGTATACCACTCTCTCTGATATTGGGTCTGGTAATACCTCGTTCCATCGCAGCATTGCCTTAGTGGAAGTATATGGGATTTCATTCTGGGCTACTGTGTATAGTCTCGACACCAGGTGTGTAGTATTTGAGGATGTTCGAATTAGCTGTAGTGTGTCCAGGCTTGGGGGTTCCGCCGGGTAGTGTGGGTAGAGGTCTTGGATCGCCCTCTGTAGTCAACTACAGATGAATCGGAACAACATGGTTTGATTACTTATATAGGACAAGTCGTCTATTTGGCGGAAACTACCTTCATTATAAAGGTCCCCATATGCATTAATTCCTACCTGTTTCAGGAGATCCATACTGTGAGAAGTTGGCCTGATATGCAGTGCTCACTATTCTAGTGATCACTATGTATCAGTCCAGACAACCCTTATTGATGATTGGTTGTAAGTCAACCTTATAGACCAGCTATCCTAGTAGCATGGATACGAGCAGTCTAAGGCTAAGACTCTAGAGGGCGAGTTAAGCCAGCTGTTTTACCATCACATATACCCCTTGAACACCAAGTGAAAGGACACCACACAAGTTGTTATGAAGATAAATGTATGTTTATTTCTAACAAGACTACCCTGGCTCTTTATGAGACAGGGAGCTAAGCACACAAAACTCTTACGAAAATACTTTAAGTCGCACAATTTACACAAATGCCCGAGGGGCACGAAAAACCATATACACAAAAAGTGGAATGCGAAATTACTAGCAGGTAAGTACTATTCTCATAGACTTTAGAAACGCTAGGCCTACAATGCTAAACCCTTAGATTAGAAGCAGGAGGCCTGTGGACGTCGCGTGCAGAGTGGGAACTCTCACGCGTAAGGCGGGAAAAAGTCTATGGAGGCTAGTAAAGACAAAGTTACTGTTCTCGGGCGAACCCGACTAGGTGGGTCGAAAACAAGAGTGGATCCGAACACTTGGAGTGTTGGACTATGCTGGAGCACCGGAGTACTCGGTTTACCTAGCCCAGGGGCTGCGGCTGCATAGGGTTCAAGTTGCGTCGGAAACCCTCGTTGAAGAACCAGGAGCCTGAAGGAAGAAGTTACTGGTAGGCGGCCAGTGAAGAAGTTCGTGGTGATCCAAGCCTGGATCAGGGAAGAAGAAGACCTGTAAGCAGAGAGGACCAAGTTCTGAATCACTAGCCAGTGATTTAGGTGGGCACTAGGATGGCACCGGACAAAGTCACCTCGTCCAGGTGAGTGGGCGCTGCTGGGCTCTGCAGTCTCTCGGACCAGGAGGCGTTGTCGGCGACCAGGATGGAGGTGCGAGCTGTCCCACGAAGGTGTCTGCTGTTGACGTCGCTGGACCCAGGATTGGGGCAACAAGTCTTGGCAAATGCAAGCCCACGCGGTGGACTTAAAATGGAGTCTGGAGTGGACCAGGAGGGTCCAGGGTGCTCCTCTGTTGGAGGGGAGCAAGGGCTAGTCTCGAGCAACCAGACCAGCGGTGTTTGTCGTCGTGAAGCGCCGTAAAAGGGCCACTAGCCAGCGGGCAAGTGACCTGGACAACGCGGTGAGCAGCAAAGAGCAGAAGGGCCCCACGCAGATCTCGTGGATGCAGGGGGGCTGAACTTCGGTGCTGGAGCTGCTCAGGGTCGGGGCTTCTCTTACCCCAAAGCACTCAGTCGAGGGTCACTCGGTGGTCGTGCTGGACAAGCGTCGTGCAGTCTTGATGATGGCCAGTCCCTCGAGGTCTCGTCGCACCCACGGGTCTCAGCTGGGCTGAAGATGTAGGTTGAGTTCAGAGGTGCCAGGGAAGCCGGTTCTCGTCGAGCTGGGCAGTCTTGATCCGGAGGAGAGACTTACAGCAGACCGCGATGCTTGGTTGGTGCTTGCTGCTGCAGGGTGACTACTCCTTAGTCACAAGGGAGAAATCTTAGGAAGAGTTGAGTTCCTCTCGTAGAAAGTCGGTTCAGGATTCAAAGATTGATCTAGTTTGGAAGGGGGCCTGCTCCTACCTTTATCCTGCAAAAGGGGGCTGGCACGCGACTAAGTCCTGCCCTATGGGTGGGACTAGGAAGGGGGGTGGTTACACCCCTCTCCCATGCCGGGCTTTCCCCAGCTCAGGGGCTGGTGTGCCCCTGGAACTGGTTCTAGCCGGCATATGCACAGTGAGCACCGGGGTGCCACTTGCAGTCACCTTCCTCTAAAGCCCTGCCTACCTAGAATACACAAAATCCTGTCTGGGACGGTGCTGGCACCGCCCCTGGCAGGAAACCCTTTGTCCTTGCCTCCCGCGCTGGGAGGACTCCCAGCAGCAGGAGGGCAGACTTGTGTCTCGGTGGCAGCATCCATCTTGTGGAGCTGAGGCTATGTCTGACTTTAACCGGGGTTACAGGTTACCAACATGTCGTGTCCCTCTAGAAGAGTGGAATGCTAACCCCGTCGCCAGAATTGGCGAGGGGTTAGTATTCCAATTCGTATGACACCTTACTCGACATGTTTCGATAAAGCGATACCAGAGTTGGCATATAACCGCAAGGATTATAATGCACTTAAGAGTATATGGTATGCGTTACCATGGAACAGCTATTAGGACTTGGTTCCGCAAGCTGCAAACGGGCTCAGCTCATGCCAGAGCACCATCTCACATTATTCCAAGCACTCTGCCTTCAGGATTGTTAAGGCCTGCCATAGGAGTGACTGATAGGAATATATGTGTCCATTTTGGGGTTAGACATAGGAATACTATATCTAAAGCAAAGGGTGAGTACACCACTTTGCCCCAGCTGTCAAGCAGCCAGTTGTGTCTGTTTAGTTAGTCAGCCCAGGGGTGGCATAATACATGCTGCAGCCCCTGGGAGACTTCTGGGTGCACCTCAGCCCTGGGTACAGGGACTTAGAGAGGGCCCAGTGCCAATTCAGTACCTGTGTACAATTTGGGATAGAGAGAACAGCTAGGCTGTGGGTCTGATTAGCAGGCCCACAGCCAGGGAAAGTCGTAAACCAGTGAAGCAAAAAGCAAAAATCTGGGTGATCATAGGATTGCAGACCCTACTCTCCTACATTTCCGACCTGATCTTTCTTTGATAAACAGTAAGTCTGCCTGATTCGGAGTCGATATGTAGCTTCGACTTATCATCATAGGAGGGCTCCTGGTACATAACGTCCTCTTCCAGAGGATGACTCCGTTTTCCAATCGACACCTTCTTGGGTGCTTCGACCCCAGTGTTCGGATCGAGCGCCTTAGGGCGTGCAGTTGGGGGCAGCCCGAATTTTATCGGTAGTATAGTGTCTTTAGACAGACTGACTTTTTTCGGGGCCGGTGTTGATATAGGCCCGACCGATTTCGCCCTTTCGTCGAGATGCTTTTGGCCTTGCGGCGACTTCGGTGCTTGTTGCGTCGGAGGCGCGCTCTTTTGCCTCGATTCGACTTGGGCCTTCGAGGCGCCTTTGGGTTTCGGCTCGAGGGCTTTGACGAGCTGTGGTCTGTCAACTTGTTGCTTCGGGTCGAGATCCTTCCAAGACTAGAGTCCCTTGTTTGTGTCGCTGTCAGTCGACCTCGTCGGTTCGACGTGCTTGGCTTTAGTGATGGACTTTAGCGCACTAGTCTTCGGCTCGACACCCTTTAGTTTCGACCCCGCAGGGTCGTCGACACTTTGTTTCTTCGTCAAATCCGATGTATTCGAACTCTTCTATCCGAAGACTGTCTTGAGCAGTTTCGGTTTCGTTTTTGACTCGATGGCTTTCGGTTTCGCTTTCAGTAGGTCGACCGATGGCTCGTGTGATAGATTCTTAGCCGGGCCGAGGCGCGGGGCTATAGAAGGTTTGTTATGATCTTGGCTAAGGCCTTTTGGCGATGCCTCGACCTGAGCCTTTGCAAGTCTTTCAGTGTCTTTTTTGGGCCCTGTACCCACTGCTGGGCCTGGTTCATCGCTTGAGTCGTCATCGACGGCTCCGATGGGGGATGCGTCGCCCCTTACCTCGGCGACGTTTTCATCATCAACATTTTCTTCGTCTTCATAATAGTTAGAGTCGTGCTCCGAACCTGGATCCGACGACTGTTCCGGATCCTCAGTCTTGACGACCTCATCGTTGTCTTCATCGAAGATATTCACCGGGTCAGGCGCTGGCTTCGGCATTGTTTGTCTCGCTGCACGTCGGAGCCTAAGCGTCTTCTTTGACCGGTATCGAGCACAAGCTAGACAGTTGTTTCATTGTGGTCTGGTGATCAGCACTTGTTGCACACAGGGTGTACATCGATGTGCGGGTATTTAGAGTTACAAAGGGGCATCGTTTGAATGGGCTCCGTTCCATCGACAATCGGGCCTCTGGTGTCGAAAAGGCCACGCGGCTCTCTTCGACGTCCTGCTCGAAAAGAACTGGAACAAGAACTCGGCACCGATCTAAAAAACAATACAGACGACCCCGAAGGCCTTTTGGCCTTTTAGAAAAAGTTTCAGAACTTGAGTAAAGAAAGGTACATTTGAACCCAATGGCGGAAAAAAACAATCTGAGGATGGAGAGGATGCCCATGCGCACTGTAGTCCGGAGGAGCCACGTATCTCGTGATACTTCGAAGACTCTTCCAGGACAACAATGTGCAATCATCCAGACCCAACACTAGGCGGCAATCTATGCACAAGATATGAATTCAGCAGCCCACATGCCTCGAACATGCACTTCCAGCAGGCAAGGCAGCAGGACCTGACAAGCTTCCGTTAGAGATTTACAAAACATTCTTTCAAGTCTTGAAGCATGATATGCTAGCCACATTTAGGCTTGCGCAGATTGGAAAGTACCCTAAAACGTGGGATGAGGCCAGCACAGTGGTCTTTAGAAAGAAGGGGAAACCCGCAGATCAACCAGCCTCATACCGGCCTATTTCGCTGTTGAATACCGACGGGAAAATTTATTCGAAAATATTGGCGACAAGGCTTTCAGATGCGATATCTTCCTTGATCTCTGTATATCAGCACGGGTTTATTCCCAAACGCGGTACAACCGACCATGTCAACCGGGTGATTGCCTTAATAGACCATGCAAACTGCTTGGGAGTCCCGCTGTGTCTTATATTGTTGGGTGCCGAGAAGGCTTTCGACCAAGTGTCGTGGGCCTTCTTATGGGACCTGATGCAGGCTCGAGGGTTCGGACCAAAATATATAAAATCAATACAGACGCTGTACCAACAACCCAGGGCGCGGATCTCTGTGATGGGGCTGCAATCAGCAATAGTTCCAATACAAAGGGGGACAAGGCAAGGATGCCCTTGTTCCCCGTTATTCGCCCTTTACATAGATCCGTTCTTAAAAATGATGGAATAGAGCCCTCGGATACCTCCAGTTAGGATACAACAACAACAGTATCGGGCACTAGCGTATGCCGATGATGTAGCCGTGCTCTCTCCAAGGCCGGCTTTGGCAATGCCTCAGATTGAACATTTGGCAGTGTTATATGGCTCGGTATCCGGGTATAAATTAAACACTGCTAAGACCTAGATATTATGCGTAAACATTAAGTCTTTTTCAGATACCCGGGTTCTAACAGAGGTCACATATCTTGGGGTGCAGATCCATGCCTCGCCTGCGGCGAGGTAGAATCTAACTGGCAGAAACTACTTAGTGGGATCCGTAAACAACTAGATCAATTTGAATGCCTTCACTTAACGCTTATAGGCAGGTGCAACACTTTAAAAATGATGGTATTACCTAAGATTCTATACTTCTATCGATGTATGCCATTAGAGATCTCCCTGCCATATATTACACAACTCCAGGCGATCTGCATGAAATTTTTATGGGCTCGGGGAAAAGAGTGGCGCGCAAAAAAAATATGGTATTGCCAAGGGCTGCTGGAGGTTGGTCGGTACCCGACTTTCTTTTATATTATGCCTGCATGCTCTCTCGTATGAATATCTTGCTTACAGGTGAAGGACCTATGGAGCGAGCATTGCAGCCATCAATATATGGCCTGTTAATGGGTTCAGAAGCCAGGAATCGTCTTTTTCTTAATACAGAATGGAACTATTACAAACGTACCAGATTTAAGGTGGTGGCCGCTGCCTTTAAAGTCTGGAAGGCAATTAAAAATTACTATAAAATTGAAAAGACCTCCTTATGTACCCCATTGACAGCCCCGATTTTCCACCCCAGTATATGCTGGGATAGGATAGTGGTGAGTTGGCAAACAAGAGGCTTAATCACAGTTGGGGATCTGTATACAGGGGATGGCTTAAAGTCATTTAGTCAGTTAAAGGAGCAATATCAACTCCCAACTACACACTTTTTTAAATATTTGCAAATCCGTGAGTACCTAATGAAAACTAATATAAGCATGGTACCTAACCCTCTTATTGAGGCTAATAAGAAAGGTGCTCGGATCGGAGTACTCTATAATTTAATGATAAAGGCTATGCCTAACGACTTAGATGCACAAGTGAGCAAATGGGAGAGAAGGTTAGGAAGGCAAGTAATTCCGCTTGAGAGGTCAATTGAACTAGCCGGTCTGCTAACCTTGTAACGCAACATTATAAAACTTTGTTTTATCTGTATCGTACTCCAGACAAAATTTCAAAGTGGGGTAGAGACCCAGAAGGAAAATGTTTCAGATGCGGTGCCCATCAGGCGGATGTAATGCATATCTTTGGCACGTGTGTAAAATTAGGGGAGTTGTTTGGACATGTAAATAAGTTCTTATCTGAGATTCTGAGTACTCCTTTCCAGCTGTCATTAATGCAGATTTTGCTGGGTATAGACATCGGGGGTGTCCAAGCCGAGCCCACGGATAACACAGGCTATTTGATATTTGTGGCAACAGCGGTTCTAAGACTCTGCATTGCCTCTTGTTGGTTACAAACTGAACCCCCCTCATTTGAAGCATGGCGAACTCGGTTCTTATTTACTTATAACATAGAATATAATTTGTATGCTATTAAGGGAAGGCGGAAAAAGGCCCTGGGGCAGCAAATATGGGGACCAGTCAGAGCATATATGCTGGCAGAAATCTGATTAATCCTGACATTCTGTGTATCTCGTTTAATATCCACAATTGTTTTCCTTACCGGACTGTTTTGAAATGCTGCAGTATCTGTTCCACTTTATAATGTAAAAAACACTCGATTTATTGAAAGTCTGTTTTATTGTCGATTAATGGCCAAACCTGGTTTTTGTACATGCCTTTTTATTTTCTTTTTTTTAATTCTTACTGTTTCACTTTTGTTTTCTCTTTTGAAAAGAATATCTAGTACACTGCTCTTGTAACTCCACAACAGCGTGATGATAAGTTATATGCTGTATTTTGTATTTGTGATCTCTACCTTAATAAAGAAATTAAAAAAAATTCAAAAACAAAGCGCACAGTGGATCCGTGATATAGCAAGTCAAAGACCCAACAGTTGTATCATGCGTCCTTACTGTCCTGTATGTGATTGCTGCTTGTAGGACAAAGTCCGCTTGCTCCCCTCCAGTTTGTGTCACCAGTTATGAACGCAGGCTGTCACTGATGTTTCGGTGATATGGGCACCACCATTTCGAGCTCCCGATTCAAACACCGCACAATTCCGTTCTTCTGTGTAGATTTATGCCACTTATACACATCTCCGGCTCCGGAGTCTGTTTACCTCCTGATCCGACCAGTATTTGGCTGTGGTCCATGTCAGTCGCTTCTCACTGCATCTGATGTCGCGTAACGGCTCCTCGGGGGTTACGAGGACTGATGGTCGCCATTTTGTCCCGGCCCAGGAGTTTCCTTTCCGCTGCTCTTTGCTATGAAAATCGTGCCTGAAACGGGTGTATACACCGCTCCAGCTATGCAGCACACCTTCCCATCCACCGCGACATATTTCACGCTGGTGTTTGATCCATTTAGATGTCTTTTTAGTGCTGGACCCGTGTCTGCCCGGCGGAGCTGCCGAGTTAAGCCGCCATCCCGCTGTGCGCCCCCTAGCACCTCCTGATGTGGAGCAACCTTAACTAGTGGTTCCAAAGACCTTGCACTGTGTGTTGCTGAAGATGAGCTCCCCAACCAGTAAGGGACGTGTCCGCTGTTAATACGGTCTGTTGAACCGGGTCTATGAAAGGCTGTCCTTTTAACAACGTTTGTGTGTTCGACCACTGCAGAGAACATTGAGTATGTCAGCTTACCTACACTAGATCGGTTAATAGACCGTGTGACTGGTTCCACTGACTGGCTAAGCATTCCTGAAGTGGACGCATGTGCAGCCTGGCATGGGAACAATCATGATGCAAGACGCCTCATTCCCAGCAGTTGCATATAAACTCGAGCTGGAAGTGATTGAATGGTTGAAACTGGAGAACTAACGCCTGAATGTTTTAAATTCTGGCTGCGTTGGGAATCGCCGGAGCCCTTCGAGTATCTTAAGTGGCTCCTAGGTAGTTCTTAGTTTTGGCTGGCTGAAGAGGTGATTTTAACACACTGACTGTAAACCCCAGTTGGTGAAGTATCTGAATGGTTACGGAAGTACGCTTGAGACATTGTTGGTACGAGCTGGCTTTGATGAGCCAGTCATCTAGGTATGGTAAGACATGTATGCTTTGTCTTTTTAGATGAGCAGCTACTACCGCCACACACTTTGTGAAGACTTTGGTATCCACTTCTTCCTCAGCCACTACAGAATTCTTAACTCCTTTCACGCGTCAAACTCCTTTCATTGAACGAGTGCCGCCATTTCTGCCCCATGGCGTCTATTCTATCTATCAAATCTATCAATACTGGTTGTAATATTTGAATAAAGAGTTATGTGCCAGATGATTCGATTGGATATTGTCATGTTATAAATTACTGGTCACTAGGGGGTGGAATGGTTTGTAGGATGGACAATACAGGGTCAACAAACAAATGTACTTGTTGCAATGGGTCTCGTGGGGTTTTAAGAGTGATAAAATGAACTAGGTCTTAAGATAATTAGCAATTATTGTATAGAATACTAAATCTTGGTGATCATCCTGAGATGTGGTTAATATTAGAATGGAAGCAGGCTTTATAAGGTTGGAGTGAGTTCAGGTACATAAGTCATGTGGATCACATTGCACAAATTTGTGGTGGCTATTAGGCCAAAATTTGACAGGGTTATTTTCCATGGCCCCTACTTTGCCTCATTTCAGTCTATTTGTGTTGTTGCTCAGTCAATCTCCCACGATGTAGAAAGGTGGTCAGAGGTCTCCCTCTCCAGTGTCCTCTTGATCAATGTAATATTGTTTTTCTCCTTAACTCCATAGATTTTTTTCGGTTGATTTCGCCCAAAAACTTTAGACTTCCTCCCTTACTTCCAGACCTAAAAAAGAATTTGTAGATTGCTAACACATACAGGAACTTCAGGGGGCGCCGTCCGACTTCACACAAGTGATGGACCTAGTAGCAAATGGTGGTAGGCAACGCCCAAGTAAAACAAGCATTTGCAATGCAATAGGTCTCGCATTTACACAAGTGTAAGTTATTAGCATTGTAAATGACAATGCCTTTTATTTAGGTTTTAAAAACCAAAACAAATAAAAGGCATTGCTATTTACAATGCCAATAGGTCAAACTCGCGTAAATGCAAGACCTATTGCATTGCAAAGGCTTGTTTGGAGGATACAGTGAAGGTTGCACCCCTTCTTTTATGGCTTAAGAGGTCAGCCTCCCCATACTACATTCTCTAGACCGGTTCTCAAAGACTTTATGGGGTTAGATGGAATGGACCCCACTCCCTGGTTACTTTAGGTTCAGAATCTTTTCACCAATCTTGACATCTCACATTTGTTTCATTTACTAAATGAGATCAATAACAGTTCAAAGAGATCGATGAAGGTCTCGATTACAAACTTAGGAATGATGTTAAGTTTAAAATAGTCAACTTATGAATTCGGTCTGCAATACCTCAAACTAAACCTGAAGAGATGGAACCTTATGTATTATGGCTAATATAACGTGTATTTGTGATGCGCATATTCACTGCAGAAAGCTATCTTGGCGCTGAATAACAGGCGTTTATTGTTGTCCAAGGTACTCATTTTATCGACCCCTGAAGAATGAAAGGCTGAGTGGACCCACTGGGATTTGAACCTGTGACCATGATGTCAAACACAGGCCCTCACAGTGGGCACATTAGTCCACTAAGCCACAACGAAACCATGAACATAGATTTTAACAAACCCGTTTCACATTTGGCACTGCACTTTTTTGGCAACCTTCTCCAGCAGGGTACCTGGTTTTCTTCATTACCTGCTGTCCGTGTGATCACTTGCACCTTTAATTTTTTCTTTTAGGCTTTCAAATCTGACCGAGGCTTCAGGTTTAATGTCCTGTTTGTGTTCATCCGGCCACAGATGGAGTAGTTTCTGTCCTTTAACTCCAGTTCTGTGGTAGGGGTATCTCTATTATAGTCATAATCTAGTGAATAGTCCCGCCCATGTGCGTGGACCCCGGAACAATCAAAAATAATCTCTTAAGTTGTCAAAAAATGCAGAACTGCACAGACACTTAAGAGAGAATTTAAAGACAGATAATGCAGCCTATATCCACAGGCTACACTGTCCAGTACTTCAACTAGAAATTCCACCAAAAAACAGCAGCCTGTCCAGCTTTCTCCACAGAGAAAAACTTTCCTCTACCAGCAAAAGCCTCTGGAATGATAGAGAGGAAGGAGTGGGCAGACAAGCCCCATAGGCTGCCATTATGTGGCTCAGAACAGGATACTATGCCTTTAAGAGAACCTTCCAGAACGTTCTCAGTATCCCAGAATGCACAGCAGGTCCCTTTTACTTTCAGTTCTTTTTGAAGGCGTAACACGCCAGACCTGTAGCATTCCTTACATGAATATCTTTCTCCACCGGGGAGGAGGGCTGGCGCTTATGACTATAACAGATATCCCTACTACAGAACTGGAGTTACAGGACAGAACGGATTAGTTACTTACCTGTAATCCTAGTTCTCTTCCAGGGGTATACTCATTAAAGTCTTAAGCACGGAATTATCTCCGCCCATGAGCGGGAACCCGGAACACAAACAATATACATATATATGTGTAAATATACTCAAAAGTACATAGTACTAAACTAATTATACACATATACATGTATAATAAGCATAATATGCAGCCTAACATATATACATAGGCTAATAAAGCCAAACTTACACATGTTCTGAAGCATGAAAATATGCTGTATATAAATGCAATAAACAGGCATGAGCCTAAAATGCATTTCATAACCATGAAAACCTTTTATTTTCATCAAAGAACCTGTTGTAAACAGTTATTAGCCTAAAAGGCTGCATATGAAAAAATGTCTGTGTACAGAAAATCAGACTGGCACCCTGCCTTTAAGGCCCCAGAGAATCTGCACACTTTGCCTTTAAGGCCTCCAGGAGAACCCTGCTCCCATCATGCCCCACAGGTGACAGTTAACTCAGTTCTTTTGTACGGTACAGTAAACTTTAGCAGGAATCTGCACTTAAAAACTTCATAATACATATTGAAAAAACCTCAATGCTACTGCTCGCCCGGGGAGGCGGGAGGGTGCTTATGACTTTAATGAGTATACCACTGGAAGAGAACTTGGATTACAGGTAAGTAACTGATCCTTCTCTTCCAGGGGATACTCATTAATAGTCATAAGCACCGAATAGAGTAGCAAGCTCATACCTACCAGAAGCGGGCGAACAGATAAATGCATAGCCACACTTTTAAACCATAGTGCTTAGCTAGAATTAGCAAACAAATTTCTGAGGGATGCTTGTCCCACTTGTGCATCAACCTGCGCATCAGAATCTAGAAAGTAATGGCGTGTAAACGTATGCACTGAACGCCAAGTAGCTGCTTTACATATCTCGGACATAGCCACATTCCGAAGGAGAGCTGTGGTAGAAGCTTTCCCCCTCGTAGAATGCACCCTAGGTCTACCTGATAAAGACTTGTGGGCGAGCTGATAAGCCAGTAGGATACATGACACTATCCATCTAGAAATGGATCTCTTGGACGCTGCCAAACCAGTATTCGTAGGACCATAGTTCACAAACAGACGGTCCGTGTGCCTCAAAGACTTTGTTTTATCGAAGTTAAAATTTCAAAACTCTTTTCAGATCTAACTAATGTAGAGCCCGTTCAGAAGGGCTTGAAGGGTTTGGGAAGAAAGTAGGCAATGTTATGGTTTGATTAATATGAAAATCCGACACCACCTTGGGCAGGAAAGCAGGATGAGTTCTGAGCACCACTCCGTTTCCATGAAAAATAGTGTACGGTTCATTGCAACACAGAGCCTGGATTTCGCTCACCTTACGAGCAGAAGTGATGGCCACCAGGAACGCTACTCTCCAAGATAAGTATTGTAAAGACGCTTTATGTATGGGTTCAAAGGGGGGACCCATTAACTTGGTCCACACCACATTAAGCTCCCAAGGTGGAGAAGGAGACCGGACTGGAGGATACACCTTCCTTAAACCTTCCAGAAAATCCTTCACCACAGGCATCCGAAAGAAAGATATCTGTCTTGGCGATTTTCTATAAGCAGTTATTGCAGCAAGATGGACTTTGATGGAACTAAACTGCAAACCAGATTCAGCAAGGTAAAGTAGATAAGGTAAGATCCCCTGTTCTTGACCATGAATAGGGTCAAGACCCTTACTCTGACACCAAAGGTAAAAGCGTTTCCACTTAAATCCGTAGGATTGTCTTGTAGAAGGTTGCTTTGCCTCCTTAAGGATGTTAATACACTCCGGATTCAAATGCAAGTGCCCGTACTGGATGACTTCAGGAGCCATGCTGCCAAGCGCAGGGAGGGCAGATTGGGATGAAACACTCGCCCCTCCTGTTTGGACAGAAGATCCGGGCGACAAGGCAATCTCCTGTGTGGCACTTCTGACAACTGGAGGAGATCTGGGAACCACCACTGGCGTGGCCACTCTGGGCAAATCAGTATCATTCTGGAGTCGGTCTTGTACATCCGGTTGATCACTGCCGGTATCAACGGTGTCGGTGGAAAGGCGTACAGCAAGTTTTGACACCAGTCTATCAAAAGGGCATTCCCTTGAGACCCTCTCTGGGAGAACCTGGACGCGAAGACGGGGCATTTTGTGTTTGCCGCGTCTGCGAAGAGATCGATGTCTGGTGTTCCCCAAGCCTGGAAAATGCTGTGCGCGACGTCCTAGTTGAGAACCCAGTCGTGCGCTTCGACGAAGTCTCTGCTGAGGTTGTCCGCCTGTGAGTTGAGACTGCCTGGCAGGTGAACCGCTGTTATTGACCGGTCTCGTGCTAGCAACCAATGCCAGATGGTCTGGGCTTCTATGGACAGAGTCCTGGTACCCCCCTGCTTGTTTAAGTAATACATTGTAGTTGTATTGTCTGTTTGCACCAGGAGGGACCGAGTCTGTAGAGATGGAGCCAGGGACTTGAGAGCAAGATGGACCGCTCTGAGTTCGAGTAGATTGATGTGATATCCTTTCTCGAAGTCTGACCATAGCCCTTGTACCTGCAGAGGGCCCATATGCGCCCCCCCCAACCTTGGAGAGAGGAGTCTGATCAGAGTCTGCGTTGGTGGGTCCTGATGAAAAGGAACTCCCTTCATCAAGTGTGTCTTCTTCATCCACCACCGGATGGAATCTCTTGCAGACTGTTGGAGATGAATTCGATCCTCCCAGCATCCCGTCCTCTGCTTCCACTGATCTTCCAGACACTGTTGTAGAGGACGCATATGCAAACGTGCGTTTGGCACGATGAAGATGCACGATGCCATGGACCCCAGGAGAGAGGACACTTGCCGAACGTGCAGACTGAAGGAGAAGAATACACTTCGCCTTGATGGATAACCACCTCTCCTCCGAAAGACACAAGTTTTCTTTTTCCGTGTCCAGTTTAGCACCCAGGTAGTGGATCTTCTGGGAGGGGTTCATTATGGACTTCTTGTAATTGACTGGAAGACCCAACTTGCACATGAGTTGGAGGCATATCGATAGATGTTCTTCCAGTAGAGATGGGGATGAACTCTTCAGAAGCCAGTCGTCTAAGTACGGATATATGAAAATCCGTCTTTCGAAGACAAGCCGCAACTACCGCCATACATTTGGAAAATGTTCTGGGAGCTGATCTCAGGCCGAATGGGAGTACTGCGTACTGATAGTGAAGAGCAGCTACTTGAAACCTGAGAAACTTGCGATGTTTTCTGGATACCGGAATATGAAAATAAGCATCCTTCAGATCGATGGAGCACATCCAATCCCCCTAATTTAACTGGGGGAAGATCTGATGAAGAGCCAGCATTCGAAAACTCTCCTTTCGAATGAATTTGTTCCACCGTCTCAAATCCAGAATGGGTCTGAACTCCGTAGCTGGACCTTTTTTCTTTATGAGAAAAAAATCGAGAGTACAGGCCTTGACATCTATGCTGAGATGGTACTAGTTCTATGGCCTTCTTCTTTAGAAGGATGTTCGCTTCCTGCTGTAAACGCTTTACATTCCACTGTAACATCTTTAGAGGACGTATGACAGGGGGTGGCTTCTTGAATCTCAAAAGGTACCCGTTCTGAATGATACCCAGCACCCATCTGTCCTTTGTGATCTGTTTCCACTCGTCCAGAAACCACACAATACTTCCTCCAACCGGAGTGGCGCACGGTTGTGGAGGAAGCCTCCGTTTATTGTTTTTGAGGCTGTTTGGTAGCGGATGACTGCTGCCTATTTCCATTGCCTCTGCCTCGCCCAGGTCGCCGCCGTTGGAATTGCGACCTCTGTTGATTCTGGCCTTGGTTTTGCGAGGACCTATTAGTCTGTTGGTTCCTCTGCTGGAAAGATCTCTTGTCAAAGGGACGAAAATTACCCCGTCGTTTAAAGTCTCTTCTTTTCAAGACCTACGGCCTTAAGAGTGTCCAACTCCACTTTCATCTTGGACATCTCATCGTCAGCGTGAGATCCAAACAGAGTCGAACCATTAAACGGTAAATTCACTATTTTCCTCTGGGCCTCAGGCTTTAGCCCAGTAAGCACATGCCTCGAACATATGTATTTACATGTTTTATAAAGCGCAGAACACGCCACCGATGTCAAAGCGCTTTCCATACCAGGAGACATACACGAGCTGTGTGCAGATCACTGCAGTGGAGAGCCGACCCCGTGCATCATTGTACTGAGGAAGATGAGGCAGAGCAGAGGCTGAGCAGAGAAACTGTAAAAAAAGTAAATATCTAAGGAAGCAAGTTATGCGTGAGGCTGAGGGGGTCAGAGGTCAAGATTGACAAGAGGGGATCGGTGCAGCAAAGCTAAGAGTCCAGCTGCCCTGCAGCGCAATGTTCTTTGTGGCGCTACATGACGACAAGTCACAGGTGACGAGATGGGGCAGTGGGTGGGCATGCTCTGAACAGGGGTGACGGGTCCCATATGTGCCCACAAGTCCCCACCCCTGTCTCCGGGACAGCACCCCCTTGAAGCGGAGGGCGAGTCCTTGTTCCATTGCAATGCTTTCTCAGAGCCCCAGGGGGGCAAGAGGTGTTCCTAACAGATTGGTACACCTTAGACTGTCTTGAGTGACTTATTTGTTATTTCATTGGACAGATATCAAACGGAGGACCCTTTGCAAAGGATATTGGTGAAATTGGCGTAAAGGAAACATTTAAGCCAATATCCTTTGCAAAGGGAAACCATCAAACCACGACAGGGCCGAGGTGGGGCTCGCACGCAGCCAGCAACTTGTGCTGCTCTTCAAGGAAGACTAGGCAGCAGCAGATTGATGGGGTGGAGACGGAGTCCCCAAGGCCTCCTCTCTGCAGATTCCACCATCTGTTCCAAGCCACGCATTGCGAGCCCTTCAGACAAAGTTACGCATGAAATTAAATTCCACTGCCTGCTGCCCAAAACAGGGGGCCTCTGCAGAGCACAGGCGATGGGTGTGCAGGCTGACATAATCACGCCCAGGTGTCAAGATTGGCGCGCGCGCAAAACACTGCCTTCACGCTCGCCATCTGCTATCATTCAGCCTCTTGTATTTGCATCGGGGCTGAGTGAAAACAGATGCGCTTGTCATGATGGGCAGGCTGCAAAAACCACAAGGGCGGTAACGAAAATGACGCACAGCAAATGTAAAGTGCGAAAAAACCATTAATCACAACGTGAGCTAATCGGAAACGGTAGAGACACAGGGGCGTGGATTAAAGACCCCTTCTTCATACCGGTTTACAAAAGCTCTCGCAGGCGAGGAGCGCATGCGCTACAACACCAGGCTTGACCTAAAAAGGAAACCGAGACAATTCCGGACCCGACCACTAGATGGAGGAATAAAGCACAGCATGTGAATCCAGAAAAGGATTCATGCTGCTAAACATTAGCCCTCTGCACCCAGCCGCCCTAGTGCGGCTAGAGTTCTTTTGGTGTTGCCTTGGACCTTACAGACCACCCACCTTAACTCCTGGATAGGGTCCTGTAAATAATTGACAAGAACCGATAAACTACATATGATTTATCTCCAATAGGATAACATTGCAGAGCTCAGAAATTGCACTGTGTTGACTTTTTGAACTGCAAAATATTTCTATTTAACAAATGTACTAATCTGATTAATTTTGGTGTGATGCCTAAACAAAGAAACTTGCTATTTTTATAAATTGGTGAAAATCTCCTTTTTGAGTTCTCTCTATTTATGGACCATTGTGTGTACTGCAGCTGTCCAACACTACTCTCTGATAAGTTTAAGGGTGCTTGACCCCCCCCCCCCCCCAAAAAAAGAGCACCTTAGCATTGCTAGAGCAAGCACCTGTCCTCTCATAAGGGACTACCTGGACTCTTTATAGTATACCAAAACGAGGTATACTGTGCAAAGATAGCCAGCTTTGTACATACATGAGATGATTTAAACCAGAAACACAATCTTTAACAGAATTACAAGTTATTACTTGGCAGTAATGGAAAAAATACATATATATATATAAACACACATACATACATATATATATATGCACACCAGTGAAAATTCCTACCTTGGTTGCTTGCTGAATAATACTGTCCCACACTTGATTAGGTAGTAGCATATATTTTTCTATCAAATGTTCTTGCACAGTTTGGTCTGTCTGTGCACCAATCATGTACCCAACAGCTTCATAAAACGTGTGCACCTAATGAGCGAAAACAGAGTCCACTTTATGGGGTGTTTTTCTGCGCACAATTCACAATACAAAGGGATCACGTCTCACAAATTAATTAAAAATATTAAAGTACTTTAGGTAAATTTGGATTTGAATGATAATCTATTTCCTATGCAGATTCTTTAAACTTAAAGGGCTGTACCAGAAAGTGGATGCACACATTTTCAAAAATGAGCATACTAGGGTAAACGGTGAACAACAATGTCCCTTCCCCCTCCCATCCAGCAGCCAATCCAGAAATGTGTCCATCGGCTCCTGGATATTTGTAGACAGAGGGAATCTGAATATTTATGTGGATGATGGGAAGTGGGCAAAAATATTTGTAGAAGACAACCAATTAAAGGGAAAGAGCTACTAACCAGTAATCTTTATCACTTCGATAAATCAGACATATGGTAGGTATATCGGACAGAAAATCCTAAACTAGTAGCAAGATTGTCTATTAAAAAAGGGAAAGGCGCTCCTAACTTTAGACTGTATTTGAGTGAAAATAGACCCCTATTTTAACAACTTTGGTGGCTTCCCATTACATTATAGTTAATTTTTTAAGTTAAGTGAAGGAAAGCAGACTCCGATTTCATGGTCACCCCCACTTTTTGCCTGGGGACAGTGTTTTTTTTTCTTAGTTTGCTGGGAATCTGCCAATCAGGACCCGAGCATCTGAGCTCTACACTAAATCGGTTCTGGTAAGTACTTTGGTACCTCCACAATTGGCTACTGGTGTACCCCTACAAGTCCTTAGTGTATGGTACTAAAGTACCAAGGGCAAATGTACGCTAGGAGTCTCACTTGGGCTGCAGAATGTATTGTGCCACCCATGCGAGCCCACTTACACACAACTACAGGCCTGTCATAGCAGCCTGAGAGATGGTGCTTGCACATCTGACAACACATCTAAGTTTCCTTACATCTGAGGTCACTGCACTTAAAACCTATATGTCACCCCTATGGTAGGCCCTTCAGTCCTGAGGGCAGGGTTCTTGATTACAAGTTTGAGGGTGCCCCGGCATGAGCAGGGCACCCCTACAAACCCCAAAGTCTATTTTCTAGGCTTTGTTAGTGCGATCAGCCATTTAAAGACATAGTGGACATCAGTTGTTACAAGATGTCTAACTATATAATGGCTGCCCCAAATCTGGTCATGGTTGTATCAAACATATTGGAATCCTACCCTAAAACAGATTCCAGTGCTGGAAGTATGATCAAATGTGCTGGGGGGCTCCTTAGGGGTACCCCACTATACTCCCAGTAACAGCCTTTCAGGGTCTGCCCTAGTGCTGCGGAGCTCAATCAAGGGGAAGGAAGAATAGGAGGTGTGACCACTGGCGAGACAGGACAGTGTATTGGACTGGGATGAGGGCACTTGCCAGCGCCAGACTGCTTTGAAGACCACATTTGCTGCACTCCTTGCATAATCTGGGTTGAGTCCGTTCAGGAACACGGGGTTCCTGCTCTGGCGTGAAACTAGACAAAGAACACTAGTGTCTTCCCCGCAGTCTAGCCCCTCGAATGGAAGAGAACTCCCCCCCCCCCCCCCCGCCCATTTCCGTTCCAACCCTTTCCTTGGGTATTTAAGGGCTCCCCGTGAGTGGGTCCTCAGATTCATTCCATTTTCTTAATATATGGTTTGGTCTTCCCTGGAGACTAGTGTATATTTGTTTTACTTACCAGAATATTTGTAATTATTCTTGTGTGTATTGTGGATATCTACGGATAGGAGATCTAACAATGTGTTAGTGATTGTGTTGTGGAACAGACTTATTTTTATAAAACACTGTGGTTCTTTTTCATCTCATCTACACGGTCGATTGAATTTGGTAAAACTAGCTGCTTGACACTCCAAGATTTGCATAAAGGTTGCTCTCCACAGCCGAGTGCTTTCTATGGTTATCAAAGACCACTAAAATCACCATAGGGTTGCCTGGATTAGTGCAAGGTGCCTCACTTGAATAAGTGTACACCATATACTAAGCCAGCATCCTACAGTAAGACTAGTAAATTAAGCAATGTTACTTACCAAGTAAGCATCTGTTCGTTGCATGTAGTGCTGTAGATTCCCATGCTGTGCATATTCCTGGCCATCTAGTGTTGGGCTTGGACGTAAGTTGTTATTCTTTGAAATAGTCTTTTGAATAACGAGGTCTTTAGGACTATGTTACTGGATAGATGTGTATGGTCACAGGATCTAGTGTGAAAACAGTTTTTCGCTCAATGTGTGAGTAGGCATGGAGGAATGTGTACAGAAAAGTGACCGGAAAAATAAATAGAAAGAAATATATTAAGCTAAAGACATCTGGTTCAACCACTGGCTCTGGGCAGTGGGGTGGGCACATGTGAATCTACAGCACTACATGCAACAAACCGATGTTTACAGGGTAATTAACATCTCGCACGAAGCAGGTGTTACTGGAGATTCACATGCACGGCATACACTGAAAAGCCATACTCCTCTAAAAGGCTAACCAGCCAGTCAATGGCGCAGAGGTCTGAAATAAAATTCAGAGGACAGCTTGACAAACTCTGGCCTGTTTTCTTGACAGAATGTCCAAACATGAAATACTTTGTAAAAGTGTATAGAGTGGACAAAGTGGCAGCTTTACATAGGTCTGCTATGGATATGTTCTCAGATAGGCCATAATAGTACCCCGCTTGCGGGTGGAGAAGGTAGGGTTCTTTTAGATATATATATATCATCTCCAAAAGGAGGTACACTGTGTAAAGAGTACATGCGAACCCAGATTGGTTTACAGAGTTACAAATGATATCGAATAGTTTACCGGTCGGTGTAGTTTTGCAGTTTGAAGACTTTCTGGATTACTATGCTGTGCATTATTCCGCGGTCTAGTGGTTGGATCCAGAATCGTAGTCTTTTTCTCTTTTTTTTCGTGGCCCAGCTGGGTGTCGACATCCCACCATTTGGTGTCCTCCTGTGACGTCTGCGCGATTCCTCTGGAAGCTCCCACCTTTGGACGCCATCTTCGGATTTTTTTTCTCGTTTTGATCTTTTTGTCGC
The DNA here is from genome assembly GCF_964261635.1 of Lissotriton helveticus. Taxonomy (NCBI): domain Eukaryota; kingdom Metazoa; phylum Chordata; class Amphibia; order Caudata; family Salamandridae; genus Lissotriton; species Lissotriton helveticus. Next base: position 1,493,483,568 of record NC_136067.1, on the reverse strand, counting down.
CTTTTAACCTTGTTAAGTTTTCTTCATCTTTAATCCCTTTTTCCTCCAGTCTCATCTTTCTGGCGAAGGAGGGCGGGTTCACTAGTGAATCCAGAAAGTCTTCAAGCTGCAAAACTGCACCGACGGGTAAGAAACTATTCGTTTTGCAGCGTAATACTTTCTGGATTCACTATGCTGTGCATAGACTTTGTAGCGGTTTGCTATGTTTGTGGCGGCTGGGTGGAAGATGAGCGTTGGTTGTTGAATATACTTTGTCTTACTTGCGCTTCCTTGTTCATCTGTATATCCACGCAGTAGTGCTTAGTTAACGTATGCATTGAAACCCATGTTGCCGCCAGGCAAATGTCTCGGATGGGTGTATTTGCCAGGAAAGCTATTGTTGCTCCCTTCTTTCTGGTAGAGTGAGCTTGTGCTGCTCCTTGTAGTTCTTGACCTGCCTGCTTGTGGCAGAATTGGATTATTTGTGCGATTTATCGCGCAATGGTGTTCTTAGTTACCGGTCTTACCAGAAAACGGCTGGCGAAAGACACAAAGAATTGCTTTCTTTTCCTACACTGTAGCGTCCAGGGTGTGCAGTGCCCTCTCCGCACTTGTGGATGGTTTCTGGAAGAAACTTGGTATCTGATTTGTCTGGCTTATGTGGAACTGACACCACCTTTGGCATGAAACATGGGTTTGTTATCATTACCACCCTGTCATTGTGAATTTGGAATGTAAGGTTCTTGTAATGTTAGCGCTTGCAACTAGCTCACCCTGCGTAGCGAGGTGATTGCCACCAGAAAAGCGGTCTTTATGGTGAGCATATGTAGAGAAGCCTAGTGAATGGGCTCGAATGGTGCCTTCATGAGTAGCATTAGAACTACATTAAGGTTCCATGCTGGCGGTGACGGGAGATTCTTTTGGCCCTTTCCAGGAATCTTTTTACCACCTGTGATGTAAAGACACTGTTCCCGTTTCTCCTCTTGTATAGGCTACTAATGCTGCTAGGTGTACTCTTAGTGAAGTGTAGCTTAGGTTACTGTTTAGCAAGTGTGTGGAGTACTTTAGCACCGTTTATTCCCTGGTGATTTTCTTTTGTAGCTTTTCCCTGATGCGCCATTGGGTGAATCTTTTCCATTTTGCTACATAACACTTCCGTGTGAGGGGCCTCGGTGCCTCCTTGCCTCCCGCAGCACTGGCAGTGTGCTCTCCGCGAATTTTAGGTGCGCAAACTCTAAGTCTTCAGGAGCCAAGCTGCTAGGCTGAGGCTCTCTGGTTCTGGATGGAGCACCCTTCCGTTTTGCATTGAGAGCAGGTCTCTTCTCTTTCTGAACTTGTGTGGTGGTCCCTGTGCCATTTCCACTATTTGTGAGAACCAGGACTGCCTGGCCCACTGTGGTGCTACTAGTAACAGCGTCATGTTGCTGGTTCTGCACTTGCTGAGCACCCTGAGCATCGGCAGTATCGGAGGTAAAGCGCAGGCAAATGTCTTTGACCAGCTTATCCATAGGGTGTTCCCTTGTAAATGCTGAACTGGCTGCCTGGATGCACAGTATTGGCATTTTGCATTCTGGTGTGTTGCAAACAGGTCTATTTGAACAGCTTTTGCGTTTCTTGTGGATTGAGCTCCCACTCGTGGGATGCTGATGTCTGCCTGCTGAGTCCGTCTGCTTCCACATTGTCTTTCCCTGGTAGATGTATTGCCAGGAGGTCTATTTTAAGTGGGATGGCCCATCTCAATATCTCCTGCGCTAGCCCTGATAGCGTCACTGATTGTGTTCCTCCCTGCTTGTTGATGTAGAACATCGTTGAGGTGTTGTCTGTTTGTATTAACACCCTGTGCCCGAACAGCTGCTCCTGGAATGCTTTCAAGGCTAGGAACACGGTCTTCAGTTCTAGGTAGTTGATGTGTTTGACCGCATCCGTTTGGGTCCACAAACCCCTCACTTTGAGCTGGTTCATGTGCACTCCCCACCCCACCTGGGATGAGTCTGTTGTGATGGTCACTGTTGGAGTTGGTGGTGTACACGGCTTCCCCTTTGTTATGTTCTTTGTTCCACCACCCTATTTCCTCTTGCACTGCGTGCGTAACAACCACTAGCTCTTCCCAACTCCCAGTTGCCTGTGACCATTGCTATTGGAGCCATCCCTGGAATGTTCTCATGTGGAGTCGAATATTGGGAAATAAGTGTATGCAGGACGCCATCATCCCTATGAGCTTGCTCACTGTCCTCACTGTCAAAGCTTGCCCCTTCCGGAATTGACGTGTCTCCCTCAGTAGGGCAAAGGTTCTCCTCTCGCTGGGGGACACCGTGCCCTGACTGGTGTTTATCTGTGCGCCCAGAAAAATCTTCACCTGTTCTGGTTCTATTGAGGACTTTCCCCAATGTACCGAAAACCCAAGCTCTGTCAGCGTGTGAGTGACCCGCTGAGCATGTAGTTTGCATTGGTTGTAGGAGTTCGCCTTTACCAGCCAGTTGATGAGGTAGGGATATACATGTATTCCCTGCCTCCGTAGGTGCGCCGCTACAGCTGCTAGGCATTTTGTGAAGACCCTTGGTGTGGATTTTAGTCCGAAGGCAAGGGCTGTGAACTGGTAGTGCGCTTTGTTGATGGCAAATCTTAGTAGATGCTTGTGTCTCTGGTTCATGGGAATGTGTAGGTAGGCATCTTTGAGGTCTATAGTGGACATGAAATCCCCGTCCCTTATTTGTGGTATAACTTCCTGTAGGGATGTCATTTTGAATTTTTGAGTCTGTACGTATTTGTTTAAGAACCGTTGGTCTAGTATGGGTCTTAACGTTTCGTCCACCTTTGGTACTAGGTAGTAGTTGGATTACACTTCCTCGTTTCTTTCGTTGTATGGCACGGTTTCTATTGCCTCCTTGTGGAGGAGTTCTTGTGCCTCTTGCAGAAGGAGCGAGAGCTCTTTTGGCGAACGTTTTGTCGGCTGGCCTCCTGTTTGGTGGTGTTTTTTCCAGTTCTATGCAGTAGCCAAACTGTATGATGTTGAGTATTCATTTGACCGTTGTCCTCTTCTTCCACTCCCGGAAGAAGTGTTTTAGTCTGCCTCCTTCCGGTGTTACATGTTCGAGGATCTTTTCTTTGTGTGTGTCTAATTGTTTTTTGAGTCTTTTGCTGTGCCGCCCCTCTAGAGATGTTGTCTGGGTGGGCACATTTGGTACAGCCGAGTTACTTGGAGGCAGGTTAATGTCCCCTTCTGGTTTGTCCCTGTCCGTTCAGACACCCCGAAAGGACTGGCCTCTTGGTTGGTACTGCCAGGTTTGCTGCTGTTGACCCTGCTGTTGCGCCTGGTTGCTTCCTTGATATGTCTGCTAGAAGGCTTGGTGCGATGTTCCCAGTTGGCTTCCTCCTCTGCCGCCCGTCTCCTTGAGGGTGTACCCCTTCTCATCCCTCTGAACTGCAGTGCCCCCATGGATCTTGCAGTTTCATTATCCTTTTTGAGTTATGACAGTTTGTCAACTGGGTTCCCAAACAGTTGGTCCCCGTTCAAGGGTGTGTTGAGAATATTGTTCTGAACCTCTGGTTTAAAACCGGAGATTGAGCAAGGCGTGCAGTCTCTCCGATCATCATAAGCCTCCTTGATGTGTCTGCTGCATCCAGGGCAGAATTTAGCCAGGTGTTGGCCATGTTTTTGCCATGTTGTAGCCCCTTGTTGGTATTGTTCAGGGAGATGCTTGAGCAGCTGCCCTCCTCCCAGTGCTGATAGGCATGTGTTTATTATGGCATTAAAGTTTGCAATGCGTCAGTTAATTGCTGCATTCCTCTCTACTTTCCTCCCCACGAGGTCTATCCCCTTACTTTCTTTGTCTGGAGGTTGCCCTGAGTTTGTGTGGATGTTGTCCCTCTTCCTGGCTGTTGACGTTATAATGGAGTCAGCTGGTACGGATCCCTGGATATAGGCTGGATCCTTTGAGGAATGCTTATATTTTTTCCTCTGTTCTAGGTGTGACAGATCTGCAGGCTGCTGGTTCCTTGAAGGCTTCCCTGCCCTGGTCCAGCACACTTGGGGCGGAATGGGTAGGAATTAGTTCCTAATTTGAGTGGGGAGCAGAGTCTCCAAGATTAGGTTTTCGGCTTCTCTTCCTCTAACTTTACCCCATATGTTACTGCAGCGTTTTTAATGACCATGTTGTAGATGCCAATGTCCGGCGGCGAAGGCCTCGACGGATATGACTCTACGCCCTCCTCCAGGCTTTCGGCGTCGAGGTCCTGCCAATGCAGGTCCTGCGCCAAAGACGATGTCGAGCCCAAGTAGGTCCTCCAATCATCCTCGCCTTCCCCCTTGTCATAGTACAGGCCTTCTTCGTCCTGTTGCTCTTCCGGTTCAGGAGTTTTCGGCGGCTCTCCGGCGTCAAACTCCTCCTCGACATCTGTTTCGACTACAGTTGCGGGCTTCGAAGGGATGGTAAACCTGCTCATCCGTTCGAAGTCTTATTTTCCCTCTGAAGGAGACTGTTTATTTCGGCCTTGAGCCTGCTCTTCTTCCTCTCCGTTTCGGCCGCTTGTTCGGCGTCAAGAGTTTCGGCGCTTCTCTTCAATGTTGTCGATGTTCACGTAGAAGTCGCCTTTAGCTCTTTTTCCTTCTGCGTTGAGCGTGCCTTTACGAGGCCGTGCTTTGACAACTGGTTTTACTAGAGCTTTCGCCTTCTGGGAGTACTTTTCGAAGGATCCGCTGGGCTGTTTGTCCATGGACGCAGCTGTGGTGGTCGAATGTTTCGATGCCAGTGCTCCTTTCCAGGACTTTGGCTCAGTTTTTCGAGAGTCTGTCGGGGCTTTTGGGGTCGACGTCTCTTACCTCCTTTGTTGACTTCTTATCGGTCTCTGCGACCGTGTAGTCCTCTGGTCCCTCGGTAATGTTGTCCTCTTGTTCACTGGAGAGGCCCAAGTCCCGGAGCGATGGAGGTTGGCCTTGGGCCTGCATGTTGTGGTTTGCTATCCTCTGTCTCTCCCTCACTCAGAGTGTCTTGGGTGCAAATGCTGAGCAGGCGTTGCAATCCTTGCTTTGGTGGTCGAGAGGCAAGCAGAGGTTGCAGACAAGGTGCTGATTCTTCTACGCATACTTGTGGTGGCAGTTAGGACAAAATGTGAAACGGGTTTTGTCCATTCCTGCACTCTGGGGGCGTCCTGTATGCGCATTCTCTGTTGGCCGTCCAAGTTCTCAATTTTCCACACCTCCTTCGTCATCCCGGCTCTGTGTTCTTTCTTGTGCTATAAAAAACTCCAACCGTTGGTGTTTTTTGCTTGATTTTTCTCTTTTCCAAAAACTCTGGAACTCCTCGCTGACGATCCAGACCCAACAGCAGAGAAAAGAATCTGAAGGTGGCGACCCAAGGTGGGAGCTTCCGGAGGAAAGGCGCCAACGTCACAGGAGGACACCAAATGATGGGACGTTGACGCCCACCTGGGCCACGAAAAAAAAAAAGAAAAAGACTACGATTCTGGACCCAACCACTAGACCGCGGAATAACGCACAGCATAGTTAATCCATAAAGATTCATGGTGCAAAACCCAAATGCTCTTGTGGCAGTTTGGGCAAGCAGTTAGGTGTATCAGAGGGTAGTGCTAAGCATTTTGTTGTACTCAAAGGCAATATATGAGACTCGAGAATAAATCCCAAAACAAATTTAGAAATACAAGTCTTATTTTTATTTTAAGAACTTCAATAGCAAGCAAGTACTTTTTTAGATATTGAATGTTGCAGTAAAACTATTACTTAAATGTACCTTTACGCACAATGCTTTACTAGGGGAGAAAAGGCATGGCTAGCATACATCCGAAGCGAGGTAATAACCCAAGAGTAGATATAAGAGACTGAGAATATGGTTTCATATGGGTCAAAGATGCCCCAGGAAAGGTGGGTGGGGGTGGAGGGCGGTGGACATGGGGCCGACTCATGCCTTAGCATTAACAGAAGAGTGGGGATCAGCGGTAGGCAATGAAGGCGCAGAAACTTTAACTGCCAGTACTTCGACTTACCTCCAGATGTCGAAGGTGAATGGCCCCTGTGGGAACAGCTCCTAGAACGGATGCGCAGTTGATCCTTAGACTGCTTAGGGGTCTTAGGACAATGAGAAGACCGACATCTGTGCCGCCAGGAGCTTCATGCAACGTTCCCTGTGCACTTCAGTTAGAGGCATTGACAAGAGTTGCACTAGGAGTTGTGGTGCTCACCCAGACACTAAATGCAAACAGAGTGATGATCCGTGGAAGACATTTATCGACCACAGGACTCAAGGCTTAAATCCCTGAGGACATTGAAGGAGAAAGGCACACTGCTCCAAAGAAAAAATGTCAATTAGGTCGAAAACAGTCCGAGGAACTGCAGTGTAGATCAACGTGTTATTGCAGAAAAGGTTCGAGGTGGGGGTGGCTGTTGCTTATATGGCTCTGTTGACATCAAATTCGGGAGATCACGATGCTACAGAGTCGCTCTATGCCCTATACAGATGTGCAGAGGTACTGCTGAGAAAAATGTCCGGATCCAGTCTTACGCCTGGAGAGGATTCTTAGATTAGGAATCTGCAGCTAGATGTCTATCAGATAAGGTCTGTCAAAAATTGAGGGTCACTCCTGATCTGAACCAACTGGAGTGGAAAGAAAAGAACTGACATCAGCCCAATAGGGTGATGCCTATATAGTAATCACGCTTGTCAATTCTGGTGCAGGTGACAACCTGCTGAGCCAAACTGCACCTCCTATCGGCAGGCAGGGTACTGCTCACTAAAACTTCCCAGAACCAGTTTGACACCTGGGGAATATTTTAAGATAAGTAATCTGCTTCGCAATCTCGATCAGATAACTTGTCTTCGCAGTCTTGGATCACCTGTGGGTAAATTGTTGCACATCAAATCAAACTTGGAGTCCAGACACTAATGGAGGTCCACCATCATCTAGTTGTGGCAATCCTTATACAGTTTGATACCTGTAATATTTTGAAGGAACATGTCCCTTGCACACTGGAAACAAACATTGGTAAAAACGTAAGTTGACAGACTTGAGGGAGTGAGCTCAAGATCCGCATTGGAAAGCACAGAAAGAGTGGAACTAAAGTCTGCATGTTAAGGTGAAGGCAATATACGGTCCCACAGAGAAAGAGTAACAATAATTTGACCTATGTACTAAGGAAACATCAATAACCTGTGTAAACAAGAATTTATCAAAAGTAAATCTACAGGACTACCAACTTAAGTTACTGAATAAGCCATCTTTGAGCGTAACAAATTTACCAGCGCTTACCTGCTGAGGTTGAAGATCACAAATTATAGTGTTAATGTTGTTCAAAATCTCATCTATGAAAGGCATTACTTCACCAACTTGCACCTGAACAAAATGTCTACGACACTTCTGTGCAATTTTTATAAAAGTATCACAAGCCATATCCTGGACGCCGTCATGGGTTTCTGAAAAAAAGGACATAAATTTACACATTAAGCTAAGCACTAAAGGAAAATGTTACTTGCCCAGTAAGGATTAGTTACTTACCTGTAATCCTAGTTCTCTTCAAGGGGTATCCTCATCAAAGTCATAAGCACTAGAATATTCCCGTCCATGCGCGGGACAATGGAAACAACCATACATGTGCCCCACATATATATATATATATATATATATATATATATATATATATATATATATATATATATATATATATATATATATATATATATATATATATATATATCTGTAAACCCCCCGCATAATAAAAACTTGCGTGGGTGAGAAGAACTCCCCGAGTGCGGTCTTATTTTCTTCGTATATGAAGGGAAACAGGAGCATGAGATATATATATATAAAAATAAAATAAGCAACTGCGGCCTTATATACACCAGAGCTGAATAATGCTGAAAGGACTCCTCATTATATCATAAAAGCATACATTAGAAACAGGGAAAAACAACAGCAAAACATGTTTTGAATCTGTTTTAATGCTTAGCAGTCAGAAGAAACTCTCACATAGGACTGAAAGCATATACAGCTCCCAGGCTGCATTGCAGAAACAGTCTAAAAAAGACTGAAAAGCTAACTCATAGCAACATAGAGATAAACTGACACCATGCCTTTAAGGCAGTCATAACCCCCAGCTTCCCATCATGCCTCGGGGGTGACCGTTAGGCCAGTTCTATGAGGTGACTCAAAAAGCCATGACACAAAGAGTTGACATTACCTCATTAAAAAACACAATGATCCTTTGCCCGGGGAGGTGGGAGGGTTGCTAATGACTTTGATGAGGATATCCCTGGAAGAAGAAAACCAGTTACTTACCTGTAACTTTGGATCCCCCAGTATTGGTAATTTTCATAGATTCCCATGCTTTGTATCATTCCCCCGTCGTCGGAATGGGAGCCTCGGTAAATAAAAACATACCATAGCAGTAAGTACAAAAGAGAAAGGAAAATGCTACTTACCAGTATGCATCTGTTCTTGGCATGTAGAGCTGCAGAGTCCTACACTTGGCAATAGATCGCCACCTGGTGTTGGGCTCGGATGATTGCAGGTTGTTGTCTTCTTGGAATAAGTCTTTGTAGTCACGAGATAGGGGACTCCTCCCTTGGACAGTACTGCGCATGGTCATCGACTACATTCTCAGATTGTTTTTCGCCATGATGGGAAATGATGGAGTTAGTAGAAGTAAAGAGAAAGTATGTCCATGCGTGTGCATCTAAGTAAGATGAATACTGGAACGGATACAAGTCCCGGGGAGGCGGGAGGGCGTGTAGGACTATGCAGCTCTACATGCCAAGAACAGATGCATACTGGTAAGTAGCATTTTCCGTTCGAGGCATATGAGCTGCAGATCCTACACTTAGCATCGATTGTGCAGCAGTGTCTCCCCCCAGCGGTGGTCGCTTGTATCCGTTGCAGCATACTGAAATAGTGTTTTAAGGACAGCTTGGCCCACTGCAGCTTGCTGCTTGGCTTGCACATCAACACAATAGTGTTTAGTGAAGGTGTGTATTGTAGACCATGTTGCTGCCTTGCATATGTCCTCTAGTGGTATGTTTCCTAAGAAAGCCATAGAGGCTCCTAGTTTGCGAGTGGAGTGTGCGCTAGGAGGAACTGTTAGTGTACGTTTAGCTTTTTGATAGCATATTTGAATACACTTTACAATCCATCTGGCAATTCCTCCTTTAGAGATGGGATTGCCTTTGTGTGGGGGAGAGAAAGATACAAAAAGTTGTTTTGTCTTTCTGAAGGATTTAGCCCTGTCTGCGTAGTATAATAGGGCTCTTCTAACATCTAAGGTGTGTAAAGCCCTTTCTGCAACAGAGTCCGGGTTTTGGAAAAACACTGGCAACTCTACTGATTGGTTAAGGTGAAAAGGAGTAATACGTTTTGGCAGGAATTTAGGATTGGGTCTAAGAACCACTTTGTTAGGATGTATCTGAAAAAATGGTCCTTCTATTGTGAATGCTTGTATTTCACTAACTCTTCTGAGAGAGGTGATGGCAACAAGGAAGGCAGTTTTCCATGTTAGGGTTTGCAGTTCACACTTATGTAAAGGCTCAAAAGGGGGACCCATGAGTCTTGTAAGGACCACATTTAGGTTCCATACTGGAGCAGGTGGTAACCTACGTGGGATTATTAGTTTTAATCCTTCCATAAATGCTTTTATTGCAGGTACTCTAAAGAGAGATAGATGCTGTCTTTTTTGTAAATATGCTGCAATTGCTGCTAGATGCAGGCGTATGGAAGAATAAGTCAAATTGGACCTTTGTAGGTGTAGAAGATAGCAGATATTTCGGATGGAAACATCCAGTGGATCAATGTGATTGTTGTTACAGTATATCGCAAATCTTTTCCACTTAGCAGCATAATATGCTCTGGTAGTGGGTCTTCTAGCTTCTTTAATTATATTCATACTGTCTGGTGGTAAGCTTAAGTAACCAAACTCTAGGACTTCAGGAGCCAGATCGCCAAATTCAGTTGGCTTGGTTCTGGGTGTCTTATTTCTCCATGGTTCTGTGTTAACAGGGATGGCGTGAGACGTAATTTCTGATGTGGAACCAGTGAGAGATCTAGTAGCGTGGTGAACCACGGCTGACGTGCCCATGTGGGGGCCACTGGTATTAGTTTGAGAGACTGTTGTCTGAGCTGGCGTACTACTAGTGGAATGAGTGGGAGAGGCGGAAAAGCGTACGCAAATCTGCCTGACCAGTTCATCCATATTGCATTCCCCTCCGACCGTGGGTGTGGAAACCTGGCGGCAAAGGTTGGGCATTTTGCGTTTTCGTGGGTGGCAAACAGGTCTATCTGTGGATGCCCCCACATTTGGAAGAATGGTTGGAGAACTTGTGGGTGCAACTCCCATTCGTGAATCTGTTGTGACTGACGACTCAACAGATCTGCTATCTGGTTGTGAATTCCTGGAAGGTGTTATACTGTTAGGTGTATGTTTTGAGAGATGGCCCATCTCCAAATGTTCTGTGCAAGCTGGGACAGTTGCAAAGAGTGCGTCCCCCCGTTTTTGTATATAATACATGGCTGTCATATTGTCCGTCCGGATTAGGACAGCTTTGTTTTGTATATGTACTTGAAAAGTTTTGAGTGCTAGGAAAATTGCTAGCAACTCCAAATGGTTGATGTGGAACTGTTTCTGTTGATTGTTCCATTGGCCTTGTGTGGTATAATGCAAGAGATGGGCTCCCCATCCTGTGAGGGATGCATCTGTCGTGAGCACTATCTGTGGAACAGGGTCTAGGAACGGCCGTCCCTTTAAGTTTTTGGTGTTCCACCATTGCAGAGATCGACATGTACGGCTGTCTACCAACACCAGGTCTGTGAGCTGACCTTGACACTGTTGTGCTAGACATCTTGTAGTGGGCGCATTTGGAGTCTTGCGTGAGGAACTATAAAGATGCAAGACGCCATCATTCCTATTAGTTTCATGAACACTCTGGCTTGGAGAGTGTGCTGGCATTGAAAAAGGGAGACTAAGTTCTGAATACTTTGATTCCTGGCTTGACTGGGATACGCTAGAGCTGCAGATGTGTCTATGGCAGCTCCTAGATATTGATGAGCGTGCGAAGGCTCTAGGTGCGACTTGGTGTAGTTTATCGTAAACCCTAAGTTGTGCAATGTCTGAATTGTTTGTTTTGTGTGTTGTACACACTTGGTTGAACGATCTTGCTTTTATGAGCCAGTCGTCGAGGTAAGGGAAGACATGTATTTGTTGTCTTTTGAGATGTGCTGCTACTACCGCTAAGCACTTTGTACACACTCGTGGTGCTGTTGTGACCCCGAATGGAAGGACTTTGAACTGATAGTGTTGTCCTTGTATGAAAAACCTTTGATACTTCCTGTGCGCAGGATGTATAGGAACGTGAAAATAGGCGTCCTTTAGGTCTAGTGTGGAAAGAAAGTCTCCCTGTTGTAGTAATGGGAGTACTTGTAAAGTGAAAATGATCTGATTGTATGTAGTGGTTGAGGGGCCTGAGGTCGAGAATTGGTCTTAATGTCCCGTCCTTTTTGGGAATTAGGAAGTACAGGGAGTAAACTCCTGTTCCTCGTTCCTCTAAAGGAACTACTTGAATAGCATCTTTTTGTAGAAGTGCTAGAACCTTCTGTTAAAGCAGAGTTATGTGTTCTATGGACATTGGACGCTGCCTGGGTGGTATGTTTGGGGGGGTTGCTATGAGTTCTAGGCAGCAGCCATGTTGGATAATTTGTCTTACCCACCTGTCTGTTGTGATGGAATTCCAGACAGGTAGGAACTGTGAAAGTCTGCCCCCTACAGGAGTGGAATGCTGTAGGGGAGGCAGAGGGAAGTCACTGTTTGGGAGTGGAAGAGGTGCGGTTATTACCTCTACCTCTTCCCTTATTGTTGATGCCTCTGTATCCTCCTCTAAAGTAGCCCTTGTTAGAGGAGGTTTGTGTATTTGTCTTAAAAGATGATGTGTTATCTGTGCCGCTCCATAGAAGGAGCGGCGGAAAGAACTTCTAGTCTGGGTGTATTGTAATGCACCCATAGACTTAGCTGTGTCCGTGTCTTTTTTAATCTTTTCTAGTGTGTTGTCTACCTCCGGCCCGAACAACTGGTTCTGATTGAAGGGCTGGTTCAGGATGGTAGTTTGTACCTCTGGTCTGAAACTTGAAATGCGTAACCATGCATGACGTCTGAGAATAACACTAGTATTCACTTCTCTGGATGCTGTGTCAGCTACATCTAGTGCGCATTTAATTGAGGCATTAGATATTAATTTGCCTTCTTGTAAGAGCACTGCTGCCGGATCTTTGTATTGATCTGGGAAATGTTCCATTAATTTTTCTAGTTGGTCGTAGTGAGCCCTGTCGTAGCGTGAAAGTAAGGCTTGTGTGTTTGCTATGCGCCATATGTTTGTTGCTTGTGCAGCAATCCTTTTCCCCGACGCATCAATATCTTTGATTCTTTGTCAGGCGGGGGCGTGTCACCAGAAGTCTGGGAATTGGCTCTTTTACGTGCATTTGACACTACCAAAGAGTCTAGTGGCAGATGTCCCTTTATATATACCGGATCAACTGGTCTTGTGATAGCGGAGGGGTGCGTCTGACAGTGAGATTCTGCCGCCCAAAAACAGCATGAGTGACTATGTTTAAATTTTTCCTCCTTAGTAACCAGTCAACTAATCACCCTAAGACGCAGGCTCATGAGGTCATATCAACAGGCTTCAAACGTATGTATCAACTGTAGCATGCTTGCACATTTGGAGGCATTTGCCATCATTTGGTTTTGCTAGTCTTTACGATCATTATTTCAACCAGCATGTTTGACTACGGCGCATTTTGGGAGCTTACTAGGCTGATGTCTAGGAGGCATTAAGCCATAATTTGCCGTTTTTATTCACGAATAATACATCAACCGGCATGTGTGATAAATGACCCACTTAGTATGATGAGTGGATGTTTTGATGTCACGCCGCTAGTGAGACGCTTTTCTTGATTAGACACTTATCCTGGAACTGCAAGGCCCACACCCTTGCTTGTTTAAAAACCCACCACCAGATGGGTCGTTTTGGATTGTGAATTTGTGTTTGTGTCTGAAGTGTGTATCACGCTTTGTGTTGCAGTTTTCCAAGGGTTCATACCCTTTGGCCATGATGGCGAATAGCAGTTCATCAGGTCATATACATAATGAATGTTGAGAATACTTGGGGATACTAAGCCACATTGTGACTCACGCATAAATGAGCCATGTATGAATTGTGCTTGACAAATTGAAATTCTACAACCATGTACCTTTTTTCTTACCACATAGACCATATTAGGTCATTTTTCTTGAAAATTCTTTCATGATAATGCCTCAGTAAGGGCCAACTCAAGCCCAGAGGCAAAACCTAGCAGCTGATTTTTGCTGTTAAGGTTTAGGACTATTGGCATTTAACATTTAGTTGAGAATTGAGTTTTTTTGTAGGGATCAACAGAGGTCCTGATGAGTAGGCAGGAGGGGTCTGCCTATGAAACATGTCATGTCGACAAAGTAGACCACATTTGTAATTCTACTTACTAACCCCCTTTTAATGTTCCCAGCCTGTGAAGCCATTAAAATTAATTTTTTCGACTAGCCAGGGAATTTTTATTTTTCTTACACCACCCTTCACGTAAATAGGTCCCTACACTCCCTAACACATACCACTATCCTCATCACATCACATAGCCTATTGTCAAAAAATATAAGTGCTCCCGCGTCACTCGTAGGTTGAAGCACGCCCCGCCCCGTAGAGGGACAGGAAGACCCCAATGATGGGAGAATGACACTATGGGATTCATAGTGTGTGAGGGGTATTTTAAAAACACACAGTGCCCTCACTCTGCCACCCGCAGAGAGGCCTAATTTTCACATTGTAGTGTTTACCAGTTTAGAGAATACACATTATCATATAAAATTAGTCACCACTCACATTGATAGAATCCCATTGTTTACTAGTAAGAAATCCTCCTCAATGGCATCAGAGTGCATTGACACTCCATGGTAAAGGGCAGCTCTGTTTAATAGATGATTAAACCCAATACTATCCTCTGGAGGGGAAGGTTTTGTTGGATAGTACTGAGGATCAGGAATGTCTGGTGCATTGTTTGTTGGAAAACCATGTGCTTAGTCATCCTTGGGATATTGGGGGTTGACATCCTCATCTAAAGGGTAGGTTACGTCATTGGCCCATCTAAATCATACTCCTCGTCAGTGTGGTGTGATGATGCAGGAGATTGAACAGGAGAAGTTATAAGTTCAATGTAAGGAGGGATAGGCGAGGAAGAAGGTGAAGGAGAGAAAGGGTGCATTGGAGAAGTTGCACAATCCTTTTTGGCAGGAACCACAGGTTGAAGTGGTGTGTCTGCTGGTCTTTTCTTATAAGGAATTGCTTCCACATGACCAGTTTTTGGATTAATATAGACTGTTTTCTGTTTAGGATCTGGTCTAAACAGTTCTTCTTGTTGTATAATCTTCTTCGGCGTCGATTTTTCCGGTGCCGATAGGGGTTGCTTAGTGTTCTTTGCCTTAGGAGCAGTGATTGAGTCCTGTGGCAATTTTGTTGGTGCCGAAGGTGGGTTAGGCTTGGTAGGCTTGTCAGAGGGTTTAGGCGCGTCTGTATCATGCCTTGGAGTCTTTGGTACCGATATTGGAGATTTCGGTGTGGAGACAGGTTTTGCTGGGCCTGCGGTGCCGGAATCTGGCTTTCCTTCTTTATTTTTGGAACCGGAGGGTTACGGAGTCGAAGCTTTCGGGTCCGGTACGGTACGGTTCTTGGCTTCGGCACCGATGTGTCTTTTGGTTTGGGTGCCGAAGGGTCTTTGTCTTTGGAAACCGAAGGGTGTTTTGGCTTCGGTGTCGAAGTGTCCTTCGGTGTCGAAGGATGTTTCGGTGCCAATGGAGGAGGTAGAATTGGCACATGTTTTTTTCGGCGCAGAGGCACCAGAAGGCGTAGTCTTTTTCCTTGGAGCCGAGCCCGAAGGCCGGGCGTCGGAGGGTAAATCTCGGTCTCGACAGGGCCCCATGGGCGGAGTGCCGACCGCTGCCTTTGTCTTGGGTAGTGTATGTTGTGCAGGGGCAGTGGTACTCACGGGTTGTCGAGATGGAATCTAATTGTCTGAGTCCTCTGCCCCCGATATGATCTGGAGATCAGGCGAGTCTTCCTCGGCGACGAGTGGAGCCTCGTCCTCGGAGATATCTTCAATTGGATCTTCGTCCTCGGAGAAGTCTTCTTCGACGATCTCCTCCTCAAAGATGGCCTCCGGTGCTGGCGCTGATCTCATTTCGTGTCGACCTGCCCTCCGATCCCGAATGGTCTTTTTCGATCGGAAGGAGGCACAGGCGGTGCAGGTCGACCCATCGTGTTCTGGCGAGAGACAGAGGTTGCAGACCTCGTGATGGTCGCTATGAGGGAATTTTGCTCGACATACCGGGCATCTCTTGAATGGAGTTCAGTCCATGAGGCGTACGGCGCCGATAGGCCCAGCGGCCCGCGTCGACGCACCGGAATGTAGCTGGTGATGTCGAAAAAAAAGTTTCAAAAGTTTCTCGCTTCGAAATTGCAGAAAAAGTCTTTCCTAGCCGGAATGGAAAACTTTCATCCAAACCCAGTGGCGGAAAAAAACTATCTGAGGATGGAGTCGATGACCATGCGCAGTATTGTCCAAGGGAGGAGTCACCTATCTCGTGACTACAAAGACTTCTTCCAAGAAGACAACAACCTGCAAGCATCCGAGCCCAACACCAGGTGGCGATCTATTGCTAAGTGTAGGATCTGCAGCTCATATGCCTCGAACACTAGGCTTAGGCCTCATCTCATTTTGTAGCTTATCCACCTCTTTGTAAAAGAGACCAAAATTCTTCAACAACCAATCAGAACAGCCTCACCCCATAGAACCCTCCTGAGAGAGCCTCAGATTTTAGTAGCCGTTGTGTAACAGCAACTATGTCAGTAAAAAAAGGCCGAGCTTTCCCAGGAGAGGAGGGTGGGCGCATGGGAATCTATGAAAGTTACAGGTAAGTAACTTGTTCTCTTGCCCCAGTATTGGAACTTTCATAGATTCCCATGCTTTGTATCAGAGTTGCTAGCAGTAAGACATAAAAGCACATTTTGTTACATAAATATCTTTACATTTCAACAGAGTTATCCTCATAGGAAACCAATCATAAAAAATGTTACCACAGAGAAGAATACAATAATCAATACAAAATGTGCAATACAGGAAGGAGGGATTGTAGGGAAAGCTCACCTCATTGAAAAAGATTTCTCAGGACTGCTTGACCCGCCGCTGCATCGTCCTTCATGGAAGAGTCCAAGCAGTAGTGCTTCGTGAAGGTGTGGGTACTGCTCCACGTAGCTGCTCTACAGATGTCCTTGATAGGGACTCCTGAGAATAGAGCCACTGATGAAGCAACAGATCTCGTTGAATGAGTACGAACTAGTCTTTAAAGCGGTTTGCCCGCTTCTTGATGACAAAATTGAATTGCATTAGAGATCCAACGTGAAATACTGTGCTTTGAAAGCGGAAATCCCTTCCGCGGTGCATTACATATGACAAAAAGTTAAGACTTCCTGAATGGTTTTGTTAGTTCCAGATGAAATTTCAGACACCTCTGAACATCTAAAGAATGCAAAGATCTCTCCGCTGGTGTAGTAGGTCGTGGGAAAAAAGATTTCAAAATCACCGGCTCATTCAGATGGAATTCGGATGGGACCTTCGGGATACATTTTGGATTTGTCCTTAGAATCAGAACATCCTTTTTGAACTGAAGAAAAGGTTCCACAATCGTGAGCGCTTGGAGCTCACTAATCCTCCTGGCCGATGTTAAGGCTAATAGAAGAGCCAGTTTCCATGATACAAATTTTAGATCTGCTCTGTGAATGGGCTCAAACAGAGCTCTCATCAGATGAGCCAAAACTAAATTAAGCTGCCAGACAGGTGGTGGAGGCCGGACTGGAGGGAAAACTCTGAACAAGCCCTTCAGGAATTGTTTAATAATCCTCGCGGACCAAAGTGAAGGACCTGAAGACGTCCGCCTCAATCTAGAGATGGCTGCTAGATGTACTTTGACAGAAGAATGAGCCAAACCTGACTTAGCCAGAGTAAGAATATATGGCGAAAGCCGATGCGGAGCTAAAGTGTATGGATGAATATCCATCCTGCCTCTGACACCAGAGACAGAACCTCTTCCATTTCGCCCGATAAGTCTTGTTTGTACTCGGAGCCGGGGCCTGAGACAGAATAACCTTACACTCTTCTGTGAGGTTCAACGCCTGGAACTCTCTGTACTCAGGAGCCACGCTGTCAATTGGAGGGCGCTCTGGTCTGGATGGAGCACTTGACCCTGAGACATTGTCAAAAGAGACTGAATCGGCTGCAGGTGAATCGGTTGATCCTGAGACAGCAGGAGGAGTTCCGTGTACCAGAACTGTCGGGCCACGCTGGTGCAATTAAAATCATTTTGCAAGGTTCCGCCTTGAGTTTCCTGATCAGCCTCGGGATTAGTGGAATTGGAGGAAAGGCGTAGACAAATGCGCCGCACCAAGATATCAAAAGTGCATTCCCAAAGACCCTGCTTGCGTAGAACTGGCATTTGGTGTTCTGCGGGGTTGCAAACAGGTCTATGGTCGGGGTTCTCCAAACCTAAAAGACCTCCTAGAGAATGGTCTGGTCTAATTCCCACTCGTGACTGATCGATCTTTGGCGACTCAACGCATCCGCTGTTGAATTGAGCGAACCTGCGAGGTGCTCTGCCGTAAGAGCAATGTTGAGGAGAATTGCCCAGTTCCAAATTTCCTGAGCTTCTTTTGAAAGAGCCCAGGATCTTGTCCCGCCCTGTTTGTTTATATAGTGCATGGCCGTTGTGTTGTCCGTGCGAACCAGCACTGTGATTCTGAATCCTCGGAAGAAAGGCCTGTAGGGCCAAGCGAATAGCTTTGAGTTCCAATAGATTGATGTGGAACTTGCGTTGGTCTGGATCCCAATGACCGCTCACCTTCAACTCTTGTAGCACCTCGCCCAGGCTTCCAGTGAGGCGTCCGTGGTTAGAACCATGGGAGATGGAGGGAGCGTGATGGTTAGACCTCTTGAGATGTTGTCTTTTACCAACCACCAGCTGATTGCTTTTTTTATTGCTGATGTCACCATGATTCTGTCGTCGAACGTGCCTTCCGCTTGGCACCATTGCCTGTCCAGTTGCTCTTGTAGTGGACGCATTTGAAGCCTGCAGTGCGGAATCAATGGTATGCAGGATGATATCGATCCAAGCAGGGACTTGTAGAGACGGACCGACAGTGATTTCCTCTTTTGCAAGAGACGAGCTGACAGAACAAGTTTATTCTGACGTTCCTCCGATGGAAAAGCCTTGCAGCGATTTGTGTCCAGGATAGAGCCTAGAAACTTTGCCGACCTGGATGGAAGAATGATCGATTTCTCCTTGTTGAGTTGAAGGCCCAGTCGGTTGAAAAGTTAAGTAGCTTGTGACCGCCCTGGAAGCTGCCTGGAAAGATGGAGCTTTTATCAGCTAATCGTCTATGTAGGGAAAGACCTCTAGAGATTGTTTTCTGATAAACGCCACCACCGGAGCCAGTACTTTTGTAAAGATCCTTGGTGCGGACCTGAGACCAAAAGGAAGCACTTTGAACTGAAAGTGGCTCTTGACTACTGTGAAGCGTAGGTATTGCCTTTGAGCGGAGTGGATCGGCACTTGGAAGTATGCATCCTCTAAATACAGAGTCGCCATGTAGTCTCCTGGATTCAATAGACGTAGAATATCCTGAAGGGTGACAATCCTGAAGGATAGCTTTATGAGATAGGTGTTGAGCTCCCTTAGATCTAATATTGGACGCCACTTTTCCTTTGTCTTGCGTACCAGGAAGAACCTGGAATAAAACCCTTTCCCTCTTTGGGAGTGAGGTACAGGTTCTATTGCCCCCTTGATGAAAAGTTGGTGGGCTTCGAGATGTAAAAGTCGTAGATGTTTCGATTCGTTGGCGCCCGGAGCTCTGGTTGGAGGAAGCTGTTTAAACTCCACAGTGTGGCACCCCGAATGATATTCAGAACCCACTGGTCTGATGTAATAACCTTCCAGCTGCGTAGACAATGAGAAATCCTGACCCCCACTGATGTTATCGGAGGGGTAGTGTAGGAGAGTAGGGTCTGCAATCCTATGATCACCCAGATTTTTGCTTTTTGCTTCACTGGTTTACGACTTTCCCTGGCTGTGGGCCTGCTAATCAGACCCACAGCCTAGCTGTTCTCTCTATTCCAAATTGTACCCAGGTACTGAATTGGCACTGGGCCCTCTCTTGTGTCCCTGTAACGAGGGCAGAGGTGCACCCAGAGGTCTCCCAGGGGCTGCAGCATGTATTATGCCACCCCTGGGCTGACTAACTAAAACAGACAACTGGCTGCTTGACAGCTGGGGCAAGGTGGTGTAATCACCCTTTGCTTTAGATATAGTATTCCTATATCTAACCCTAAAATGGACACATATATTCCTATCAGTCACTCCTATGGCAGGCCTTATCAATCCTGAAGGCAGAGTGCTTGGAATAATGTGAAATGGTGCTCTGGCATGAGCTGATCCCGTTTGCAGCTTGCGGAACCAAGTCCTAATAGCTGTTCCATGATAACGCTATACCATATACTCTTAAATGCATTATGTACCTCGCGGTCATATGCTAACTTTGGCATAGCATTATCAAAACATGTCGAGTAAGGTGTCATACGAATTGGAATACTAACCCCTCGCCAATTCTGGCGACTGGGTTAGCATTCCACCCTTCTAGAGGGACACGACATGTATGTGACTGTGAACCCCGGTTAAAGTCAGACATAGCCTTAGCTCCACAAAATGGATGCTGCCACCGAGACACAAGTCTGCCCTCCTGCTGCTGGGAGTCCTTCCAGCAACAGAGGCATGGACAAAGGGTTTCCTGTCAGGGCGGTGCCAGCACCATCCCAGACAGGATTTTGTGTATCCCAGGTAGGCAGGGCTTTAGAGGAAGGTGACTGCAAGTGGCACCCCGGTGCTCACCAAGCATAGGCTGGCTCAAACCAGTTCTGGGGGCACACCGGCCCCTGAGCTGGGGAGAGACCGGACAAAGGAGAGGGGTGTAACCACCCCCCTCCTAGTCCCACCCATAGGGCAGGACTTAGTCGCGTGCCAGCCCCTTTTCTCAGGATAAAGGTAGGAGCAGGCCCCCTTCCAAATTAGATCATCTTTGAATCCTGAAACTACTTTCCACGAAAGGAACTCAAGACTCTTCTCAAGATTTCTCCCTTGTGACTAAGGAGTAGTCACCCTGCAGCAGCAGGCACCATCCAAGCATCGCGGTTTGCTGTAAGTCTCTCCTCCGGATCAAGACTGCCCAGCTCGACGAGAACCGGCTTCCCTGGCACCTCTGACCTCTACCTACATCATCAGCCCAGCTGAGATTCGAGGGTGTGACGAGACCGAGGGACCGGCCATCTTCAAGACTGCACGACGCTTGCCCAGCACGACCACCGAGAGACCCTCGAGTAAGTGCTTTGGGATTTGAGAAGCCCCGACCCTGAGCAGCTCCAGCACCGAAGTCCAGCCCCCTTGCATCCACGAGATCTGCGTGTGGCCCTTCTGCTCTTTGCTGCTCACCGCGTTGTCCAGGTCACTTGCCCGTTGGCTAGTGACCCTCCCGACGACGAACCACGACGACAACACTGCTGGTCTGGTTGCTCCAGACTGGCCCTTGCTCCCCTCCAACAGAGGAGCACCCCGGACCCTCCTGGTCCACTCCAGACGCCATTTTGAGTCCACCGCGTGGGCTTGCATTTGCCAAGACTTGTTGCCCCAATCCTGGGTCCAGCGACGTAGACAGCAGATACCTCCGTGGGACAGCTCGCACCTCCATCCTGGTCGCCGACAACGCCTCCTGGTCCGAGAGACTGCAGAGCCCAGCGTCGCCCACTCACCTGGTCGAGGTGACTTCGTCCGGTGCCATCCTGGTGCCCACCTAATCACTGGCTAGTGATTCAGAACTTGGTCCCCTCTGCTTACAGGTCTCCTTCTTCCCCGATCCAGGCTTGGATCCCTCCGAATCTCTTCACTGGTCGCCTGCCAGCAACTTCTTCTTTCAGGCTCCATAGACTGCAACGAGGATTCCCGACGTCTTTTCAGACCTATGCAGCCGCAGCCCCTGGGCTAGGTAACCTGAGCATTTCGGTGCTCCAGCATAGCTTAACTATCTAAGTGTCCAGATCCTTTTTCGTTTCAGCTCTATCTAGTCGGATTCGTCCGATAACACTAACTTTGCATTTACTAGCCTCCATAGACTTTGTTCCGCATCCCGCGTGAGAGTGCACACTCTGCACCCGATCCCCCTAGGCCTCCTGCTAGTAATCTAAAGGTTCAGTAGTACAGTCCTAGCGATCCCAAAGCCTCTGAGAATAGTTACTTACCTGCTAGTAATTCGCATTCCACTTTCATAGTATATGGTTTTTCGTGCCCCTCGGGCATTTGTGTAAATTGTGCGACTTTCAGTAATTCTTTAAGAGTTTTGTATTGTGCTTAGCGCCCTGTCCTCATAAAGAGTCCAGGGTTGTTGTGTTATAAATAAATATACTTTATTTTCATAACAACTTGTGTGGTGTCCTTTCACTTGGTGTTCAAGGGGTAAATGTGATGGTAAAACAGCTGGCTTAACACACCCTCTAGAGATTAGCCTTAGACTGCTCTTGTCCATGCTACTAGGATAGCTGGTCTATCAGGTTGACTTACAACCAATCATCAATAAGGGTTGTTTGGAATGATAAATAGTGATCACTAGAATAGTGAGCACTGCATATCAGGCCAACTTCTCACAGGTAGGAACAGTAGAAAAAGCCATGAAGCCGCTATTGTCTCTTAGAATTGTCTCTCCCTTGACGCCCTCTTGATGGCTGGCGAGAGAAAGACGAATTCTGGCCTTGGCGCTGTGTGTATTGTGGCTTGTAAAATTGCGAGGATTGAGAGTACGAAGAGTAGCGCTGTGGATTGCCACCTCTGTACATGGAAAAACCTCTCCCTCTGGCACCTCTGAAAGGAACTTTGCGGTAATTCAATGTCCCCAAGGACCTTGCCGTGTCCTTGTCCTTCTTGATGCCTTGAAGGGCATCATCTACATGCTTTCCAAAAAGCATCTCCGTCGTAAGGTAAGTCCAAGATCTTATTTTGAACTTCCTGGCGAAACCAGGTTGCCCGTAACCAGCCATGACGCCTTAAAACTGCTGAACCCGCTAGTGCACGGAAAGCTGTAGTTGCTATGTCCATAGCACAATCTATCACCTCAGAAGAGGAACGCTCCCCTTCTACCAGTATCTTCCTGGCCTCATCTTTCGATCCATCCGGAAGTTGGTCCACAAACGGGGATAAATCGCACCACATCTGGCGATCATATCTGCCCAAAATAGCAAGAGCATTAGCAGCTCGAACCAAGAGTCTGGCCATAGTAGAGAATCTTTTTCCCACATTGTCCAGACGTCTCCCTTCCTTGTCGGGCGGTGTTGTAAGTGGTGTCGATGGATTTTTGGACTTGCTTTGCGGCGCCTGGGAAATAACTGAGTCCGGCTTCGGCTGACCAGTCAGGCAAGAAGGACTACCTTCTGGAGCTTTATATTTCTTCTCCAGCCGGGGAAGAAAAGGAATGACTGTTCCCGGATTCTGCATCACTTTAGTACCTTTCGACCATACATGTTCGATTATTGGATTTGAACGAACTGACTTTCTGAAAGGTTCCTTGAAGTCGTAAAGGAAACAGTCTGATTGTACTGTCGTAATAGGTAGGCCAAATCTCTTGGACGCCCTTTCCATAAGATTATGGAAACCTCCAATGTCAGCTGGAGGGGAGGTAGCAGTATCCAGCACTGGTGAATCCGGATCCTGAATTACATCATCGTCCCAACCTCTATCCGGGTCATGAGGAGGATCAACCTGAGGATCTCCATCCAATGAGACATCATCCTGAATAGTCACAACCTCCTGATAGCTCTCTCTGGGTTTTGGTTCCGAAACTCGAGAAGCCAAAGGAGTCACTGCAACTGCAGGAGTAGTAGGGATGGATGAATAAGGAGGACGCTGTTGCTGTTCAGCAGTTTGCGACGGAAACCTCCTTTTGTAATCTTGTAGCATCAATTGCAAGTCCGTTATAAGCGAGGACGGCATTGCCACCATATCCTGACGTGATTTTTGTGAAGGCCTTTCTTGCTGAACAAACTGGCGCTCTTAAGCATAGCACTCATCAGAATCAGAATCTTGAAACTTTACTCGTAATTCGGATGGGCTAGAGGCATCTCCATAAGGACCATCCTCGTCGTTATCAGACTCCTCATCCAGAAGCAAAGTGGGAGGCAAAGGTGTTACACGCCGAGGAGATGTCGTCTATGGGGTAATTTGCTGCCTTTTTATAGCTATACGGACCCTTTGAATAGTCGTCGACGGAAACGTCGGAGAAATCGTAGTTGACGGAAGATTGATCGCCGACTGTCGTCGACGAGCTCGTCGTCATCATCATCATCATGGCTGACGTAGTCCTCGTCGTCACTACCTTCGACGTCATTATCAGCGACGTTGAAAATGTAGACACCATCGTCGACGAGCAGGAAACCGGTACCTCAAACGTAGACTAAGATATCAACACCGCCGCCGCCGACGAAGCTGCCGTCGACGGTCCCGAAGCTGAACCCAAGTCTTTTTTGGAAGTTGTCGACGTACCAGCTGTTTTTGTCTTCGACGGACGTAGTTTCTAGTCCGATCTTCCTTCCTGAGGGACAGTAAAAGGTTTCTTGCCTCCCGTCTCCTTTTCAGATGATGGAGAAGTAACAGAAACACCTTTCTTTACCGTCTTAGCTGTCTGTGTGTCTCCTCAGTCTGTCCCAGCCTCTCCTTTACACCTCGGTGAGGAGATTTTATGGGACTAGCCTTTTCAGACCTATCAGAGGTCTTTTAGAGGGCTTTCACAGGGGGCTCAATAGAAGTTGAAGGGGATGACCTACCCCTCTTCTTGGATCTTCTGGAGGACGCAGCTGAGGAAGAATCCTCACTGTCAGATGACATAACCTCCTTACGTGACTTCATTTTCTGCAGCCAAGTGAACAAACGGCCTTCCCCGTCTCTCAAGGTCTTTGTAGAGAATGTTATGCAGATTTTACAATCTGTGGCCTTGTGGTCCGGGGACAAGCAGTAGATACAGTCCTTATGCTTGTCCTCCTCAAACAGCTTCTTCTTAGAACAGGTAGCACAAGCTTTAAATAACGCCTTCTCCTTGTCAGACATATCAAAGTTGAAGAAATGGAAAAAGAATCCAATCTGAAGAGAAAACTGAGCAGAGCTCAGTCGAGACTCCCTAGCACAACGTGCGGTAGAAAATCTGAGGCTCTCTCAGGAGGGTTCTATGGGGTGAGGCTGTTCTGATTGGTTGTTGCAGAATTTTGGTCTCTTACAAAAAGAGGTGGATAAGCTACAAAATGAGATGAGGCCTAAGCCTAGTTTTCTCTTTTGTACTTCCTGCTATGGTATTTTTTATATACCGAGGCTCCCATTCCGACGACGGGGGAATGATACAAAGCATAGGAATCTATGAAAGTTCCAATACTGGGGCAACAATTGTTACTTACCTGTAAACAGTGGTTCTCCAGTATTGGTGTCTTTCATAGATTCACATGCTTGAATATTCCCCGTCGTCGAAGTGGGAGCCCCATGGTAAATAAATTCGCAATAAAACCAACAACATATGTATATAAAAACATAATTACATACATTCTAAAACCATAAATACTTATAAGTACCAAGGTTAGCATTAACACATAGGAATACATTCGAAGAAAAAAGTACTCTCATAACCTATCCAAGTCATTATGTTAGTCCAAACTACAGCCAATCCGGCGCAAGCACCCCTCTAGAACCTTCTCAGAGGCTCAGGCCCCTTTTGTACTGCTCAGATTTTCGTAGCACCAAAGTGACAAAAGAGTCTAGGAGGAGAAGCGAGCCTCTGAGGAGAGGTGGGTGGGTCGCATGTGAATCTATGAAAGACACCAATACTGGAGAAACACCGTTTACAGGTAAGTAAAAGTTTTTTTTTTTCAGTATTGGGGTGTCTTTCATAGATTCACATGCTTGAATAGAATAGTGAAAAGTAATAGCTGGCCGCAAGGCAAAAGAGCAGTGTATAAGCCTACAATGCATTGAAATCACATAATGCTGCTAGACAGATAAATGACTTATCCAGGCGGAGGGAAGGAAAGAGGCTCACCTTATTTAAAAAGATTACGAAGCACCGCTTGGCCCACTGCTGAATCAGCGTCGTTGATCGTCTCGAGGCAGTAGTGCTTTGTGAAAGTATGCCTGCTTGACCACGTGGCTGCGCGGCATATCTGGTGAATCGGCACACCCGCAAACAGGGCAGTAGAGGAAGACATCGGCCTGGTAGAATGAGCCCGTACAGAAGATTGAAGAGGCTTGCCTGCCTTCTGATGACAGAATGAGATTGCTGAGGAAAGAAATTCTTTAAGAACACTGGTTCATTGAGGTGAAAATCAGTCGGCACCTTAGGCATGAATGCCGGGTTGGTGCGAAGTATGACATAGTCTGATTTGAATTGAAGAAAAGGAGGCTGAATGGTAAAGGCATGGATATCACTCACGAAATGTGAGGAGGTCAAGGCAAGCAGAAGGGCCACCTTCCCAAAACATTTCAAATCCGCCTTGTGAACGGGCTCAAAAGGCGCCTTCATCAATTGCGCCAAAACAACATTGAGATAGATGCCAGGTAGGAGGATGCCGCCGAATGGGCGGGAATATCCTGAATAATCCCTTGAAAAACTGTTGAATGACTCTGGAAGAGTAAAGAGAAGAAGAACCATCCTGCCGGAAACGAGATATTGCTGCCAAGAAGACCTTCAAGGTGGAGTGGGAAAGTCCTGATTGCGCTAACTGCAGAAAGAACGGCAGAAGCGGAGCAGGAGAGTTGTGCACAGGATGAATGTTGGCAGAGGCACACCAGTGACAGAACCTCTTCCACTTTAGCTTGTAAGTCTTTACTGTGGACGGAGCTCTTGCATTGGCAAGAAAGTCTCTATATGCTGGAGAAATATTCAAATGAGCAAATTCAAGGTGCTCAGGTTCCATGCCGATAATTTGAAAGAGAAGGGGTCCGGATGACAGATCTGACCCCCATCCATTGTGAGGAGATCCGCTCTAGGACGATGGAGGATGGGTTCGCACTGTGAAAGAAGCAGCAGCTCAGAGAACCACGCTTGTCGAGGTAATCTGGGAGCGATCAGGAGAATGTGGCACAGCTGTCTCCGCATTTTCCTCAACACTCGCAGAACTAGTGGAATCGGTGGAAAAGCGCAGGCGAAAAGATTGCACCAGTCCATCAAAAGGGCATTCCCGCATGACCATTGATGGGGAAGCCAACTTGCATAAGCAGGGCATTTCCGGTTCACAGGGTTCGCGACAGATCCATGTTCGGGCGACCCCACAGCCGAAAGATGAAGTCCAGAGTAGGCTGATGCAACTCCCACTCGTGGGTCGAGGACGCGGACCTGCTTGAGGGAGTCCGCTAGGATGTTGGAGATGCCTGGTAGGTGAACCGCAGTCAGGGAAATCTGGTGACGGAGCGCCCAGTCCCAGATGCTCTGTGCCAGCTGAGAAAGGAGCAGCAACTTGGTGCCGCCCAGTTTGTTCACATAGTGCATACTGGTGGTATTGTCCGTTTGAATGAGTACAGACCCTCCCTGGAGCAGAAGATGGAAAGACTTTAGCGCCAGGAAAATGGCCATGAGTTCCAGTCTGTTGATGTGCCAGGAACGTTGAGCCAGAGTCCACTTGCCTTTTATGGATAGCCCCTGAAGATGTGCGCCCCAGCCTTCCAGACAGGTGTCTGTGATAAGGATGAGCTCCAGAGCGACGGTTAGGAAAGAAGTACCGGATTGGAACTTCAGATACTTGTTTAAGGCTCTTAATTCGAGGATCGGACGCCATTCTCCGGACTTCGAGAACAAGGAAAAAACGGGAATAGAATCTCATCCCCTTCTGAGACTTGGGAACCACTTTGATGGCACCTTTATGAATCATGAGTCGAATCTGTTGGAAAAGCTCCTTGAGGTGTGCCGGAGGCGGACCATGTGAGAGGTTGGCCTGGTATAGGATGTTCACTATTCTAGTGAACACTTTGCACCAGTCCAAACAACCCTTATGGTGATGGTTGTAAGTCAACCTTATAGATCAGCTATCCTAGTGGTAGCGTGGACAGAAAAAGTCTTAGGCTAAAAGACTCTTGAGCGTGTGTAAAGCCAGCTGTTTTACATATGTACCCCTTGAATATCAAACGAAAGGACACCACACAGGATATATATAAAATATATATGTATTTATTTACTAACACACTCCTCTGAACTCTTTATGAGATCAGAGGCCAAAAGGAAGGTGGGATAGAAAGGAAAGCTCACCAATCAGTGGAAGAGGTTCCTCAGGACTGTCTGGCCCACAGCTGTGTCTTCCTGTTGCAAGGAGTCCAAGCAGTAATGCTTCGTAAAGGTGTGCACGCTGCTCCAAGTCGCAGCACTGCAAATGTCTTTGATGTGTACTCCCGTGAAGAGAGCTGTAGAAGAGGCCACCGATCTTGTGGAATGCACTCTAACTTTGCTGGTCAGTGGCTTACCCGCTGCAGTATGGCAATGCAAAATGGCACTTTTAACTCACCTGGCAATACCTTGCTTTGATATAGGGAGACCTTTGCAAGGACCACCAAAAGCAATGAACAATTGGGAGGATTTACGGAACCCCTTGATGCGATCCAGATAAAATTTTAAGCACCGTTGTATATCCAGAGAATGCAATGATCTTTCCGCTGGTGTAGTAGGGTGAGGAAAGAAGGCTTTAAGAATAAGCGGCTCATTTAAATGGAAGTCCGAGGGCACCTTGGGTATGAATTTCGGGTTTGTTCTCAAGATTACTGTATTTCTTTTGAACTGGAGAAACGGCTCTTGGATCGTAAGAGCCTGCAACTCTCCAATGCGTCTTGCAGATGTGAGAGCAAGGAGGAGAGCCAATTTCCAAGAAAGGAATTTCATGTCTGCTCGATGTATTGGTTCAAATGGGCCCTTCATGAGTTGAGTGAGGACCAAATTCAATTGCCAAGTAGGAGGCGGAGGCCTCACCGGAGGGTAGACCCGGAACAACCCTTTGAGAAATTGTTTCACTATCCTGGAAGACCAAAGAGAAGGTCCAGACTCAGAACGTCTGTATCTAGAAATTGCTGCCAAATGGACTTTAATGGACGAATGGGCCAGCCCCGTCTTAGCCAAGGACAAAAGATAAGGCAGAAGTTGATGGGGTTTTGAACAAAAGGCGTCAACCCCTTCCTTCCTGCACCAAATACAAAATCTCTTCCATTTGAGACGGTAAGTCTTGTTCGTGGAAGGGGCTCTTGCCTGGGAGAGAAATTCGTTTATTTCATTAGAGATAGGAAGATTCATAAATTCTCGCTGCTCAGGAGCCATGCTGTCAGGTGTAAAGACTCTGGATCTGGATCAGATCTGGATCTGGATGCCTTCGGACATTGTGAGAAGGTCTGGAATGGTTCTCAAGGGATAAGAAGGAGCCAGCGAGTACAGATGGAGTTCCGTGAACCAGAAATGTCTCGGCCAAGCAGGGGCTATCAAAATCATCCTGCAAGGTTCCACTTTGATCTTCCTGATGAGTCTGGGGATCAGTGGAATAGGGGGAAGGGCGTAGACAAATGCCCTTGACCAGGCTATCGAAAGAGCCTTCCTCAATGATCCTCAGTGGTGAAGCCTGCTTGCATAAGACCGGCATTTCTTGTTGGTTGGTGTGGCAAATAGATCTATTGTGGGTTTGCCCCACTGTTGAAAGACCTCGTCCAGAATCCGTTAGTTCAGTTCCCACTCGTGACTGATCGAGGATAATATGCTTAGCTTGTCTGCAATCTCGTTCAAAACCCCTGGCAGGTGTCCTATCTGCAGAGATATCTCGTGCAGGATCGCCCATTCCAATATTTCTTGAGCTTCCTGAGACAATGGGAGAGATCTGGTTCCTCCTTCTTTGTTGACGTAATGCATGGCCGTGGTGTTGTCCGTTCGGATGAGAACCTCTGAACCTCTTAGGCGAGGGAGAAAAGCTAGAGAGCCAGTTTGATTGCTCTGAGCTCCAAGAGATTGATGTGGAGCCGACGGGTCTGAGGAGACCAATGTCCACCGACTTGCAGGTCCTGCAGCACCGCTCCCCAACAATCCAACGACGCATCCGTCGTCACCACCTGAGGAGATGGATTGCTTACGAAGGATAGACCTTGGGACAAGTTTTCCTGCTTTGTCCACCACAAGGCAGTTTTTTTCATTGCCGAGGTGATGGTCACCTTGTCGTCGAACGACCCATGGACTTGTTTCCATTGGATGTCCAGCTGCTCCTGAAGAGGACGCATCCTCAATCTGCAGTGTGGAACTAGAGGAATGCATGATGAAATCACCCCCAGAAGAGATTTGTAGCGGCATACTGAAAGACACCTTTTTTGTAGGTCTAGCGCCATGGTCTGCAGTTTTACTTTTCTCTCCAAGGTTGGAAAAGCTTTCTTGAGATCAGAGTTCAAGATGGCTCCCAGGAAGCGTGCTGTCCTGGACGGGACCAGAGAAGACTTCTTTGTTTAAGATGAGACCCAAATTCTGAAACAGGTTGGTACATGCCTCGACCGCATCCCTCGCGGCCTCCCTGGATGGAGCCTTCAGTAACCAATCGTCCAGGTAAGGAAAAACCTGGAAGTGATTTTTCCGTAGAAACGCTGCTACCGGTGCCAGCACCTTCGTGAATATTCTCGGGGCTGAGCGAAGACCAAAGGGTAAAACCCTAAATTGAAAGTGGCTCTTGGCTACTGTAAATCGCAGAAACCTTCTGTGTGCTGGGTGAATTGGAACATGAAAGTACGCATCTTCAAGATCGAGAGTGCCCATGAAATCCCCCGGGTTGATTAGATGTAGAATGACTTGAAAAGAGACCATCTGGAAAGACAGGGAGATGAGATAGGTGTTGAGCTCCCTGAGATCTAAAATGGGGCGCCATTTCTCTAGCGTCTTCCTTACCAGGAAGAACCTGGAATAGAATCCTTCTCTTTGAGCAGAGGGGACCGGCTCTATAGCACCCTTCAGGAGCATTTGATGAACCTCAAGCCGCAGGAGACGCAGATGTTTTGAAGGAATGGCAGCAACGGGCTTGGATGGAGGGATGTGTGTGAATTCCAAAGTATGGCCCGTTCCAATGATGTTTAGCACCCAACGGTCTGATGTTATCCTGGACCAGTTTTGAAGGTATTGTGACACCCTGCCTCCTAACGATGATCTTTTGGAGGTGGGCACAGTAGGAAGAGCCAGGAGGCCACTATTGTCTCTTGGACGTATCACGCCCTTGGCGAGCCTGCTTCCCTCTGTTATTAGGTCTCGAGAAATTGGATTACTGGCCCTGCCTTTGTTGATAAGGTTGGCGGTATTGTTGTGAACTTGAGCCATAGGATAAGTTCCTTTGCGGTTTATAAGAGCCTCTGTAGTTGGTGCTTTTGCCTCTGGAACCTCTAAAAGGAGCCTTACGGTACTGAAGCGCACCCAGAGATCTAGCGGTCTCAGTATCTTTCTCAATATCCTGGAGAGGGTCATCTATCAATTTCCCGAATAATGCTTCTCCATTAAAAGGAAGATTCAGGATTTTATTCTTGATTTCAGGTCTCAACCAAGTCGCCTGAAGCCACCCTTGGCGACGAAGGACCGCAGCACCAGCCAAAGAGCGGAATGCCGTCGTGACAATGTCCATTGCACAGTCAATGATTTCCATCGACGTAGTCTCACCTTCTTGCAAAACTTTTGTAGCCTTTGTTTTTGCCTCTGGAGGAAGTTGCTCCAAGTACGGCGAAACATCACACCATAGTTGGCAATCATATCTCCCCATTATCGCCAAGGCATTAGCTGCCCGCACTAATAGACTCGCCATGGAAGAGAAACTTTTTCCAGCATTATCTAACCTCCTGCCCTCTTTATCCGGAGGAGTTGTCAATGGAGCTGAGGGGTTGCGCGACTTTCTCTGCGCCGCTTGAGAAATAACCGAGTCCGGTCTCGGATGTCCAGTCCGAGATGCTGGACCATCTTCAGGCGCTTTATATTTCTTGTCGAGGCGCGGTAGCACAGGGACCACCGTCCCTGAATTTTTCATTGCCTTAAGACCCTCATCCCAAAGATGCTGGACAATAGGGATAGATCTTATCGTCTTCTTACAAGATTCTTTAAAATCGTACAAGAAACATTCTGTGGCAACAGAGGGCATAGACAGTTTGAATCTCCCAGCCGCCCTTTCCATTAGCTTATGAAATCCCACTATATCAGCTGGCAGGGAGTCCACCGGATCCGGACATGGAGATGCTGGGTCCGGGATGACATTCATCCGATTCGGTATCTTGATCAGTCCGGTCATCAAAATTTTGATCCTCATCTGAGGAATCACCATTGGTGTTCACAGGAATCTAAGACTCCTGTGGAACCGGTGACTGTGGCCGAGAGAGCTCTTGGGCCGGCAATTCGGGGGTCAGCCAA
The DNA here is from genome assembly GCF_964261635.1 of Lissotriton helveticus. Classification (NCBI taxonomy): domain Eukaryota; kingdom Metazoa; phylum Chordata; class Amphibia; order Caudata; family Salamandridae; genus Lissotriton; species Lissotriton helveticus. The sequence goes on along the minus strand of NC_136067.1, from coordinate 1,493,452,018 downwards.
TGTTGGAGTCGCGGGGACTGGCATGGCTTGAGCAATTGGAGCAGCAGCAGGTTGTGAACACCTAGACTTCTAGTCCTGTAGCATACTGTGAAGGTCCTGTAAGAGACTATGGTACCGACACCATGTCTTGTCTGGTGTATTGTTGTGGTTGGACAGAATGAGGATGATAACCACATTCCTGGTTGTACTCTCCGTCCGAATCTGTCTCTTGGCACTTAACCAGAAGCTGGGATGGGCTGTTGGCATAGCCATAAGAGTCCTGATCATCACCGTCCGATTCATCCTCACCCTCCTCTAAATGTAGAGCTGGAGGCAAGGGGGTAACTTTCCTAGGAGATGTCATGTCCGGTGTAATTCTGGTCACTGAAATTGTAATTCTTTTCTCAGATGACAAAATCGTCGACGATCCCGTCGACAATGGTGCTGTTAATACTGCCGTTGTCTGCCTCGTCGACGGAACAGTCGTCGTCGACGAAAGAACACTCGACGAGATGGGCGCCGTCGATGCCGTAGACGAGACAGTCAACGCTCCTGCCGTCATCAATGTTGTCATCGAAGCCTTCGGCGATGACACTGTCGTCATCACCACCGTCGACGAACACTTCGTCGTCGCCATCCTCGTCGCTGTAGTCGTCGACACCCTTGTCACTGTAGTCGACGGAATCTTCGTCGACACCGCTACAACTGCCATCGTCGACGTCGAATGCTCCGTGGACGAGCCAGTCGACGGTACCTTTGTAAGCTTAGGCTTCAATTTCTTCGCCGACGGAGCCTCCGTCGACGACGCCTTCATCGTCGACGACTTGAAACTTCTGTCAGACTTTCCAGAAGACTGAGAAGAGGGTTTGTAGGAAGGTTGACCCCTGACTATGGTTGCCCCCAACTTTTTGCCTGGTGTTTTGCTGGTTTTCTGACTTAGTTGACCTGGGGCCCTGCTATTCAGGACCCCAGGCCTACTGCTCTCTCTGTAAAATGGATTCCATGTACCTTAGGTACATATCTAAATTGGATACTGAGTCACCTTACCAGTCCCTGTACAGTGTACCTTAGGTACCCAGGGCATAGGTGTACCCAGGGCCTACCAGGGGCTGCAGCATGTATTATGCCACCCCTGGCTGGCCATCCAAATCTGACACAACTGGCTGCTTGACAGCTGGGGCAAGGTGGTGTAATCACCCTTTGCTTTAGATATAGTATACCTATATCTAACCCTAAAATGGACACACAGATCTCCTATCAGTCACTCCTATGGCAGGCCTTAACAATCCTGAAGGCAGAGTGCTTGGAATCGTGTGAGATGGTGCTCTGGCATGAGCTGAGCCTGTCTGCGGCTTTCGGGATCGATCCCTTAGCCGTTTCCATGATATCGCATACCATATACTCTTAAGTGCATTATAATCCTCGCGGTTATGTGCCAACTCTGGTATCGCTTTATCAAAACATGTCGAGTAAGGTGTCATACGAATTGGAATACTAACCCCTCGCCAATTCTGGCGACGGGGTTAGCATTCCACCCTTCTAGAGGGACACGACATGCATGTAACCTATAACCCGGTTAAAAGTCAGACAGAGCCTTAGCATCCACAAAATGGATGCTGCCACCGAGACACAAGTCTGCCCTCCTGCTGCTGGGAGTCCTCCCAGAGCAGGAGATAAGGACAAAGGGTTTCCTGCCAGGGGCGGTGCCAGCACCGTCCCAGACAGGGTTTTGTGTATTGTAGGTAGGCAGGGCTTTAGAGGAAGGTGACTGCACGTGGCACCCCGGTGCTCACTGTGCATAGGCTGGCTGGAACCAGTTCCAGGGTCACTCCAGACCCTGTGCTGGGGAAAAGCCCGCCAAGGAAGTGGGTGTAACCACCCCCCTCCTAGTCCCACCCATAGGGCAGGACTTAGTCGCGTGCCAGCCCCTTTTTACAGGATAAAGGTAGAGACTGGCCCCCTTCCAAATCAGATCATCTTTGAATCCTGAAACTACTTTCTGCGAAAGGAACTCAAGACTTCTTCCTAAGATTTCTCCCTTGTGACTAAGGAGTAGTCACCCTGCATCCGCAGGCACCATCTAAGAACACTGCGGTCTGCTGTACGTCCTTCCTCCGGAATCCGACTGCCCAGCTCGACGAGAACCGGCTTCCCTGGCACCTCTGACCTCTACCCACCTCTACAGCCCAGCTGAGAACCGTGGGTGCGACGAGACCTCAAGGGACCGGCCATCTGCAAGACTGCACGACTTCTTTCCAGCAAGCCCGCCGAGTAATCTACTGGTGAGTGCTTTGGGGTCCGAGAAGCCCCGACTCTGAGCAGCTCCAGCTCCGAAGTGCAGCCCCCCAGCATCTCCACGATCTGCGTGGGGCCCTTCTGCTTTCCGCTGCTCACCGCGTTGTTTGGCTACTAGCCCGTTGGCTTGTGGCCTTCCTGACGACGCCCGACGACATTTCTGCTGCTGGTCTGGTTGCTCCAGACTGGCCCTTGCTCCCTTCCAGAAGAGGAGCACCCCGGACCCTCCTGGTCCACTCCAGACGCCATTTTGAGTCCACCGCGTGGGCTTGAATTAGCCAAGGCTTGTTGCCCAATCCTGGGTAACTTCGACGCCAACGACTTCATCCTTCGTGGGACAGCTCGCACCTCCATCCTGGTCGCCGACAACGCCTCCTGGTCCGAGAGACTGCAGAGCCCAGCAGCGCCCACTCACCTGACTGCGGTGACTTCGCCCGGTGCCATCCTGGTGCCCACTTATTCACTGGCTAGTGATTCAAGAACTTGGTCCCCTCTGCTTTCAGGTTTTCTTCTTCCTTGATCCAGGCTTGGATCCATCGAACTTTTCTTCACTGGTCGCCTGCCAGCAACTTCTTCCTTCCAGGCTCCTGGTCCGGCAACGAGATCCCCGACGTCTTTTCAGACCTATGCAGCTGCAGCCCCTGGGCTAGGTAACTTCGGCACTCCGGTGTCCCAGCATAGCCTCACTATCCAAGGGTCAGGATCCACTGTCGTTTTCTCCCTACCAGGTCGGGTTCGCCCGTGAACACTAACTTTGTGAATTCTAGCTTCCATAGACTTTGTCCCGCATCCCGCGTGAGAGTGCACACTCTGCACCCGAGTCCCCTAGGCCTCCTAGTAGTAATCTAACGATTCCCTAGTCCAGTCCTAGCGATTCCAAAGCCTATTAGAACTGTTACTTACCTGCTAGTAATTCGCATTCCACTTTTAGCGTATATGGTTTTTCGTGCCCCTCGGGCATTTGTGTAACGTGCTAACTTAAAAGTATTTTCGTAAGAGTTTTGTTGTGTGCTTAGCTCCCTGTCTCATAAAGAGCCAGGGTAGTCTTGTTATAAATAAATACACTGTTTATTTTCATAACAACTTGTGTGGTGTCCTTTCACTGGGTGTTCAAGGGGTAATGTGATGGTAAAACAGCTGGCTTAACACGCCCTCTAGAGTCTTAGCCTTAGACTGCTCGTATCCATGCTACTAGGATAGCTGGTCTATAAGGTTGACTTACAACCAATCATCAATAAGGGTTGTTTGGACTGATATATAGTGATCACTAGAATAGTGAGCACTGCACATCAGGCCAACTTCTCACAGGGTTTCTTTAAGGCTGGAACAGTCTTAATACCCAAAGAAGGCGTAGATGGTCCTACCCTCTCCTTTTCACCATGGTGAGGAGATTCGACTGGACCTTGGCTCTCAGACTCTCTGGGGGACTTTTTTGAGGCCTTAGAAGGTTGCTCCACAGAAGAAGGGGAACCCCTACTCCCTTTGACTGACCTTCTAGCTGATGACGCTGAAGAAGAGTCCTCATCACTGGAGACTGTCCTTCCTGGACTTCAATTTCTGGAGCCATGCAAGAACACTACCCTCACGATCCCGGAGGGTCTTGGTTGAAAAAGTGCGGCAGATCTTGCAGTCCGCAGCTTTATGATCAAGATAGAGGCAGTAGATGCAATCCTTATGCTTATCCTTTTCTTGCCACAGGTGGAACATAGCTTAAAAAGGGCCCTCTTTTCTTTATCTGACATCCTGGAAGGAACAGCCAACTTGGGAGAAATCCTGAAGAAAAAACTACTGAAAGAGTAGAGATTGAGCAGAGCTCAAAGGAGACTCCCCTAAGCACAACGTGTGGTAGAAAATCTGAGGCTCTGAGATTCCTTCAGGAGGGTTCTAAGGAGTGAGGCTCTTCTGATTGGCTGATGCCTAAGTTTGGTCTCCTTTACAAAAGGGAATACAGCCTAGGCCTTTTTCTTTCTCTTTTGTATCTACTGCTATTTTATTTTGTTACCGAGACTCCCATTCCGACGACGGGGGAATGATACAAAAGCATGGGAATCTATGAAATTCCAATACTGGGACAACAGCTGTTTACATTTCAAAATTATTTACAACAAGGGGTGGTGATGGACAGAGTCTCTGAATTAAGCAGAGTACTCTCACCCAGTCAAGAGATCAGGGCTAGATCCAACACCGTTTTTTAGCTCATTGCACCATCCCAGTTTCAGAACCTGGCTGTATGCAAATTAGTCTGTCCCTGGCCCAGTGCATCATGGGAACAGGGCAGACCAGACTACAAAAGCCAATTCTTACACTGGGAAGGAAACAAGCTTCCGGGGACCGGTTTCTGGCATTTCAGCCGTCTTCGGCCCGGCTTGCTTGAATCCTGATGGTGCAATGAGCAAGGGACTCACATCTGAGTATACCCTTCCACGCTTAGGGTGGACAAAATTATTTACAACAAGGGGTGGTGATGGACAGAGTCTCTGAATTAAGCAGAGTACTCTCACCCAGTCAAGAGATCAGGGCTAGATCCAACACCGTTTTTTAGCTCATTGCACCATCCCAGTTTCAGAACCTGGCTGTATGCAAATTAGTCTGTCCCTGGCCCAGTGCATCATGGGAACAGGGCAGACCAGACTACAAAAGCCAATTCTTACACTGGGAAGGAAACAAGCTTCCGGGGACCGGTTTCTGGCATTTCAGCCGTCTTCGGCCCGGCTTGCTTGAATCCTGATGGTGCAATGAGCAAGGGACTCACATCTGAGTATACCCTTCCACGCTTAGGGTGGACAAAATTATTTACAAGAAGGGGTGGTGATGGACAGAGTCTCTGAATTAAGCAGAGTACTCTCACCCAGTCAAGAGATCGGGGCTAGATCCAACACCGTTTTTTAGCTCATTGCACCATCCCAGTTTCAGAACCTGGCTGTATGCAAATTAGTCTGTCCCTGGCCCAGTGCATCATGGGAACAGGGCAGACCAGACTACAAAAGCCAATTCTTACACTGGGAAGGAAACAAGCTTCCGGGGACCGGTTTCTGGCATTTCAGCCGTCTTTTTGTCCACCCTAAGCGTGGAAGGGTATACTCAGACATGAGTCCCTTGCTCATTGCACCATCAGGATTCAAGCAAGCCGGGCCGAAGACGGCTGTAATGCCAGAAACCGGTCCCCGGAAGCTTGTTTCCTTCCCAGTGTAAGAATTGGCTTTTGTAGTCTGGTCTGCCCTGTTCCCATGATGCACTGGGCCAGGGACAGACTAATTTGCATACAGCCGGGTTCTGAAACTGGGATGGTGCAATGAGCTAAAAAACGGTGTTGGATCTAGCCCAGATCTCTTGACTGGGTGAGAGTATTCTGCTTAATTCAGAGACTCTGTCCCTCACCACCCCTTGTTGTAAATATTTTTGTCCACCCTAAGCGTGGAAGGGTATACTCAGACATGAGTCCCTTGCTCATTGCACCATCAGGATTCAAGCAAGCCGGGCCGAAGACGGCTGTAATGCCAGAAACCGGTCCCCGGAAGCTAGTTTCCTTCCCAGTGTAAGAATTGGCTTTTGTAGTCTGGTCTGCCCTGTTCCCATGATGCACTGGGCCAGGGACAGAATAATTTGCATACAGCCGGGTTCTGAAACTGGGATGGTGCAATGAGCTAAAAAACGGTGTTGGATCTAGCCCAGATCTCTTGACTGGGTTAGAGTATTCTGCTTAATTCAGAGACTCTGTCCCTCACCACCCCTTGTTGTAAATATTTTTGTCCACCCTAAGCGTGGAAGGGTATACTCAGACATGAGTCCCTTGCTCATTGCACCATCAGGATTCAAGCAAGCCGGGCCGAAGACGGCTGTAATGCCAGAAACCGGTCCCCGGAAGCTTGTTTCCTTCCCAGTGTAAGAATTGGCTTTTGTAGTCTGGTCTGCCCTGTTCCCATGATGCACTGGGCCAGGGACAGACTAATTTGCATACAGCCGGGTTCTGAAACTGGGATGGTGCAATGAGCTAAAAAACGGTGTTGATCTAGCCCAGATCTCTTGACTGGGTGAGAGTATTCTGCTTAATTCAGAGACTCTGTCCCTCACCACCCCTTGTTGTAAATATTTTTGTCCACCCTAAGCGTGGAAGGGTATACTCAGACATGAGTCCCTTGCTCATTGCACCATCAGGATTCAAGCAAGCCGGGCCGAAGACGGCTGTAATGCCAGAAACCGGTCCCCGGAAGCTTGTTTCCTTCCCAGTGTAAGAATTGGCTTTTGTAGTCTGGTCTGCCCTGTTCCCATGATGCACTGGGCCAGGGACAGACTAATTTGCATACAGCCGGGTTCTGAAACTGGGATGGTGCAATGAGCTAAAAAACGGTGTTGGATCTAGCCCAGATCTCTTGACTGGGTGAGAGTATTCTGCTTAATTCAGAGACTCTGTCCCTCACCACCCCTTGTTGTAAATATTTTTGTCCACCCTAAGCGTGGAAGGGTATACTCAGACAGGAGTCCCTTGCTCATTGCACCATCAGGATTCAAGCAAGCCGGGCCGAAGACGGCTGTAATGCCAGAAACCGGTCCCCGGAAGCTTGTTTCCTTCCCAGTGTAAGAATTGGCTTTTGTAGTCTGGTCTGCCCTGTTCCCATGATGCACTGGGCCAGGGACACTAATTTGCATACAGCCGGGTTCTGAAACTGGGATGGTGCAATGAGCTAGAAAACTGTGTTGGATCTAGCCCAGATCTCTTGACTGGGTGAGAGTATTCTGCTTAATTCAGAGACTCTGTCCCTCACCACCCCTTGTTGTAAATATTTTTGTCCACCCTAAGCGTGGAAGGGTATACTCAGACATGAGTCCCTTGCTCATTGCACCATCAGGATTCAAGCAAGCCGGGCCGAAGACGGCTGTAATGCCAGAAATCGGTCCCCGGAAGCTTGTTTCCTTCCCAGTGTAAGAATTGGCTTTTGTAGTCTGGTCTGCCCTGTTCCCATGATGCACTGGGCCAGGGACAGACTAATTTGCATACAGCCGGGTTCTGAAACTGGGATGGTGCAATGAGCTAAAAAACGGTGTTGGATCTAGCCCAGATCTCTTGACTGGGTGAGAGTATTCTGCTTAATTCAGAGACTCTGTCCCTCACCACCCCTTGTTGTAAATATTTTTGTCCACCCTAAGCGTGGAAGGGTATACTCAGACATGAGTCCCTTGCTCATTGCACCATCAGGATTCAAGCAAGCCGGGCCGAAGACGGCTGTAATGCCAGAAACCGGTCCCCGGAAGCTAGTTTCCTTCCCAGTGTAAGAATTGGCTTTTGTAGTCTGGTCTGCCCTGTTCCCATGATGCACTGGGCCAGGGACAGAATAATTTGCATACAGCCGGGTTCTGAAACTGGGATGGTGCAATGAGCTAAAAAACGGTGTTGGATCTAGCCCAGATCTCTTGACTGGGTTAGAGTATTCTGCTTAATTCAGAGACTCTGTCCCTCACCACCCCTTGTTGTAAATATTTTTGTCCACCCTAAGCGTGGAAGGGTATACTCAGACATGAGTCCCTTGCTCATTGCACCATCAGGATTCAAGCAAGCCGGGCCGAAGACGGCTGTAATGCCAGAAACCGGTCCCCGGAAGCTTGTTTCCTTCCCAGTGTAAGAATTGGCTTTTGTAGTCTGGTCTGCCCTGTTCCCATGATGCACTGGGCCAGGGACAGACTAATTTGCATACAGCCGGGTTCTGAAACTGGGATGGTGCAATGAGCTAAAAAACGGTGTTGATCTAGCCCAGATCTCTTGACTGGGTGAGAGTATTCTGCTTAATTCAGAGACTCTGTCCCTCACCACCCCTTGTTGTAAATATTTTTGTCCACCCTAAGCGTGGAAGGGTATACTCAGACATGAGTCCCTTGCTCATTGCACCATCAGGATTCAAGCAAGCCGGGCCGAAGACGGCTGTAATGCCAGAAACCGGTCCCCGGAAGCTTGTTTCCTTCCCAGTGTAAGAATTGGCTTTTGTAGTCTGGTCTGCCCTGTTCCCATGATGCACTGGGCCAGGGACAGACTAATTTGCATACAGCCGGGTTCTGAAACTGGGATGGTGCAATGAGCTAAAAAACGGTGTTGGATCTAGCCCAGATCTCTTGACTGGGTGAGAGTATTCTGCTTAATTCAGAGACTCTGTCCCTCACCACCCCTTGTTGTAAATATTTTTGTCCACCCTAAGCGTGGAAGGGTATACTCAGACAGGAGTCCCTTGCTCATTGCACCATCAGGATTCAAGCAAGCCGGGCCGAAGACGGCTGTAATGCCAGAAACCGGTCCCCGGAAGCTTGTTTCCTTCCCAGTGTAAGAATTGGCTTTTGTAGTCTGGTCTGCCCTGTTCCCATGATGCACTGGGCCAGGGACAGACTAATTTGCATACAGCCGGGTTCTGAAACTGGGATGGTGCAATGAGCTAGAAAACTGTGTTGGATCTAGCCCAGATCTCTTGACTGGGTGAGAGTATTCTGCTTAATTCAGAGACTCTGTCCCTCACCACCCCTTGTTGTAAATATGTTTACATTTCAAAAGCTTTCACCAAAGTTCCTTAAAAAAACATCTACCTATGTCCCACTTCATTTCACTTCCGATCCTAATGATGTCTCCACCACGATTGACAGACAGATCTGCAAATATCTAAAAAGAGGCTATCCACGACAAATATTAGAGTAATCAAAAACGAAGGTACTAAACCTGAACAGAGACTCTTTACTGAAACAAAACTAAACCTGAAACTAAGCCCACTGTCTGTGTGTTAAAGTACTCTATACAAGCAAACAAAATTACAAAAATCATGAGAAAACATTGGCCATTAATAACACAAGAACCAGATTTAAAACCACTGTTCTCGGAAGAAATCACCTTTGCCTTCAGTAAATCGAAGAATTTAAAAGAGTTACTAACGAGTCAAAAGAGACAGACTGTTCAGAAATCATACAAAGGGATGCAAAGATGTGAAAATTGCATACATTGCAATAATGTTATTCCAGGCAACATATTTACTCAGCCTATGACAGGCCAGAAAATTCCTTTACCACATTCGAGTATATGTGACACTAAAAATGTCATCTATGGAATTAAATGCCCCTGTGGAAAAATGTATGCAGGACAAACTGAAAGGAAGGTGAAAATAAGGAGGACAGAACACAAAAGTAATATACGCCAAAAGAACTCTAAGTCAACAGTGGCAGCACACTGGATTGAAACTGGGCATAATATAGCCCAATTAAGATTCACGATATTTGAAACTATTATTGCACAGAATGACATCGATCCCCATAAACAACGTTTAAGAACGGAATATCATTAGATATGGAAACTGGACAGCATGTACCCTCAAGGGATGATTTCTGTGAATGTCTTCTTATAGATCTTAATGGACCATGCCAAATTTGCTCCTGCATGACATCTCAGAGCGAATATTGCCAATTTAAGAAAATGCTACTGTGTAACTTCTTTTATGATTATTTTTTTAATTTATTTATTTTTTTCACATAACTTTATTGTTCCCTTACACGCCTCACTCATACAATAGTAAAATAGAATAGTATTTCAAGAGGAAGCACCAATCAAGATACCCCTACATACCCACTAGTATCGGGTCACTACATTATTAATGAATCGATCTGTCCATAGCCTTTCAAGACACAATATTCTCTACTCTGTATAATTTATTTTCCACCACTATGGCGGTCTCTAACTTCACTGAACTTAACAAACATGTCCGCCATACCCGATCGAGTTTCGTTCACGATGGACATTATCACCATTTATTACTCATTAATAGCTTAGGATGCTATATAAAACAGTTAATTACATTTGAGTAATAATGGTTTTAGATAACCACGCATTTAAGAATACAAATCTACACAATCATCGCGATCTTGTGATATAACTACAACCAATCAGAGACAGGTTACCAAAGTCACCGATACTACACACAATAAAAAAGACCAACATTGGTCATCCCTAGTCACGTGTATTTTACAGCCGGTAACCCCGGAACCTCTGACAGCGTTTTCATTCAGTAAGTCACTCGTCTCTTTAATTTAACTTTATGCGTGCACCCCACCATCGACTTTATTTAATTTTCACCTCAACGTTAGACTGTTCGATTTTTAAACTGATTTGGCAACACGCAGAGTTAGCCATTCGAGTTATTCTACTCCATTGCATATGCTCGCCTGGCAGTATGCTCTCAATTAGGATACACGTAGAACTTCATGACAATATGTTTAACATATGATATGTTTTGTATTATATTGACAATGTAAATAATTATGTAACCACCTTGATAAGACTAGCTCATTTAGTTTCCGTCTCTTTCCCTACAGACCCCTGAGGATGGGTCACCATTATGACCCAAAATGCATTGGGTAAAATGAAAGTTGACTAATTAAATAACCCAGAAAGGATTACATTTACGTACTACGAATGTGGATTACAATTTAAGTTTGATTAATAAATACTTTTCGAAACAAACTTCTCAACAAATAATGAATTGAAAAATTGAGGAAACTTCTATGTTCTTGAAAACAGTGCACACATCCTTTGGAACAGACTTGCTCTGCCCCACACTGCTCATATTTTGCTAAGCACTCCCAGACAAAGTGCTAGGATGGAGTAGCACACCATGAAATTAGATTAGAAATTTAAAAAATTGCTGAACACGAGTGCACTGAAGAACCCGAATAGAATGACAATTACACAGGGATTTGTGCTATGCCGGCTCTATTTTTAGTTCTGTACCAGGACACTCAGCCTGCAAAGGAAGTCTGTGTGTGTCAGGGTGCTGGGCCCCTAAGGTGGCACAATATGTGCTGCAGCCCTTAGGGGTATTCTCTGGTCACAATGCCCTGGGTACCATTTACCAGGGGCTGACATGTGGCCAGAGAGGCCAATTGGGGTTTAGCTTCAATATAGTTTTAGGGAAGGAACACAGGCCCTGGGCACCTGATTGGCAGGAGCCCAGGGCACACTCAGTCAAAGCACATCAGCAAGAAGTGGGGCACACCATGCAAGAAAGATGGCACTTTCTCACAACTTTCCATAGTAAAATCGATAATTTGGTGTTTTAAATTTCGTAACATATAAAAACTACATGTCTTACTTTTAAACATACATCACCATGCCTTTGAGCTTTGTTAGGTCTACCTTAGGGGTGACTTGCATAGTAAAAAGGGAGGTTTGAGCTTTGCCATTACCTTAAACGGCAAAGTCGAGATAGGAGTTTAAAACTACCCTTCCAGTCTGCAGTGGCAGACTGGAGACCATGTTTTACCATGTTCCACTCACTGTGGCACAACTAGTGCAGAGGTCTCTGAGTGTACTAAATTATAGGTCATGGGTACCCCTGGTACCATATACTGGGGTGTTTACATCAAGTTAGGTTATGCCAATCGGGGAAAAGCTAATTAAACATGAAACATTTTAAGGGTCTGAGCACATGCAGAGTCCTGTTTAGCAGAGTTCAGGGAATTTCAATGTCATTTCACCAGTACCGAGCGGTCAAAATGGGGGCAAAAAGTTAGGGATAACTACAAAAAGCCATTTTTACTATAACCATCCTAGGCATTAACCGTTTGTGTCAACAGCATAAGGAACTACAAACAATCAAACAACCATGCACTTGATTCTAAAGTACGAGTTACTTACCTTCGGTAACAATGTATCTGGTAGAGAAGATTCTAGCCGCAGATTCCTTCACGTAGAATATCCCCCAGCGTGAGACTGGATCCAGAAACTTTTTTGCCACAGCATCCCTGCGCGCCGGGGGCGGGACGACATCACATGACTCCTTCCAAGCATCGTCCGCACACATGTCAGCGAGGTTACATAAGACCAAGGCGCGCCTACGTCAGTTTTCTTCTGAGAACTTATCCGCACAACAACGCGGAACCACCAGACAAAAAAAACGGAAGCGTGGGACCAGTGTGCGAAAAGCAGAACATTTGGAAAGAAACAGTGACAAACACTACCCACAGTAGTGTCACACCGCAGAACCCAAGGCAGGGTAGAAGAACAGAGCCCTGTGCAACCACCCTGCCAGCACAGGCAGTCTCCCACCTCTGTGCCCCGGAGGCAAGGAACATGCGTAAGTCATGGTACACGTAGGAAACCACCATACCCATCCTCAGATAAGAAAGGGGAACAGTTCCAACACAGACATGGACAACAAACCTCCAAGCCACCTCAACACAAAGGGCAACCACCCACAAGGGACAAGAGCAAGAAATGGCCAGACGACCCTAAATTAGAGGAAGCAATGGAAGGAAGGGAGGGGAGGGAGGACAGGGATAGAAAGCAATCTCCCCCACACCAGGAGTAACTAGAGCAGCAGGGCACCGAAACACCAGGACACCAACCTCCAACCTCCAAAGGAGGAACGAACCGCCCCAGACGGAGTCACCGCCAATAACAAAGAAGGCACTCACAGGAGAAACAGCCCCCCACCGGGAGAGAGTACCGAAGACCAACCTAATGGTACTTGCAGAATAGGGGAGGTGAAGGAATCTGCTGATAGAATAGTCTCTACCAGATACATCATTAGCGAAGGTAAGTAACTTGTACTTCTGATAGAGACTACTAGCCGCAGATTCCCTCACGCAGACTAGATACCCCAGCAATACGGAGGGAGGGACTGCAAAAGGACCCCACCAGACGATACAGAAGAAATGCGTTACTTACCTGTAACTGCAGTTATCCAGTATTAGTGTCTTTCATAGATTCACATGCCTGAATCATTCCCCGTCGTCGAGACGGGAGCCTCCGGTATATAAAAAAGTAATGTCCTAGAGACATACTTAGAAAAGAATAGGCCCAAAGGTCTCACCTTAGTAGCCTATCCACGTCCTTTTGTAGGAAGCACCAAACAGAGCAGGCCCCAAGGGTCCCACTTTGGTGGCCTATCTGGGTCCTTTTGTAAAAAGGACCAAATAAAGTAAAACAGCCAATCAGCTACTACCTCCTTCTAGAACCTTCCTGCCAGGAGCCCAAGTCTCTCAGATTTTCGTACGCACCAAGCTAGTTAGGCGTAAACTCATTAGAGAGAAAGGTGAGCCCTGCCAGGGGAGGCGGGAGGGTGCATGTGAATCTATGAAAGACACTAATACTGGATAACTGCAGTTACAGGTAAGTAACGCATTTCTTATCCAGTATTTGGGTGTCTTTCATAGATTCACATGCCTGAATCAGAGTAGCGAGCAATACATTATGCACATTCTGTATGAATATCAGGTATGATTATGTAGATAATACATATCAAATGACCATAAAGCACAAATGCAATGACAAATACAGTAAGATAATGTGCATACCAGTAAAGGATGGAGGGAGGGATGTAGTAGGGCTCACCTCACTGGAATAGATGGCGAAGCACTGCTCGGCCCACTGCTGCATCCTTCATCAGCTCAGTATCCAGGCAGTAGTGCCTGGTGAAGGTGTGCGGGGACTTCCACGTCGCCGCTCTGCAGATGTCCAATATCGGCACTCCAGCGAATAGCGCCGCAGACATGGCTCTAGTCGAACGAGCTTGGACTCGTGAGTCTAAAGGCCGTCCGGCCCTGTCGTGACAAAAGGTGATCGCAGAAGAGATCCATCTTGAGATACTCTGCTTTGTCAGGGGCATGCCCAGCTGAGGTCTACTGAAGGCAATAAAGAGCTGGGATGACTTTCGAAAATGTTGTGTCTTATCGATGTAGAATTGGAGACATCTCTTTAGATCTAGAGAATGTAGAGTTCTTTCGGCTGCCGTGGTAGGATTCGGAAAGAACGATCGAAGCACCACTGGTTCGTTAAGATGAAAGTCCGAGGGGACTTTTGGAATGAAGCGAGGGTTAGTCCGCAGAATGACTCTGTCCTCCCTGAATTGAAGAAAAGGATCCTGGATGGATAGAGCCTGCAATTCACTGACCCTTCTGGCAGAGGTTAGCGCCAGGAGGAGGGCCGTTTTCCAAGAGAGGAACTTAATCTCTGCCTTATGGATGGGTTCGAAGGGATGCTTCATTAGTTGATGAAGAACCACATTGAGGTGCCACGATGGAGGAATTGGTCGTGGTAAGGACCTGAATAGGCCTTTTAGGAATTGTTTGATGAGCCTGTCCGCCCACAAAGATGGTCCCGCAGCCGTCCTTGTGAACCTTGAAATCGCCGCTAGATGCACTTTGATGGATGCATGTGCAAGGCCTGATTGCGCAAGATGCAACAAGTATGGCAACAGCTGCTGTGGAGTGGCATGGAAGGGGTGCAAGCCATGATCCACACACCAGGAACAGAAACGCTTCCATTTTAGTGAGTAGGTTTTGTTAGTGCTGACAGCTCTAGCTTTCGCAAGGACATCTCTGCAATCCTGCGGGATGTTCAGGTGGCTGAATTCGCGGTATTCAGGAGCCAGGCTGACTACTTCAGAGAGCTCAGGTTCAGGTGTAGAACCTGCCCTTGGGACATCGAGATGAAGGCCGGAAACTGCTGCAGGCGAAGAGGGGGCCGGGCAGAGAGGCGATGAAGTTCCGTGAACCAGTGCTGCCTCGGCCAGGACGGAGCAATGAGGATCAGAGTGCAGGGTTCCGCTTTCATCTTCCTGAGTACCCTGGGTATCAGTGGGAATGGTGGAAAGGCGTACGCAAAGACGTTGCGCCATGCGATGGAAAATGCATTCCCGAGGGTTCCTGAGTGGTGATGCCTGCTTGCGAAGCTTGGGCATTTGGCGTTCTCTCTGGTGGCCAAGAGGTCTATGGTTGGGGTGCCCCACTCCTCGAAGATACGTTCCAGCACCTCCATGTCCAGTTCCCATTCGTGGGAAGGAGACCTCTCCCTGCTCAGTGCGTCCGCAAAGACGTTGTCCTTGCCCGGGACGTACTCTGCTTTCAACGCTATTCCATGTTCCAGAAGCCAGTTCCAGATTTTTTGCGATTCTCGAGATAACGAGTGTAGGAGAGTAGGGTCTGCAATCCTATGATCACCCCAGATTTTTGCTTTTTGCTTCAATGGTTTACGACTTTCCCTGGCTGTGGGCCTGCTAATCAGACCCACAGCCTAGCTGTTCTCTCTATTCCAAATTGTACCCAGGTACTGAATTGGCACTGGGCCCTCTCTTGTGTCACTGTAACCAGGGCAGAGGTGTACCCAGAAGTCTCCCAGGGGCTGCAGCATGTATTATGCCACCCCTGGGTTGACTAACTAAACCAGACACAACTGGCTGCTTGACAGCTGGGGCAAGGTGGTGTACACACACTTTGCTTTAGATATAGTATTCCTATATCTAACCCTAAAATGGACACATATATTCCTATCAGTCACTCCTATGGCTGGCCTTAACAATCCTGAAGGCAGAGTGCTTGGAATAATGTGAAATGGTGCTCTGGCATGAGCTGAGCCCGTTTGCAGCTTGCGGAACCAAGTCCTAATAGCTGTTCCATGATAACGCTATACCATATACTCTTACCTCGCGGTCATATGCTAACTTTGGTATAACATTATCAAAACATGTCGAGTAAGGCGTCATACGAATTGGAATACTAACCCCTCGCCAATTCTGGCGACGGGGTTAGCATTCCACCCTTCTAGAGGGACACGACATGTTGGTAACCTGTAACCCCGGTTAAAGTCAGACATAGCCTCAGCTCCACAAGATGGATGCTGCCACCGAGACACAAGTCTGCCCTCCTGCTGCTGGGAGTCCTCCCAGCGCGGGAGGCAAGGACAAAGGGTTTCCTGCCAAGGGCGGTGCCAGCACCGTCCCAGACAGGATTTTGTGTATCCTAGGTAGGCAGGGCTTTAGAGGAAGGTGACTGCAAGTGGCACCCCGGTGCTCACTGTGCATATGCCGGCTTGAACCAGTTCCAGGGGCACACCAGCCCCTGAGCTGGGGAAAGCCCGGCATGGGAGAGGGGTGTAACCACCCCCTACCTAGTCCCACCCATAGGGCAGGACTTAGTCGCGTGCCAGCCCCCTTTTGCAGGATAAAGGTAGGAGCAGGCCCCCTTCCAAATCAGATCATCTTTGAATCCTGAAACTACTTTCCACGAAAGGAACTCAAGACTTCTTCCTAAGATTTCTCCCTTGTGACTAAGGAGTAGTCACCCTGCAGCAGCAGGCACCCTCCAAGCATCGCGGTTTGCTGTAAGTCTCTCCTCCGGATCAAGACTGCCCAGCTCGACGAGAACCGGCTTCCCTGGCACCTCTGACTTCTACCTGCATCATCAGCCCAGCTGAGATTCGTGGGTGTGACGAGACCTCGAGGGACCGGCCATCTTCAAGACTGCACGACGCTTGCCCAGCACTACTCCTGAGAGACCCTCACGTGAGTGCTTTGGGGTTCGAGAAGCCCCAACCCTGAGCAGCTCCAGCACCGAAGTCCAGCCCCCGTGCATCCACGAGATCTGCGTGGGGCCCTTCTGCTCTTTGCTGCTCACCGCGTTGTCCAGGTCACTTGCCCGTTGGCTAGTGGCCCTTCTGACAACGAACCACGACGACAACACCGCTGGTCTGGTTGCTCCAGACTGGCCCTTGCTCCCCTCCAACAGAGGAGCACCCCGGACCCTCCTGGTCCACTCCAGACGCCATTTTGAGTCCACCGCGTGCGCTTGCATTTGCCAAGAGTTGTTGCCCCAATCCTGGGTCCAGCGACGTCGACAGCAGATACCACCGTGGGACAGCTCGCACCTCCATCCTGGTCGCCGACAACGCCTCCTGGTCCGAGAGACTGCAGAGCCCAGCGTCGCCCACTCACCTGGTCGAGGTGACTTCGTCCGGTGCCACCCTGGTGCCCACCTAAATCACTGGCTAGTGATTCAGAACTTGGTCCCCTCTGCTTACAGGTCTTCTTCCCCGATCCAGGCTTGGATCACCACGAACTTCTTCACTGGTCGCCTGCCAGCAACTTTTCTTTAGGCTCCATAGACTGCAACGAGGATCTCCGACGTCTTTTCAGCCCTATGCAGCCGCAGCCCCTGGGCTAGGTAACCTGAGCATTTCGGTGCTCCAGCATAGCTTAACTATCTAAGTGTCAGGATCCTTTGTCGTTTCAGCTCTACTTAGTCGGGTTCGCCCGAGAACACTAACTTTGCTTTTACTAGCCTTCATAGACTTTTTCCCGCCTTACGCGTGAGAGTTCCCACTCTGCACACGACGTCTCTAGGCCTCCTGCTTGCAATCTGAAGGTTCAGTAGATTAGTCCTAGCGATCCTAAAGCCTATGAGAATAGTTACTTACCTGCTAGTAATTCGCATTCCACTTATGTAATATATGGTTTTTCGTGCCCCTCGGGCATTTGTGTAAATTGTGCGACTTTAAGTATTTTCTTAAGAGTTTTGTTGTGTGCTTCGCTCCCTGTCTCATAAAGAGCCAGGGTAGTCTTGTTATAAATAAATATACTTTATTTTTGATAACAACTTGTGTGGTGTCCTTTCACTTGGTGTTCAAGGGGTAAATGTGATGGTAAAACAGCTGGCTTATCAAGCCCTCTAGAGTTTAGCCTAAAGACTGCACGTGTCCACGCTACTAGGATAGCTGGTCTATCAGGTTGACTTACAACCAAACATCAATAAGGGTTGTTTGGACTGATACATAGTGATCACTAGAATAGTGAGCACTGCATATCAGGCCAACTTCTCACAATAGGGTGCAATGTCCGCCCAGAGTTGGCGATTGTAACTGCCCAGTAGGGCAATTGAATTCGCCACTTTCACCGTCATGGCCGACGTGGTAGTGAAGCGTTAGCCAACGGCATCCAGTTTCCTGCCCTCCTTGTCAGGTGGCGAGGCTGGATTTCGTGAGTTCTTCTGCGCCGCTTGAGTCACCACGGAATCTGCTTTGGGGTGACCTGTCAGGCATGCCGGTGCCGATGAGGTGGCCTTGTATTTCCTCTCAAGCCTGGGCACCACCACCTGTATAGAAGCAGGAGTTTGCATGATTTGTTTGCCCTGCTTCCAGATGTAGTCAATAATTGGGATTGACCTGGTGGTCTTCCTAGTGGGCTCCTTGAAGTCATAAAGGAAGCATTCAGTTTCCTGAGTTTCCATGGCCATATGGAACCTCTTGGCTGCCCGCTCAATGAATTTGTGGAATCCACCGATGTCTGCGGGTGGAGACTCCGAGGTCTGTGGATCCGGAGAGGCTGGAGAATGTGCCACATAGTCCTGGTCTGCATCCGGGTCCGACTGGTCGTCATCGACTTCCCCTTCCTCCTGTTCCCTCTCTTCTTCGTCAGATGTAAATGTAAATGTAGGTGTACTTATATAGCGCAAACCTGTCACCCAAAGGGCATCCTGGCGCTTGCTTAGGGAACCCGTCCTGGTATTCCCCTGTGAGAAACCCCGGCAGGGTGTCCACAAGGTGAAAGCCAGGCATCCCGCCGCGAGGGGCCGTAGTGGAGATTAAGCAAGCTATTGCCCAGAGTTGCAGAGTGTGACCCCATGATTCGAGTAGGCACCGGAGCGAGAATTGTCGAGTCCGTGGAATTTTGAGCCCGAGACCCGCCGAGGCGGGGAATCGAACCCTGGTCCACGGTCGATCTCAGCTTCCGGGTCTGCCGCCTCTAACCACTGAGCCACGCTTCTCCACAGATGAGGGAGCGTCCTGAATTGGTACCTGTGTCCTTTCAATGACCAGGGGAGTTGGTCTATGGCGAGATGAAGGAGCTGGCGCCTGTGCAGCTGGAAGTGCAGGCGCAGAAGGTTTCTCCAGGAACCTTTCCTTATAATCCTTTATGAGGAATTGTAGGTCCGAGACGATGGATGCGGGGAGACACACTATAGGAGTAACCTGTGTCTGGGATGGAGGTTGGACCCGTTGTTGTAGAAGGTCTACTTCCTCTTCCTGCTCCTCGTCTGTGGTTTGGCACTTCAGTACTAGTTCTGATGGACTACTAGCCTGCGTAAAGGAGTCCTCGTCCGACTCCTGACCTTGTAGTATACAGGCCGGAGGTAGTTGTTGTATCCTACCGGGCGATGTCTGACACGGCGTAATAGGCCGTTTAGTAATTTTCACCATGACATGGCTCACTTGCGGGGGAAAATCATCCATGGCGTGGGATAGGAGTGCAGACTCCTTCCAGGGTCCTGTAGACGTCGACGCTGGAGTCGACGGTGTCATGGCAGGTATTTTCGTCGACGGTAATTTACTCGTCGTCGACGGTGGTTGCGACGACTGTTTTCATCGACATCATTTTCGTCGACGGTGTACTCGTCGACGGCTTTCCCACCGTCGACGGGATGATCCTCGTCGACGAAGACTTCGTCGACGACGTTGTTTTCGTCGACGGCGTCGTCGGTGTCTTCGACGAGGGTCTCGTCGTCGACGACATCTTCGTCGTCAATGGAGTGACCGGGATGGTCGACGGCGTAGGTCTACTCGCCGATGATGAAGGCGTCGTCCTCGTCGAGGAGGAAGCCGACGATGCCGTCGTCGTCGACACTGTCGTCGTCGAGACAGTTTTCTGCACTGAATGCACCATCGACACTGACGTCGTCGTCGGGACCATCGGCTGCTTCCTGGGGACAGGAAGGTCCTTGCCAGACACCGATGGCTTGCCCTCTGAGGACTGTTTAGAAGTCTTCATAGGAGGGGTGTCTGTGGGGCTAGGGGAAGAAACCCTTGGCCTCTTCAAGGAAAAATGCGATGCACCAGACACACTCACCTTCTGACACCAAGTCATCAGTCTTGGTTTTGAGCCTGTTGAGCCACAGCAGAAGTCGACCTTATATCAGTCCAAACGACCCTTATTGATTGGTTGTAAGTCAACCTTATAGACCAGCTATCCTAGTAGCATGGATACGAGCAGTCTAAGGCTAAGACTCTAGAGGGCGTGTTAAGCCAGCTGTTTTACCATCACATTACCCCTTGAACACCAAGTGAAAGGACACCACACAAGTTATGAAAATAAACAGTATATTTATTTATAACAAGACTACCCTGGCTCTTTATGAGACAGGGAGCTAAGCACACAACAAAACTCTTATACAAATACTTCAAGTTGCACAATTTACACAAATGCCCGAGGGGCACGAAAAACCATATACTACAAAAGTGGAATGCGAATTACTAGCAGGTAAGTAACGATTCTCAGAGGCTTTAGAAACGCTAGGCCTACACTACTGAACACTCAGGTTAGGAGCAGGAGGCCTAGGGAAGCCACGCGCAGAGTGGGAACTCTCACGCGTAAGGCGGGAAAAAGTCTATGGAAGCTAGAATTCACAAAGTTACTGTTCTCGGGCGAACCCGACTAGCTGGGACGAAAACGGGAGTGGATCCGAACACTTGGAGTGTTGGACTATGCTGGGGCACCGGAGTGCTGGATTTACCTAGCCCAGGGGCTGCGGCTGCATAGGGTTCAAGTTGCGTCGGAAACCCACGTTGACGGACCAGGAGCCTGAAGAAGTTGCTGGCAGGCGGCCAGTGAAGAAAAGTTCGAAGAGATCCAAGCCTGGATCAGGGAAGAAGAAAACCTGAAAGCAGAGGGGACCAAGTTCTGAATCACTAGCCAGTGATTAAGTGGGCACCAGGATGGCACCGGGCGAAGTCACCGCAGTCAGGTGAGTGGGCGCTGCTGGGCTCTGCAGTCTCTCGGACCAGGAGGCGTTGTCGGCGACCAGGATGGAGGTGCGAGCTGTCCCACGAAGGTTCTTGCTGTCGACGTCGCTGGACCCAGGGTTGGGGCAACAAGTCTTGGCAAATGCAAGGGCCACGCGGTGGACCTAAAATGGCGTCTTGAGTGGACCAGGAGGGTCCAGGGTGCTTCTCTGAAGAAGGGAAGCAAGGGCCAGTCTGGAGCAACCAGACCAGCAGTGTTTGTTGTCGTGGAGCGTCGTGAAGGGGCCACTAGCCAACGGGCAAGCGACCTGGACAACGCGGAGAGCAGCCAAGAGCAGAAGGGCCCAACGCAGATCTCGTGGATGCAAGGGGGCTGAACTTCGGTGCTGGAGCTGCTCAGGGTCGGGGCTTCTCTTACCCCAAAGCACTCGGTTGAGGGTCACTCGGTGGTCGTGCTGGACAAGCGTCGTGCAGTTCAGAAGATGGCCGGTCCCTCGAGGTCTCGTCGCACCCACGGATCACAGCTGGGCTGATGATGTAGGTTGAGGTCAGAGGTGCCAGGGAAGCCGGTTCTCGTCGTGCTGAAGCAGTCTTGATCAGAAGGAGAGACTGGCAACAAACCGCGAAGCTTGGTTGGTGCCTGCTGCTGCAGGGTGACTACTCCTTAGTCACAAGGGAGAAAATCTTGAGTAGAGTCTTGAGTTCTTCGGGTAGAAGGTCGGTTCAGGATTCAAAGATTGATCTAATTTGGAAGGGGGCCAGTTCCTACCTTTATCCTGCAAAAAGGGGCTGGCACGCGACTAAGTCCTGCCCTATGGGTGGGACTAGGAGGGGGGTGGTTACACCCCTTTCCTTTGGCGGGCTTTCCCCAGCTCAGGGTATGGTGTGCCCCTGGAACTGGTTCAAGCCGGCCTATGCACAGTGAGCACCGGGGTGCCACTTGCAGTCACCTTCCTCTGAAGCCCTGCCTACCTAGAATACACAAAACCCTGTCTGGGACGGTGCTGGCACCGCCCCTGGCAGGAAACCCTTTGTCCTTGCCTCCTGCTCTGGGAGGACTCCCAGCAGCAGGAGGGCAGACTTGTGTCTCGGTGGCAGCATCCATTTTGTGGAGCTAAGGCTCTGTTTGACTTTAACCGGGGTTATAGGTTACATACATGTCGTGTCCCTCTAGAAAGGTGGAATGCTAACCCCGTCGCCAGAATTGGCGAGGGGTTAGTATTCCAATTCGTATGACACCTTACTCGACATGTTTTGATAAAGCGATACCAGAGTTGGCATATAACCGCGAGGATTATAATGCACTTAAGAGTATATGGTATGCGTTACCATGGAAACGGCTAAGGGATAGATCCCGAAAGCCGCAGACAGGCTCAGCTCATGCCAGAGCACCATCTCACACGATTCCAAGCACTCTGCCTTCAGGATTGTCAAGGCCTGCCATAGGAGTGACTGATAGGAGATCTGTGTGCCCATTTAGGTTAAGATATAGGTATACTATATCTAAAGCAAAGGGTGATTACACCACCTTGCCCAGCTGTCGTGCAGCCAGTTGTGTCAGATTTGGATGGCCCGCCAGGGGTGGCATAATACATGCTGCAGCCCCTGGTAGGCCCTGGGTACACCTATGCCCTGGGTACCTAAGGTACACTGTACAGGGACTGATAAGGTGACTCAGTATCCAATTAGATATGTACCTAAGGTACATGGAATCCATTTTACAGAGAGAGCAGTAGGCCTGGGGCCCTGAATAGCAGGGTCCCAGGTCAACTAAGTCAGAAAACCAGCAAAACACCAGGCAAAAAGTTGGGGGCAACCATAGTCAGGGATCTACCTTCCTACACTCGGTCCTTGAGGGTCTTGTTGGAGAAGGTTCGACATTTTGCAGTCCTTTGCCTGGTGGTGAGGGTAGAGGCAATATAAACATTTGTCATGCTTATCCTCAATATGAAGTCTTTTCTTGCTGCAGGAGGAACAAGCTCTGAAAAGACCCTTCTTCTGACTATCAGACATAACTGTAGAAGACAATTAAATTCGTTTTTTGAAGAAAAAAGAGAAATTCCTGAGGAGAACTCAGGTGGAGACTCCCTAGCACAACGTGCGGTAGAAAATCTGAGAGACTTGGGCTCCTGGCAGGAAGGTTCTAGAAGGAGGTAGTAGCTGATTGGCTGTTTTACTTTATTTGGTCCTTTTTACAAAAGGACCCAGATAGGCCACCAAAGTGGGACCCTTGGGGCCTGCTTTGTTTGGTCCTTCCTACAAAAGGACGTGGATAGGCTACTAAGGTGAGACCTTTGGGCCTATTCTTTTCTATGTATGTCTCTAGGACATTACTTTTTTATATACCGGAGGCTCCCGTCTCGACGACGGGGAATGATTCAGGCATGTGAATCTATGAAAGACACCCAAATACTGGATAACAGAGGACCCCACAGGTGACCAGATCTGTGGACCAGGTAAAATCTCATCCCTGTCAGGCAAGGGGAACCCCGCCAGGCAGTCCCCCACCGATCCCAAAGAATGTAGGCAGTAGAAGAAGGCTGACGAGGAACCAAGGGTAAGGCCGGAAAGGCCAAAGCACCCCACTGCCCCACAAGGCAACACAGCTTCAGGAAGGGAGGAAGAAGTAGAAGAAGCCTAGAAGACCCAAGGAAGCGAGGGAAGAAGGCGAACCCACTCCAGGTGGAGACAACATGCGAGCCAGAACAGCGCTGGCAGACATGCCGCCAGAAGCAAGAAAAACCGCCCGAGGCCCCAGGGAGGCAGAGTAGGCGTCGCCTGGCAAGGGAGAACATAGTATTATTTAAGACATCAGGGCAGGAGCAGGGAGAGAAGGAGATGCCTGAGAACACCACTACGAGTGGTCGCGCAGACAACCTCCAGGTGCAAAGCAACCTACACAACGCCATGGAGAATAGGCAAACGAAGGCAACCAGAACCCTCCAGCAGAGCGCAAGCCATATGACAGCTACCATTACCCCACCCAGGGTACGAAAAGTTCCAAAATACGGGAACCCTCTTAGGAAGAACTTCCGCAGCAGAGGAAAAACAAAAGAAGCCACAGGGAAAAACACCCCTGCGACGGGCTTGACATGAAGCCCAAGCAAACAGAAGACTAATCTCAGGGCCACGTCTGCGCAACAATTGCAACACACATTATCAACAAAAGGGCCGTCCAGCACCCAACAACGCTAAAGTCCCAAGGAAGGACACAAATGGCCAGAAAACACACACCACAGCCAGAACCACCGGCCTAAAATGAATATGCTACTTACCAGTATGCATCTGTTCTTGGCATGTAGGGCTGCTAACATTCATATCTTAGCATTAGATCGCCGCCTAGTGTTAGGCTCGGATGATCGCACATTGTTGTCCTGGAAGAGTCTTCGAAGTATCCTGAGATAGGTGGCTCCTCCCCTGGACTACAGTGCGCATGGGCATCGGCTCCATCCCCAGATTGTTTTTCGCCATTGTGGCAGAAGATGGAGTGAAAAGTGTAAAGGATGTCCATGCTAATGAATAAATACAATAGTATATCTGCAGCTGCGACAGGCACCGGGGAGGAGGGCGGGCGATATGAATGTTAGCAGCCCTACATGCCAAGAACAGATGCATACTGGTAAGTAGCATATTCAGTTCGAGGCATGTGGGCTGCTAAATTCATATCTTAGCATAGAATACATAGCAGTCCCTCCATCAGCGGCGGTTGCCCGTGCCAGCTGCAGAAACCTGAAAAAGTGTCTTCAGAACAGCCTGTCCTACAGCAGCTTGCTGCTTGGAATGCACATCAACACAGTAGTGTTTTGTAAAGGTATGTGGTGTAACCCACGTGGCTGCTCTGCAAATATCCTCTAAAGGAATGTTCCCTAGGAAAGCCATGGATGCCCCCAGTTTGCGTGTGGAGTGCGCTCTGGGGGGTATTGTTAAAGTGCGCTTGGCTTTTTGATAACATATCTGGATGCACTTAACAATCCATCTGGCTATCCCTGCTTTGGAAATCGGGTTGCCTTTGTGTTGTGGTGCGAAGGCAACAAAGAGTTGTTTTGTTTTTCTAAAGGGTTGTGTTCTGTCTATGTAGTACATCAACGCCCTCCGTACATCTAAGGTATGGAGCATTCTTTCCGCCACCGTTTGTGGGTTTTGAAAGAATGCTGGTAAGTCAATAGTTTGGTTTAGATGAAACTGTGACACCACCTTCGGAAGGAATTTGGGGTTAGTGCGTAGCACTACCCTATTTGGATGAATTTGAATGAATGGCTCTTGGATTGTGAGCGCCTGCAGCTCACTGACACGCCTCAGAGACGTAATAGCTACAAGGAAAGCTACTTTCCACGTAAGGAACTGGAGTTCACACGAGTGCAGTGGCTCAAATGGTGGTCCCATCAGTCTGGTGAGAACGACATTGAGGTTCCACACCGGAGCTGGCGGTGTTCTTGGGGGAATGACTCTTTTCAGACCTTCAAGGAAGGCTTTAATGGCGGGCACTCTGAAGACAGAGAGGTGCTGCCTGTTCTGAAGATAAGCCGCTATGGCGGATAGATGTATCCGAATGGAAGTGTACGCTAGATTGCACTTGTAAAGATGCAACAGATAGCAGATGATGTTGGGGATAGATGCATCTAGCGGGTTGATGTCATTGGCTGTACAGTAAATGACAAAACGCTTCCACTTTGCAGCATAGCATGCTCTAGTAGTTGGCTTCCTTGCCTCCTTGATGATGTTCATGCATTCCGGAGGTAGGTTAAGGTATCCAAACTCTAGGACTTCAGGAGCCAGATCGCCAGGTTGAGCTGTTGCGGATCTGGATGCTGAATTTGTCCATGGTTCTGCGTCAAAAGACTGGGCGTGAGGCGCAGTCTTTGATGCGGCACCACTGAGAGTTCGAGGAACGTGGTGTACCAAGCCTGGCGCGCCCACGTTGGAGCAACTAGGATGAGAGTCATCTCGTGCTGCCTTAGCTTTCTTGCGACCAGCGGTATTAGAGGTGCTGGCGGAAAAGCGTACGCAAATTTGCCTGACCAGTTCATCCATATCGCATTCCCCTGCGACTGTGGGTGAGGGAACCTGGCGGCAAAGTGTTGGCATTTTGCGTTCTCTTTTGTGGCAAACAGGTCTATCTCCGGATGACCCCACTGCTGGAAGTACGGGTGGAGGACAGATGGGTGTAACTCCCACTCGTGCATTTGATGGCTGTACCTGCTGAGCAGATCCGCCATCTGATTGTCCTTTCCTGGGAGGTGTTCTGCCATGAGGAAAATGTTCCTCTGAATGGCCCACTTCCACATGCTCTGAGCCAGATGAGACAGCTGTGGCGAGTGGGTGCCTCCCTGCTTTTGAATGTAGTACATCGCGGTCATGTTGTCCGTCCGGACTAGCACGACCTTGTTGCACAGATGTACAATGAAGGACTTGAGCGCCATGAAGATTGCCATTAGTTCCAGATAGTTGATGTGCATCTTCTGTTGCTGCGTCGTCCATAGTCCCTGCACTGTGTAAGTGAGCACATGAGCTCCCCATCCCTGGAGAGATGCGTCCGTTGTCAGGACAATCTGCGGCACAGGCTCTTGGAACAGTCGGCCCTTGCAAAGGTTGTGTGGAGTCCACCAATGCAGAGAGTCGTATGCCCGACTGGTAACCAACACTAGGTCTGTCAATTGGCCACGAGCCTGTGTCCACTGATTCGCTAAGCACTCCTGGAGCAGGCGCATATGTAGCCGTGCGTGAGGGACTATGAAGATGCAGGAGGCCATCATGCCTATCAACTGCATGAACACTCTCGCCGGAAGCGAGTGTTGTGGCCTGAACTTTTGGATCAGAGCCTGCATGCTGTCTATCCTGACTTGGTTTGGCTGAGCCATGGCCGTCAGGGTGTTGATCGTCGCACCTAGGAACTGCCGGACATGTGCCGGCTGAAGATGCGATTTTGGGTAGTTCAGGGAGAAACCCAGATCGTGAAGAAGGTGAATTGTAGTCGACATGTCTGCGGCGCACTGTTGCTCTGACTTGGCTTGCACGAGCCAGTCGTCTAGGTAGGGGTAGACATGGATGTTCTGCCTCCTGAGGTGCGCCGCTACTGTCGCCAGACACTTGGTGAACACCCTCGGGGCTGTTGTGACTCCGAAGGGTAGGACCTTGAACTGGTAGTGCCTGCCTTGAATAGTGAACCGGAGGTATTTCCTGTGTGACGGGTGTAGTGGAATGTGGAAATAAGCATCCTTGAGATCTAAGGTTGCTAAGAAGTCTCCCTGGTTTAGCAAGGGAAGAATCTGTTGCAGTGTAAGCATGTGGAAATGTTCTGATAGTATGTACAGGTTGAGGGGACGTAGATCTAGAATGGGTCTGAGAGATCCGTCCTTCTTTGGAATAAGGAAGTACAGGGAATATACCCCTGTGCCTTCCTCTCCCACCGGCACGAGCTCGATTGCTCCCTTTTGCAGCATCACCACTACTTCCTGCTGCAATAAGAGCAAGTGCTCTGCGGACATAGGCCTTTGCCTTGGCGGGATGTTGGGTGGAGTGGACTTCAACTCTAGGCAATAACCATACTGGACTAGTTGTCGCACCCACCTGTCTGTGGTGATGTTTCTCCAGACGGGCAGGAACTGCTGCAGTCTCCCCCCGACAGGTGTTAGGTGGTCGGGGGGCAGTGACAGAGAGTCACTGTTTGCTTGGAGTAGAGGAGCGGGAGCTGTTTCCTCTGCCGCGACCTCTGTTGCTGTTATTTCTGTAACCTCCCTTGTTCTGTTTTGTGAACGAGGATTGTGCCCCACCTTTTGAGAACTGGGATTGTTGACCCATTTGTCCTCTGGTGACTCCACGTGCACCTGAGCGACGAAAATTGCTGCCACGAAACTGTTGTGACTGTAGGGCCCCCATAGACTTAGCAGTTTCTGTGTCTTTCTTTATTTTCTCTAGGGTGGTGTCAACATCTGGACCAAACAGACTATCAGGATTGACTGGCTGATTAAGAATTGTTGTCTGAATATCCGGTTTAAACCCTGAGATGCGGAGCCACGCTTGTCGTCTCAGCATAACGCTAGTGTTGATAGCTCTAGCAGCTGTGTCCGCAGCGTCAAGTGCACACTTGATGGCTGCGTTTGAGATTAGCTTTCCTTCCTCAATAAGCAGTTTGGTGCCCTCTTGGAACTGTGGAGGCAGGTGTTGTACAATCTGTTCTAGGGTGTCGTAGTGCGCCCTATCGTAACGCGCCAAGAGTGCCTGTGTATTGGCGATGCGCCAAAAGTTTGATGCCTGTGCAGCTACTCTTTTGCCCCCTGCCTCTAGCACTTTGGACTCCTTATCCGGGGGAGGAGCTTCACCCGTTGTCTGGGAGTTGGCACGTTTCCTGGCATTGGCGACCACAAGAGAGTCCAGTGGCAATTGTCCCCGAATGTATGCGGGGTCCGCAGGTGCAGGTCTGTACTTTTTTTCAATGCGAGGGTTGACCACTCTCGCTCTTGTAGGCTCCTTAAATATGTCCCCAGCATGCTTGAGGACTCCTTTAAGCATAGGCAGTGTCTTTACTGTCCTTTCAGAGACTGAAAAAGTGTCGAAAAGGAAGTCTTCCTCAACCGGGTCGGCATGCATGTCCACATCATGATTGGCTGCCGCCCTTTCGAGTAGTGCATGAAAACCTGCTGAATCCTCAGTCGGGGATGCCCGTGCATTAAAAAGCTGCGGGTCCTGCCCCGCACCTTGGGTGTTCTGGTCACCAGTGTCATCATATGAATCCGGTTGTGCATCAGGTTCATTGATAGGGAAATTGTACTGCTCGTCCTCATCATACCCCTCACCCGCAGAGTGTTCTGGGGAGGGAGTAGGGCTCCGTCTCGGAGGAGGCTGGATTGGTTCCGTGAGGCCTGAGGCGTCAAGGGGCACCCTCTTCTTCTTTAGTGGGATGACATAGGAGTCCACTGGCTCCGAAGTGATTTTCCTCTTATAGAGGGTCAGTTTGCCTGTGTCAGCGTCGATGAAATGCTCTGAATCGTCCTCTGATTCGAGTACCCGACGTGGAAGCGGGCCAGTCGGTGAAGAAATCACCTGTTTCGGTGCCGATTTGGTTGAAAATGCTTTCGGCGCCTCCTTCAGCGGCAAAATAAAGAGAAGTTTCCCAGATGGCTTCGCTGGAGTGTCCTTTTGCGGCTGCGGCGATGGTATCGGAGCCGACGGGGCAAAGGCCTTCTCCCTGATTCTTTGCAGTGATTCGGCTATGGGGGACGCCTCACTCACAGTTTGTTTCGGCGCTGACGAGGATGGTCTGATCTTTCCCTCGGATCCGACGTCCTTGTGGGCCTTGTGCGCTTTGGGCGCAGATCCTGTCTTTACCGCCTCCGATTCCTGTGTTCGGGGCGCAGACTTCTTTCCGTGTGCCTGCGTAGCCTCCTTGGAGCCGACTTTGGCGGGCTTGGACGGCGTCGTAGCCGCTGACCCGTGCCGACCATCTTTCTTGGAGGACCCCTCCTCTGGCGTCGGTTTCGATTTTGCAGCATCGGAATCGACGGACTTCTTCGACTTCTGCGGACCGGAGGTCGACGGAGTCGATGGGGTAGCGGGCACCGTCGTTTTCACCGGCACGGCAGCCATCTTAGGGACACTCGAGTCCTTAAGTTTCGGTTTCGTTTTCGGGTCGGCCATTTTAGGTGTTGTCGATCCCGATGGTTTCGGTTTCGGAACAGTCTGCTCAGCAAGTAAGTCCGTGGCCGGGCCCGAAGGCGGGGCTGTGGCTTGCGGCAACGGGTCTTGGGTAAGGCTGACAGGCGATCCCGTGTCCCGGTCGGTATCCTCGTAACCTTCGGGGCAGAGCTCGTCCCCCGAGCTGTCTGCCGCGGCCCCATAAATCTCATCGTCGTCTCCTACCTCGTCGACGTATTCAAGGCCTTGACCCGCGACTCCGTCGTCGTCTCCCGGATCCGCCTCGACCTCCGTCTCGGGTGGGGAGATTTGGAGATGATGACCCTGGTCCTCTTCGTCCTGGTCGCCGAAGATGTTCTCCGGATCCGGGGCCGCTTGTTTAGCTTCCATGCGCACCGCGCGCCGAAGCTTGAGAGTCTTCTTTGAGCGGAATTGTGCACACAACTTGCACTTGCCGTCGTCGTGGTCAGGCGAAAGGCATTTGTTACACACGGGGTGTAGATCGATGTGTGGGTACTTGGACCCACAGAGCGGGCAGTACTTAAACGGGCTCCGCTCCATGTCCGAAAAGTTTTGCAGTCGTGTCGCGATGAGAAGGCCTCAAAGTTCCGAGAGCGAAGAAAACTCCGCTTATTCCGGCTCCAAGAGACGGAAGACTCGAGACCGTGCGCAGACAATACCGACGCAAGAAAATCGAGGCCTTTTGGCCGCTAAAAGTTAGTTTTTCTTGGTTCCGACAGTAAGACGTCGAGACCACATCCGAACCCAATGGCGGAAAAAAACAATCTGGGGATGGAGCCGATGCCCATGCGCACTGTAGTCCAGGGGAGGAGCCACCTATCTCAGGATACTTCGAAGACTCTTCCAGGACAACAATGTGCGATCATCCGAGCCCAACACTAGGCGGCGATCTAATGCTAAGATATGAATTTAGCAGCCCACATGCCTCGAACAGGCACAGAATCAACCTAGGAGTCACTGAGGCAGCGGCGGAGTAGGAGGACAGAGCCCTGCCAAGAGCCTCTGGATGGCGGAGTCGGACGGGGCATGGAATAACAGGCTACCATCAAATGAAAGGTCAATGATAGCTCTTGAATATTCTAAGGGAACATTCCATCCCAAAGCCAAGCATGGCAACGGAGAGCGAACGAGGAAGCCATGGCCCGGCACCTCTGAGATGTCCAAAGCGGAGCAGAGAATAAACGCGTCAAGCTCGCAGCCATCCAACACATGACGCCGTAAGTCCACCTGGCCACCTTCCTGGGACGCTGCGGATCCAAGGGACTCAGAAGAGTCCCGCAAACAGGAGGCGGCCCGAGCCTGCACACACAAGGTGTTCAGGGCCAGCAGGGCAGCGCTGGTCAAGGCAAACATGTTGCGCTCCCAAGGGTAAAGCCAGCGGGCCTCTCGGGATGGCGGAGTCAACAACGGCGGCAGGGAGGGAAAAGCAGTCCGCAAAAGAGGATTGGAGGTAGAGGGGCGGGAGGGAAAGGCAAGCCAGGTCACGCGGCACCGGGAGGTGCTGGTGCAGAAGATGTTGAGGCCCCGGGTCTCCTGAGACAGGATGCCTCCAAGCCCCCATCAAGGAAGAGAGGAGGGAACCTTCAAAGGGAAGTATGATTTCCCTCCCACGAGAGCTCTGGTGGAGGACCTCCAATAGATGGTCAGCCGAAAAGTGAGCCACCGGGTCACCCATACGCAGGATGCCCACAGCCGTGGACACTGCATGAGCGAAGGCCGCACCCGCCTTCGTAGGGCCCCACAGTGGGGAAAGCAGCTCCTCCGTGGGCGACGGCTGCAAACTAAGGCGACCGTCCCCAAGGCCAAGCAGGAAGGGCAGGGCCAGACCTGAAAGTCAGAAGGAGCCAAAAAATGAGGGGCCTGCGTCTCTTCCAACGATCATCTCTGCCTCAGGAAGAACGAGTAGCCGCCCTTCGACGCCAGTGAAAAAGACACCAAACGGCGACCAGTTTCCGGGGAGGACAACACCAAAATACAGCCTGCCTACGGAGAAGTGCCCAAAGACGAATCCGCGGTACGACCCCAGCGCGGAGCTGTAGAGTCCGCAGCCTGAGGCAGGTTGTCGGCACCATCAAGCGTCACCGGACAAGGTTACTCCAAGTCACCCCACACCGGAGACCGGAGTCGAACCGGCCCCGGGGCAGTGCCGACCCAACCCCCGCCAAGGTAGCCACCTTTGCGGGGAATGAGAAGGGCATGTGGAGTGGCACAAAGCCCTCCGCCAGCCGCAGCCCAGAATGAGGCGGAGATCGCTCGGCAACCCACGTGGTGGTGTCAGGGAAGATCCAACCTCCGACTCGCCAGCCGTCGAGGCAGCTGCCTGTGGGGAGGGACAAGAGGGGCCTGGAGAGAGACGAGGGGTCCGCACCCAGCCTCGACCCGGAGTGGGATGAAGAGGGTGCACCAACACTTGTGGCTCTGCACGGTCCAGCTGCTGCCGGCGCCGTAGCGGCGTCACCCCGGCCTTAGACAGGACCACCTTGTCAAAGGAACGAGAGGGGCTTGGGGATGAGACCCGAGCCCCGGCGACTTCCCGCGACACCACAGTGACTCCCGCAGAAGTGTGCGGTGAGGCAGAGACGACGTGGCCTGAAGGAGGTGCCCATGAAGAGCCGCACCCCAACAGCACCACATCCACCAAGCCTGGTTCCGAGCCAGTCAGCGCCGGAGCCACCGGCGGCACCACAGAGGGCCCTGCGCGAGGCGAGAGTTCCGCCGATGCCCCAGGAGGAGGAGACGCCAGCGAGGCCTGCAAAGCTGCCGCATATGTCTGGATTTGGACTCTCGATGCCCCAACACCGGGAAACAGTGGATAGGATTGTAGGAGAGTAGGGTCTGCAATCCTATGATCACCCAGATTTTTGCTTTTTGCTTCACTGGTTTACGACTTTCCTGGCTGTGGGCCTGCTAATCAGACCCACAGCCTAGCTGTTCTCTCTACTCCAAATTGTACCCAGGTACTGAATTGGCACTGGGCCCTCTCTGAGTCCCTGTACCCAGGGCTGAGGTGCACCCAGAAGTCTCCCAGGGGCTGCAGCATGTATTATGCCACCCCTGGGCTGACTGACCAAACAGACACAACTGGCTGCTTCACAGCTGGGGCAAGGTGGTGTACTCAACCTTTGCTTTAGATAGAGTATACCTATATCTAAACCTAAATGGGCACACAGATCTCCTATCAGTCACTCCTATGGCAGGCCTTGACAATCCTGAAGGCAGAGTGCTTGGAATCATGTGAGATGGTGCTCTGGCATGAGCTGAGCCTGTCTGCGGCTTTCGGGATCTATCCCTTAGCCGTTTCCATGATATCGCATACCATATACTCTTAAGTGCCTTATAATCCTCGCGGTTATATGCCAACTCTGGTATCGCTTTATCAAAACATGTCGAGTAAGGTGTCATACGAATTGGAATACTAACCCCTCGCCAATTCTGACGACGGGGTTAGCATTCCACCCTTCTAGAGGGACACGACATGTTGGTAACCTGTAACCCCGGTTAAAGTCAGACAGAGCCTTAGCTCCACAAAATGGATGCTGCCACCGAGATACAAGTCAGCCCTCCTGTTGCTGGGAGTCCTCCCAGCGCAGGAGGCAAGGACAAAGGGTTTCCTGTCAGGGGCGGTGCCAGCACCGTCCCAGACAGGATTTTGTGTATCCTAGGTAGGCAGGGCTTTAGAGGAAGGTGACTGCAAGTGGCACCCCGGTGCTCACTGTGCATAGGCCGGCTTGAACCAGTTCCAGGGGCACACCAGACCCTGGGCTGGGGAAAAGCCCGCCAAAGGAGAGGGGTGTAACCACCCCCTCCTAGTCCCACCCATAGGGCAGGACTTAGTCGCGTGCCAGCCCCTTTTTGCAGGATAAAGGTAGGAGCAGGCCCCCTTCCAAATCAGATCATCTTTGAATCCTGAAACTACTTTCTACGAAAGGAACTCTCGACTTCTTCTCAAGATTTCTCCCTTGTGACTAAGGAGTAGTCACCCTGCAGCAGCAGGCACCAACCAAGCATTGCGGTCTACTGTAAGTCTCTCCTCCGGATCAAGACTGCCCAGCACGACGAGAACCGGCTTCCCTGGCACCTCTGACCTCAACCTGCATCATCAGCCCAGCTGTGATCCGTGGGTGTGACGAGACCTCGAGGGACCGGCCATCTTTAAAGACTGCACGACGCTTGTCCAGCACGACCACCGAGCGACCCTCGACTGAGTGCTTTGGGGTAAGAGAAGCCCCGACCCTGAGCAGCTCCAGCACCGAAGTTCAGCCCCCCTGCATCCACGAGATCTGCGTGGGGCCCTTCTGCTCTTTGCTGCTCACCGCGTTGTCCCGGTCACTTGCCCGTTGGCTAGTGGCCCTCTGACGACGAACTTCGACGACAAACACCGCTGGTCTGGTTGCTCCAGACTGGCCCTTGCTCATTTCCAACAGAGGAGCACCCCGGACCCTCCTGGTCCACTCCATACGCCATTTACAGTCCACCGCGTGGGCTTGCATTTGCCAAGACTTGTTGCCCCAATCCTGGGTCCAGCGACGTCGACAGCAGACACCTTCGTGGGACAGCTCGCACCTCCATCCTGGTCGCCGACAACGCCTCCTGGTCCGAGAGACTGCAGAGCCCAGCAGCGCCCACTCTCAATTTCCGCCACTCACTGGAGATTTTCGGTCTCTCCCAATTAGTCTCCCTTCCTACCCATTGTGCCGGGCACACCTTGGACGGCATTTGTACCAATCTGTTCTTCTTAAATGCCGCTACCCCCGTACCACAAATATGGACAGATCACTGTCTCATTCCCTTCTCCATTAATAACAAAACCTTGCCCCCTCCTCCCATTAAACTCCCTCACACCTCTTTCCCTGTTAATTGGAAAAAGGTAGCTGCATTCATCAAACTCAATCCACAACTGGCAGTACCCCCCCCTACCATCATGGGCGACGCCTCATTAGATTCCACAAACTTCCACCTGTGGATTGAGAGAGTAATCTCTGTAAATGCAAAATCCGTCAGCCAAAAAACCGCCCGAGGAAAAAAGAAACCCAATGCCCCCTGGTATACTCCGGCCCTCGCTGACTGCCACCTCAAGTGTAGGCTTTTGGAGAGAGAATGGAGGAAAACCTACAACTCAACGTCCAGATCCACTTACATTCTCCAGAGAAAGCTATATCTCTCCGACATAAAAAAAGCAAAAAAGGCATTTTTCACTCTAGCAATAGATGCAGCAAAACAGAAACAACATACGATTTTCAATATCGTAAAATCTTTCACTCATCCCAAAGCACTGGCACTTGAAATCCCCCCCTCACAAGCCCTCTGCGATCAAATCGCTGATTTCTTTGAGGAGAAAATCAATAATATCCATAAGGACTTCCCCCCGGTTCCCATCCTAATCCAAGCGTCTGACACATCTACTCCCTCACTAAACCAATTTACAGCAGTCTCCCTACTGCAAACGCACAAAGCCATACTAGCCTGTAAATCAGGTGCACCCACAGATTCCTGTCCCCCAGTCATCTTGCACCACCTCATTGAGTCCGTCAACCCTCTAATCAATGCGATTGTGAACGAATCCCTTGACTCCGGTATTGTTCCTATTGAGTGGAAGAAGGCCACAGTCAAGCCCCTCATGAAAAAGCAAAATAAATCCCCTACTGATTTGTCCAATATGCGCCCAATCTCACTCCTCCCTGCACTAGGCAAAATTACCGAGCAACTAGTCCACGAGGAATTAAAGAATTTTGTGGAAAATCAATGCATCTTACACCCGCAGCAATCCGGTTTTCGTTCCGGCCATTCCACAGAGACCGCTTTGATTGAGTTGTCTGACACCATCAAGTTCTTGCAGGATGAGGGCAGGCAGGCCGTCCTCATCCTGCTCGACTTAACCGCGGCCTTCGACACCATCTCACACACTATTCTAATAAAAAGGATGCGTGAGATCGGTGTCTCGGGCTCCGCACTTGCTTGGATTACATCATTTCTATCCAATCGCTCTCAATCGATCTCCTTAGGCCCCTTTGTTTCCGGTGAACGATCCATCACCTCAGGGGTACCACAGGGTTCCATCCTGAGCCCCCTCTTTTTTAACGTGTATATGGCCCCCCTTCTTGCGTTGATTGAATCACATGGGATCCTCGTGACATCCTACGCTGATGACACCCAACTTGTCGTCACTATTGATAAAAGACTCCCGGATGCTGCCATCAATTTCCAAAACTGTCTGTCAGAAGTCTTTTCTTGGCTCAACCTGCACCATTTAAAATGCAACAGCGCCAAAACAGAAATAATTCCCCTCGGTAAAGGCACATTCTTTTCCCCCAAAGACTGGTGGCCTCATAATTCCGAAGCACCACCGAGCGCGGTAGCCTCAGCACGCAACTTGGGTGTTCAATTTGATGCTTCCCTCAGCTTCGATGAACATGTGCGCATTACCGCAGGGCGCTGTTTCAGTCTGATCAGGCAATTAAAGAAATTTTTTAATTTTCTGCCTATCAGTGCCAGGAAATCAGTCGCGGTGGCGCTTGTCCTCTCCCGGCTGGATTATTGTAACGGCCTCCTGGCAGGTATCAAGAAGTCCTCTCTGAAAAAGCTACAAACTGTCCAAAATGCAGCAGCCAGGCTTGTTCTGAAACTCCCCCGCAGGTCCTCGGCCTCTGCAGCCCTCAACGCCCTCCACTGGCTGCCACTCCACAAGAGAATCCTTTTCAAGCTCTTAGTCACTGTATTTAAAGCTAACAGGTGCTTGGGTCCATCCTACCTGATTAAGCGCTTCCAGCGCTATAATCCAACTCGCTGTTTGAGGTCATCGGGCGCCAACCTCATCTCTGAACCCCGTATAAAATTAAAATCCAAGGGTGGAAAGACCTTTTCTTTTTTGGCGGCCAAGGCATGGAACCGCCTTCCCCCCAGCCTGAGGCACGCCCCCTCCGAAAGCCTATTTAGGAAATCCCTGAAAACTTGGATTTATACTCAGTCCGACTCTTCAGTTCTCGCAGCCATTTGATCCATGCTCCCCATAGACGACTTTCTGTGTGCTCAGCGCCAAGATGCTCCCTCCGGAGCGAAAGCCAGCGCTTTACAAATGACAATAAATATCAAATATCAAACACTCACCTGGTCGAGGTGACTTCGTCCGGTGCCACCCTGGTGCCCACCTAAATCACTGGCTAGTGATTCAGAACTTGGTCCCCTCTGCTTACAGGTCTTCTTCCCCGATCCAGGCTTGGATCACCACGAACTTCTTCACTGGCCGCCTGCCAGCAACTTCTTTCTTCAGGCTCCTGGTTCTTCAACGAGGGTTTCCGACGCAACTTGAACCCTATGCTGCCGCAGCCCCTGGGCTAGGTAAACTGAGTACTCCGGTGCTCCAGCATAGTCCAACACTCCAAGTGTTCGGATCCACTCTTGTTTTCGACCCACCTAGTCCGGTTCGCCCGAGAACAGTAACTTTGTGATTGCTAGTATTCCTAGACTTGTTCCCGCATTACGCGTGAGAGTTCCCACTCTGCACACGGCGCCCCTAGGCCTCCTGCTTCTAATCCAAGGGTTCAGCATTGTAGGCCTAGCGTTTCTACAGTCTAGAAAAGTATTACTTACCTGCTAGTAACTTCGCATTCCACTTGTATAGTATATGGTTTTTCGTGCCCCTCGGGCCTTTGTGTAAATTGTGCGACCTTAAGTATTTTCGTAAGAGTTTTGTTGTGTGCTTAGCTCCCTGTCTCATAAAGAGCCAGGGTAGACTTGTTAGAAATAAATATACATTTATTTTCATAACAACTTGTGTGGTGTCCTTTCACTTGGTGTTCAAGGGGTATATGTGATGGTAAAACAGCTGGCTTAACACGCCCTCTAGAGTATTAGCTTTAGTCTGCTCGTATCCATGCTACTAGGATAGCTGGTCTATAAGGTTGACTTACAACCAATCATCAATAAGGGTTGTTTGGACAATACATAGTGATCACTAGAATAGTGAGCACTGCATATCAGGCCAACTTCTCACAAGGATGACACGCGGGGTTGCAACACTCGCTGAGAGTCCACGCCCCCAGTGGGCCGGAAACCAGCCCCCGGGAACAAACTGCAACACTTACCCACCGGGAAGCAACCCTCACGTGACATCGGAGAAGGACGAGGAAGACTACCACAGCTGTACCTGAAGCCTGGAGAGACACGCCGAGAGAAGTTTCATGCGGCGCTCCCGCCACGACTTCGGCTTCAACTGTTGACAAGCCTCACAGTCAGTGGTGCCATGATCCTCCCCCAAACACCACATACAAATGAGGTGCGGGTCCGTCGCCAACATAAGACGCCCACAAAAAGAACAAGATTTGAAGCCCGAAGGCATTTGCACAGTTCCACCAAAAGAATTGGAGAAAAAAGGACCCGAAACAGGCCCGTAGCATGTACCGGATCCGTATTGCACGCAAAAAAAAAAAAACCTGATGTATATGCGCCCGGGTGGGTCTAATGTGACCTCGCGTGTGCAGACGACGCCTGGCGGAGTCGCGTGATTTCATCACACCCCCGGCGCACAGGGGTGCTGTGGCAAAAAATTTTCTGGATCAAGTCTCACGCCTGGGGATATTCTACGTGAAGGAATCAGCGGCTAGTAGTCTATCAGATGTGTACGTTTAATGGGAGTCCACTAGAGAAACCCAAACCGAAACCCTAACTGTATGTAGGCAATTTGACAACTTCTGTAAAGACTGATACCATCCTGCAACAGGCAAATGTATTGAGGTGCCTTTTGATCTAGTTCAGTTTGACTGAAAATCTGCAATACTTTTCTTGATATCAAAAGGTCCTGGCCCCATTTAAACTATAGAACTGCCACAAAAAAGCATAAGAGAAAAGTTACAAATTTTTGTAAAATAAATAAATGAGCAGTTTACCATGCATAAACTCGAAAAGCTTGTTTACTACAGTCTTCAAAAACTTCCAGTGAGCCCTCAAAAACCTTGGATATTGACCAACAATGTACATTATATTTGATGCAATAATCGCTTTATTATCTTTGCCTCGTTTTTGCTCACAAAGTCCCAGAAGATCCTAAGGGAGAAACAAACAGTTTTAGAACACTTCCAGAAACGTTTTTAGTATTACATGTTAAAGTAACAGTTACTCAGTAATTCATGCAAAGAAAGAACTTGCACCCTTCCCCGAAATGAGAATTTGAGCAGAGCTAAAATCTATTGAAAGTATGTCAATTATTATATACCCTGCCACTATCCCCATTGCCAGTTTAACACGCATACCAGACACTGAAGGTTGCAAAAAAGCAGAACGGTGGAACAGGAAAGAAAGTAGGAAGCGTGTTGGAGTAGAAAAGGTATGATGGATAACCAGTAAGTAGTCAAGTCAGGTGGAAGTCCATACTAAGTGGGCTTAACGAACAAGTTACTTACCGTTGGTAATGATATATCTGTAAGAAACACAGGTTAAATATAGGTTCTTAGAATTACCCCCAGGCGTTAGACTGGATACGGAAAGTTTTTCGTCAGCAGTAACCCTGCGCATCGGAAGGTAGCTCCGGTCGGCTCCGCGTTAGTCGTTGGCGGCAGGGTCGCTGAGATGACGTCGCGGTAGCTACATAGACGCCGCCATCGTGAGATGACGTCAGTTCTGCACACTACTTTTCACGCCAGAAGGGCAGACCACGCAAGACACTGACTACTGGTGCACAAAACTAGGGACCTGAAAGGATGACCTTAACGCACAAGTTACTGCTTGTGGAACAATATATCTGTAAGAGACATTAGTTAGTGATAGATTCCTTACCTGAGAATATCCCCAGGCGCCAGACTGGATCCGGAAAGTTTTAATTAGTAGTACCCCTGCGCATCAGTAGGTGGTGTCCTGCAGCTCCGTATCCGTCACTGGCGTCGTCAGCGCCGAGATGACTTCGGAAAGAGTACTTAGGCACCACCCATGCACGAGAGGGGCCTTGTCATATTTGCAGTGGGAAGAACATTGTATCCTGCGAAGGTGGGAGGGTACCCGGTAGTCCATTGGCTACTCAGCACATCCTCCCCTGAGGGCATTTTCTGAGTAGAAATAAGGCTCCTGCACTCATATCGATCGGATTGGATGAAGGACTGCAATGCTACATCATGGAACCAGCAAAGACTGCCCAATGAACAAGTTACTATAGGTGTAACAATATATCTGTTAGAGACATTAGTTTGTGATAGATTCCTTACCTTAGAATATCCCCAGGCGTCGGACTGGATCAGGAAGGTTTTATTTCGCAGTACCCCTGCGTGTCAGTAGGTGGCATCCTGCGGTTCCATGTCCATCACTGGGGTAGTAGTGCCGAGATGACGTCACAGAGTACTTCGGCGCGACCCATGCGAGCTGACGTCAGTTCTGTACACGACTTTCCACACCAGGAACGCAGAGCCATGCAAGATACTGACCATAGGTGCATAAAACTAGGGCCCTGAAAGGGATGACCTTAACCCTAGTAATCAGTTGGCAGAACGGGGAGGATGGGTGGGGCGGTAAGGAATCTATCACTAACTAATGTCTCTTACAGATATATTGTTACACAAGTAGTAACTTGCGCATCTGAAAGAGACACGTTAGTGATATTTTCCTTACCTTAGAATAGATACCCCAGCAATACCAACCCTTGGGGAGGATCTGCGAACAAAATTACATCAGGAAGCCACGAAAAATAGAACGGTCAAAGAAGCCGTGTCTCCGAACTGGACTGTCAAGACAGTAGTGCTTGGTAAACGTGTGCAGCGAGGCCCACGTTGCTGCCTGACAAATGTCCTGCAAAGGAATGCTGATTCCCAAGGCAGTAGTGGCTGCAGTTGCCCTGGTCGAATGGGCATGCAGCCCCACAGGAGGCTCCTTATTGGCCAATGAGTAACATGCTTTGATGCACAGAACGACCCACAGGGAGATGGTCCATTTGTGCACGGGCCAAACATTTTTGGCACCTACGTAGTCAAGAGCTGATCATCCACACGGAATGTTGTGTACGCTGCATACAGAAGGCGAGCGCATGTTTCGTGTCCAAACCGCGGAGATTCTCCTCCTCCCTGGAAGGATGCGGAGGCGAAAAAAGGTGGGCAAAGTGAGGGTCTGCCCGATGTGGAAGGGTGTGACAACCTTTGGCAAGAAAGGAGAACAGGTCATTAAAACCACCTTGTCCGGATTAACAGAAAGTAAAGGAGGTTAGAAAGAAAGAGCCTGGAGCTCATTCACTCTTCTGGCGGAGGTGATAGCTACCAGGAAAGCCATGGTTCACCACGTGAATGCTACAGCAATTCATCCTCTGGGCTGCAGATCCATGATTTCCATTGTTCATGACGAGCTCAGCTCGTCATGAGCACACAAGCAGTGTATTGCATGACCAGCTGAGCTCGTCATGAGCATGGAAGGGGTTAAGGTGAGAAGAAGTAAGGGACAGTTATGAAGGGGCTCAAAGGGAGCGCACATTAAGTAAGACAAGATTTAAGTCCCACTGAGTCATTATGAAAGGCACGGGAGGGAAGGTGTAATGCCTTTGAGGAAACGGTTAACAACTGGGGACTTAAAAATAGAAGGCTGATCAGGAAGCAGCAGAAAGGCAGAGATGGCAGAAAGATAACCTTTGATAGTGCCCAGAGCCCTGCTGGGCCAAAGACAGAAGAACCTCAGAAATAGGGGCAGAAAGGGGATCCACAGCCTTTGCTGTGCTCCATGGCACAAATTTGTTCCATCGGCAGGCATATACTGTTTTAGTGGAGGAACGCCTGGCTGCCACAATGACATTACAGACCTCTGGAGGAAGGTCAAAAGCAGTCAAATGTCGCTGCTCAATCTCCACACAAGGAGCTGGATAGGTTTAGGTGGAGGCAGGATAGGTTTGGGCAGAGGACCGTCTCCTGCTGCTGCAACAGAAGATCCTCTTGAAGAGGCAGCCGGATCGGGGGGTTGATGCTCATACGGAGTAGCTCGGGATACCATACTCTTCTAGCCCTGTCTTTAGCCACCAGAATGACTTTGGCAAGGTCGCGACTAATCTTCAGCACTCTGGGCAGAAGTGGCATAGGCGGAAAGGCGTACACCAGACCGCAGCTACACTCGCGACGATAAGAGTCTCAGAGCGAGTGCCGCCTTGGAAATTCCAACGCCCAGAACTGATGACATTGCAAGTTGTCTTCAGTGGCGAATAGATCATCCGCCCTGGCGTTCAGGGAACGTGCCAGGTGTTGAATGACCGAGGAGATGCATTGACAATCCAGCCATGTCCAGAGGAGCAGCGCCTACTGACAGGGACCACGACCCAACTCCGCCCTGTTTGTTGCAGTACCACATGGCGGTGGTGTTGTCTGAACACCTGCACCACACTTCCCCCGACCGAGGGGAGAAATGCTTTCAGTGCAAGACTGATCGCCTGAAGCTGCAGAAGGTTCATATGGAGCCGGGACTCCGGAGACCAGAGGCCTGATCTCCGCCTCTCCCAAGTGGCTTCCCTATCCCAGAAGGGACGCATCAGTCACCACTGCTTGCTCCGGTTGGGGAAGGGAGAGGGATCTGCCATTGACCCAATCGCGATTCGTGAGCCACCACAGCAATTGTCGTGCAGTGCCCTTCGAGATCTGAACATGATCGGAGAGGTTGCCCTGATGTTGCGACCACTGCAACTTCAGGTACCACTGCAGAGCCCGCATATGCCATCTGGCATGTGTCACCAGCAGGATGCATAAGACCATCAGGCCCAGGAGGCGGAGGGTCATCCTGACTGAAACCCAGGATAGGGGGTGAAATATCGGAATCATAGCCTGAATATTCCGAACCCACTGTTCGGGTGGGGAAGGGGGTGGGGGGGGGGAGGCCCCAAAACAATGCCGAGTCCAGAACCGCTCCGGTGATAAGGAGCTTCTGAGATGGGCACAGGTGCGACTTCGGCACGTTGGAGAACCCCAGCGAGTGCAGGTGGTCGGCCGTAGTCTAGAGGTGGGAGACAACTGTCTGGGGCGTGCCAGTCTTCAACAACCAGTCGTCGAGATTGGGGGAAGACTGAAACCCCTGATCTGCGCAGATGAGCTGCAACCACCCCCATCACTTACGTGAACACCCGAGGGGCGCTGGTAAGGCCGAAGGGGAGCACGGTAAACTGACAGTGCTCGTAGCCTACCGTGAACCGCAGGTAGCGCCGGCAGGACGGGGATGTTGAAATAAGCATCCTACAAGTCAAACGCTACCATCCAGTCTCCCAGGTCCAGGGTAGATAGCAACTTAGCCAAAGTCAGCATCTTCATCTTCTCCTTCCGGAGGAAGCCGTTGACGCTCCGGAGGTCCAAGATAGGGCGTAGGCCTCCTTTTCCCTTCTTGGGTACCAGAAAGTAGTGGGAATAGCAACCACGTCCTACTACTGGCCCAGGAACGCGCTCAATGACCCCCTTGGCCAAGAGGGCCTTAACTTTCTCCTGCAAAAGTTGAAAGTGATCCCCAAACTGCTGTGGCATGGCTGGAGGAGTTGCCTCGAAGGGGAGGGAGTAGCCCCTTCTGACGATTTGCAGCACCCACCTGTCCGACGTGATGGTGCGCCAGTGGAAGTGGTGATGGCGAACCCTGCCCCCCACTGGCGTCGAATGGGCCAGAAGTGCCGTACTAGGAAGGCATGGAGGCAGATGCTGCGGGAGCGGTTGTGGACTGACCCTGCCATTGTCCCCCGGCACCGCCACGGCGATTACCACGTCCACGTTGAGACTGGTTCTGCGTCGCATGGCTGGCTGGACGTGTGGGGGCGCACCTTCCTTGGCCACGAAAGGGGCGAAAAGCACAAGTTTGCTGGCGCTGGCCTAGGCCCAAGGACTTGGCCGTAGCCCTGGAGTCCTTAAAACGTTCCAGCGCGCTGTCCACCTTGTCGCCAAAAGGGCGACGGCCATCGAAGGGCAAGTCCATGAGCGTGGCCTGGACATACCCCGAAAAGTTTGCGTACCTCAGCCAGGCTTGGCGGTGAATCGCCACCGTCGTTGCAATCACTCTACCCAGCGAGTCTGGGGTGTCAATTCCACATCTAAT
Organism: Lissotriton helveticus; assembly: GCF_964261635.1. Taxonomy (NCBI): domain Eukaryota; kingdom Metazoa; phylum Chordata; class Amphibia; order Caudata; family Salamandridae; genus Lissotriton; species Lissotriton helveticus. The sequence continues at coordinate 1,493,408,550 of NC_136067.1, read as the reverse complement.
TGAGTACCGTGCTGCATCCCCGCCCTTCCACCAGGGCGAGCTTTGCACGGGCCTCCTCCGGACACATTAGCAGCACGTCGGCAACCGTATCCCACAGAGAGTGGGTGTAACGGCCCAAAATGAAGGCGGTGTTGACAGACCGCAGCCCCAAACTCAGAGAGAACAGTTTCTTCCCAAACTGATCATACCTTTTGGATTCCCGATCCGGAGGAGCGGTCGGGAATGTGGTCTGGGACGTGGAGTCCTGGATCACCCGGCTTTCAGGGTTGGGGTGCACGGACAGAAAGCTAGGGTCGCCCGGAGCCAGGCGGTGGAGTCGGGCCACGTTTCGATCCACAGGGAGGACTTGGACCAGGTGCCCAGCAGAACGTCAGTGAGGGCTTCGTTAAACAGCAGTAGAGGCTCACAGGAGCTTGCCTGCGGTTTGAGCACCTCAGTGAGGAGGTTAGTCGTCAAGACCGCGACAGGGAGATCACGAGCCAAGGTCTTGGCCGCCCTGTTCAACACCACACTGTAAGCAGCCCGCTCCTCCGAAGCCACGGAGGGAGGAGAGACAAATCCAGTGTGGGGCTAAGTGTCCGGACCACTGGCCTCCCTTAGCTCTTCTGCCCAGTCTTGACTCAACTGGCACTGCAGTGCCAGAGGGTCCTCAGACCCCTCCCAGTCATCCATCTCCTGATAATCAGGTAAAAATGATGGAGCCGGGTCGAAGGTGAAGGCCTCACCCACCGGCGGAGACTGCGCCGATCCGACGCAGGACCCGGACTGGGGCTGAAACTGGGCTCGACGTCGTCCGGAGACGGCACCGGGAGCGACACCCTTGTGGTCGGCACCGGAGGAGTCGTAAGGTCGACTGGCGACGGCCCGGATCCAGTCCTGGATCCTGCGGAGCCCTGCGGCGTCGGGACCGGAGTTGTCGACGGCGTGGATGCACCCTTGACGGCGCCGCCGGCCCACTAGGGCTCCCAGTCGGACCCGCAGGGCCCGAAGACGCCTCAGTAGGGTCCGAAGGAGGTAAGTGTGACCTCATGGAAAGCACTTAACTCCTCCAGCGTCGCGTGCAGCCCAGGGACCAGCGGGTGTTGAGCTGGACGCGGCGCCTGTGGCTCCGACGGAGCCGTGGGGGCGGTGTTGCCCGAACCTCTGGACGCATCGCACGAGCGCCGGAAAGCGATGACGCCTCTTCGACTTCTTTTTCTAATGACTCGACTTACCTGATGACTTGGAGCCCGACGAGTGGTGATGACTGCGGCTCCGCGACCGGTCCCTTGACTTCCTCCTCGACCAGGACCTCGAGCGGCGCGGAGCAGACTGCCGGAACTCGAGCAGCTTACTGGACCGCTCCACGGCTTATCATGGTCGGCCACGAGGCAATAAAGGCACTGATGGTGGGGGTCTGTCACCGACATCAGGCGGTGACAGTCCTCGCAAGGTTTAAAACCAGGCATCCGTAACGGCACCGCGAGTCGAGGGTCGACTCGAAAAGTGATCAAAAAGTTATAAAAAAATTGACTGAAGTACTGCTCTTCACGGATCTGCGCTTGCTGGTGTGGAAAAAAGAAGAACTGACGTCAGGGCAGCACCTAAGTATTCAGACTACGTCATCCCGGCGATCACGACGGATGCGCAGCCGCAGACTATGCCTAGCGACGCGCAGGGGTAAGGCTGACGATAACGTTCCGGATCCAGTCTGACACCTGGGGATATTCTAAGGTAAGGAATCTACACTAACCTGTTTCTTTCAGATATTAACAGTACATTTTTATACAAAAACAATTGGCCTATGTGAGAAGTTGGCCTGATATATGATGCTCACTAGTTCTAGTGATCACCTTGTATCAGTCCAAACAACCCTTATGGTGATTGGTTGTAAGTCAACCTTATAGACCAGCTATCCTAATGGTAGCATGGACAGAGCAGTCTTAGGCTAAACTCTTTTGGCATGTGAAGCAAGCTGTTTTACCACATATAACCCCTTGAATACCAGATGAAAGGACACCACACAGGTTGTTATGAAAATAAACAGTATATTTATTAATAACAAACAACTCTGAACTCTTTATGAGATCAGAGGGCTAAGCACATAATACTGATCAGAAAAATACAATAGTCGCACAAATTACAATGGTCCCTTAGGGGCACGACAAACCATATACTAAGTAAATGGTATAAGTAGAACGATTTAGGAAATGAAGATGGCTGGAGGATTGCTGGGACTACACTACCCTAACCGTAGGTAAGTAGCAGGAGGCCCACGGGACGTGTGTGCAGAGTGTGAACTCACACGCGAGATGCGGAACAAAGTCAATGGGCAGAACAAATTACAAAAAGGTAAGTAACAGACAGTTCCGACTAGTTAAGACTAAAACGACTGGATATCTGGACACTAGGAGAGTCAATCTACCTATGAGCACCGAAATGCTCTCGTTACCTCACCTACGGGCTGTGGGTGCATAGGTGTCAAAGCGTGTCGGGTTTCCGCGTCGAAGTCAATGGAGCCTTGAAGAAAGATGCTGCAGGCGACCAGGAGGAAGATGTCCGGTGCGACCCACGGGTGGATCGAGGAAGAAGAGGACCTGAAAGCAGAGGGGACAATGTTCAAAGTCACTAGCCAGTGGAACCAGGAAGGAACCAGATGTCGTCGTCGCAATCAGGTGAAGAGTGGACGCTTGACTCTGCAGCCACGTGGACCAGGAGGTGTCTTCGATGACCAGGATGGAGGCACGAGCTGTCCCACGCAGGCTCTCGCTGTCGGCGGTGTTGGATCCGGATTCAGCGTCAACAGGCCTTGGCAAAGGAAACCCACGCGGTGAGTGGAAAAGGGGTCTGGTGCGGACTAGGAGAATCCGGGGTGCCCCTCTTTTGGAAGGGAGCAAGGGCCAGTCTGGAGCAACCAGACCAGCAGCAAAGATTTCAAGGTTCGTCGTCTAGGAGGCGATAGCCAGCCGGCAAGTGACCAGACAACGCGTCGAGCAGCAAACAAGCAGAAGGGCCCCACGCAGATCTCGTGGATGCTGTAGGGCTGATCTTCGGTGCAGGGGATGCTCGGGGCTGGGGCTTCTCAATCCCCAAAGCACTTGGTCGAGTTTACCTCGGAAGTCGTGCTGGAAGCGAAGTGCAGTTTCTTCCGAGATGGCCGGTCCCACGTGTCTCGTTGCACCCACGGATCTCAGCTGTGCTGCAGATGCGAGTTGAGGTCGGAGAGGTCTGGGAATCCGGGTCTCGTCGGGCTCTGAAGTCTGGATCCTGGAAGGAAGACGACAAAGGGAAGCCGCTGGACGCTTGGTGGTGCCTGCAGTTGCAGGGTGGACACTCCTTGCCCACAAGGGAGATGCTTCAGTCTTCTGTGGAGCAGAACGTCGAAGTATAGAGTTTCTTCTTGTAGAGTAGTTCAGGATTAATCTAATTAGGAATGGGACCAGCTCCTACCTTTATCCTGCTAAAGGGGGCTGCACTACTGACTAGGTCCCTCCCCTGGGTGGGACCAGGAAGGGGAGTGGTTACACCCCCTATCCTTTGTCCGGCTTCGCGCCAGAACTGGGGCAGGGGTGCCCCAGCAACTGGTTTGAGCCGGTGTATGCACAGGGCACCTTGTGTGCCCCAGGCATGTCTTATTCCTTTCAGGCCTATCCTACCCAATACACAAAATCCTGTCTGGGGTGGTGCTAGCAACTACCAAGGCAGGAAACCCTTTGTCCAAGCCTCCCTCGCTGGAAGGACTCCCAGCAGCAGGAGGTCAGACTTGTGTCTGTGGTGGCAGCATCCATTTTGTGATGTTGAGGCTCCGTTTAACTTTAACCGGGGTTCCAGTTACATACATGTCTTATCCCTCTAGAAGGGTGGAATGCGACCCCCGTCACCAGAACTGGCGAGGGGGTAGTATTCCAAAGCGTAGGACACCTTACACGACATGTTTTGATAATGCTATACCAAAGTTAGCAATAACCGCGAGGATTATAATGCACTTAAGAGTATAGGGTATAGCGTTATCATGGAACAGCTATATTGACTTGGTTCCGCAAGCTGCAGACAGGCTCAGATCATGCTAGAGCACCATCTCACATAATTCCAAGCACTCTGCCTTCAGGATTGATAAAGCCTGCCATAGGAGTGACTGATAGGAGTATATGTGTCCATTTTGGGGTTAGATATAGGTATACTATATCTACAGCAAAGGGTGATTACACCACCTTGCCCCAGCTGTCGTGCAGCCAGTTGTGTCTGTTTAGATGGCCAGCCAGGGGTGGCATAATACATGCTTCAGCCCCTGGTAGGCCTTGGGTTCACCTATGCCCTGGGTACCCAAGGTACACTGTACAGGGGCTGATAAGGTGTCCCAATACCAATTGGTAAATGCACCTAAAGTACATGGATGTCAATTTAGAGAGAGAACAGCTAGGCTGTGGGTCTGATTAGCAGGCCCACAGCCAGGGAAAGTCGTAAACCAGTGAAGCAAAAAGCAAAAATCTGTGGTGACCATAGGATTGCAGACCCTACTCTCCTACAAGTGGGAGTAACAACCACACCCTACTTCTGATCCAGGAACGCGCTCGATGGCCCCCTTGGCCAAGAGGGCCGTAACTTCCTCTTGTAGAAGCTGCAAGTGATCCCCCAACACATGGTGGTACTGCGGTGGCATGGCTGGAGGGGACGCCTCGAAGGGGAGGGAGTATCCCCTTCGGACGATTTGCAGCACCCACCTGTCCGATGTGACAGTGCGCCGGTAGTGGTGATGGCGAACCCTGCCCCCCACTGGCGTCACATGGGCCTGAAAGCTCGGACTAGGAGGGTTTTTGAGGCGGATGCTGCAGGGGTAGGTGTGGACTAGCCTCGCCGTTGTCCACCAACCGCCGCCACAGCTGTTTCCACGTCCGCCACCGCGCTGGATGGTAGTCTGCGGCCCGTGGCTGGCAGGACGTGTGGGGGCGCCCCTTCCTTGGCCGCGAAAGGGGCGAAAGGCAGCTGTTTGCTGGCGCGGGCCGAGAGGCTCAAGGACTTGGCCGTAGCCCTGGAGTCCTTAAAGGGCTCAAGCGCACTGTCTGCCTTGTCGCCAAAGAGACGACAGCCATCAAACGGAATGTCCATCAGGGTGTTTTGGACATCAGCCGAAAAGTTGGTGGACCTCAACCAGGCGTGGCAACAAATCGCCACTGTCATTGCCATCGCTCTGCCCAGTGAGTCAGTGCAATCCAGCCCACACCGGATAGAATACCGTGCCGCATCTCGACCCTCCACAAGGGCTTGGGCGAGTTTAGTCCAGGCCCCCTCCGGACATTGTGGCAGCACGTCCGCGACCGTGTCCCACAGAGAGTGGGTGTAACGGCCCAAGAGGCATGCAGTGTTGACTGACCGCAGCCCCAAACTCAGGGAGGAGAATACCTTTTTACCGTATTGCTCATACCTCTTGGATTCCCGATCGGGGGGAGCAGTCGGGAATGCGGTCTGGGAGTTAGAGGCCTGGATGACCAGGCTCTCAGGGGTGGGGTGGGTGGACAGGAAGCAAGGGTCGCCCGGAGCCTGGCCACGTTCCTATCAACAGGCGGACCTGTAGCGGGCTTGGACCAAGTGCCCAGAAGAACGTCTGACAAAGCCTCATTAAAAGGCAGCAGAGGCTCAGCCGAGCTTGCCTGTGGTTTAAGGACCTCTGTGAGGAGGTTAGTCCTCACGGCCGCGAAGGGGAGCTCAAGGCCCAAGGCCTTGGCAGCCCGCGTTAGCACCACACTATAGGCAGCCCCCTCCTCCGTAGCCACGGTAGGAGGGGAGACAAAACCAGTGTCGGGCGAAGTGTCCAGACCACTGGCCTCCCCAAGCTCACCTGACCAGTCCTGAGAAGACGGACACTCACGTGCCTCAGGTCCTCGGACCCCTCCCAATCCTCCTAGTCACCCATCACCCGACTGCCTGCCGGAGCTAGAGTCGCTTGCGGGACCGCTCCCGTCTAGCTTTGGACGTCAGGGCCTGGCAGTCGGAGCAGGACTTGTCGTCGTGGTCGGGGCCCAGACAGTGAAGGCACCGGCAATTGGGGTCGGTAACAGACAGTCGGTTGCAATCGACGCAGGGTTTGAACCAGGGCATCCCTACCGGCACCGTCGGAGTCGAGAGACTTCGAAAGATGATCAAAAAGGATGGAAAAAGTTAGTCAAAAATGTACTAGGGTACAAATTTTTCCGGATCGGCGCGGAAAAAATAAGAACTGACGTCAGCGCGCGAGGGCGGAGTCTAAGTACTCCGGCGACGTCATACCGGCGCCGACGCCGAACGCGACACCGCAGACGCCTACCGACGCGCAAGGGTACTGCTACGCAAAAGTTGCCGGATCCAGTCCAACGCCTGGGGTTATTCTAAGGTAAGGAATCTAATACTAACCTGTTTCTTTCAGATCTCTTATACACACTATACCTCATTTTGGTATAGTATATATAGAGCCAGTTTCTTTCCCTTGTAGGGAAGGGAGGATGGGTAGCATGTGAAACAAGAAAAATCTTCAAGCTACAAAACTACTCCTACTGGTAATTAATTTCGTTTTACAGCGTGAATCCTTTTTTGGATTCACATGCTGTGCATCAGATTATGTAGCGGTTTCTCCTGTGTCTGGGAGGATGTGGTGGAAGGAAGACCTCGCAAACAATTGTCGAAGCACCCTTTGTCCAATCTGAGCTTCGTTATTCATTCGTATGTCCACACAATGTTTTTTTAAAGGTGTGCGGTGCTGCCCGTAATGCTACCGCACAAATGGAATCAATGGGTACATTGGCCGTAAATGCAGCATTGCTCCTTTCTTTCTAGTGGAGTGAGCTGTTGGTTGCATTGTTAGTTCCTTTTTGGCATTGGAATAACATAATTGGATAGCTTGTAGTATCCATCTTGCAATAGTTGCTTTTGAGACAGCTGACCCTGTGTTGGCGTGTGCATAGGCGGCAAACAATTGCTTAGTCTTCCTGATCTGTTCTGTTTTTTGCAAATAGTACAGTAAAGCCCTCCTTACATCCAGGGTATGGAGGCTTCTTTCTCCTTTAGTTTTTGGATTTTTGAAGAAAACCGGCAGGAGAATGTTTTGATTGAAGTGATACTTAGATACCACTTTTGCCAAAAACAGGATTGTTTTTAAGATTTCTTTATCCGTGTGAATTTCTAAGAAGGGCTCTTGTATTGTTAACGCTTGCAGTAAACTTACTCTTCATAGCAATGAGAAAGGCTGTCTTTAGAGTAATATGCTTAAGGTCCACTGCATGCATGGGCTCAAAGGGTTTTGTCATTAGTTGACAATGTACTGTATTGGGAGCAGGAGCATCTCTTGGTGGAGCGATTCTTTTTGCTCCTTTTAAGAACCTTTTGATGACTGGTCTTTTAAAAAAAGCTTTTGCATTATTTTCCTCTTGTGTATGCCACTTTGGCAGGAAGGTGCACTTTAAGGCTGGATAAGTTGATGTTGCTGTCTAAGAGGTAAGTAAGGTATGTAATCACGGTTTCTTGTGTATTGATTTAACCAATGTTTCTCAGCAGTGTACCATGTAGTGTATTGCTTCCATTTTGCTGAATAGCATTTTCTTGTTGACTGCTTCCTTTAGAATTTCCATTGTTCTAGGGCCGGGGGAAGAGGAGAGCTGTGACCAAACTCTGTACTCTGGCGCCAGCTGCTAGCTGTAGTGTCGCTGATTCCGGGTGGAAAATCTGGCCCTGCAGTTTTATTAGCAGGTCTTTTCAGCTTTGATCCTAACCACCTCTCCCTTAGATAGTTCTAGGAGGGTTGGCCATTGAGGGGCAATGAGAATCATATTTGTCGCTGGGCTTTTAGCAACACTCTGTGGATCAGGGGTATTGGTGGAAATGTGTAAGCAAAGGTCTTTGATCAATTGAGTAATAGTGCATTTCCCTTTGATAGGTGGTGTGGAAACCTCGATGCAAAGCACTGGCGTTTCATGTTCTGCATTGTTGCAAACAGATCTATCACTGGTGTTCCCTTGATGTTGAATAGATACTGTTCAGTCCTCTGCTTCAACTCCCATTCGTGTGAGCAGTCGTCTTGTCTGCTCAGTTGGTCAGCTGTATTGTTGTCCACTCCTGGTAGATTTACTGTCTGTAGATTGATCTTTTGCAGTATTGCCCTTTGCCAGATTTCCTGTGAGAGTTAGCTTAAGGGAAAAGACCTTTTCCAATGCGGTTTGTTTAGGTAGAACGTTGTACTGTCCGTTTGGATTAAGATGGTCTTCCCCTGAATATATTTCTGGAATCCCTTGAGTGGCAGAAAGACAGTTTATCATCAAGAAGTTGATGTGTTTCGTGGAGGCCTGATCGCTCCATTGCCTATGAACTTTTAGCTGGTTTAAGTGTGCACAGCAACCGTTGAGGGATTCATCCGTGGTGATTGTCACAGATGGAGTTAGGTTCTTGAAAGGTCTCCACTGTGCTATGTTGTTGGATGCCCACCATTGTATATGTGCGTGCACCCTTTAACAACCACTAGATCCGCCCAACTTCCTGTGGCTTGAGACCAGCTGTTGGTGAGCCATTCTTGGAATGGGCGCATGTATAGGCGAGCGATAAGTGGGATGCCATATGCCATCATGCCCATTAGTTCCATTACTTTCCTCAGTGTGAGAGAATGATCCCTCTGGTAGAGGGCTGTTATGGGGTGGATAGCTTGTATCCTGGCTTGTGTGGGGTAAGCCTTTGCGTATGTGTTCAGTCTTGCTCCTAGAAAGGTTTTCTCTCTTTCTGGTGTTGTGGAAGATTTCTTGTGGTTTATTGATCAACCCAGGTCTTGTAGCGTTTGAATTGTTTTTTTAACAGGATTGTGACATGTCTGTTGCGAGTGTCCAGTTATTAGCCAGTCGTCTCAGTAGGGGTAGGCATGAATTATTTCTCTTCTCGGGTGTGCAGCCACTGTGGCTAGACACTTTGTGAACACCTGTGGAGCAGATTTTATGCCGAAAGGGAGTACCTTGAATTGGTAGTGTGTTCTGTTGTGTAGGAATCCTAAGTACTTTCTGTGTCTTTTGTTCATAGAGATATGTAGGTAGTTGTCTTTGAGGTCTATTGTTGCAAAATAATGTTCTTTTTGAATTTGAGGGATTTCTTGGAGGGTACACATTTTGAAGTGTTGTGTTCCAATGAACTGGTTTATGAATCATAAGTCCATGATTGGTCTTAAAGTCTGATCCTGCTTGGGTACTAGGAATTATGGAGAGTAGTTTCCTTGGAACCATTCTTGTGTTGGTACCTTTTCTATTGCCTGTTTGAGGTATATTTCTTTGATCTCTGCGAATAATAGTGTTAGTTGTGCTCTTGTTAATTGTTTTGGGCGGATTTGCATGTGATGTTTGTAAGAAAGTGGCTCTGTGTGTATATATATATATGCGTGTGTTTTACAATCTCCGGCGAGGAGAAAGCCGCAACGCCCCTGCTTCACCGTGAATGTGTTTCGTCGAGTTGGTGACCAGAGTCTGTGTCCTCATTGGTTAGAGGACCTGAGCTAAGTTCTTTGCAACCCCTTAAAACACTCAGGAATCAGCAGAGAGAAGTTTGCGCGACAACTGGTAGGACATTTATTTCCCATTACCAAGTTGCCGTTAGTGTGCCTTTCCTATACGTTAGCCATAACTTGAAGCGCTTTATATAATGGCCGCCGACAGACTACGTAATCGAGCTCAGGCAGCTGAATCCATGTTCTTAGATTCCCCGGCTGGGGGATCTTTCAGTACCATACCTTCCACACAGGAAACGGGAACAATTTCAACCAGAGACCTTTTTAAAAGATTGGAGCGTTTGATGCGGGCTGAGCAGTCTAAATGGTGGGAGCATCGGTCTCTCTCTCGCTATCTGGAGGTGGGTCGTGTGCCCAGAGGATTGAGAAGCACCATTGCTCCCAGCTATGAAGACCCTGACCCTGCAATGCTGGCGGAGTGGGCGGAAGCAAACCTTGACTGCTCCAAAGTATATTTGCGTATTCTGGTGAAATACGCTGAAAGCGACCGCATCAAGCTACAAGCTAAAATTGACGCTTTAGAGGATGAAATTTCTAAAATAGAAGCCACAGATGCCATCCACAAAATGCGAGCCGAGATGATGACTCGCCTGACCAAGGAGGAGGAAATAATAAAGAAAAGAAAGACCATCAAGTTTGAAAGAGATAGAATTGATTATGCGAATGGACAGGTTTTTACTTTTGCGAAAAAATATGACGCAGTAAAAGCAAAAGCGCGTTCCAATATGACCAATCAACAAACAAGAGAGGACACTGCTACCAGCAACCTCTTTTTCCAGTTTAAGCTCAGCAGTGGAAAGCGATCTTGAGGCAGACCCCACTCGTGAAACAACTTTGGGGTTTACCAAGCTCTCCTTGGCACAGGAGGTGGATTGCCTGTGCCAGGATCGACGCGAAACTTTGCGATCGCACAAAGCACGCACTCCAAAAAACAGCGGGCAAACCACAAACGCTGGCAACGCCGGAAATGCCGCATCAGGAACACCAAACGGCACCAACCAGGGGAAACAAAGTCATTGGAAGCGCAACCAAAGGAGAAATCGCAAAACAAAACAAAATCAGTAATTAATCTCACTAACTTGAAACTCACTCCTGCGGAAACTGCTGTGTTGAACTTAGGACTATCTTATTGCCCACCATGCAACATGAATTATGCTGATACTCGCATGGATCTTTACAGATTCACAAGAAAACTTAAACTTCAAAAATTCTTTGAACAACATCCAAAGAAAACCAATCTGTTAGAAACAGCATCTAGTCGGACCTTCTCCAGCAGCCAAAGCCAGGTAACCTTTAACACCATTTGGGATTTACAACAACAATCTTCCTCAGGCAATCTAAGGGAAGTTCCATTACAAGATACTGAACAACGGATTACACCTTTCAAGCCCAAATCAACCTTCCAGCCAATCATGGCCCATGACAATCTGGATACCTTTCAGGAGATGGTAGTACGTGATATAAAACATCTATATATCGCAACCAACAAGAAGAAATTCTACATCTCCAAACAAAATCGATGTTACTATCAACTGGTCTCAAAACTTCAACTGGACCACAACATCATTGTGAAGCAGGCTGATAAGGGCGGGAATGTGGTCCTTTGGCCTAGAAACATGTACCTCCAACAAGCGGAATTACAATTGAATGATACATCATGTTACCGCAGGAGCAATATCCAAATTGTCAAAAACACATGGGCTGACCAACATCAAAGGCTTCAAATATGGCGGAGTGCTGGGCTTTTATCACATGAGGAGTTCAAATACCTCAAAAAAGAACATCCGGTGATCCCTTCCTTTTACCTGCTTCCCAAAGTGCACAAGGACAATGACATACCACCTGGTCGTCCCATCATCTCAGCGATAGATAGCTCTTTGGAACATGTTTCGAAATACATTGACTTCTTTTTGCAAAACCATGTCAAGAATCTCAGATCATATGTTAGGGATTCTTTTGACTTTCTTAACAAAATTGCGGAATTTGACTGGGAGGACAACATGGTACTTATGACCTTGGATGTTTCATCCCTTTATACTTCCATTCGACATGTGGATGGTCTCAAGGCCTTGGACTATTACCTCAACAAAGACTTACCTCAACCAACAGCACACAACAAAATGCTAGTCGAAATGACTAAAATGTGCCTTGAGCAGAATTTTTTCATTTTCAATGGCGCAATATACCATCAGATTAGGGGTGTTGCGATGGGTGCCTGCTTCTCACCCAGCTACGCGTGTCTCCACGTAGGGCTGTGGGAGGAGCAGGTCCTCGCTTGTCAGCACCATGAGATTTCTGAAAATATTGTTTTATATTTGCGCTATATTGACGATGTCTTTATTATTTGGAGAGGTAACCAGGATAGCGCCAGGGCTTTTGTTGATTTGATCAATTTGAACAACGTCAACCTCAATTTTACTGTAAATCTAAGTTCTGATTCCATTTGTTTTTTGGATGTGGAGATATTTGTGAAGGATTTTACCCTTAATACACGACTCTACCGAAAGCCGAGTGCAGGGAATACTATCCTGCACTCCAATAGCCAACACCCGGCTCACCTGATCCGGAGTATTCCCTTTGGGGAGATGCTCCGAATCAGTAGAATTTGTAGCTCGGATGCCGAATGTGCGGCTGCACAGGAGGCATGTAGAATACGCTTCTTGGCTAGGGGCTATTCCTCGTCAAATATCATGAAGGCGATTAGGCGCTCTAATTCAGTGAGCAGACAAGAGGCACGGATTTCTAAACCTAGGAACACCAATTTGGAGGTTCCTGAGAAAGGAGATGGGCAAATGAGTACGCCACGACTCATTTTGACATTTAATCGTCAACACGGGGCTATACGTAAAATCATAAACAACAACTGGAATTTGGTCCGTTGTGACCCAATAATTGGTCACAAAATAGTCACTAAACCTATCTTGACCTTTAGGAAATCTCCCTCAATGTCCAAAGCCTTGGTCAGCAACACTCTTGAACCCAAGATCTCTGCAACCTGGAGGGCACTGAAGAAGGGCTTTAAAACTTGTCCACAATGTAAAGCCTGTTGCTATGGCATTAACAGGACTCATTTCCAAAGTCCCTTTCAGCAACATCCAACTGCAATTCTCAAATGGCTCAATTGCAAAACCGAGTACGCCATTTATGTGTTGGAGTGTCCGTGTGGGCTACAATATGTGGGCAGCACTAAGCTGCCCGCCCACAAACGAATACTTCAGCACATACGTGCGATAACCGGGCATGATCAGAACTATCCGGTTGCCAGGCACTTTCAGGAGAAACATCTGGGCATTCCTGACAAACTTCTATTCTTTTTAGTCGATTGTGTTGAGCCATCGAGGAGGGGAGGTGACCGTGAGGCCAAACTCCGCCTCCTTGAGACAAGATACATCTGTGAGCTCAACACCAAGACTCCCAATGGTCTTAACGACAGGGAAGATCTCTATACCTGTCTTTAGTATTAAGGATTTTGCCCATAAGACCTGTCCGGATACATAAGATATTTCGCTGTTCTAGATCTACTGTTTCAAAATTCCTGTGTTTGTATATATGGATGAATTCATTTCCTTTTTCTACTTGTAAATATATTGGTACTGTTTTTAACATTAGGTAATTTTCAAACCATTTGCACTTTAATGCTATATTTGCACCTTCAGTTCATGCACTTTCCTTTTTGCCTGTTAGCCATTTATTGTGACTTGCCCACTTGGGCTGCATTTTGGTATCTATTGTCATATGGCTTTGGATCAACGCTGCCAATTTATATACTGAGCTATTTACGTTTGAGCACAACATGATAAAGAGCCAATACCCATAGTGTACATAGATGATATTGTCGTGTTTATACTTATGTTGGGTTTTTACATTATGTCTGTTGCCTTGTAAATATGTCCTTTTGTGCAAATTCTCCTGGAAGTAATTAATTGCATTATTTTCGCATTTTTTGATGACTTGCACTTTCCAGCGTTTTTACTACATAGTATTTCTTCCATGCCTATGACTGGTTATATCACACTGTCACTTTAAAATGTCTTGCTCACTGTGTGTAGCTTGTCATGTGATCAAGCCTCCCTAGAGGCGAAACGCGTCATGGCGGCAGCGCTGGCTTTACGAGATTAAATCACCTCTGCACCAGCACTCTTGGGTTGATTTTTTGTTGTTGGACACTTTTGGCAATTTGTTTGTATCTTGCCTAAGCGTCAATATGTCAATATGTCAATATATATATATATATATATATATATATATATATATATATATACATACACACTCCTCCTCCGAAGAAAGAGATGAGGCCCGTCTGGGGAAACAAATGAGGACTTTATTCACAGCACCAGCATGGAAGCACAGCAATATGTACGGCGTATGCATTTCGGCTCCTGCCTCTTCAGCGCCTGTTGTGCAAATGGGATGAGGGCGCTCACTCTCGGATATAAATATCCCGCCCCATCTCTCTACTGACGTGCCGCTCCGCCCACAGGTGAGTGTAATCAGCACCTTCAATTAATGTAGCGCGCCTGGGATGGTTGCGCCTACAAGTCCCAAGATGCAATGTTGTTGCAGCAATCTTGTAATGGGGCAAAACGAGCGTGCACCTGAATGGCTGGACCACAAAGCAAAGTCCCCCGAGTCCCCATAACCACACCAACCCCCAAAGTCACAGGGATCCATCTCCGCGGGGGTAAAGCATAAGTATGCCTCGCCCAGCGTGCAGTTAATAACTGCAACACCGCTCCAATTCATCCCGGTGTGTGGAGGTGGGCCAAGGTCCATCCAGTAGCCTGGAAACAAAAACAAAGTCCACCGCAGCAGAGACCAATAGGACCGAGGCCAACTTGTAGTGTGGGGGCCTCATGAGCGCGATACTGGTCACTCGCGCTGAAATATAGGAACACACTCCTCCTCCGAAGAAAGAGATGAGGCCCGTCTGGGGAAACAAATGAGGACTTTATTCACAGCACCAGCATGGAAAAACAGCACAGCAATATGTACGGCGTATGCATTTCGGCTCCTGCCTCTTCAGCGCCTGTTGTGCAAATGGGATGAGGGCGCTCACTCTCGGATATAAATATCCCGCCCCATCTCTCTACTGACGTGCCGCTCCGCCCACAGGTGAGTGTAATCAGCACCTTCAATTAATGTAGTGCGCCTGGGATGGTTGCGCCTACAAGTCCCAAGATGCAATGTTGTTGCAGCAATCTTGTAATGGGGCAAAACGAGCGTGCACCTGAATGGCTGGACCACAAAGCAAAGTCCCCCGAGTCCCCATAACCACACCAACCCCCAAAGTCACAGGGATCCATCTCCGCGGGGGTAAAGCATAAGTATGCCTCGCCCAGCGTGCAGTTAATAACTGCAACACCGCTCCAATTCATCCCGGTGTGTGGAGGTGGGCCAAGGTCCATCCAGTAGCCTGGAAACAAAAACAAAGTCCACCGCAGCAGAGACCAATAGGACCGAGGCCAACTTGTAGTGTGGGGGCCTCATGAGCGCGATACTGGTCACTCGCGCTGAAATATAGGAACACACTCCTCCTCCGAAGAAAGAGATGAGGCCCGTCTGGGGAAACAAATGAGGACTTTATTCACAGCACCAGCATGGAAAAACAGCACAGCAATATGTACGGCGTATGCATTTCGGCTCCTGCCTCTTCAGCGCCTGTTGTGCAAATGGGATGAGGGCGCTCACTCTCGGATATAAATATCCCGCCCCATCTCTCTACTGACGTGCCGCTCCGCCCACAGGTGAGTGTAATCAGCACCTTCAATTAATGTAGCGCGCCTGGGATGGTTGCGCCTACAAGTCCCAAGATGCAATGCTGTTGCAGCAATCTTGTAATGGGGCAAAACGAGTGTGCACCTGAATGGCTGGACCACAAAGCAAAGTCCCCCGAGTCCCCATAACCACACCAACCCCCAAAGTCACAGGGATCCATCTCCGCGGGGGTAAAGCATAAGTATGCCTCGCCCAGCGTGCAGTTAATAACTGCAACACCGCTCCAATTCATCCCGGTGTGTGGAGGTGGGCCAAGGTCCATCCAGTAGCCTGGAAACAAAAACAAAGTCCACCGCAGCAGAGACCAATAGGACAGAGGCCAACTTGTAGTGTGGGGGCCTCATGAGCGCGATACTGGTCACTCGCGCTGAAATATAGGAACACACTCCTCCTCCGAAGAAAGAGATGAGGCCCGTCTGGGGAAACAAATGAGGACTTTATTCACAGCACCAGCATGGAAAAACAGCACAGCAATATGTACGGCGTATGCATTTCGGCTCCTGCCTCTTCAGCGCCTGTTGTGCAAATGGGATGAGGGCGCTCACTCTCGGATATAAATATCCCGCCCCATCTCTCTACTGACGTGCCGCTCCGCCCACAGGTGAGTGTAATCAGCACCTTCAATTAATGTAGCGCGCCTGGGATGGTTGCGCCTACAATATATACACACATATATATTCTTTACCACACCAAATTTCAAATCAAAGAAGGCGCGGACTCCGTGAATTTCAATCCAAACGGTTTATTTCTTTAGCTCAGTTTCTGCTCAGATGCGTTTCGGCGGCTTGCTCCCGCCTTGTTCACTAACAAATGCATTCTACATTGTATGGCTTATATACAATTACATGTTGTCATGGGTTTAATAGGCAGAACTCGTTTGTACTGGTAGTAGCTATGGTTACATGGTTACACCCTAAGTGATGACGTGGTCAAATGCATGACTTGCACATTGGAACATCATGGCAGTCTGTTTTCACTTGTTGTCAAACAATATTTTTAACAAATAAAATTTAAACAAATAAATATGTGCTCGTAATACATCTTACGAATATGGTTTTTTAACTGTGTTGAAATGATCACCTAAGCATCACACGTTATTAAAATACCATTAGATACAATGTAACGCTCATTTACATGTCTCGGGTGTTACTTTGTTGGTCCGCTCATACCTGTTCTTAAATACAACGTGATTGGCTTGGGGCTGTAACGTGATTGCTGACTTGACATGTGAATGGGCGCGCTGTCGGGAGTGAGAATCCTGCATCCGAGTGGACTCGTATTAAATCCGACCCGTTAGTTTGATGTGTCCAAAGCATATTATTTTAGTAAGTACTAAACAATGCTCCTCGCACCCTGCTGAGCCCCTTATAGGCCAGTGCCTGTTCTGTGTACAAGTACATGCTAGTCATAGTGGGATAGCGGGGGTAACTCACACGGGGTTGGTAATAACTCGCGGTGATGTCTGGTGATTAGTGGTACAAGATGTGAGAAGTTGGCCTGATATATGATGCTCACTAATTCTAGTGATCACCTTGTATCAGTCCAAACAACCCTTATGGTGATTGGTTGTAAAGTCAACTGTATAGACCAGCTATCCTAGTAGCGTGGACAAAAGCAGTCTTTAGGCTAAACTCTTTTGGCATGTGAAGCCAGCTGTTTTACCACAATATTACCCCTTGAATACCAGATGAAAGGACACCACACAGGTTGTTATGAAAATAAACGATATATTTATTATTAATAACACCTCTGAACTCTTTATGAGGTCAGAGGGCTAAGCACATGACAATACTACAAAAGAAATACGAGTTCGCACAATATCTACAAGTGTGCCTGAGGGGCACGGCAAACCATATACTCAAAACAATGAAATGCGAGGAAGGAAAATACTGTAAGGAGATCCAGAGGCTGGAGGATCGCTGGGACTACGCTACAAACTAGGTAAGTAAGGAGCAGGAGGCCCACGGGACTCACGTGCAGAGTGGGAACTCTCACGCGGGATGCGTACCAACGTCTATGGATCTTACAGTTTGGAAAGTTACGGATTCCGGACGAACCCGGCTGGATGGAGGGAAAACAACAGTGGACCTGGACACTAGGATAGTGGACACAGACTTCAGCACCTAGAAGTTTTAGTTACCTAACCCACAGGCTGCGGGTGCATAGGGCTGAAGTTGCGTCGGGTTTGCTGCGTTGATCCCGGTGATGCCTGAAACAAGAAGTTGCTGGTAGGCAGCCAGATGGAGGAGTCCGGTGGTTCCAAGGATGGAACTAGGAAGAAGGAAGTCCTGAAAAGGAAGGGGACAGAGTCTTGGTCACTAGCCAGTGACGGTGCTGGAACCAGGAGGGAACCAGGTGCTGTCTCCGCAGTCAGGTGAAGGAAGGGTCGCTTCTCTCTGTAGCTGCGCGGACCAGGGGCTGTTCTTCACGACCAGGCTGGAGGCAGGAGCTGTCCCACGTAGTCTGCTGCTGTTGGCGGTGTCGGATCGTCGATCTGGGCAACAGGCCTTGGCTAATGCAAGCCACGCGGTGGAACAAAGATGGCGTCTAGAGTGGACCAGGAGGGTCCGGGGTGCTTCTCTTTCACAAGGAAGCAAGGGCCAGTCTGGGGGACCAGACTAGCAGTGTCGATTTCTTCGGGTCGTCGTCTCAGAGGTCACTAGCCAGCCGGCAAGTGACCAGACAACAGGAAGGGCAGCAACTAGACAAAAGGGCCCCACGCAGATCACGGGGATGCTGGTGGGCTGGTCTTTGGTGCAGGAGCTGCGTCGGTGTAGGGCTTCTCAGTCCCCAATGCACTCACTCGAGGAACCCTCAGGAGTCGTGCTGGAATCGCTGTGCAGGTTTCTTCAAGATGGCCGTCTCCACGTTGCTCGTCGCACCCACGGCCCCGCTGTGCTGTGGATGTGGGTAGAGGTCAGAGAGGTCTGGAGGTCCGGGTCTTGTCGAGCTGGGTCGTCGGATTCCGGGATGGAAGGACTCTGCAGCAAACCGCACAGGAGCTTGATGGTGCCTGCGAAGCAGGATGGTCACTCCCTGACCATAGGGGAGATTCTTCAGTCTTCTGGTTATCAGGAGGTCGAAGGTCAATAGTTCTTCGTGGAAGTTGTCAAGAGTAATCTAATCTGGAATGGGACCAGCTCCTACCTTTATTCAGCTAAAGGGGGCTGCACTACGACTAGGTCCCTCCCCTGGGTGGGACCAGGAAGGGGGGTGGTTACACCCCCTATCCTTTGTCCAGTTTCCCGCCAGAGCTGGGGCTGGAGTGCCCCAGCAACTGGTTGGAACCGGTGTATGCACAGGGCACCTTGTGTGCCCCAGGCATGTCTCATTCCTTTCAGCCTGAGCCTACCTAATACACAAAATCCTGTCTGGGGTGGTGCTAGCACCTCCCAAGGCAGGAAACCCTTTGTCCAAGCCTCCCTCGCTGGAAGGACTCCCAGCAGCAGGAGGTCAGACTTGTGTCTGTGGTGGCAGCATCCATTTTGTGATGCGGAGGCTTGAGTTAACTTTAACCGGGGTTTACAGTTACATACATGTCGTGCCCTTCTAGAAGGGTGGAATGCTAACCCCATCGCCAGAATTGGCGAGGGGTTAGTATTCCAATTCGTATGAAACCTTACTCGACATGTTTTGATAATGCTATGCCAAAGTTAGCATTTAACCGCGAGGATTATAATGCACTTAAGAGTATATGGTATAGCGTCATCATGGAAAAGCTATCAGGACTTGGTTCCGCAAGCTGCAAACGGGCTCAGCTCATGCCAGAGCACCATCTCACATAATTCCAAGCACTCTGCCTTCAGGATTGATAAGGCCTGCCATAGGAGTGACTGATAGGAATATATGTGTTCATCTTAGGGTTAGATATAGGAATACTATATCTAAAGCAAAGGGTGATTACACCACCTTGCATCAGCTGTCGTGCAGCCAGTTGTGTCAGATTTGGGTGGCCAGCCAGGGGTGGCATAATACATGCTGCAGCCCCTGGTAGGCCCTGGGTACACCTATGCCCTGGATACCTAAGGTATACTGTACTGGGACTGATAAGGTGGCCCAGTACCAATTGGTAAATGCACCTAAGGTATATGCTTGTCAATTTAGAGAGAGAACAGCTAGGCTGTGGGTCCGATTAGCAGGCCCACAGCCAGGGAAGGTCGTAAATCAGTGAAGCAAAAAGCAAAAATCTGGGGTGGCCATGGGATTGCAGACCCCACTCTCCTACACAAGATGCATGAAGTCGGCACATCAAATGTGCCGATACCCATTGTGACATGCGCATGTGCAGTGTATTTACAGTGAAATCGTGAGAAGCAAATGTTTTCAGGGTACTCGGGAAAGAGTGGGGGCATGAACGCTGGGGGGTTATATGTGGACGCTAAGGGCTTCATCCGCGTTCAAGCCTGAAGGGATTTTGGAGTTTAAGAGATTGATATATCTCGACTCCAGGCGGCGTAAAGCAAGTTTGCGATTTCCACCCCTGACATTTCTTGGGATGCTGTCTATAACGAAGTACGTTAGACCTTCTGCATTGCCTCCATGGGTCTCATGGATGTGCCTTGCCACTGGATATGTTTGGTCCAGGTTTGCAATTGCCCTTAGGTGTTGCAGAATTCTCACGTGGACAGGGTGAATGGTCGACCCTACATATCTCTTACTACATTCACACGTGAGCACGTACACAGCAAATTCGGTCTTGCATGTGAAATGTTCCCTGATGGAATAGGGCTGTCTTCTGAATGGTAACTCGACATTGGTGGTATTGATGCCATGGTTACAGGCTTTGCATTTGCTGCATTTTTTGAATCCTCTTTGGGACTGTAACCAGTTTTTTTGCTTTTTAAGGACAGGTGCATCGCAGACTAGTTGGCTGCGCATTGATTTCGCTTTTCTAAACGATACTAAGGGTCTTTCGCCTACTGTGCTTCCTATGGTTGGATCATTATGAATAAGTGGCCAGTGCCTTCTTAGGATTTTTCGAAGGTTCCAGTGGTATCGATTGAAACCTGTGATAAGCCTGGGGGGTTGTCTTTCTTGCTTGTCTCTGACGGTTTCTGTTACCACCGGGAACAGTAGTTCCTGTCGAGTTTTTGTGCTGCATTTCACTTCTGCATTTCTACATGTCTTGTTTGTGTACCCTCTTTTTTGGAGTCTCGTGAGGAGGTTTTGTTTGGCATCTGAGAGTCCCTCAGTAGTGCTGCAATTACGTGTCATCCTGAGGCATTCAGCATACGGGATCGATTGTTTCAGAGGTATGGGGTAGAAACTATGGGCGTGTAGAATCCCGTTACCTGCAGTGGGTTTACGGTAGGTACGCGTTTGTATCTTATCGTGTTGGACAAACCGCTCTATAGCTCTATATCTAGAAATTGTATTGTTTCAGTGCTAGTGTTGCAGGTGAATTTTAAATTCAGTGTATTTTCATCTGCAAAACTCAATGCACTCTCCACACTGCCCTCCCACAAAATGAAGATGTCATCAATAAATCTGTTATATACAATCACATTATTCGTCATGATTTCTTGGTATGACGTCCATAAAACCTGCTCCTCCCACCAGCCCATATGCAGATTCGCATAGCTGGGGGAGAAGCAAGTGCCCATGGCTGACCCTTGGACCTGTTTGTAGTGCAGTCTGTCAGGACCTCATAATAAATGAAAGTTAAAACCCGAGTGGGTTGTGTTGTTCGTTTTTACCTCCTGCATCACTCTTATTCCTTCAATAACAGCTCCTGTTATCTGAGTTCCAGCGGTTTTAAGCGTCGATGCAGAAATGCTCAAGGGCACCCGGGCTTCCTCCGCGGCTCAGGCGAGACGGCTAAACATCCAAAACCAAGTTTGCCTGCTATGGAGTCAGCCCTTGAGCATTTCTGCATCGACGCTTAAAAACGCCGGAACTCAGATAACAGGAGCTGTTATTGAAGGAATAAGAGTGATGCAGGAGGTAAAAACGAACAACACAACCCACTCGGGTTTTATCTTTCATTTATTATGAGGTCCTGAGCGCGCCAGCTCACTGTAGCAAGACTTGTGCACTACAACTACCAGCGGGCCACGGGAGTGACCGCGCCCACATGGGCGGTGTTAATAACAGATATATAGTGCCTAAAAGAGCGTGTCATGACTTCTAAACCTGTGCCTCTGAAGAAGTGGACTCTCACGAAACGCGTCAGGCGGAGGCTGAACATTTTGCAGTGAAGTTTGTTCTTTAATCCTTGCAACAGCCTTCAATAAAAGATTTGTGGCATATTCCTACCTGTGATGTGGCTGACTCAATAGCAGGCAAACTTGGTTTTGGATATATATAGATATATATATATATATATATATATATATATATATATATATATATACACACACATACATATATATACATACACACATATATATATATATATATATATATATACACACACACACACACAGCACCAAAGTAAGGTTCAGTGTGCACAGAGTCCACAGTCGCCAGAGGTATGGCCGAGGCTAAAGTTAGATATAACTCCAAAAAACCTTACGTCGTATCAATAAAGTAAAAGAAACATCCATTGTAATTCAATTGATATATGGTTTTAATTCAACCGATGATGTTGATCATATTCCGTCATACGATACATTATCCCTTGTTTATATTATGATCAATTGAGAACAATGTAAGAACAATGTTGAAAATGGTGTTGAATTGTCGTTACAAAACATTTGAAAATTTCCCCAATACATTTTGAGCCGCCGCTCTTCTTCAGTGGGGATATTTCGAAGCATGAAGCAGTGAACGCTTCTGGGTAATACGGAATGAAAACGCTGTGTAAGTTCCGTACGCGTGTGGTGGTTAGATATAACCTTGCTCTCTAAAGTGGTAGCTTGGTCAAACAGAAAGGCAGTATCAGAGGACACTGTAAAGCATTTGTTGTACACACAGTCAGCAAATGGTCTCACACACAAGAACTGAACTCTAGGCCAAATGTTTTGTATATAAAAATATAGTTATTTTATTTTAGAACCACAGTAGGTATATTGCATACTTTCTCAGAATGAGATGTTGCAATTGAATACTTTCAAATAGCAATAGACTTAGATGCAATCGTTACAGTTTTTGCAATATGCAACACAAGTAAAACACAATATAACATTGAGCTCAAAAGGGAAGTTTTAAGTAAATGCAATAAAATCACTTTATGAATGTTTTTCTTACTCCGGGCTGGATCCTGGATTCAGCCCTGGTGAATTTCCTGTAAACAGTTATAAGAAATCACTTTTGTTACACAGGCAATTTTTAAGGAATATTTGCTTTTTGCCACAGCATCCCTACGCGGTGGGGGCGGGGCGGCATCATGCGTCTCCGCCCAGGCGTCGTCCGATGACGTCAGCGAGGTCACATAAGCCCCACCCCAACGTGCCTAAGTCAGTTTTTTTCTGAGAACTTTTCCGCACCACAATGCAGAGCCACCAGACAAATAACGATGGGAACAGGGGGGCGAAAGTAGAAAAAGGAGAAATACACCATAAGGAACAGTGGAACACTGCAGTGTCCAAAGGCAGGGGCATTAGAAAGAGCAGAGCCCTGAGCAGCCACCCTGCCAGTACGTAGTCAGCCCCCCCCCCCTCCCTCCTCGGAGACAAGTAACCTACATAAAAGGTCATGACACATGTAGCAGGCCTACAACCCTTACGTAGAAACAGGGAAGGGGAGCTAGTCACAAAACAGACAAGAATAACCAACCCCAGCATAGAGGGCAACCACCCCCCAAGGAACTAGGGTGAGGCACCACCAGATGACTCCAACATAGAGGTTAGCAGAAGGGCCAGGACTC
Organism: Lissotriton helveticus; assembly: GCF_964261635.1. NCBI lineage: Eukaryota > Metazoa > Chordata > Amphibia > Caudata > Salamandridae > Lissotriton > Lissotriton helveticus. The sequence goes on along the minus strand of NC_136067.1, from coordinate 1,493,385,484 downwards.
CTAGCAGCAAGAGGAAGGGAGGGGAGGGCAGAGATTGAAGGCAAACCTCCAAACCTGGAGCAGCCAGTGCAGCGGGGTACAGATGCGCCGTAACCCCATCCTCCAAAGAACTAGGAGGAGGAATGAACAGCAACAAGACGGAGCCACCGTCAAGAGCAAAAGAAAGCACTCACAGGAGACACAGCCCCCCACCGGGAGACTAGTACCTAAGACCAGCCCAAAGGTCCTCGCAGAACGGGGAGGAAGGGCAGGCCGTGAAGGAATCTGTGGCTAGAATCATCGCTACCAGATAAATCTTTATCGAAGATAAGTAACTCTGATAGAGACTACTAGCCGCAGATTCCTTCACGTAGAAGAGATACTCTAGCAATACCCATGGGGATGGAGGGTCTGCAGAAGGACCCCACCAGACTGGACAGGACAAGGCCCCACAGGGGACCAGACAAGAACCTCGTCCCTTCCAGGAAAGAGGACCCCCTCCAAGCCGAACACCACCGACCCCAAGAGGGAGGAAGGAGGACTGAGGCCTGGACACTCACAACAGAGGAACCAAGGGCAAGGCCGGCAAGGCTGTATTACATCCCCCCCACCCACCCCCAGGCAAGAGATTCCATCCAATGCCAGGACAGGCAGAAGAACAAGAAGAATAAGAAGCCCAGAGGGCCCAAGAAAGCAAGGGAAAGAAGGCGAGCCCCCCCAAAGGGAAGGCAAAAGGCCAGCCGGAATGGCACAGATAGCCATAAGCCGCCAGAAGCAAGAACAGTCCGGGGTCCCAGAAAAAAACGGGTAGGCAACGCCTGACCGGGGAGAACACAGAAGCATCCCAGCCCTCAGGACAGGAGCAGGAAGAAGAGGAAATGCCCAGATACCAACACAAGGGGCCGCGCACACGACATCAAGAAGCAACTACAAAATACATAAACGCCATTGAGAACAGAACTCCCCAGCAGAGCTCCGCTATATAACAGCTACCACTACCCCACATAGGGTACATTAAGTCCCAAGACATGGGAACCCTTTGAAAGAACTTCCGCAGCAGAGGAAAAACAAAGGTGCCACAGGGAAAAACACCCCCGACGAAGGCTTGACAAGCAGCACAAGCGAAACAGAAGGCCTAATCTCAGGGCCAAGTCTGCGTAACAATTCTAGCAAAAACACAGTCAACAAACGGCCGTCCAGTAGCCAACAATGTCAAAGTCCCAAGGACGACTCAAATGGCCAGAAAACATAGTACAGCCAGAACAACCGGCCCAAGAAGGCCCAGAACCAGCCCAACTCAGCAGTCACTGAGGAAGGGAAGGAGGAGGAGAATGAGGATAAGGCAGAGTAGGAGAAGGACAGAGCCCTGCCAGGAACCTTTGGATGGCGGAGTCAGCCAGGGCATGGAACAGGCTGCCTTCAAACGGAAGATCAATGAGCCGCTCCCGAATAATTTCAGGGAACACGCCGTCCCGAAACCAAGCATGGCGACAGAGGGTGACTGAGGAAGCCATGGCCCGGCCCAGCACCTCCGGGATGTCCGGAGTGGAGAATAAACGCCACTAGCTCCCGGCCATCCAAAGCATGAGGCCGTAAGTCCACCTGAACAGTCTCTTGGGAAGCTGCCGAGTCCCACAAACAAAAGGAGGCCCTAGCCAATACAAACAAGGTGTGAAGGGACAGCAGAGCAGAGCTGGTCGAGGCGAACATGTTGCGCCCCCAAGAGTCCAGCCAGCAGGCCTCCCAGGACGGCGGAGTCAACAGTGGCGGCAGGTAGGGACCAGCGGTCCGCTAAACTGGACTGGCAGCAGAGGGGTGGAGGGAAAGGCACACCGGATCACGCGGCGCCGGAAGGTGTCGGTACAGAAGGTGTTGAGGCACCGGATCCCCCGAGGCGGGACGCCTCCATGCTCAGTCAGGGAAGAAAGGAGCGAACCCTCAAAGGGAAGCAAGATCTCTATAGTTACAGTTTTAAAGGATTTCTTAGATTTTCCAACTCCACACTTAGAAACTTTTCACAGAAACTGTCAATGTTATCCTGTGGAAAAGTAAATTTTGCCATGTTATATGTGCCTACGTGTTCCCCATATTATGCTATATGTGCATGATCGATATGCATGTATCCCCCTATGATCGATTAAAGACGCAATTACAGTTGTGTCCATCTCTAGTATGCCAGTTTCCAGTTCTCGTGAAAGCAACGAGTATTAGGCCTATGTTGCCACATTTTACAGTGTGCACGTTAATTCATTGAATTGTCCCCGTTTCTAGGCCTCAAAAGGGCCCGGACATCAGATTCAGCTCCAGACTTCTGAACCCTCTCCGAGGAGCGATACAGCCCCCACCTGCATCCCTGACCCTTCACTTACTTCCTGCCTCGCAGTGCCCGGCCCGGCTCTGCCTGCCAGCCTGCCAAGAGTATGTTATGCTTCTAGTTATCAGTCTAGCCCTCCTTCTCTGCATTCCTAAGCTACTGAATCGCATCAACAGTTTCAGCCATGGTCTAGCCTTTCTGTCTCCATGTAAGAGAAATACTGTATTAATATTCATAGAATATTCCACGCACACGCAATACATATAGAATTATGCACGTACCAGTCTTAGTGTCTAGTAGCCTTTGCCCTGATAACTTTTGGATTCTATCAACATGTACTCCAAACACCAGATACCAGATATGATATAGGTACAAGTCGTTCTGACACTGTAGACTGTAGTCTCCTCTTCTAGCGCAGAAGTCATAGCCCCCAGTTCCTCCTGGTAACACGTCATTGCCAGTTTGCGCGCACCACTAGGTTAAAGGTCCCAGCTACTCAGGTAGCCCCCTCCATGTTTCCGCCCCGTTTATGACACTTCTGTTACGTTTACATCACATGTCTATGTATACGCCCTGTACACGCCTTCTTGTTACTCCCATTTTGTCCTTATCTTTCGCGACTGCTACAAGTTACGCCTACTGCTACGCCTACTGTATTGAATGTAATGTATTTGTTTAAGTATATATACTGTGCACTGTTACTAAAAGTTACACTTTACCCAGCCCTTCGCGATCCTGCCATTTTCCCCTGCCCCCGGCAGCTGCCGTCCCGTGCTTCCAAGCTGTTCTGTCCCTTCCCTTATGCCTGATTAAAGCATGAAGACTCAAGATACCTCGAATCCTGTCTCTTATTTATTGAGCTATCTGTTTTATTCACTGTATTAAAAAATAGTACCGGTAATTAATTATTTATTTACCACAATCCTACGGTGGAAAATAGTGTTATTGGTTTACAGTTAAGTACGTTGTTGTGGGAGTTGGTGTTCTGGGATAGACTCAGGGGTCCCCCATGGTCAAGGATACACTCTTGTTAAACCCTCAGCGGCACTAGGGCGGTCGGGTGCAGAGGATCAATGTTATCCAAAGGGGGTCTCTGGTTGGTGGCTGATGAGTCGGCAATTGGATTGTGGGAGCAAAGCTCCTTGACATAAGCTCAGGGCAAATAAGGGTTTAGGCCTGCACAAAAGATGCACCCTCAGCGACACTAGGGCAGCCGGGTGCAGAGTGCTGTTTTCGCGTCGGTAGCCTTGTAGTTTTCATGGGGAGTCTCCAGCTTGCAAAAGCACTGCAGGCTCAGGGACAAAGGTTTTCTGGGTGTGACCACCACTTGGAGGTAAGTTGGGATCTTGGGGGTGGTTAGGCACAGTCGGTTGGGCCACCAAAGGAAGTGGGGAGTCTGGTGCAGTGGTGCCTTTAAGGGTCGGATCTTCTTACCAGATCCTGGTTGCGGTTGGGGCAACCTTTTGGTTTGAAGATGCATGTGTCAGCTGGAGGCTTGAGGCAGGTAAGGGGTCACCGGATCTATAGTCAGGATCGCTTGGGGGGGGCCCTGCTGTTGGTGTTGGGCCAATCAAACTCGGGCCGTGGACGTAGAGTGCAGAGTGGTGCAGACGCGCGGATCCTTGCGGAACTGGATTTTGTTATTTGAACAAATCGGGTGTTCGCGGGAGATAGTCTTTGGGATTGAAGGCAGGCAGGTCCTCTAGGTTTGTCTAGGTTGCTGGCTGCAGTACACACCGGGATTTCGCTGGAGCAGGTCCGAGGTGGGGAAAGACCGGTAGGGCTGGGACCAAGCAATTGGGCGTCCTCTTCTTGTTCGCTTCGGCATGGCTGTTCGGTCCTTCCTTTCTTCTTGCCGGTTCTTGTCTGAGGAAGCGAGGTTCAGGGGTAATACAAAATAATAAATTAAGAGGCGTTACAGGTAGGTAAAAAGGTTGAGAACCAATGGGTCACTTCCCTGGGGTGGGTACACCCCTATTATGCCACAAGACTTTCCCTGGTTGGCTGAGTCCCCCCCATCTGCAAGATGGCAGGGACAGAGTTGTGCTTCATCTCCCCTCCCCAACCTGAACAGTGGAGTTGGCAGAGGTGGGCACACCTGTTCCTCACTTGTTTTTCCCGCTGGTTCTCCTGCCCAAAGTGAGGGACAGAACCAGTGGGGACCAGTTGCTAAAAGCAGCAAGTGGAAGCTCACAAATGCGTCCCAAGATGTGCATTGTTTAAGGCCCTCGAGAGCAGCAGGCTCTTAATCTGGACACTAGTGGTAGGTTGTTTTTCAGGGGGCATCTCTAGCCCTTTAAGTGCGCCAGTCAGCCAAAATCCACCGTGAGCACTTCCTCGGTAGTGCTGTGCACATCAGTTGGACGACACGGCCCCGCCCACTATATGGAACGCACCGCAGCGGAATTGCCGCCGCAGTTAAGGCGTTAAGATGCCCTCTGTGTGCATTTTTCATAAAATCTCACACTGGCATCAGTGTGGGTTTAATGTGCTGAGAAGTTGGATACCAAACTTCTCAGTATCCAGTGAAGCCATTATGGTGCTGAGGAGTTCGTAATGACAAACTCCCACCACCATATACTCTTAATGGCAGCACTGCACTTACAATGTCTAAGAATTGACAGAAAATGTAGGGGTACAGGGCTCATGCACCTGTACCCTCACCACTGGTTTAGTGCACCCAGCTAGAGGGGTAACTGATCAATGCCAGGGCAGTGGGATGTAGGCATGGCACACAGGGATGTGTAAAATGCAAAAAGTACAATTGATGGACAAAATGCAGAACAAGGTCATACATTCACCCCAGTATAGAGATCTGGGCCTAAATCCATAGTTTTTTTGCTCACCATGCCATTCTAGTTTGGACCCAGCCTTATGCAAATCAGTCATGCCCTGTGCACAATGGGAACAGTCAAGCCCGACCTGCCAGGCCAGGTCCACCCTGGACTGGAAACAAGCATCTTAGAAACGAATTCGGGTTTTCAGCTCTCATTAGCTAGAATAGCTGACTCCAGCGGCATGGAGAGCACAGGTCCCATGTCTGGGTATACCTGTCCCACTGGGGCGGCAAATGCAAAAACAATTGGACAGAATGCAGGAAAATGTCTTACATTCACCCCAGTACAGAGATCTGGGACTAAATCCATCATTTTTTTGCTTACCATGCCATTAAAGTTTGGACCCAGCCATATGTAAATCCGTCTTGACCCTGCGCCCAATGGGAACAGTCCAGCTTGAACTGCCAGGCCCTCCCTGGATTGGAAACAAGCATCCTAGGACCAGTTTCGGGCTTTTAGCCCTCATCAGCCAAGATAGCTTTACTCCAGCGGCATGGAGAGCACGGGACCCACGTCCCATGAGGCACAGGGTCAACACTGATTTGCATATAGCTGTGTCTGAACTGAGGTGTCAAAGTGAGCTGAAGAAAAATGATGGATTCAACCCAGATCTGCGACTGGGGTGAGTGTCTAAAAGATTTCAGCGCTCCTTCCATCATCTCCTTGTGTTTACACAGGGATGTGTGCCATGTTGAGTTTTCACTTTCTCTGAGCCAAAACCGCAGCCTGCAAAGGCAGTGTGTGTGTGTGTGCGCAGTGGTACAGGGCCTCTAAAGCTGCCACAATTAGTGCTGCAGTCCTTAGGGGTTTTCTCTGGTCACAGTGCCCTGGATAAATGTGGTACCATTTATCCAGCATCAATACCAATGCTACCAGTAATGTTATGGTCTCCGCTTTTAAATGTGTAAGGTTGAGTGGGAATGTGAAGATCCCTGTATCAATATATATATATGGCCAGTTGCAAGGTGCTTTAACCGTGGCACTGAGGGGTGTAGAGACCTTGCCGATATGTCTGCACTACCTTTATAATATAAACAATCTACTTGAAGTACTGGGTCTAAATGAACATAAAACCATAATCTCTTCCACCGACAGGTGGACCTCCTGTAAAATACAAAGCCGAGCTGGCCAGGAAAAGAGGGCGATAAAGAAATAATCCCTGTGTACGTATCAAGTAATATAACGATTACGTCAACACGGCCATAGCTCACAGCAGCAGGAAGGTCTCCAAGTAAGTAGAAGGAAGACTAATGAAAATGAATCCCTCTTGATAATCTAGAATACAAAGGGATACCAAAAATGTTATTTTACTTCTCTAACTCCTCAGATTCCAGAGGCGATGCCATAATTGTAAAACCGGCCCAAATAACACCGTAGTATGAACGAAAACATCTAATTTACGTGAGCTGCATACGATATGACTGTAGTGTCCATTGAGAAGTAAGTGAAACGGATAAAATAAAACTTTTGAAGGAACAATGAAAGCTCCTTTTGATAAATAAATAAACTCACTAGTGATAATTCATTCATTTACTTCAAATAGGTTCTGTGAATGATGTAAATGAACCAGAACCAAAAAAGAGGACCTGGGAAGTCATGTTGATGGTCCAGTATTCTGAGAAAGTTATGATAAGCATATAACAAAAGTAAGTTCAAGATATCGGTCAATGTAAAGGATGTGATATTAGCAGATAGACACATAACATGTTGAGAATAGGAACTTGTTCTTTTACATTAAAAACTGAAGACTAATTGCATGTATTCTCCTTTTTAGAAAGAATTTACCTGGTTTTTATCAAAGTTTTGTCCTGAGGAAGGTGTTTACTTGACTCGAACTAAAAAGCACCGAAGCGCGTCGACACAAGGACTCCAAATGTTTTTCTATATTGTTTAAAATTGTATTAATTTATATACCGTATGTTTAATTTAGGTAACATTTGCCAACAAAGATCTATAGATCAATTAAGAACTGTATAGAACTAGAATATCTTTGTTTAGAGCAACTTATTGCATACTGTCTTCTGATTGTTTTTACATTGTTTTAAACTGTTTTTAATTTGTGTATTGAAATTTTTAACTTGGTTTTTCCAACAAATAAATTAGCGAGAAATGAGCCTATAAAGATTCTTTAGCATTTCATATTTCCTTCATGTCATGTGAAAATTTATTGAGTCTATCTGCTATTTGCCTAATGGTCTAGATTGAACTGAATAACACGGAAAGGAACCCCCCCCCTTTTTTAGGACCATTTACTAGGGACTGACCTGTGGCCAGAGATGCCAATTGGGTGCTGGTATCAATGGAGTTTTAGGGAAAGAACATAGGCTCTGGGTACATGATTGGCAGGAGCTCAGTCAAAGCACATCAGCAGTTCAGCAAAAAGTGGGGGCTACTATGCAGAAAGAGGGCAATTTCTCACAATTTCCACAACCAGTCTTGTACCAGTGGAATATTCTAATCTGTAGTGTAAATATCCATCAAAAAGTCAAGGTGTGTCACCACAAACATTCTTCAAAAAGAGTGGCAACAAAATTTAACTCTTGGGGTGACATTTGTTAGAGATTTAGCCTCCATTATCATTTCCCAAGGATTTATACACACATCTGTTATTAATCATATCATTTGTTTTCCCTTTTTCAACTAACTTTTGTACAATGACCACATAATTTGTATAATAATTGCTGCGTTTGGCATCATGGATCTGAGAAATAAAGGAAGGGGGGGGGGGGGGGGTACATCCTTATGCACCTTAGCATTTCAAAACCTTGGTATTTCAGAAGGGAGCGCAAAGCTGGAAATTATGCTAATGAATGGTGAGAAAGTTGACACCAGTCGCCAGAGTCCGCAATACTACTCTGTCGCCATCCCATGTATATGGAAAATTACTGTAATTTGGAATTGTTGATCTTCGAGTGTTTTTTCTCATCCTAGAATATGCCACTAGTGATGAAATTATTATTACTGGTTGAACATTCAAGGCCAACTGCATTAATGAGAGTGAGTTAGAAACTTATAGTAGATACCATAAAGAGAGGCATCAGTGCTTTGGTATAGAAAAGGCTAATGACAAACATTAAAATAACTAGTGGTTAAAATAAGAAAAACACAATTCCAGAGGATCAAAAGAATGCAGAAGCATACATATGCTCTCCAATTGTAAAAGGCCTGAGACAGTTTTCTTTTCACGTTGGCATTAGGGCAAATGTTATCTCGTCAGCCTTGGTTTGGACTAACTCTAGGAACTACAAAAACACACTAGTCTATTTCTCAGCCAAAACGAAACCCAGCTAAATGCAAACAGAAGTAGGCTTGCAACAGATACAGGAAGTGCAGCCCAAACTCTGGTCCACTGACGCAACCGCAGGACTAGAGGGGAAGAATACTTAGTGTGAGCTAAATCAATGCAAACGGATATGAAATTAGGACGGAATGAAACTTGTCACAATTTAGGTGTGGCGTCTTTTATTCTGACCCACATCTGACCCCTTGCTATCACAATTACAAATAGTTGGGTTCCATGTTTCCATATTCTGTGTCTACCTTTAAATCATCACCAACTCGAACAAGGCCTTGGGTGATTCAACAAGCCATGGGGTCAATGTCAGTCTAGTCTTAAGCTATACTTGAGGTTTCTCTTAGACCAAGGAGGAGCTAGAAATTTCTCTCTTTGGATGTGCAACACATTTAAATTTTACTCGCCAGTTTTATATGGTCACTTTTATTACCTGCAAATTCATGTTTGAGAGTTATTTACGATGTGACAAAGAAAACCCAATTTCATATTCAGGCCACCTAATGTCCAAGACTCAACTGCTCGATCGCACTGTCCGCAATTTATGTGCTTAAAAGCGAGCCCACTTTGCTCTCAAAACAGAGTGCATCAGCATTATGCTTATTACACACCAACACCAGTGGTAATAGTCAGTTCATTTTTAATCCAGGTTCAGCTACATATGCATCTTAAATGAAGTCAAATGTTATTGCCTGCATGCAGCGACTAAACTTTACACATGTTGGTAGAAACTATGAAGATCCTACAATGCAGAACAGCTACCTAGTAATACAGCCAGTCACACCCCCCCCCCCCCAAGTAAAGGTCTATCATCCTGCAGGACTTGACACCTGAATTTGTGCATTATGACTTTAATTGCAATTCTAAAAAGGAAAAACTAAGCTGGACAAATAAAAAGAAAGTTAATGTCATACACGCATTTCTAATGAACCAACCATAACGAAATGTTTTTAAGTCGATGCTTATTACTATTTGATTTAGAGAAATTAAAATGTATCAAAGGTAAGCATACCTTTATGACTGTGACCAAAAATCTTTTTTCATCCTCCTCATGCATAGCTCCACTTATTGAGCCGATGGCCCAACACAGTGTATTTAGATTTTTCCACGACCACTCAGTACCATTCACTTGATTGTGCAGCTTCTCCGTCATTATTCGTTCAGTGTCAGCATAATCCAAATGAGTAAGGTACACTGAAATACAAACACTTCTTAATATATGTAGGGAAGTAAGATGTGAAACATGCTGGCTGCAACTAGTTACTTGGGGCATCAAGAAAAGAAAAAGCTGCTAGACCCAACAATGTTCGCCGATTGTAATGATGTAGATTTGCATGCTGGTCACTCATCTACCTTCAATAATTGGTTTTACAATATTACATTTTCCTTTTTAATTCAAACATAGTGAAGGGCATGAATACATTCCATCCAAAAACAAAATGATACAGGACGCACAGTTTAGATGGTTATTCAGATACCACTATAGGTATGTAAATCCTAAACTTATGATAAGAGCAAACCTATTGCTATACGTAAGTAGCATTCGCAGATATTGTTGCAAAACAATAACCAACTTACTCTGAAACAGTGTTTGCAAAACTATGTAATCAGTTGACAATCGAGAGGTTCTTTTCTGGAATGTTTATTCACACAGTAATGTCCTGTGAATGAATGAATAGACGTCCAAGATGGTGTCCTAAAGATGTACACTAGTATGTAGGCCATTGTCCAAATTGAATGAGGTTACAGAATACCTGAATATTTGAGCAGTTGAATAACAAACAAAAAAAAACAACAAAAAAAATGGTATTCCCTGACAAAGTGGAATGAAACCTGGTGCCCAAATAAGCCACAGTCATTTCTCTTGAAATTTTGCAGTGAAAAATGTTAAAACTACAAGAGGGCTCAATAAGTATTTAGTACAATACCCACCTTTTTAGAAAATAACCAAACTTCAGCCAATGAGTAAGTGCTAAGCTATCCGACACCCCTAAAAGTCTATATCTCAGATTTAGCAGCACATGATGTATTCTGCAAAGCATTTTCGATATGAGACAAGGACTTTAACGAATTGTTTCTTACCGGTCGGTGTAGTTTTGCAGCTTGATGATCCTCATGGATTCACTATGCTGTGCATTATTCCGCGGTCTTGTGGTTGGGTCCGGATTCGTAGTCTCTTTTTTTTTCATAGCCCAGGTGGGCGTAGACCTTAGGTGTATTTCCGGTGACGTCGGCACGCTTCCCGCGGAAGCTCCCACTCCTGGGCGCCATCTTCGGATTCTTTTTTCTCGTGTTCGTTTTGTTACCGAAGTTATGGCAGTGTTCAACTAAAGTCTTTTCACCGCTTTAGCCTTTAAGGCTTCTTTTCCAAGTATTGTCTTTGTTTCAACCACCTTTTCTCTCCAGCCTCATCTTTCCGGCGGAGGTGGGTGGGTTCGCTAGTGAATCCAGAAAGATCATCAAGCTGCAAAACTACACCGACAGGTAAACTATTCGTTTTGCAGCGTGAATCTTTCTGGATTCACTATGCTGTGCATAGACTTAGTAGCGGTTTCTCATGTTTGTGGCGGCTGGGTGGAAGATGAGCGTTGGTTATTGAATATGTGTTGAAGGACCCTTTGTCCGACTTGTTCATCTGTATATCCACACAGTAGTGCTTCGTGAACGTGTGCACTGAAGCCCATGTTGCCGCCAGGCATATGTCCTGAATTGGTGTTAGCTAGGAAAGCTATTGTAGCTCCTTTTTTCCTGGTAGATGTCCCCTCTGCTAGTTCCTGCCCTGCCCGCTTGTGGCAGAACTGTATTGTTTGGGCGATCCATCGTGCAATTGTTCCTTTAGTTACTGGTTTCCCAATGAAACTTAGCGAAGGACACAAAGAACTGCTTTGTTTTCCTGTGTTCCTTCGTTCTCTCAATGTAGTGCATGACTGCCCTTCTGGCGCCCAGAGTGTGCAGTGCCCTTTCAGCTCTTGTTGCCGGTTTTTGTAAGAAACTTGGTATCTGCATAGTTTGGTTCAAGTGGAACCTTGACACCACCTTTGGCATGAAGTGTGGGTCCGTTCTCATCACCACCCTATCGCTGTGTATCTGTATGTAGGGTTCCTGTAGCGTTAGTGCCTGCAGTTCGCTCACTCTGCGCAGTGTAGTGATTGCTACCAGGATAGCGGTTTTCCTTGTCAGCATTTCTAGGCGGCCTTGTGAATTGGTTCGAAAGGTTCCTTCATGAGTTCCGTTAGGACTAGGTTAAGGTTCCATGCAGGTGGTTGTAGGAAGGTAGATCCCTGACTATGGTTGCCCCCAACTTTTTGCCTAGTGTTTTGCTGGTTTTCTGACTTAGTTGACCTGAGGCCCTGCTATTCAGGACCCCAGGCCCACTGCTCTCTCTGTTAAAATGGATTCCATGTACCCTAGGTACATATCTGATTGGCACTGGGCCCTCTCTGAGTCCCTGTACCCAGGGCTGAGGTGCACCCAGAAGTCTCCCAGGGGCTGCAGCATGTATTATGCCACCCCTGGGCTGACTAACTAAATCAGACACAACTGGCTGCTTGACAGCTGGGAGCAAGGTGGTGTAATCACCCTTTGCTTTAGATATAGTATACCTATATCTAAACCTAAATGGACACACAGATCTCCTATCAGTCACTCCTATGGCAGGCCTTAACAATCCTGAAGGCAGAGTGCTTGGAATCGTGTGAGATGGTGCTCTGGCATGAGCTGAGCCTGTCTGCGGCTTTCGGGATCTATCCCTTAGCCGTTTCCATGATCGCGTCAGACCATATACTCTTAAGTGCCTTATAATCCTCGCGGTTATGGTAACTTTGGTCTGACATTATCTAAACATGTCGTGTAAGGTGTCATACGCTTTGGAATACTACCCCCTCGCCAGTTCTGGCGACGGGGGTAGCATTCCACCCCTCTAGAGGGAGAAGACATGTTGGTAACCTGTAACCCCGGTTAAAGTCGAACATAGCCTCAGCTCCACAAGATGGATGCTGCCACCGAGACACAAGTCTGCCCTCCTGCTGCTGGGAGTCCTCCCAGCGCGGGAGGCAAGGACAAAGGGTTTCCTGCCAGGGGCGGTGCCAGAACCGTCCCAGACAGGATTTTGTGTATCCCAGGTAGGCAGGGCTATAGAGGAAGGTGACTGCAAGTGGCACCCCGGTGCTCACTATGCATAGGCCAGTCTGAACCAGTTCCAGGGGCACACCAGCCCCTGAGCTGGGGAAAGTCCGGCAGGGGAGAGGGGTGTAACCACCCCCCTCCTAGTCCCACCCATAGGGCAGGACTTAGTCGCGTGCCAGCCCCCTTTTGCAGGATAAAGGCAGGAGCAGGCCCCCTTCCAAATTAGATCAATCTTTGAATCCTGAACCGACTTTCTACGAGAGGAACTCAAGACTCTTCCTAAGATTTCTCCCTTGTGACTAAGGAGTAGTCACCCTGCAGCAGCAGGCACCAACCAAGCATCGCGGTCTGCTGTAAGTCTCTCCTCCGGATCAAGACTGCCCAGCTCGACGAGAACCGGATTCCCTGGCACCTCTGACCTCAACCTACATCTTCAGCCCAGCTGAGACCCGTGGGTGCGACGAGACCTCGAGGGACCGGCCATCATCAAGACTGCACGACGCTTGTCCAGCACGACCACCGAGTGACCCTCGACAGAGTGCTTTGGGGTAAGAGAAGCCCCGACCCTGAGCAGCTCCAGCACCGAAGTTCAGCCCCCCTGCATCCACGAGATCTGCGTGGGGCCCTTCTGCTCTTTGCTGCTCACCGCGTTGTCCAGGTCACTTGCCCACTGGTCTTTGGTGATGTTGCGCCACTCTTGTATGCAATTTGAAATACTTCCTTCCACTGGAGTGTGCAACGGTGCTAGAGGAAGCAGATAATCATTGCTTGCCTTGAGTTGTAGCTGTGGAAGAGGACTGTTAATGTACTCCTCTGCCTCTCGAGGAATGACTGCCTTGATATTGAGACTTGTTTTGAGACCATTGAGGGGTTTGAACCCTCTGTTGGAACTTTTTGCGATTATAGGGCCTATATCATTGTTCGAAATATTTTTTCTTGTCCAGGCTCACAGCCTCTAGTGTATCCAACTCGGCCTTCATTCTGGTCATTTCCTCATCAGTGTGCAATCCAAAAAGTGAGTTCCCAGAAAATGGAAGGTTCAAAATACGCTGTTAAGCTTCCGGTTTCAAAACTATTAGGCGCAATCAGGAAGACCTCCGTGTACATATTCCATGAGCATGAGTGTGCAGCCAAATAACCGCATCCGCTGCTGTGCTGATCACTTGATTGTCCACAAACGCCCCTTCCTGGAGAATCTGAGAATTCTATTTGATCCTCCTTTGGCAGTTTCTTTAAAACGCTCCAGCAAAAACGGCTGGTCGTAATGGGCCAGCAGGGCAGCAGCCTTTCTCCCCTAAGAATCTTGGGCTCTACTTTCTTTGTCTAGAGGAGGTGAGTAGGAGGAAGCCACAGCATGAGTCTTCTTTGCTGCTGCAATGATGACAGATTCCAGTGGTGGATCAGATTTCAGAAAGAGGATCCGATGCAGCAGGTTTATATTTTTGCAGGATCCTAGCCAGAGCTGCCTTAATCGAGGATGGGGTGATGAAGATGTCCATTTCCGGTTCAAGGAGACCAGGGACTAGAGGAAGTAGTGATCTAGCTGCAGACCTCTGATGGAGGGTTTCGAAAATGATTGAAGTGGTGGAATGAGGAGCCCACATGTCTATGCTTAGATTCTGGGCTCCTCTAGCTAGAACATCATGGAAGGGGTTATCATCGATGGGTGACTCTAGAGGGAGGGCTGTCCGTAAGGTTAGGAGAGTAGTCCCTTTTGGATGAGTGCGAAGACGACGACCAAGATGGTGTTCTCCGCCTCTTGTGATGAGCATGAGTTGATCTATGCTCGGGAGATTTGCCTCCGTGTCCTCTGGTCCGAGGAGTGGGGGGACCGGTCAACCTCTTGCACCAGACATTGCAACGGGGATCTGTGCAGAGGACGGGAAAAGTCTGCCAGTGATTGAGAGGCTGAAGCCATCTGGGCGAAAGATAAATCAAAGGAGATCGTGGCCTCCTTGGAGAGCCTCTTTGAGATGTTCTTGGTTGCTCTGGAGAATGAGCAGAAGCGCTGCGTGACGTCGAGAGCGTCTGGGGAGAGCTCCTAATAGAATGAGAGGACTCTGCGACTTTGAGCGTAAACGGCGTCTTGATGAACAATGCAACGTCGATGGAGTGTCTCGACGTCAACAGACTGAGTCACCCTCACTGGTGAATCCTTAGAGCGGGATCTTCTCCTAGACGCCAACTTCTCCTTGTGTTTCGACATTGTATGTTGTGACACCGAACACCAGGAATCAACAGACTTCGCCTTTAACGTTGAGAGTGCAGGAGACTCCAACGAAGTAAGAATCGACTGAGAAATCCTTCGACATCGTGTCTTTATGCCTTTCAGATCTCTCTAGACGTGGATAGTCTACTGGAAGCAAGCAGAGTCTAGATCGGGGCATTTCTCGCAGTCGATGGAGAACGCCACCTCGACGTCGAACGACACCTTGTGTACTTGACCCTAGGTCTCGACGACTAGTCCTTAGTCTTCGACGATCTAGCTTTCGACGTTCAAAGCCGCCTGGATGATGGCGATGAGTGCCTTGCCTCTTGTGACAACGAGGCACGTCGCGTCGTTGACCACCGCCTGGTTGACGGCAACAGAGGCACCTGCTTTGACGCCGATCACCAATGAAACGGTGATGGCGGAGCATGTCTCGGCGCTTAACGCCAACCTGACAGCGACGACTGAGATCTATCCCTCGGCGTTGAGCGAGCCCGAACCAACAGAGAACGACTCCTCGACGTCGATCGTTGCCAGGTTGACAACAGCAGAGGATCAGACTTAACTGCAGTCTTTGTCAACGACCGGTGTCCTCTCGATGGCGAGCGTGCCGCCGATGGTCTTTTCGGCGACGTTTTTGCTGCAGATGAAGGTATTTGTGGCACCGAGCCAGACACCGATTGAGAGCAGACTGGAACCTTACTTCTAGATGTAGATCTGGCTCTTTCCTCTTATTCATCGGAGACCTGCCTCTTAAAGGTACTTTTCCCTTCTCAGCCAGCCGAAAGAGGTGAATCCTCTCTCTGTCCTTCAGTGTTCTATCAGACAGCGACTAGCAATGCTGGCAAGTCTTGGGATCATGATCAGAAGTAAGGCAAAGAATACAGATAGGATAGGAGTCTGTTTTAGCTTTCTTGCCACAGGAAGGCAAGAGTCAAAAAGAGGGACTATTTGACTGGGAAATTATGCACAACTCTCAAAAATAGTAGAAAAGTACTTCAACATCAAAAAAACGTCGAAGTAAAAGGTTTGTGACAAAAAATAAGTATTAATTTCTGACGGAAATCAGAAAAAACTGAGAGCTAAAGTTACCAGGGTAATGACAGAAGGAGCCAGAATGAACTGACCTGCCACCCCTGAGGCATGATGGGAAGCTAGGGGTCATGGCTGCCTTAAAGGCACAGCGCAAGTTTATTCTGTGTGTTTCTGTGCGTTTCTGTGGGTTAGCATTTCAGCTTTGTACACTGACGTTTCTATAATGCAGCCTAGGTGCTGGCAATATTTTTTGATTACTCTTTGCAGGATTATGATTGCTGCCGTGCACAAAAGCAGTTTCAAAAGTGTTTTCTTTCTCCCCTCTTTATTGAAATTGTATTTATATGCAAGAGAAATTCTTACAACATTGCTCAGCGTTTTTAGTATATGGAAAGCTGCATTGTGAGATATATATATTTATATATATATATATATGAACCAAACAATCCACGTCCCACAGTAACACCATGGACAGAAGCACGGACACAAAGTGATTAAGGATTGGCATCTCTTTATTCGTTGATGTCGCCATCTAGAGCTACATATATTGTTTCCACGTTTATGTTTTATATGTTTCCGGGGTCCCTCGCATGGGCGGGAATATTCATGTGATTATGACTATTGATGAGGATCCCCTGGAAGAGAAGAAGGTGCTCTCTTTTGCAAGGTTGCCCCAACTGTTTGCCAAACTGTTGATGTACTTTGAGTGTGCCCTGGGTTCCTGCCAACCAGGTACCCAGTGTAGGAAGCTGGCTCTGTATACACTATACCAAAGTGAGATATAGTGGGCACACAGACCAGTGCAACCCCAAAGGTAGGCAAAGGTAAAGTTAGATAGCACCTCACTCTCTATTTGTGGTAGTGTGGTCGAACAGTAAGGCAGTGTCAGATGACCGTGTTAAGCATTTGTTGTACCCACTCAATCAGCAAATGATTTCACACACTCAAAGACTGAACTTCAGACCAATTCTTTTTTTATAAAAAAATGTTTTTGTTATTTTATTTTCTAGAACCAAGTAAGCCTGGCACAGCGAAGTTGATAACTACTTTGCAGTAAATTTATAGTTTGAAATGCAATTGTTAATGCAAGTTGAAATGGTTACAGTTTGAGTTACTGGTAATGCAATACTGTGAAATGCTGTACAAATACTTTGTATCGATTTTGCAATTAGAATTACAGGTAAGTTACTTTTACATTACTTTTGGGATTACTTTTTCTATTCAGTGTGATATGCCTAGATCTCACACTGGGACATTTCGTAGAGAAAAGGTAAAGTGAAATAATGTTTGCACACTTGATATTTTTCACGTTTCCATACAAATCAACTCCACACTTAAAACATTTTAGAGAAAAACAGTCAATGGATTCCAATAGAGAGAAAGTAAAGTTAGCAGGCAAGTACTGTCTTTAGGGTTGAGGTTCTGGGGTTGGAACAAGGGTTCCCCAAGCATCAAGGATACACTCTTGTTACAACCTCAGCGGCACTAGGGCAGTCGGGTGCAGAGTGCTGAGGCCCTATGTTATCCAATGGTGGATAGGGGACTCCGGTCAGTGGCTGCTCACCGGTAAGCTGCAAGGTTGTGGGAGCAAAGCTCCTGGTGTTGGGCTCAGGGCAAAGGGGGATCCAAGTTAAAACCCAAAGTACACCCGCAGCAGCACAGGGGCAGCAGGGTGCTGCTTTGGCTTCGGGTGCCCTGTGATTTCCATGAGGATTCGCCTGTTTCAACAAAGATTGCAGGCTCGGGACGAAGATCTTCTGGCGGTGTCTGGTTTCTCTTACCAGCTCCAGTCACGGTTGGGGGTGGCGGAGAGTCTCCAGAAACAGGCTGCACTGAGAGATTTAAGGCAGGTCAGGGATCAATTGATCTAGGGTCAGGATCGCTGGGGAGACCTCTTTGTCGTGTTGGGCCAATGAAACTCGGGACGTGGGCGACGGGTGTAGATTAGAGGTTTTGGATGGAACCAGAGTGTTTGTGAGCAAAGCCTGTGCTCACTGGAGACAAAGGCAGTTGGAGAAGGTAGGGCAGGTCGTCTGGCTTCTGGAGTGCTGCAGGACACCCAAGGAATTTGCAAGAGCAGTTAGATGTCAAGACAGGCCGGTAGGGCTGGGTCCAAGTCAGTTGGTGTCCTCTTCCTTCAGCTCGGTTCTCCGATCCTTTTAAGGTCGAGCCTGGAATCCGCATCCAAAGGATGCGGTCTAGGTGGAGAACTATAGCTAGCTGACTCGGGGGAATGGAGGACAAGAAACTGCCACGAGCTTCTCTTTGGCTGGATTACACTTCGTGCACGCGCACGCCCAGCCGGCGCCGTGCACATCCCCTGCCTGGTGCGCGCTCTTCAATGAATGAAAGTGAAACTGGCTGCAGTGCCTCGCATCCATGCCGCGTTAGTGTCTTTAACATTTATTTCCCTCCGACGTTTATTTCCCTCCGTTTCTCTCGTGCCCCCTTCCCTCCGCCTCTCTCGTGTCCCCTTCCCTCGGCGTCTCTCTCGCCTGCATCCTTCCCTCGGCGTCTCTCGCCTCCCCTTCTGTAGTTTACTGTCCTCCCTCTGCTTAAGGCTCTCTCCAGGTCCTTTCCCTACCTGCCTCTCCCTGCTCCGCTCTCTGTCTCGTGGGCCGCGGTGCTCCTCTATCTCTTCGGTGTCGACTCGTTTCCCGTCCTAGCTGCTAACTTTCCTCTGCAGGAAGTCGCCGATGCCCCGTCCTCGGCTTCAGCAGTGCCCCACCCTCTTAACTCACGTCCCTCCCTTAGCTCCTCCCTGCGGTCTCCTCCCCTCTCCCTATCTCTCCCACGAAGGAGCGGGGCACTCCCTTGCGGTCAGGCGGCTCTCCGGTGCCGTGACCAGACTCCAAACTTCCCCGCAGACCCTGCGCTCTGGTCCCGGACGGTCCTCTGCGTCCGACGAACCTGCATAGACTGGGGCTTCACACCACCCTTGGACAGAGTCTCGGAGCCCAAGGAGAAGGCTGACATGCTAGGCGAGGACGAGGAGCAGCTGCCACCGCTCTTCGCAGCCAGAGGGGAAAGTGTCCGTTATATGGTGCCCACGGGTGTCAGGCATACCGCGGACACTTCGGACAGCACTACCCGGGCCAGGTCAGCTCCCTTCCAGTAGCTAAGGTGTCGGACCCCAGTCCATCCTTCACCTCTCGGACTCCTCAGCGGGCCATGCAGGCAGCGCTAGGCTTCTCCGTGCTAAACATGCCCCTGTACAGCTCCTGTTGCCTGTCTGGCCGCAGTTTTGGGAGCTCTGATGAACCACAACGCTCCTCCAGCCCCGCTTCCCAGAGGCTGTGGGAAAAAGGCTTACAGACAGCCGTCCCAGCCAACGGGGCGCCGGGCCCTGCCAAAAGGGGACACCTCAGCGAGCTGTGAAGACACCGGGACAGTAAGGACGCACAACCGCGTGGGAAAAGCAGAGGTTGTTGAGAGTCCAAGCAATAGATGATGTCGATTCTTCTGTCCTGCACAGGGGGTCGCAGCTACTTTCATGGTAAGGCCACCCCGAGGGGTCAGTGTAAGGTGCCACGACGTATGAAATGGTTCTCTTCACCTGTTCCACCACAGCCTTTAACCTATAACATTCATCTATTGGATATCCCCGGCCTCACCCCCTGCATGCCGCAGATACTTATTTCACAATAACTGTTAAGTGTGAATCTTGTCCTTTATACATGCATGTTTGAGTGTTTGTGTGTGTGTGTATAATCTATGAATATGTGACTGTGTGCATGCATGTGCGCATGTTTGCTTGTTTTTATAAGTGCCCCATTACAGTGCCCGTAATACTTGCATGCTAGTAATACCCCTCCCGCCTCCCAAACAGGATCGAGTCAAACATCAACCAGCAGCGATGCCGTTGCTGGTTTCACTTTCTATATTCTCGGTTTCTGAGCTCCCCCCTCCCAATCAGTCATGTGTCTCCAGCACAGCAGCGCAGCCAGGGGACAGAGAAGGCAGGTTATGCTGCAGCCTGCCTCGGAGCATCGGACACTCGTCTGTGCCTGCTCCTCGCAGCTCACCCAGCTGTGGCCTTATGTGTCTTGGCCATTTAAGTTCTCTTGTGCTGCCACGATAAGTTAGGAGTGAGGTGTCTCAAAAGAGCAGTGTGTGGGGTCGAAGCTGAAGATACACTGGGACGCTATATGTGATGGAATGGCAGATGTGATGTAAGTTAGGAAGGAGGTGAATTGTAGGAGCAGCGTCTGGGGTCAGAGCTGCAGGTACACTGCAGTGGGGGAGCTGTAGCAGCATGTGATCTCAGAGCTGCAGGTAGACTATTTCAACTAGGTGGAATGGAGGGGGTGGTGTAAGTTACGAGTGAGATGCATTGGAAGAGCAACATGTGGGTTCAGAGCTGCAGGTACACTTGGGGAGCTGAATATAATAGAACGTCAGGGGTGTATGTTTTGGAAGGAGGTGCATTAGAAGAACACTGTATGGTCTCAGAGCTGGAATCAAATGGGGGGCTGCAGTCCAGGATTGATTGAGATCCACTGGGACAGCTGCGTGTGGGTCTTTGTGGGAATAGCAGGGGTGGCTCAAATCAGGGTTCAGTCACGCTGGCAGAGCTGTGAATTAGCCTCATAAGTACAATAGCAAGGCTCAGGATTGAGGGCCACTGGCAGAACACACAGCGGGTCTTCAGGACTGGGATGGTACAGTGTTCTTGTTTCATTACTGGAATTGTAGGAGTGTTGCAAGTGTGAACTCAGGTGCTCGTTCCAGTACAACAATAATAGGGTAACATCGAGGCGCACTGGCAGGGTTCTACGTGTCTCTCTCCTGCAATGGTATTCAGCTACTGGCATTGTAAATAACAAACCTTTTATCTATGTGTTGGTTTTAAAAACAGATAAATAAAAGGCATTGCCATTTACGATGCCATTTACAATGGCAATAGCTTAAAACTTTGCAAATGCGAGACCTATTTCATTGCAAATGCTTGTTCTTTCTTCTTGTCTGAAAAGGTATGGTTAAGGGTTGCCTCTAAATACTACATTTAGGGGTGTTACAGGCAGGTACAGGTCTGGACCAATGGGTCCCTACCTTGGGGTACATCCCCTATTATGCCACCCTTCAGTGGGAGGGGATCATAACCCTCACTGGTTGGCTGGTCCCCCCCCCAACCTCAAGTTGCCAAGAACTGAAAGATGTGCTTCACCTCGCCTGCCCCACCTTAGGGGTGGGGTTGCAAAGGCAGGCACACCTCTCCTCCTAACTTGGTTTTCCCGCAGTTTCTCCGGCCCAAATTGGAAGTCAGAACAGATGGGGGCCAGTTGCTGGAAGCAGCAAACGGGTGGGGTAGCTCACAAAGGCAGCAAGCCTTTGAAGCTTTGCCTTCGTGGACCCTGTCCATCCTTAGGAGGCTTGGCACTTCAACCCAGGATCTGCATTAATTCAGGACCCAGAGAGCGGCAGGCTCTCAACCAAGGGCCCCAGGAACATGTCTGGTGGTGGCAGCTGGCAAGCATCCACTCAGCCAGGACACTAGGGTCAGGTTGTAAGCCCCATAGGGATTATTGCAAAAATTATTTCTGTACACATCCCAGTTAGGTGTGTCTGGAGATGAGTCATGACTAAAACCTGCAGTGACTGTGCTTCGATAAACCCAAAGGACATCTGGGACCACAAGGTGAAACTTTACAGCGCTAATTACATGATCACATAACTAGACCAGTCCAAGTAAAAGGTTCCGTCCTGGTGCCGTCCCAGAGGTCAACAATACAGTTCCAGAGGCCAGTCTACATCAAGATCTATTTGGACAGATAAGTCCAAGAAGAAGCACATTTAAAAATACAAAGCAACTAAGCAGGACTCTGTCACTCATCACTTGCACTCACCTGGCAAAGCGTGGGGACGGCACCATGGCTCTCGATCTCGCCCCTCTATTAAGTCTATTTGGGAGCTGATCTAGCAGTTGGTTTCAGCAAAACCAGAGATTCTGGGGCCAACCGCCTATCCAAAAGAGAACACTGTCTTCTGAGGCAATGCTCTGACTCTTTGGATTTTTGCAGTCTTGGGAACATTCAAAAGGTGAGGATTTGCAACTAGAAATCTAGATCAGGAATGCAACGCACAGCACCTAACCGGAGAACACTGTTTCAACATTGGAAAATAATTTAGATCAAATCAGTCACCTGTGACTCAGTGGGAACGTATAGTTTACCTGTCGGTGTAGTTTTGCAGCTTGAAGAATTTTCTGGATTCACATACTGTGCATGATTGCGCCATCTAGTGGTTGGGTATGGAATTGTAGTATTCTCTTTTTTAGCTCTCGCCTGGCGTTGGCAGCACACAGCTCTGCTCTCGCCATGCGAGGGCTTCTTGTAATCTATTCTACATGTGCACGCATACAGAGGGACAAAGAAGGCGTTGGGCTGTCCACATGCGCATAAAAATGCACGCGGATGTGGACAGCCCGACACCATCTTTGTGTTCCTTTAAATCGACTTGAGCGCTCTCGTCCACTTTTCCAACTGCTTTTTTTTAGTAGATGATTACTTTTTTTTGTAGGGAGAGCGTCAGCTTGCTCCTCATTACTTTTATAAAGTACTAAACTCACAAATTTGGAAGTGAAACAGCCATAGCATCACCAGCGTACTCAACTCATTAACTCTTCTAATTCCTCAAGGCATCAACAGGTCATTCAAAGATGGTCTAGCTGAAAGAAAATTCTTAAAAATCCCCACAATCCGCCCAATCAACAGACTGACGTCCTAAACCTCCAACACCCACTTCGATTACATTCCTGACTTACATTACCAGACGGATGCAAGAAAAGGTGTCGGAAGGGATCCCGGGACACTCACCACCCAAGATGTGAGTGACTACCTCAGTCCTGCAGTAGCCCATCCAAACATGTGTTTTAGAAAAATTCTTTATTTCAGCTTGCAGAGGTAGTGACCTATGGTGTTCTAGAAAATATTTGTATAAAAGGCAAGGCCTTTGCTGGGCCAACCATGCCAGCATTTCTGATCGACATGCCTGGCACTGAACGGACAGCCCAAGCCCCAAGGCTTTCAAGAGGCGGACAACTAACTGATAACTAACACTTCAAGGATAATGTCTATTCAAATGCTTGGGCCTAGTGCGACTGACTCTACCGCAGCCCTACTAAGCACGATTCCTTTAACCTGGTCGGTAAGAGCCCCCATGCTATGGACCACTACAAGGCCATACCCGGCTTCTACACATACGCCTCTGAGCGTGGATTGTGTGAGAAGTGACTACTCTTCAGCTTATCTGCTTGCGGATACCCAGAAACCTCTGCGCCCCTGCAGCTGTTGGGCCTGGGGCTACGGCGGCACGGGTTCTGGCAGCCCCGTTCCGGTCGCTCTTGGCCTCTCGATGTCAGTCCTATTTTACTGCAGTTCTGTCTCTAATCCTGCCCCTCATTGTCGAGCCACAGAACCTGTTCGCCTTGCAGGAGAAATCGTTTGCATACCTTAGAAGTTAACTGCCCCCCCCCCCGCGCTCCCCCAGTGTTTAGAGACGAACGCCGATTCCACAGATAAATAATTTTGCTCTAATTACGTTAGAAAGAAGCGTGTGAAACTGATTGGAGAAATCCCCATTATTAGAAGTCTGTCTTTATCTTATTCCGCGCGGAGCCGGACCTCATTTTCCATATCTAATGTGGACATTTCCACCGCCTCATGACAGAGGGAAAGATGCAGAGACTAGTCTTAACCAGCATTGGCAAAGCCATAGATTTGACGTGTATATGGTGTGCAGATCTTGGTGCTCAAGCTGTACAAACGTGTATATATGTCAAAGCTCTAGCTCTAACAAACAGACTAAAGCACTGAAACAAAAATTGGCAGCCCATAGTTCTGGTGTTGGATGCCAGCCTTTTGGCTTTGTCAATGCTGGTTTGCTTTGGCATGGGATTTGCTAAACATTATTGTTTGGGGAAACTGCCTGATACAAGTCATTCAAAAAATTTGTCTGAAAGCTAGTTTTTTTATCTCATAAAGCACACATTAACATAATTGCCCATGGTACTGTGTGCGGATATGCTCCTTGTGAAACAGAGGAATGCTGTCACTTATAATGAAGCTGGCCGCTGACTAGAGTGGACTGACCCACCACCCTATGCTGTAATGTGAGAGAATGAAACTAGGGTTGGCTGAAAGCGTCTACAGGTAAGTATATTATACATTTAATTTAGTAAAATCAAAAGGTCTTGGCTAACACCAGACCTAAGAATGACACTTTAGAAGCATAGTCACTATATTTTCCGTAGCATCCATTTTTCAGATGCTTTTACCAGTGTTTGCGCTCCATTCCTGCTGAACCACTTGCCAACTGATTTTAGATGTTAAGTAATCCCTCACATTCCTGTGAAAGCAGGAGGGCAACCCAAACAACCAATAGAAAAAAGGCGAGAATGAAATAATCATGCACTGAGCCAAGATTTGAGTGACAATGTCTTAGGCCAATGGCTGAAGGATCCGGAGCAAAAGAAGCCAATGGCTGGAGGGGGCTTACCTGGAACCCTTAAAGTAAAGAATATAATAGGTTTGCTATGAATGGTGCAAGTGCAATACATGTTAGAACAAAAAAATTGCCTATGGCACTCGAGGGTTCTAGAGGAAGCGCAATGTAATAAGGTTACAGTCTGGAGACAATGTTTCAGCTCTCCTGATTGTAATGGCTGTAGGTCAGAACTGAAATGATGGTCGAAGGCTTGTGTTATTGTTATACTTCATGTTAGTTGGTAGCCTGATCACCTGGACAAGGGTATCTCAGGGTTGGAAATAAATTTCTCGTTTCACGCCTATACTGGGTCTTCTAAATTTAGAACATTAATACAATTTGGCAACAATCTAAATTTCTAGCGACAAGTCTGAAAAACATGCAATAACAGTGGCAGAAAAAACAGCTACTTTAAGAAAGAGGAAAACCTGGTTAAGGTGTAAAGCGTATTTAATTCTGACACTGACATAGCACAACCAACAGGGGTGTATTGAGGGTATGTCTGTGCATGTACGGGTAAAAGTAAAAAAAAGTAGAAGATCCAAGAGAGTTCTGGATAGGTGTGAGCATATGATTACATCAAATGGAACATTGTCTCATCCGCACAGTGCGCATCCTCAAGAGGATACAACAGGGCAATCCACCATATTCAAAATAAAGTGTCCACTGTAGATGCAAACCCACAGCTGTTCTGGGGACAGTGCAGCATTGGACAGCGAATTGGTGGACGGAAGCAGCCAGGATGTCCATCAATGCGGAGGGTCCGGTGGCAGGACTTTGAGAATGATGCCCCTTCAGGCAAGTGCAGTGTATAACTGCAGTCTGCTGGGATGCATTTACCTCCCTCCCAAAAAGCCCCACTAGGGAGATCACTAAATGTGCACCACCTTGTAGTTGGCACACAATCAGTGCACCTCAACAGCCTACATTAACCCGTTGAGAGACACTTTTTGGTCAGGCAGTCTACTCATGAAGAAAGGGTAACAACAAATATGAATCGGACCAAAACAAGAAACATCGAAAGAGCCATACATGTGAAACCAGACTTCTCCTGTGATAGCAGAGCTCCGCCACTAGAGAGCAGGGCGTGGTCATCCTCGAAGAACATGACAACCAATTCGAACACCTTGTTTTCACTGCGTTCGTTAAGAGAATGTGACTAAGTCTCAAAGGAAAGAAAATATATTGATATTAGTGCTTATGCAAAGAAGAAACAAGGATCTGAAATGCAATAGGTCTTGCATGTATGCAAGTTTAAGCTATTTGCATTGTAAATGACAATGCCTTTTATTTGTTTTAAGAACCAAAACAGATAAAAGGCATAGTTATTTACAATGCAAATAGCTTAAACTGCGTAAATGTGAGACCTATTGCATTGCAAATGCTTGTTTGTTGTTGGTGTCCAACTGAGTCGTCGAAATGCTTCCTCCGGAAGCTCCCACGTTTGGTCGCCATCTTCGGATTTTTTATATAATCTACTTATATTTTTTCCTCCTGTCGCCTTTCTGGCGGAAGAGGGTGGGTTCGCTAATAAATCCAGAAAATTCTTCAAGCTGCAAAACTACGCCAACAGGTAAGAAACTATAAGTTTTGAATCGTGAATCTTCTCTGGATTCACATGCTCTGCATAAAATTCGTAGCTGTTTACTAGTGCTGTGGTGGTTGGGTGGAAGATGAGCGCTGGTTTGTGAATATATGTTGTAAGACCTGTTGTCCTACTTGAGCTTCTTTAGTCATTCGAATATCCTCGCAGTAATGCTTTGTGAACGTGGGCACTGAAGACCATGTTTCTGCTAGGGAAATGTCTTGAATAGGAGTATTTGCTAGAAAAGCAACTGTTGCTACTTTTTTCCTTGTTGAATGAGCATGTGGTGCTCCTTGCAATGTTTGACCTGCCTGATTGTGGCATAACTATATGGCTTGTGCAATCCATCTTGCAATGGTATTTTTGGTCACTGGTCGTCAGAGAAAACTGTTGGCATATGATACAAAGAACTGCTTTGTCTTTCTGTATTCTTTGGTTCTTTCCATGTAATACATGACTGCCCTTCTGGCATCCAGGGTGTGTAATGCCCTTTCTGCTTGCGATTTTGGATTTTGAAAGAAGCTTGGTATTTGTATGGTTTGGTTTATGTGGAACCTTGATACCACCTTTGGCATAAAGTGTGGATCTGTTCTCATGACGATTCTGTCTATGCATTTGGAAGTAGGGCTCTGGTAGTGTTAGCGCTTGCATTTCACTTACTCTACGTAGTGATGTAATTGCAACTGATACGCAGTCTCTAGTGTGAGCATTTGTAGCGTTGCTTTGTGGAGTGGTTCGAATGGTGCTTTCATCATTTGTGCGAGCACTGCATTGAGGTTCCATGCAGGTGGTGGCATTCCCTTTGGTTGTGCTATTGTTTGCTCCTTCTAGAAATCTTTTGACCTCCTGGGATGTCAAAAAACTTCCCTGTTTCACCCCATGCGTACCCTACAATTGCTGCTAAGTGTACCTTAATAGATGTGTAGCTTAGTTTACTCTGTAGTAAATATGCTGTAGTAAATATGTTAAGTATTTTAGCACTGTAGATTGCTTTGTTATTTTCTTTGACAGTTTTTCCTTAAGGCCCCAATGAGAGAATCTTTCCATTTGGCCGTGTAACACTTCCTTGTTGTAGGTTTCCTCGTCTCTCAGAGTACTGCCATTGTTGTGCTCTCTGGAAGTTTGAGGTGAGAGAATTCTAAGCCCTAAGGAGCCATGCGGACAGGCTTAGGCTCTCTGGTTCTAGGTGTATCACCTTTCCATTTTGCATTAAGAGGTCCTTTCTCTTTGGAAACTTGAGCATTTTTCCTAGAGTTATTTCCATTATCTGCGAGAACCAAGTCTGTCCAGCACACTGAGGTGCTAGGAGTATTAATGTCATGTGGCTTAGCTTGCATTTGATGATCACCCTGTGTAGTAGTGGTATTGGGGGGAAAAGCGTAAGCAAATATCCCTAACCAGTGTATCCATAGCGCATTCCCAAGGGACTGTTTGCACGGTTGCCTGGATGCGGAGGGTTGGCATTTTGCATTGTGGGGGAATAGGTAGATTTGCGGGGTTCCCCATTTTTTTTAAATATCTTTTGGATTTCTAATTGATTTAATTCCCACTCGTGGGATGCTGACGTTTGCTCAGCCGGTCTGCTTCTACATTGTCCTTTACTGGCAGATGTATTGCTAGTATGTCTATTCCCTTTGGAATCGCCCACTTCCATAGTTGTTGGGCTAGGGTTGAGAGTGCTAAAGACTGTCACTCCTTGTTTATGTAAAACATGGTGGTTGTACTGTCTGTTTGTATTGACACCCTTTTCCTGTAAAGCACTTTCTGAAGGGCTTTTAAGGCAAGACACACAGTCTTTAACTCCAGGAAATTGATGTGCTTTATACCGCATCCTGCTGTGTCTCAAATCAAATTACTTTCAGGCTGTTCATGTGCACTCCCCATCCTACCTAGGAAGCATCTGTTGTGATGGTCACTGTTTGAGTTGGTTGTGTGAAGAATCTCCCCTGCGCTATGTTCCTTCTGTTCCACTATGCCATCTCTTAATGAACTGTGTGTGACAACCACTAGATCCTCCCAACTGTCTGTTGCCTGTGACCATTGTTGCCATCCCTGGAACGGTCTCATGTGCAGTTGAATGTTTGGGACTAGATGAATGCATGAAGCCATCATCCCAGGCAGTTTTCCCACTGTCTTCATTGTCAGAGCTTGCCCCTTGTGGTATAGATGCGTCTCCTTCAGTATTGCCAATGTACTCTTGGGAATACTTTCCCTAGTTTCGTGTTGATTTCTGCCTGCAAGAACACTTTTACTTGCTCTGGTTCTGGTGACTCTTTGTCCCAGTGTACTGAGAAACAGAGGTGGATCAGGGTCTGTATGATTTGCTATATATGTTGTTTGCAGAGATTGTAGAAGCTTGCTCTTATTAACCAGTCATCCAGGTACGGATAAACATGAATTCCTTTCCTTCTTAGGTGGGCCGCTACCGCAGCTAGTTATTTTGTGAAGACTCTTGGTGCCGATTTCAGTCTGAATGCTAACACCCAGAATTGAAAGTGTGTTCTGTTGATCACACATCTTAATAGAACTTTATGTCTTCCGTTCATGGGAATGTGCAAGTATGCCTCCTTTAAGTCTATAGCTGCCATGTAGTCTGTCTGTATCGGAGGTATGACCTCTTGCAAAGTTGTCATCTTGAATTTGAGTCTTTATGAATTGGTTTAGGAACCTTAGGTCTAGTATTGGTCGTAAAGTTCAGTCTACCTTTGGAATGAGGAAGTACCTGGAGTAAACGTTGTTGCTCCTTTCCTTGTGTGATACGTTCTCTATTGTCTCTTTTATCATAAGTTGTTGTGCTTATTTGAGCACTTGAGAGTTCTTTTTGCTGAATGCACCTGGTTTGGTCTTTTGCTAGGAGGTTGTTTTGCAAGTCCTATGCAGTAACCGTATTGTATTATGTTTAATATCCATTTGTCTGAGGTAATTTTCTTCTACTCTTGGAGGAAGTATCTTAACCTGTCTCCTACTGGTGTACCACGCTGGAGGTATGGTTTGCTTATAGGGCCATGATTTTGATTTGCACTTGTATCTTGTTGGACCCTCGAGGTGCACAACCCTTGGAGTGAAGTCACTTGGAGGTGGTTTCTGGTACCCCTCTTTGCAGCTGGCCTCTTCCTTAAGAGCGCCCTCGAAAGGATTGTCTTCCATGTTGGTATTGCCAATTTTGATTTTGTTGGCCCTGTTGTGCGTGGCTTACTCCTAGGTAACCCTGTTGAACGGTTTGGTGCAAGGTTACAAGTTGGTGGTTACCCCAGCATGTTGGTCTCCGTGAGGGTGTGCCTCTACGCATGCCTCTGCATTGAAGTGCCCCCAAGGACCTAGCTGTTTCGTTGTCTTTAATTGGTTTAATCTCTCGTCCACAGCTGTTCTGAATAGCTGTTCACCACTGAATGTAGTTTTGCAACTCTGGTTTGAAACCTGAAATTCGTACCAAGACGTGTCTTCTCTCAGTAACCCGGATCATCGGTCTGCTAGATGCTTCTGCTGCATCTAGAGCGGATTTTAAACATTTGTTCGCCGTGTTTTTCCCCTCTTCCACTAAGTGGTTTGCCCCTCTTTAGACCTGTTCTGGCAGGTGTTCTAGTATCTCTCCTACCTCCTCCCAAAGTTGATATGCAGGTCTGTTGATCAATGCATTTGAATTTGCGATGCACCACTGTATTGCCGCACTTCTTTACACCTTTCTTCCCATGAGATCCATTCTCTTGCTCTCCTTCTCTGGTGATGGGCCAACATTGGTCGGGACATTAGCTCTCTTCTGAGCCGTGGAAGTTATAATTGAATCAGCTGGTACCGACCCCCTGATGTACATAGGATCCTTAGAGGAATGCTTGTACTTTTTCTCCCCTCTTGGTGTGACTGCTTTGCATGCAGGAGGTTATTTAAAGGCTTCCTTACCCTGCTCCAGTACACTTGGCAGCATGGGAAGGAATGGACTTTTTGTTTGTGTAGGTAGCAAGGTTTCGAGTAGAAAACAGGATTGTGGCTTTTCTTCCTCCAATTGCACTCCGCAAGTGTCTGCTGCTTTCTTTGTGACTTGGTTGTATATCCCAATGTCAACTGGTGGTGAAAGCCTTGATGGATATGTATTCACCACTGCTGGTTATTCGGCATCGAGATCTTGCCACTGTAGGTTTAGCGCCTCCGGGGTCGCCGAACCCAGATAGGTTTGGTCCTCTTGCTCTCCTTCGAAAAAGTTTTGATCTTCTTCGACCGGTTCTGGAGTTGCTGCCTGCTCTAGTTCTTCGACCTCCTTCAACGTCAGTCAAACTTTTCTGCGGAGATTTGAATTGCGCGAAATCTTTCTTGCGTTGGAAAATACTAGCCATTTCGGGATGGAGCATCTTTCTTTCCATCCCAGCCGCTTGTGTTTCGGCATCGAGATTTTCTGCCTTTCTTTTCGAGTTTGACAACCTCACAGTCGAAGCTGGTTAAACCCTCTCTTTTTCCATCAAAGAGTCCTTTTCGTGACTGTCCTTTGACAACTTTTTTTCTAAGGTTCTCGCCGTCGGAGTCCTTGTATAAGGAACCGGAATGTGTTCTAGGACGCGCTTGTGTTCGTTGAATGTTTTGATGCCAAGACTTCTTTTGAATACTTAGAGCCACTCTTTCGTGGATCGCCTATCTTTTCCAGGCTAGATGGTTCTCTTACCTCCTTCTGAGATTTCTTTTTGACCTCTACGACTGGGACGTACACGTCCTCTTCGCCTTCAGGCCCTTCGGCAACATTGTCCTCTTCGCTGGAGAGACCCAGGTAACAAAGAGATGGTGGAGGGCCTTGGCCCTGCATGCTGTAGTTTCCTCTTCTCTGTCTCTTACCCTCAACGTCTTTGGGGTGAAAGCAGAGCATGAGTTGCAGTCTTCGAATCAGTGGTCCAGCGGCTAGCAAAGGTTGCAGACCGAATGCTGATCCTTCTTGTGGTGACAATTGTCGCAGAACTTGAATGGTGTCTTGTCCATTACCACACACAGGGAGTCCCCTGCATGTGCATTCTTCGTATGACTTCGAAGTTCAGTACTTTCCTCTTCACTGCGCCCCAGCACTAAGACGTGAAGGCCGGTATGTCGAAGAACTTCTCCTGCTCTGTATACCTTTTTTCGTTAATTTTCGTTTTTTTTTCTCTCCAATCTTCAGGATTTCCTTTCGTATCGAACCAGACCCAAGGGCGGAAAAAAAATTCTGAAGATGGCGATCAAAGGTAGAAGCTTCTGGAGGAAGCACGTAGACGTCACAGAGGGACACCAAATGGTGGTACTAATGGTTGAGATAAAAGGGAGATTGGTCTAGAGATCCAGAGTCTGGATATGAATCCCTAGGGTTCTGCAGGAGTTGTGCTCAAGGATCTGGACCTCTTCAGCCTCAGACGAACAAGTGAAGAAAGGGTTGTGAGCATATGTTCCTCCTTTCAAAGCACGTTTATATACCCATCAGTAAGCAAATTCCTTTCTTTGGATTCAACACAATACAAGTAGGTTGGAGTGAAAGTAGTTCTTTTTATCACTTGGAGTCCAGCGTCAACGTTAAATACATTTTCCAGAATGGTCGTGTGGTCCCTGGGTAAATCAACATAGTGTAGCAGATTTACCCAGTCAACACACTAGAGACTATACCGAAAAGATCTTGAAATTTGGATGTTTGAAACAATGTCACGCAACAATTCTTGAAAATGTATTTAACGTTGATACTTTGCCCTGCTGGAACAATATAAATAGCCTTGTGAAAGCCCTAGCCTTATTCGCCACACAGGGCGAATCACGTGTCGGCTTCTCTCTCTCTTTTACAACATTTTCTATGAAAAAGCTATCATGAGTGAAATGGGCTCAATTAACTGATAAATAAAAAGAACCTTTCACTCCAACCTACTCGTATGAGGTTACATCCAAAGAAAGGAATTTGCCTACTGATGGGTATATATACGTGCTTGGAAGCACAAGTTACTTACCTTCGGTAACTATATATCTGTAAGAAACATTAGTTAGATTCCTTACCTTAAAATAACCCCCAGGTGACAGACTGGATCCGGAAAGTTTGTCAGCAGTACCCTTGCGCGTCAGTAGGCTGCGGCTCCGCAGCCTACGTCGCATCACCGGTATTGACAGAGTACTTAGACGCCGCCAGAGTACTTAGACGCCGCCAGAGTACTTAGACGCCGCCAGAGTACTTAGACGCCGCCAGAGTACTTAGACGCCCCCCTCGCACGCTGTCAGTTCTATACATAGCTTTCCGCGCCAGGAACGCAGAGCCATGCAAGAAACCGAAACTGGTACCATGAAACTAGGGCCCTGAAAGGGATGACCTTAACTGAATATGCTACTTACCAGTATGCATCTGTTCTAAGCATGTAGGGCTGCTGACATTCATATCTGTGCATAGATCGCCGCCTAGTGTTGGGTCCAGATGATTGCACATTGTTGTCCTGGAAGAGTCTTCGAAGTATCACGAGATAGGTGGCTCCTCCCCTGGACTACAGTGCGCATGGGCATCCTCTCCATCCTCAGATTGTTTTTTTTCGCCATTGTGGCAGAGATGGTGTAGAACAGTGAGTGATGACCATGCTAAGAGTAATTGAGTGCTGCAGCCGCTACAGGCGCCGGGGAGGAGGGCGGGCGATATGAATGTCAGCAGCCCTACATGCCAAGAACAGATGCATCCTGGTAAGTAGCATATTCGGTTCGAGGCATGTGGGCTGCTGAATTCATATCTGTGCATAGAATAAATAGCAGTTCCTCCATCAGCGGCGGCTGCCCGTGCCAGCTGCAGCAGTCTGAGAACGTGTTTTTAGAACAGCCTGGCCTACAGCTGCTTGCTGTTTGGAGTGCACATCTACGCAGTAGTGTTTAGTAAATGTGTGAATGGTAGACCATGTGGCTGCCTTACATATTTCCTCTAAGGGAATGTTACCCAGGAAAGCCATGGATGCCCCTAACTTTCGTGTTGAGTGGGCCCTTAGGGGGAATCGTTAAAGTGCGCTTAGCCTTTTGATAGCAAATTTGGATGCACTTAACGATCCATCTGGCTATACCTGCTTTAGAAATGGGGTTGCCTTTGTGTTGTGGTGAGAAGGCAACAAACAGTTGTTTGGTTTTTCTGAAGTCTTTCGTCCTATCAATGTAGTACATGAGAGCTCTTTTTACATCTAGTGTGTGGAGCATTCTTTCTGCCACCGAATCTGGGTTTTGGAAGAACACTGGTAGTTCTATGGTTTGATTCATATGGAACTGTGAAACCACCTTAGGCAGAAACTTAGGGTTAGTGCGTAGTACTACCCTGTTGGGAGTGAATTTGTATGAAAGGCTCTTGGATAGTTAGTGCTTGAAGTTCACTAACGCGTCTTAGCGATGTGATTGCTATAAGGAAAGCCACTTTCCACGTTCAGAATTGTATCTCGCATGAGTGGAGAGGCTCAAAATGTGGACCCATCAGCCTGGTAAGGACCAAATTTAGGTTCCATAGAGGGGCTGGTGGGGTGGGTGCCTGGGCGGAATAACTCGTTTGAGTCCTTCCAGAAAAGCTTTGATGGCAGGCACTCTGAAAAGCGAGAGATGCCGCCTATTTTGGAGATAAGCTGCCATTGCGGATAAATGTATACGAATGGAAGCGTATGCCAGATTGCATTTGTATAGATGTAATAGATAACAGATGATGTTTTGAGTAGATGCATCCAGCGGATTAATGTCATTATTGGTACAATAAATGACGAAACGCTTCCATTTTGCTGCATAGCATGCTCTAGTTGTGGGCCTTCTTGCCTCCTTTATGATATCCATACAGTCAGGAGGCAGGTTGAGGTAGCCAAATTCTAAGACTTCAGGAGCCAGATCGCCAGGTTGAGCTGTTGCGGATCTGGATGCTGAATGTCGGGCGTGAGGTGCAGTCTTTGATGCGGTACCACGGAGAGTTCTAGAAACGTGGTGTACCACTGACGTGCTAAGCACTCCTGAAGCGGACGCATGTGTAGTCTCGCGTGCGGGACTATGGAGATGCAGGAGGCCATCATGCCTATCAACTGCATGAACACTCGTGCTGGAAGCGAGTGTTGTGGTCTGAATTTTTGGATCAGCAATTGAATGCTGTTGATCCTCACTGAATTCGGCTGTGCTGTGGCTGCCAGAGTGTCTATTGTCGCACCCAAGTACTGCCGTACGTGGGTGGGCTTAAGGTGGGACTTTGGATAATTCTGTGAAAATCCCAGGCTGTGAAGAAGGTGAATGGTGTGGGACATGTGGGTGGCACATTGCTGGGCCGACTTTGCTTGGACAAGCCAGTCGTCCAGATAAGGGTAGACGTGAACATTTTGTCTCCGCAGGTGTGCAGCCACTGTCGCTAGGCATTTGGTAAACACCCTGGGTGCTGTTGTTACTCCGAAGGGGAGAACTTTGAACTGATAATGTTGATTTTGAATGGTAAATCTGAGGTATTTTCTGTGTGACGGGTGTACCGTATATGGAAATATGCATCCTTTAGATCTAGTGTTGCGAGGAAATCTCCCTGACTGAGCAACGGTAGGACCTGTTGTAATGTGAGCATATGAAAGTGTTCCGAAAGGATCTACATGTTTAGGGGCCTGAGGTCCAATATGGGCCTGAGGGACCCGTCTTTTTTTGGGATCAAGAAGTACAGCGAGTACACCCCCGTACCTCTTTGTTCCACAGGCACGAGCTCTATGGCTCCTTTTTGCAGCATGCCGACAACCTCCTGCTGCAATAATTGTATATGCTCTGCGGACATAGGACGGTGTCTTGGGGGTATGTTGGGTGGAGTGGATGTTAATTCCAGACAATAACCGTGCTGGATAAGCTGTCTTACCCACCTGTCTGTGGTGATGGATTTCCAGACTGGCAGGAACCGTTGTAGTCTCCCCCCGACCGGTGTTATGTGGTCGGGGGGGCAGCGACAAGACGTCACTGTTTGTTGGTGGCGGAGGATCGGGAGTTGTTGTTTCCACGACCTCTGCCCTTGGTGCTGTTTCCACGATAGCCACCCCTATTGTTTTTGCTGTAGGAGGTCTGTGTGCCCCCCTTATTGTATTGTGCCTGCTGGGACACCTGGCCTCTGGAAGCTCCTCTATTGTTGGAGCGACGAAAAGAACCACCCCTGAACTGCTGGGACTGAAGAGCTCCCATAGACTTTGCAGTCTGTGTCCTTTTTGATTTTTTCCAAGGTGGTGTCCACTTCTGGGCCAAATAAGTGATCAGGGTTTACTGGTTGATTGAGAATGGTGGTTTGTATTTCAGACTTGAAACCAGAGATTCTCAGCCTGACGTGTCTACGTAACATAACGCTGGTATTAATTGCCCTGGCCGCAGTGTGTGCTGCATCCAGTGCACACTTAATGGACGCATTGGAAATAAGTTTTCCCTCCTGAATGAGCATTTCAGCTGCCTCTTTGTACTCATCTGGCAAGTGTTGTAACAGGGTTTCAAGTGTATCATAGTGAGCCCTGTCATATCTGGCTAGGAGCGCCTGTGTGTTGGAGATTCGCCAGACATTGGCCGCTTGAGCTGCCACCCTTTTCCCTGAGGCTTCTAGCACTTTGGAGTCTTTGTCAGGGGGAGGAGCATCACCTGTGGCTTGTGAGTTCGCCCTTTTACAAGCATTGGAAACAACTATAGAGTCCAATGGTAACTGTCCATTGATATATGTAGGGTCCCCAGGTGCAGGTTTGTATTTTTTCTCAATCCTGGGGTTTATCACTCTGGCCCTAGTAGTGTCCTTAAAGATGTCTCCAGCGTGTCTTAGGACACCTTTTAGCATGGGCAGAATTTTGACAGTTCTCTCAGAAGTTGAGAAGGTATTAAATAAGAATCCTCCTCAACAGGGTCAGCATGGAGTTGGACATCGTGATTTTTTGCAGCCCTCTCAATAAGTGCGTTGAACGCAGCTGTGTCCTCTGTTGGTGATGTTTTAACAGTATAGACATTGCTGTCAGTGGCAGGACGCGGTTCCCCTGTGTCAACAGCGTCCGTCCAGGGTTCATTGTGGTCTTCTGGATCAGAGTCTATAGGATAATTGTATTCCTTATTGTAAGCTTCTTCTACATCTGCATCTGAATGTGTGGGTGAAGAAAATTCAGGATTTTGTCCACATGGTTGCAGAGGTTCAGACAGAAGAGGTGACGTTGCTGAATCCCTCTTCTTTAATGGAATCCTAAAGGACTCCATTGGCTGTTCTGGGACGAATTTCCGCTTGTGAATGGAAAGTCTACCAGTTTCAGCGTCGATGAATTGCCTTGGTTGGTCTTCCTGGAGAGGCTGTCGATGCTTTGTGGCCTCTTCAGTTGTTGTAGGCTTTTTCCCCATGGACACCTTCTTGCCCGGGTCGACGCCCGTAAGTGGGGCAAACGCCTTAGGTGTTACCGGTGGCGGCAGTATAAACTTTATCGGCGCCGACGCCTTGGGAGTCGTGACGACTGATTTTGGGGGTGGAGCGGCCTTTGGTCCGACAACCAGGGCTTTATCCTTTATGTGCTGCAGCGAGTCCTACACTTGCATCGAAAAAGTGGCGGATGGTTGTGTCGACTCGATGGGATCTTTAGTGTGCTTTGCGCTTGGTGTCCTTGCCGACTTTGGCTTTGTCGAGTCGACGCGGAGGATCAATAGCGGCCTGCGCTTTGGCTCCTTTAGTTGTATCAACGGTCGTTGGCGCCGACGTCTTTGGGCCGATGTCCATGACCTTTTTCTTCGGTGCCCCGGATTTCGGCTCGACACCCTTGAGTGACTTATTCGGCCCGATAGCACCCTCTGGCGGCGTCGAAGCAGACGGTCCAGAAGCCTTCGATCCGATCAAAGTTACTTGCACTTTCGGTTTCGGTTTGGTGTCTGGTGCTTTCGGTTTTGTGGTCACCTATGTTGTTGGTTTCGATTTTGAGCGATCAACAGACGGCTCTTTAGAAATGTCAGTAGCCGGGCCCTGAAGCGAGGCTGTAGAACTACTTGTTTGATCTTGGGTAAGGCCTTGTGGCGATCCCTCGACCTGAGCCTTGTCGAGTGTCTTATCGTAGGCCCCCGAACTATCGGGCGGGCCTAGCTCTTCGCTCGAGCTATTGTCTCCTACCTCGTCGACGACCTCGATATCCTCGACCAATTCCTCATCTTCTGCGTCATAAATGGACTCAACCTCCGACGCAGGATCCGACTGGGTCTCCTGAACTTCCTGCTCGACCCCGTCGTCGTCTTCAGTGTCGAAGATGTTCACCGGGTCAGGCGTTGTGTGCTGGGCCCCCTTCCGCTCCGCGCGTCGAAGGCGAAGTGTCTTCTTAGACCGGAACCGAGAACAAGCCATACAGCTGGCTTCATCGTGATCCGGAGACAGGCACTTGTTGCACACCGGGTGGACGTCGATATGAGGGTACTTGGAGTTGCATACTGGACATCTCATAAATGGGCTCCGTTCCATTTCGATCTTCGATGAGGCCTACAGCGTCGACCTGGCATTTAAAGCTGAATAGCCACGCGGCTTTTCCGTGACGTTCGGCTCGAAAATCGAGCTGGAAGGAGTACTCTGCACCGATCGCAAGACAATACCAATGATACCTATAGGCCTTTTGGCCAAAAGAAAGTTTTCTATTGATTCCGAACTTGAGTTAGCAAATATACATCCGAACCCAATGGCGGAAAAAAACAATCTGATGATGGAGAGGATGCCCATGCGCACTGTAGTCCAGGGGAGGAGCCACCTATCTCGTGATACTTCGAAGACTCTTCCAGGACAACAATGTGCAATCATCTGGACCCAACACTAGGCGGCGATCTATGCAGATATGAATTCAGCAGCCCACATGCCTCGAACCCTAGATATCGGTTCGCATAAAGGGGAGGATGGGTGGGGCGGTAAGGAATCAAACTAATGTTTCTTACAGATATCTCGTTACCGAAGGTAAGTAACTTGGGCATCTGAAAGAAACACGTTAATTAGATTCCTTACCTTAGAATAGATACCCCAGCAATACCAACCCCAGTTGTGGGTCTGCGAACCAAGATCACACCAGGAAGTGCTGGAGAACCGAACGGCCACAGAAGCCATTCCTCCGGACTTGATTGTCGAGGCAGTAGTGCTTTGCAAACGTGTGCGGTGAGGCCCACATAGCTGCCTCAGAAATGTCCTGAAAAGGGACTCCGCGTCCCAGGGCAGTAGTAGCCACCGTGGCCCAAGTGGAATGGGCGCTGTGAGAAGTTGGCCTGATGTGCAGTGTTCACTATTCTAGTGATCACTATATATCAGTCCAAACAACCCTTATTGATGATTGGTTGTAAGTCAACCTTATAGACCAGCTATCCTAGTAGCATGGATACGAGCAGTCTAAGGCTAAGACTCTAGAGGGCGTGTTAAGCCAGCTGTTTTACCATCACATTACCCCTTGAACACCCAGTGAAAGGACACCACACAAGTGTTATGAAAATAAACAATGTATTTATTAGAATCACAACAACCCTGTACTCTTTATGAGGACAGGGTGCTAAGCACACAACAAAACTCTTATGAAAATACTTAAGTTAGCACGTTATACACAAATGCCAGAGGGGCACGAAAAACCATATATTCTAAAAGTGGAATGCGAAATTACTAGCAGGTAAGTACAGTACTAATAGGCTTTGGAATCGCTAGGACTTGACTAGGGAATCGTTAGATTACTTCTAGGAGACCTAGGGGACTCGGGTGCAGAGTGTGCACTCTCACGCGGGATGCGGGACAAAGTCTATGGAGGCTAGTAAAAGCAAAGTTAGTGTTCACGGGCGAACCCGACCTGGTAGGGAGAAAACGACAGTGGATCCTGACCCTAGGATAGTGAGGCTATGCTGGGACACCGAAGTGCCGAAGTTACCTAGCCCAGGGGCTGCAGCTGCATAGGTCTGAAAAGACGTCGGGGATCTCGTTGCCGGACCAGGAGCCTGGAAGGAAGAAGTTGCTGGCAGGCGACCAGTGAAGGAAAGTTCGATGGATCCAAGCCTGGATCAAGGAAGAAGGAAACCTGAAAGCAGAGGGGACCAAGTTCTTGAATCACTAGCCAGTGATTAAGTGGGCACCAGGATGGCACCGGGCGAAGTCACCGCAGTCAGGTGAGTGGGCGCTGCTGGGCTCTGCAGTCTCTCGGACCAGGAGGCGTTGTTGGCGACCAGGATGGGGGTGCGAGCTGTCCCACGAAGGTTCTTGCTGTCGACGTCGCTGGACCCAGGATTGGGCAACAAGTCTTGGCAAATGCAAGGCCCGCGCGGTGGACCTAAAATGGCGTCTTGGGCGGACCAGGAGGGTCCAGGGTACTTCTCCGATGGAGGGAAGCAAGGGCCAGTCTGGAGCAACCAGACCAGCAGCAGAAATGTCGTCGGGCGTCGTTCAGAAGGCCACAAGCCAGCGGGCTAGTAGCCAAACAACGCGGTGAGCAAAGCAAAAGCAGAAGGGCCCCACGCCGATCGTGGAGATGCTGGGGGCTGCTCTTCGGTGCTGGAGCTGCTCAGGGTGGGGGCTTCTCGGACCCCAAAGCACTCACCAGGAAATTACTCGGTGGGCTTGCTGTGCAGAAGTCGTGCAGTCTTGAAGATGGCCGGTCCCTCGAGGTCTCGTCACACCCACGAATCTCAGCGTGACTGATGATGTAGGTAGAGGTCAGAGGTGCCAGGGAAGCCGGTTCTCGTCGAGCTGGGCAGTCGGATTCCGGAGGAAGGACGTGCAGCAGACCGCAGTGTTCTTAGATGGTGCCTGCGGATGCAGGGTGACTACTCCTTAGTCACAAGGGAGAAATCTTAGGAAGAAGTCTTGAGTTCCTTTCGTGGAAAGTAGTTTCAGGATTCAAAGATGATCTGATTTGGAAGGGGGCCAGTCTCTACCTTTATCGGGGAAAAGGGGGCTGGCACGCGACTAAGTCCTGCCCTAGGGGTGGGACCAGGAGGGGGGTGGTTACACCCACTTCCTTGGCGGGCTTTTCCCCAGCACAGGGTCTGGAGTGTCCCTGGAACTGGTTCCAGCCAGCCTATGCACAGTGAGCACCGGGGTGCCACGTGCAGTCACCTTCCTCTAAAGCCCTGCCTACCTACAATACACAAAACCCTGTCTGGGACGGTGCTGGCACCGCCCCTGGCAGGAAACCCTTTGTCCTTATCTCCTGCTCTGGGAGGACTCCCAGCAGCAGGGGGGCAGACTTGTGTCTCGGTGGCAGCATCCATTTTGTGGATGCTAAGGCTCTGTCTGACTTTTAACCGGGTTATAGGTTACATGCATGTCGTGTCCCTCTAGAAGGGTGGAATGCTAACCCCGTCGCCAGAATTGGCGAGGGGTTAGTATTCCAATTCGTATGACACCTTACTCGACATGTTTTGATAAAGCGATACCAGAGTTGGCATTTAACCGCGAGGATTATAATGCACTTAAGAGTATATGGTATGCGATATCATGGAAACGGCTAAGGGATGGATCCCGAAAGCCGCAGACAGGCTCAGCTCATGCCAGAGCACCATCTCACACGATTCCAAGCACTCTGCCTTCAGGATTGTTAAGGCCTGCCATAGGAGTGACTGATAGGAAATCTGTGTGTCCATTTTAGGGTTAGCTATAGGTATACTATATCTAAAGCAAAGGGTGAGTACACCACCTTGCCCCAGCTGTCGTGCAGCCAGTTGTGTCAGTTTTAGTTAAGTCAATCCAGGGGTGGCACAATACATGCTTCAGCCCCTGGGAGACTTCTGGGTGCACCTCAGCCCTGGGTACAGGGACTTGGAGAGGGCCCAGTGCCAATTCAGTACCTGAGTACAATTTGGATAGAGAGAACAGCTAGGCTGTGGGTCTGATTAGCAGGCCCACAGCCAGGGAAAGTCGTAAACCAGTGCAGCAAAAAACAAAAATCTGGGTGATCATAGGATTGCAGACCCTACTCTCCTACATGACCCCCCCCCCCCCAAACTTTGGGACAATAAACTAACCTTGACCAGGTGAGTCTTCTTGCTCTAAGTGGAAATACCTGGAGAGCCCATCAGCATTGCTGTGATCAGTACCAGGTCTATGCTCCACTGTAAAATCCATCCCCTGTAGGGAAATGGACCACCTAAGCAGTTTGGGGTTTTCACCCTTCATCTGATTTAGCCACAAGAGGGGCTTATGGTCTGTCTGAATGGTGAAGTGAGTGCCAAACAAGTAGGCCCTCAGCTTCTTCAGGGCCCAGACCACAGCAAAGGCCTCCCTCTCAATAGCTGACCAATTTTTCTCTCTGGGTGTCAACCTCCTGCTAATGAAAGCAATAGGCTGATCATTACCATCAAAATTCAGTTGAGACAGAACAGCTCCCACACCCAACTCAGAAGCATCTGTTTGGACAATGAATGGCTTGGAGTAATCTGGACTCTTTAGGATAGGTGCTGTGCACATGGCCTGTTTTAGGTCATTGAATGCTTTCTGACAGCTTGCTGTCCACTGAACTTTCTTTGGCATCTTCTTGCTTGTCAGGTCATTAAGAGGGGTCACTATGGACCCATAATTTCTGACAAACTTCCTATAGTACCCAGTCAGGCCCAAGAAAGCTCGAACCTGAGTCTGGGTGATTGGAGGAGTCCAGTCCTTGATGGCCTGTATCTTACTCTCCAGTGGCTGGACCTGGCCTCCACCTACAAGGTGGCCCAAGTATACAACCTGTGTCTGCCCTATCTGGCACTTTGTGGCCTTGATAGTGAGGCCTGCCTTTTGCAGAGCCTCTAACACTTTCCTCAGGTGGACCAGGTGATCCTCCCAGGTGGAGCTAAAGACAGCAATATCGTCCAGATATGCTGCACAGAAGTCATCCAGCCCAGTGAGGACTTGATTCACCAACCTTTGGAAGGTGGCAGGTGCATTTTTCAGTCCAAAGGGCATTACCACAAATTGATAATGCCCTCCAGGGGTAGAAAATGCTGTCTTGGGTTTGGCTTCCTCAGCTAACCTGATTTGCCAATACCCAGCTGTCAAATCAAATGTACTTAAGAAGTTGGCAGAAGCCAATTTATCTATAAGTTCATCTGCTCTTGGTATTGGGTGGGCATCAGTCTTAGTGACTGCATTGAGGCCTCTGTAGTCTACGCAAAACCTCATCTCTCTCTTACCACCCTGGGTGTGAGGCTTTGGCACTAGAACTACTGGGCTAGCCCAAGGGCTATCTGAGGGCTCAATGACTCCCAGTTCCAACATTTTCTGCACTTCAGTTTTGATGCAGTCTCTAACATGATCAGGCTGTCTGTAGATTTTACTCTTGACAGGCAGACTGTCTCCAGTGTCAACATCATGGGTACACCAATCAGTTTGGCTGGGTGTCAGAGAGAACATATGTCTGAAGGATTGCAGAACTTGCCTGCAATCCTGTTGCTGATGTTCAGAGAGGCTGCCACAAAAGACAACACCATCAACTGATCCATCATCAGGATTCTGAGTGAGCAGGTCTGGGAGAGGGTCACTCTCTTCCTCCTGTCCCTCATCTGTGGCCATGAGCAAGCTCATGTCCTTCCTGTCAACATATGCCTTGAGCCTGTTAACATGGAGCACTCTGAGAGGGCTCCTGGGAGTTCCAAGGTCCACCAAGTAGGTAACCTCTACCTTTTGCTCAATGATGGTGTGGGGCCCAGACCATTTGTCTTTCAGAGCTGCTGGGGCCACTGGCTCCAGCACCCACACCTTCTGTCCTGGCTGGTACACAGTCAGAACAGCCTTTTGGTCATGCCAAGCTTTCTGAAGTTCTTGGCTGGCCTCAAGGTTTTTGGATGCCTTTTCCATATACTCAGCCATCCTGGAGCGGAGACCAAGTACATAGTCCACTATGTTGGTTGCAGGCTTTTTGAGAGGTCTCTCCCATCCTTCCTTCACCAAACACCGGGGTCCTCTTACAGGATGCCCATACAGAAGCTCAAAAGGGCTGTAGCCAACCCCCTTCTGTGGGACCTCTCTGTAAGCAAACAAGAGGCAGGGGATCAGGACATCCCATCTTCTCCTAAGAGGTTCAGGTAGGCCATGAATCATCCCTTTCAGGGTCCTGTTGAATCTCTCAACAAGCCCATT
Organism: Lissotriton helveticus; assembly: GCF_964261635.1. Lineage (NCBI taxonomy): Eukaryota > Metazoa > Chordata > Amphibia > Caudata > Salamandridae > Lissotriton > Lissotriton helveticus. The sequence continues at coordinate 1,493,342,619 of NC_136067.1, read as the reverse complement.
GCATTGTGGATGATAGGGTGTGGTGAACTTGTAGTTCACACCACACTCTTTCCACATGGCAGTCAGATATCCTGACATGAAGTTTGTACCTCTGTCAGAAACGACCTCCTTAGGGAAACCCACTCTGGAGAACACTCCAACTAGGGCTCTTGCCACTACAGGGGCTGTAGTGGTCCTAAGGGGAATAGCCTCAGGATACCTGGTGGCATGATCCACCACCACCAGTATAAACTTGTGCCCTGATGCTGTCTGGGGTTCCATTGGACCAACAATGTCAATCCCCACTCTTTCAAAGGGAACCCCCACCACAGGTAGTGGTATGAGGGGGGCCTTTGTTGTGCCACCTGACTTACCACTGGCTTGGCAAGTGACACAGGAGCGACAAAACTCCTTGGTATTCTCATTCATATGGGGCCAGTGAAAGTGTGAGACAAGCCTGTCCCAAGTCTTTGTCTGACCTAAATGACCTGCAAGGGGAATTTCATGGGCCAAGATGAGAAGGAACCCTCTCAGAGACAAGGGGATGACCAGCCTCCTGGTTGCACCAGGCTTGGGGTCTCTTGACTCAGAGTACAGGAGTCCATCTTCCCAGTATACCCTGTGGGCACCTGTGGCATTCCCTGCAGCCTCAGCAGCAGCCTGCTGTCTGAGGGGTTCAAGGGAAGGGCAGCTCAACTGTTCCTTCCCCAGGTCTGCTCTGGAGGGTCCCCCTGAGCCCAGAAACTCAACTTGATCAAGTTCAAGCTCTTTAGGCTCAGTTTCCCTCAGCTCTTCTAGATCAGCCTCCTCAGAGACTTGATCCTCAACCTGGGGCAAGGGGGAAGGCAAAGCCTTACCCTTACTGCTCTTCTTCTTGGAAGGTGTCTGGTCCATCATTCCAGGATCCAGCACCTGTTCAGTGGGGCATCTTCTGGCCTGTGACCTAGTCACAGCAAGCACATGTGCTGGCAAGCCTAACATCTCCATGTGAGTCCTCTGCTCCACTTCTGACCATTGTGATGACTCCAAATCATTGCCCAACAAACAATCAACTGGGAGGTCTGAACTGACTACAACTTTCTTTTGTCCCTTCACTCCACCCCAGGAGAAAGCCACAATTGCCACACTATGACTAGTAGTGACATTGCTGGCATTGGTCACCAGGAAATCAATACCTGGCATGATCTGTCCAGGGTCCACAAAGTTAGGTGTCACCATGGTGACACTGGCACAAGTGTCCCTATAGGCCTGAGCCATTTTGCCATTTATCAAAGGTGTCTGCCTGTATTTGCCCAAAGTATTGGGACTTATCTCAGGGGACATATCCACATCCCCTGTACAGACAAGGACAGCCTGAGTGAGTGTGCCAACTAGGTTGTCAGACCCCTCAGTACCCAAGGTTAACCCAACTAATGCCTTGGGAGGTACACTACCACTACTGACTGTACTAGGGGGTGCAGTTGCCTTAGGGGCTGTAGTGGTAGGAGTTTGTCCTCCTCTCTTGGTGCACTCACTAAACCAGTGAGATTTACTTTTGCAGTACTGGCACCACCTTTTTGACTGGCCTTCTTGAGTCTTCTTCTTCTGGGAAGCCTGACCCCCACCCTCTTTGGTTTGTTGGGGACCTGGTGAAGACTTCTGGTCATTTTGCTCATTCTTAACATTACCCTTCTGGTCTGCTTTCTTCTGACCACCCTGGTTCTGGTTCTGCTTGATCCTTGTCCTGACCCATTTGTCTGCCTTCTTTCCCAATTCTTGGGGAGAGGTCAGATCTGAATCAACAAGGTGCTGGTGCAGCAACTGGTTCTGACAATTGTTTAAAATTTGTTCTCTCATCATTAGATTATACAATCCTGTGTAATCTGTAACCTTGCTACCCAGCAACCAGCCCTCCAAAGCCTTAGTGGCACAATCCACAAAGTCAGACCAGTCCTGAGACTGAGTTTTCTGGGTGTCTCTGAACAGCAACCTGTACTGCTCAGTGGTTAAACCAAACCCATCAACCAGTGTATTCTTCAGGACCTGGTAATTGTTAGCATCCTCCACTCTTGTAGTGAGGAGCTTATCTCTACCTTTACCATCAAAGGAGAGCCACAGTATAGCTGCCCACTGACTCTGGGGAATGCACTGCACAGTGCAGGCCCTCTCCAGAGCAGCCATCCATTTCTGGATATCATCCCCTTGCTTAAAGGGGGGCACTATTTTAGTCAGGTGTTTAGTATCTAAACCCTTCTCTCTATCTCTTGGGAGATTGCTGCCACCAGTGGGTGCTAACCCACTCATCTGCTGCTCTCTAGCAAAGGCAAGCTTCTCTTTGGCCAGGGCAAGTTCTTCCCTTTCAATCCTTAGTTCAGCTTGTCTCATCCTAGCTTCATGCTCCCTTCTCTGAGGGGAAGCAAGCCTACTCTGTGGAGGATTTCTTCTCCCCTGAGAAGAGGCATTAGAGTGCAGAGATCTATTGGAGTCCCTAGAAAGAGATCTATCTCTCCTAACTCCAAGGTTAGGCCCACTTCGGGTTAGTACTGGGGGGCCCCCAGATCCTAGCCCAAGTAAGTCTAAGTTGGTCCTAGTTAGCCTTCTGACTACCTCAAGACCTTTGTCTACCTCATCCCCAGAGAGTTCCTCCTGATCCCCCTCCTCAACTGCAGTAGCAATGTTGGGAAGGTCTGGATCCTCAGAGGTTCCCTCTAAGGCTGGCATGTTCTCATGTAACTGAGAAAGCTTTCTGGCATCATATGTCTCTAAGAGACCTATCAGAAAGGGAATGGTGGGGTTAGACCCCTGCTTCAGTTTTCTGGAGACACAGATCTGTCTCATCTCATGGAAACTGAGAGCTGCATATCTTGAAGTGACCTGTGGAGGGTCATCACTGACCAGGGGAGTCTCAGTAGAGTCTCCCTGAGTCGACATGCTTTTCTAGTGAGGTGTAAGTGGTGCACTTACCTACACTATATGTTTGCCTACTGATCCCTTGCTAGAGTTGTAGTTTAGGGTGTGCTAGGCCCTAGGAGCTACAACAGCTGGTTCAGTAGAACTCAGAGTATTCTAAGCTGAGTTATATGTACCTTTAGTACTTATGTGATCTTTCACAAGATATTCTTAGGGCATGTGTGGTAAAACAACAGCAAGCTCAAATCCCAACCGCTGCTCACCAATGTGAGAAGTTGGCCTGATGTGCAGTGTTCACTATTCTAGTGATCACTATATATCAGTCCAAACAACCCTTATTGATGATTGGTTGTAAGTCAACCTTATAGACCAGCTATCCTAGTAGCATGGATTCGAGCAGTCTAAGGCTAAGACTCTAGAGGGCGTGTTAAGCCAGCTATTTTACCATCACATTACCCCTTGAACACCCAGTGAAAGGACACCACACAAGTGTTATGAAAATAAACAGTGTATTTATTAGAATCACAACAACCCTGTACTCTTTATGAGGACAGGGTGCTAGGCACACAACAAAACTCTTACGAAAATACTTAAGTTAGCACAGTATATACAAATGCCCGAGGGGCACGAAAAACCATATACTCTCAAAGTGGAATGCGAAATTACTAGCAGGTAAGTACAGTACTAATAGGCTTTGGAATCGCTAGGACTTGACTAGGGAATCGTTTGATTACTTCTAGGAGGCCTAGGGGACTCGGGTGCAGAGTGTGCACTCTCACGCGGGATGCGGGACAAAGTCTATGGTAGCTAGTAACGTTAAAGTTAGTGTTCACGGGCGAACCCGACCTGGTAGGGAGAAAACGACAGTGGATCCTGACCCTTGGATAGTGAGGCTATGCTGGGGCACCGAAATGCCGAAGTTACCTAGCCCAGGGGCTGCAGCTGCATAGGTCTCAAAAGACGTCGGGAATCCTCGTTGCCGGACCAGGAGCCTGGAAGAAAGATGCTGGCAGGCGACCAGTGAAGATTGTTCGAAGTGATCCAAGCCTGGATCTGGAAGATGGATGACACCTGAAAGCAGAGGGGACCAAGTTTGTGACTACTAGCCAGTAGTCAGTGGGCACCAGGAGGGCACCGGATGGTAGTCACCTCGACTAGGTGAGTGGGCGACGCTGGCTCTGCAGATCTCACGGACCAGGAGGCGTTGTCGGCGACCAGGATGGAGAGGTGAGCTGTCCCACGATGGATGAAGCTGTCGGCGTCGAAGAGCTCAGGATTGGGCAACAAAGCCTTGGCTAATTCAAGCCCACGCGGTGGACTCAAAATGGCGTCTGGAGTGGACCAGGAGGGTCCGGGGTGCTCCTCTTCTGGAAGGGAGCAAGAGCCAGTCTGGAGCAACCAGACTAGCAGCAGTGATGTCGTCGGGCGTCGTTCAGAAGGCCACAAGCCAGCGGGCTAGTAGCCAAACAACGCGGTGAGCAGCAAAAAGCAGAAGGGCCCCACGCCGATCGTGGAGATGCTGGGGGGCTGCTCTTCGGTGCTGGAGCTGCTCAGGGTCGGGTCTTCTCGGACCCCAAAGCACTCACCAGGAAATTACTCGGCGGGCTTGCTGTGCAGAAGTCGTGCAGTCTTGGCAATAGTCGGTCCCTTGAGGTCTCGTCGCACTCACGGTTCTCAGCTTTGCTGTAGAGGTGAGTAGAGGTCGGAGGTGCCAGGGAAGCCGGGTCTTGTCGAGCTGGGCAGTCGGATTCCGGAGGAAGGACTTACAGCAGACCGCAGTGTTCTTGCGATGGTGCCTGCGGATGCAGGGTGACTACTCCTTAGTCACAAGGGAGAATCTTGAAGAAGGAAATCTTGAAGTCCTTTCGCAGAAAGTCGTGTCTTGATTCCAAAGATGATCTGATTTGGAAGGGGGCCTGCTCCTACCTTTATCTGAGAAAAGGGGGCTGGCACGCGACTAGGTCCTGCCCTATGGGTGGGACCAGGAGGGGGGTGGTTACACCCACTTCCTTGGCGGGCTTCTCCCCAGCTCAGGGTCTGGAGTGTCCCTGGAACTGGTTCAAGCGGCCTATGCATAGTGAGCACCGGGGTGCCACTTGCAGTCACCTTCCTCTGAAGCCCTGCCTACCTAGGATACACGAAATCCTGTCTGGGACGGTGCTGGCACCGCCCCTGGCAGGAAACCCTTTGTCCTTATCTCCTGCTCTGGGAGGACTCCCAGCAGCAGGAGGGCAGACTTGTGTCTCGGTGGCAGCATCCATTTTGTGGAGCTGAGGCTCTGTTTGACTTTAACCGGGGTTAGGGGTTACATACATGTCGTGTCCCTCTAGAAGGGTGGAATGCTAACCCCGTCGCCAGAATTGGCGAGGAGTTAGTATTCCAATTCGTATGACACCTTACTCGACATGTTTTGATAAAGCGATACCAGAGTTGACATATAACCGCGAGGATTATAATGCACTTAAGAGTATATGGTATGCGATATCATGGAAACGGCTAGGGGATAGATCCCGAAAGCCGCAGACAGGCTCAGCTCATGCCAGAGCACCATCTCACACGATTCCAAGCACCCTGCCTTCAGGATTGTTAAGGCCTGCCATAGGAGTGACTGATAGGAGATCTGTGTGTCCATTTTAGGGTTAGATATAGGTATACTATATCTAAAGCAAAGGGTGAGTACACCACCTTGCCCCAGCTGTCGTGCAGCCAGTTGTGTCAGTTTAGTTAGTCAATCCAGGGGTGGCACAATACATGCTTCAGCCCCTGGGAGACTTCTGGGTGCACCTCAGCCCTGGGTACAGGGACTTGGAGAGGGCCCAGTGCCAATTCAGTACCTGAGTACAATTTGGATAGAGAGAACAGCTAGGCTGTGGGTCTGATTAGCAGGCCCACAGCCAGGGAAAGTCGTAAACCAGTGCAGCAAAAAGCAAAAATCTGGGTGATCATAGGATTGCAGACCCTACTCTCCTACAACATCTCCCTAGGTGCCTTGAGGAAATCTCAGCCTGGATGAAAGGCTCCTTCCTACAATTGAATGGAGAAAAAACGGACCTTATGATAGTGGGCATAACTTGGCAACCTGGTCTGTCATTTAACTGGCCCAATTGTATGGGGAATCTGCCTACACCTAAAGACCATATAAAGAGTCTGAGTGTTTGGCTTGATGACAAACTTAACATGAGGTTCCAGGCAAAAAAAGTGGCAGGGTGCTGCTTTGGAATGATGAGAATAGTGAGAAAAATTCTTCCTCTCTTACCCTTCTATGCGAAGAAGCTGCTTCTCCAGGCGTTGATAATGTCACGCCTGGATTACGCAAATGCGCTCTATCTTGGAGCTCCGCAGTACACGATAAACTTCTTCAGAAGGTTCAGAATTGCGCAGCAAGAATGCTTCTGCATATCCCTCGTAGAGAATCAGTGAAGAAAGCGTTGAATCATCTTCACTGGCTCCCAGTTGCTGAGAGAATTCAATTTAAATCTCTCTGCATTACGCACAAGATTTTAACTTCCAAGGGTCCACCAATACTTCATCAGTTGGTCTCCCCATACTGTCCTAAAAGAGCTCTCCCGTCTGAAAGTAAACGCATGGCCATAGTACCAAAAATTAAGAGGGCCAGAAGTGGAGGACGACGTTTCTCTTATGTTGCCTCCAAAAAAATGGAATGTCCTTCCGGAACATATTCGGATGACAAAAGATCATCTTTCTTTCCGAAAAATGTTGAAGACTCATCTATTCACAGCCAGATAATCAGTTCCTATCTGTACGCTCTCTTCTTAGCGCTGGGAGTGTGGAAAAGTAAATTTTGCCATGTTCTGTGTCCCTACGTGTCCTCCATCTTATGTTATGTGTGCATGATTAATATGCATATGTATTCCCCATGTTTGATTAAAGACGCATGACGTTGTGTCCACCTCTAGTATGCCAGTTTCCAGTCCTCGTGAAAACTACGAGTATTAGGCCTATGTAAAGCTACGTTGCCACGTTTCTCAGTGTGCACGTTATTTCATTGTAAAGTCCCCGTTTCTAGGCCTCAAAAGGGCCCGGACACCAGATTCAGCTTCTGTCTCCTGAGCCCTCGCTGAGGAGCGATACAGCCCCCACCTGTGTTCCTGACCCTTCACTTACTTCCTGCCTCACAGTGCCCGGTTCAGCCTGGCTCTGCCTATGAGTCTGCCAAGAGTATGTTATGATTCTAGTTATCAGTCCAGTCCTCCTTCTCTGCATTCCTAAGCTACTGAATCGCATCAATAGTTTCCGTCATTGTCTAGCCTTTACGTCTCCATGTAAGAGAAATACTGCATTTAATGGTCATTTAATATTCCTCAACACGCACTACATGTAGAATAATGCATGCACCAGTCTTAGAGTCTGTTAGCCTTTACCCTCCTGACTCAGTTTATATCAACATGTTCTCTAAACATCAGATACTAGATAGGGTTTAGGTACATGTCGCCCTGACTCTCCAGACTCTGCTCCTAGCACAGAGTTCATAGCCCCCAGCTTCTCCTAGTAACACGTCATTGTCAGTTTGCGCGCCCCATTAGGTTAGAGGTCCCGGCTCCTTAGGTAGCCCCCTCCATGTTTCCGCCCCATTTATGACATATTCTGTTACGTTTACATCACATGTCTATGTATACGCCTCCTGTTACACCCACTTTCACCCTTATCTTTCGCGACTGCTATTGACCACACCCACTGTTCCGCCTATTGTATTCATTGTAATGTAACTGTTTTAGTATATATACTTGTGTATTGTTATTAAACGTTAGCGCGCTCATTCCCTGTCCCCCCTGCAGGGCCCTGTCATTTTATTCCTGTGCAGGTTGTCCTGTTCCTGTCCTTTATGCTGTATTAAACCTGCAAACTCCTACTACCTCGAATCTTGACTCTTATTTATTGAGCTATCTGTTATTTGCTATGTCCAGTAAAACCTAGATCCGGTATTATTTATTTATATACCACATAATGGCGCCCGAATAGGGACTTGCCCTTTCCCCACGCGCCGGTGAAGCCACGCCGGCCCCCTGACCCTCTGCAGCCGTGACGGAACCATACCGTGCACGTGCAGATATTTCTGCTTCAAGTATCCCTCAGGCCCACGGAGGAGACGGAGGTGGCGGTCCAGCATCCAGACGAGGCGGTGGAGGAACGCGGCGAGTCCCGACCAGAGCCCAAGCCGAGAGTCCAAGGTCCGAGGTATCCGGAGGCCCACCCGTAACAGAAGTCCGAAGTTCGTCCGTCCGGCGTCGAAGCAGTCCAGTCCAGTCCGAGGCCTTCCGTTCTTGCTGCCCGGTGAGTACCATTGCTGGGGTAGTATCTAGACAGGGTCAATCTAATTGACTCTGGTCCGTGGGTTGGTGGTACACAGACCCAAAACGAAGTGTCCACTTCGGTGGATGCGGGTCCTGACGTGTCTCTTTATGAGACCGGTGAGTTTCGTACTGTTTCAGCAGTGCATCTAATTTCTGTTCTAGTCAGTTCTGTTCTCGAGAAAATTCATGTGTTCTGTTTTCAGTATTCCAGGTAGTATTCTGTTCGAACTGCTATTTTAAATGTTCTTCATGTATTGTAATGTCGTGGTATGAATGTGGAGTAATTATCGTGTTCATTGTGTATTGTAATTGCGTATTGTGTCTAGGCTACAGTTCAGTCATGCCCTTATTTTCTAAATTACGTCAGTTAAAAACCAGAAAAGGTCTGCTAGAAGCAGCAGTTCCTGTCCCGCCCAGGGACAGTGTGGAAAAGTAAATTTTGTCATGTTCTGTGTCCCTACGAGTCATCCATCATATGTTATGTGTGCATGACCAATATGCATATGTTATTCCCCATGTCCGATTCAAGACGCAATTATAGTTGTGTCCACCTCTGATATGCCATTTCCTAGTCCTCATGAGTAATATGAGTGTCAGGCCTATGTAAAGTTATGTTGCCACGTTTCTTAGTGTGCACGTTATTTCATTATAAAGTCCCCGTTTCTAGGCCTCAACAGGGCCCGGACATCAGATTCAGCCCCTGTCTCCTGAAGCCTCGCTGAGGAGCGATACAGCCCCCACCTGTATCCTCGACCCTTCACTTACTTCCTGCCTCGCAGTGCCCGGTGCAGCTTGGCTCTGCCTCCGAGTCTGCCAAGACTATGTTATGATTCCAGCTATCAGTTTAGTCCTCCTTCTCTGCATTCCTAAGCTACTGAACTGCATCAATAGTTTCCGTCATTGTCTAGCCTATTCGGCTCCATGTAAGAGAAATACTGGATTTAATGGTCATTTAATATTCTTCATCACGTACTACATGTAGAATAAATGCATGCTCTAGCCTTAGAGTCAGTTAGCTTTTCCCCTCATGACTTCTAGTTTATATCAACATGTTCCCTAAACATTAGATACCAGATAGGGTCTAGGTACATGTCGCTCCGACCCTCCAGACTTTAGTCTCTGCTCCTAGCACAGAGTTCATAGCCCCCAGCTTCTCCTAGTAACACGTCATTGTCAGTTTGCGCGCACCATTAGGTTAGAGGTCCCGGCTCCTTAGGTAGCCCCCTCCAATGTTTCCGCCCATTTCATGACATATTCTATTACGTTTGCATCACATGTCTATGTATACGCCCTGTTACACCTCCTTTGTACCGTTATCTTTCGCGACTGCTACACGTCACACCTACTGCTCCACCCACTGCTACGCCCATTGCAATGTAATGCTATGTGTTTGCGTTATGTATATATGCTCATGTAATGTTATTAAATGTTAGAGCTAGCCATTCCAGATCCGGTCCCCGGCAGCTGCCGGGCCATGCTAGTCCTTGCCATTCTGTTCCTATGCAGGTTGTCCTGTCCCTGTCCTTTATGCTGTAATAAACCTGCAAAACTCCCACTACCTCGAATCTTGACTCTTATTTTATTGAGCTATCTGTTATTCATTCATTCATTCAAAAATAGATCCGGTATTATTTATTTATATACCACATAATGGCGCCCGAACAGGGACTTGCCCTTTCCCCACGCGTCGGTGAAGCCACGCCGACCCCCTGACCCTCTGCAGTCGTGACGGAACTCTTCTGCGCAGTGGCAGATATTTCTGCTCAAGTATCCCTCAGGCCCACGGAGGAGACGGAGGAGGCGGTCCAGCATCCAGACGAGACGGTGGAGGAACGCGGCGAGTCCCGACCAGAGCCCAAGCCAAGAGTCCAAGGTCCGAGGTATCCGGAGGTCCACCCGTAACTGAAGTCCGAGGTCCGAAGTTCGTCGTCCGTCGTCGTAGCAGTGCAGTCCAGTCCGAGGCCTTCCGTTCTTGCTGCCCGGTGAGTACCGTTACTGGGGTGGTATCTAGACAGGGTCAATCTAATTGACTCTGGTCTGTGGGTTGGTGGTACACAGTCCCACAAACGAAGTGTTCACTTCGGTGGATACGGGTCCTGACGTGTCTCATTAAGAGACCGGTAAGTTTCGTACTGTTTCAGCAGTGCATCTAGTTCCTGTTCTAGTCAGTTCTGTTCTCGAGAAAATTCATGTATTCTGTGTTCCGTATTCCCGGTAGTATTCTGTTCGAACTGTTATTTTAAATGTTTTTCATGTATTTCAATGTCGTGGTATGAATGGGGTATAAGTATCGTGTTTATTGTGTATTGTATTGTGTCTAGATTACAGTTCAGTCATGCCCATATTTTCCAAGTTACGTCAGTTAAAAACTAGAAAGGGTCTGCTGGAAGCAGCAGTTCCCGTCCCGCCTAGGGACAGTCCAGGTCACTTTATGTATCAGAAACATGGCATAAGTGCCATATTGTATCTAGATTTATGGGTAGAGTATACCAAACAGTTAGAAGAAAAGTATAGATGGCCCGTATCGGGTACATTGGATGCCGAATGCATCATGCGAGTAGAAGAAGCATTATGGAAAAAGAAAGCCAGACAGTCACAGAAAGATGCCATCGAGTTATGGCGCAAAGAAGCTCATAAAAGAACTGAAAAAGAAATCAGAAAGTCAGAATTAAGTAGAGAATCCTTAGAGCGAGCCCAAGAAAAAGAATTAATCGAGATAGGTGAACAAGTCAAAGCCGAACAGTCAGACAGACAGAGGCATGCCCTTATTAAGGGTATGTATCCTCTTCTTGCCGAAGGCTTGCCAAAAGCGACCCCAGAGGCATCCAGTAATTTCCCGCCACCATTAGTTCCGACCAAGCTACGTCACAAACCGACCGCAGCTGATATTTTTATTTCGGCCTATCTGGACGACACAGTCCCCGAATATGCAAATCCTGTTCGCGCTCCGCCCGTCCCTGTAAACCAGGTAATTCCTGCTCCCCCAGATACCGGGGTGCCCTTAACAGCCCCCCCGGGTCAGCCCGCCATACAAGTCCAGCCCACGTTACAATTACCCACCCTGCCAGGACGAAAAGCATCAGTTGATGATTCTAGTTTAGTGGCCGCAGGAGGAGGTCTTCCTCAAACCCCGCCGCCACACAAGCGTTTATCAGCACTCGAATTACATGCTCAAGCATCACAGCGTACTCCTAAGAGTAATAAGTCTGTTGCAGAGATCAGGCAAACCCTTGGTGAATGTGTTTATGACCCAGTTCCAGGCGAGTTTAATATGGTTTTATATTCCGTACGCGTAAGGAGAGTGACCGAGTATCTAGTCACCCTACCAAATATGAAAGAAGATCTAGACAGGATATATCGTTTCATCCGTACAGGGGATGACCCAGGAAGTATTAGTGATGCCATGTCTCAAAGGAAAGCCGAGATTCAGCGCATGATATTAAAGTTTTTAATTAACTGTCTAATAAGAGAACAAGATTACCCGTCTAAAGACCCGGAAGAAATGAAAATTCTAACAAAGTGGAGTGATAATATAGCCGAAGGAAAGCACAATACCATTAGTGCCATGGAAAGTATGTACAAGAAAATCCGTAGAGAGATAATAAAGATACACGAACAGCGTAAAGCAGCACAAGTAAGCGAGAAAGAAAGTACCTCTGATCCTGAAGAGGAAGACGATGAGAATACCGTCAGAATAGCGTATGTAGGAAAACCTAGATTTCCAGATCGCCATTTACGTCTAGAACACAAGTCCATTTTCCATCATTCAGCACCAGAACAAGGTTCCCTAGAACAAGTATTCCAAGCTACCGATCACATTCTGAAATCACGAATCGGTTACAGTGAATTAAGTACCATGCATGAACAAGAACTAGTCCGATCAGCAGTCCGATGGATTACTGATTCTACCACTTTTCCAGACGAAATAGTGGCACAAATGTTTCTGAAAATGCCCCCAGCCGAGCAGCGACTGGTGGGTATGTATATGATTCAGCACCTCATTACTCTGTATGAGGGTCAACATTCTGATCCAGGCCCGTTACATGATATCCTGAACGAGTTACTCCAGTACAGATGGAGAGGTCTAGGTACCGATCTAATTAGTGTGATTCTAGAACAGCGCCACAAATATAGAACATTTTTGAAGCCGCATTTTGTCCATGTCTCACCCCCAGAAGGTAAATCATTTTACATAGATAGACAGAATCCGTTACGAGAAGTCCACCCAGTCAAAGGAGCGGGTGGCGAAATGCAGCGAGTGTTTGTATACACTCCAATCACCAAGATGGAACTTCTAGAGATGAAGAAATTAATTCCCTGTCATGACAAAGATCCAGCAGGGTTCCATAGAGAATTAAAAGACATGCTCCGTATGGGAGAATACACGTACCCGGATATAATTAAAATGTTAAAGGTTCTGTTGCCCGCAGGGGTGTATGAAAAGCTCAAAGAGAAAGAATGGGAGGTGGGAGAGAAAAAGATAGATTGGGCAGTCCTAGAAGCAGAAGATAAGATACGTGTACCAGGTACTGGTCTTGGAGAGAAATGTAAAGAATTACCAGAATTATTGATTCAAGTTTTACCCAGATTATTAACAACGAAAAAGGAAGACTGGGATGCAATCTCAGCCTGTAAACAGAAACAAGATGAAGATATTAGTGATTTTTATTCTAGGTTTGAAAAGTGCTTTAGTATCAACAGTGGTCTCAAGACAAGTAGTGAGTCATATCCTCACCTTTTCGTTACTAAATTAGTCGAGAATTCAAGCCCACCAATTAAAAACCGAGTTCTGAAAGTCGAAAGTACCTGGCAAGCAAATACTCCGTCCCAGATGCTCCAGATGCTCCAGTACCACCAGAATAGAATCAGGGAAGAGCAAGAACACGAAAGAAAACGTATGAAAGACACGAAAATGAAAGTGCTAGTTGCACAATCCGTTCCCCAAGACAGTCAGAAGAGGGGTCCAAATCAAGCCAGTCATCCTGCAGCACCCGTTAAAGGGAACTGCAATTATTGTAAACAGCCAGGTCATTTTATAAATGAGTGTGCGGTTCTGAAACATAACATAGCTACTGGTAAGACTAAAGAAAGACCACGTCCGCCTAGACAAGAACAAGTTACGCAGACTCCTCAGTCACAGAATGCACCACAGACAGTTACAGTACCGCAGCCTGTTGCTGCAACACAACATGTCACATCGCAGATGTACCAGTATGCACAGTCTGAGTATCCAGAGTACCAGCCGTATTCATGAAACAGCCTAGAGAGGGAGGTAGGCTTGCCTCTCATCGAGATACCTGTAGATCAAGAGGGTCCCTATGTTCACAGTCAAGTATTAGGGAAAGACAGAAAGTTTTTGATTGATACAGGGGCAAGTAGGACCACAATTAGTCATGCCGAAGTTCCAGGGGCTCCGCTCTCAGGCTCAAGAAATGTTTCCCTTGGATTTTCAGGAAAACCTATCATTAACGAGATCTCAAAGCCAGTTACTTTAGAAGTAGGTCCATTGTCCCGTACTACTGATCTGTTACTTACTAAGTCATGTCCAGAAAATCTATTAGGCATTAAAACACTGAAAGAGTTAGGTGCAGTTATATGCTGTTCCCCAGAGGGAATACGATTGTTCCTACGTGACTTTAAGGGTCACTATGTATTACGAGATTTTGATTCAAGACTGTCTAATGTTCCACAGCATTTATGGGCGCAAGGTCCAACTGATGTAGGTTATATGCAAATCACACCCTATCGTGTGACTCTCAAACCAGGTGTAGTGTTACCACGAATCAGACAGTATAGATTGCCACCTGAGGCTGTAGCAGCCTTATCCAAAATTATAGACGAGCTCATGGCTCAAGGAGTAGTTGTAGAAACTGACTCCAATGTATGTAACTCTCCGATCATTCCAGTCATGAAACGTACTGATCCAAATGCACCCCCAGTATATCGATTAGTGATCGACCTACGAGAGCTTAATAAATGTATTATTCCGCAGTACCCAGTTGTCCCAGATATCTCTTCCCTATTGACAGCCATTGATTCCGAAGCCATGTTCTTTACTGTAATCGATCTTAAGAATGCATTTTTTAGTGTTCCGATTCATCCAGACAGCCAGTTTCTTTTCGGATTTTGTTTAAATGGAAGGAGCTATATGTTTACACGAGCTCCTCAAGGTTTCACAGAAAGCCCTAGTATTTACAGCCAAGCACTTAAGAGACAACTTGACAACATTCATATGCCAACTGACACTGCCCTGCTCCAGTATGTCGATGATCTATTGATCACAGCCCGTTCTGAACGTGACTGCGAGCGAGCGTCACTGACGGTTCTGTATTTCCTAGCCGAGATGGGGCACAAGGTGTCCCCTTCGAAGCTTCAATTCTGTGTCCAGCAAGTGGTCTACTTAGGACACTTACTGTCCAAGAGGGGTAGGCAGTTGACACCAGACCGTATCCAGTTGATAGCGAGTCTTCCTCAGCCCAGAACCCAGAAGGAGGTACGTGCTTTTATTGGCCTTACTTCTTATTGTAGACAATGGATTCCACAGTATGCATTTCTAGCCAAGCCACTGATACAGTTAACGACACAGGAGGCAGCCGCAATGACTGTCCTCCCTTGGACATCTGAACATACACTTAGTTTCAACGAGTTAAAGAAAGCTTTATGTCAAGCTCCAGTTCTAGCTACACCGAACTACAGTAAGCCTTTTACACTTTTCGTCACAGAACGTGAAGGTACAGCATTATCTGTTCTTACACAAGATCAAGCAGGACAATACAAGCCGTGTGCTTACTTTTCTAGCACACTAGATCCAGTAGCCCAGGCTTTGCCTGCGTGCCTCAAGTCAGTTGCAGCCACAGCACTAGCTATCAGACAAAGTGATTCCATAGTTTTAGGACACTCCCTGACAGTACAAGTTCCACACTCCGTGGAAGTTCTTTTAAATAGAACACAAACACAGCACTTGACAATTGCACGTCTAACAGGTTATGAATTGACACTGTTTCAGCCACACATAGAAATCAGACGCTGCAACGTCCTGAATCCTGCTACACTGTTACCATCAGTTAATCCAAATTCTGCCACACACGACTGTGTGGAAGTAGTCAACATTACGACAAAACCAAGACAAGACCTGACAGACATTCCGTTACCAGATCCCGACCTGACACTTTATGTGGATGGTTCATGTATGAGGACTAGTACAGGAGATTTAGTTGCCGCGTATGCAGTGACTACTGACACTGAGGTTATTGAGACACACCGCATTGACACTCTGTCCGCTCAAGCAGCAGAGCTAGTTGCTCTGACACAAGCCTGCATACACGCCAAGAACCTGAAAGTTAATGTTTACACAGATTCACGCTACGCATTTGGAGTCGTACACGACTTCGGAGTGCTCTGGCAGGAGAGAGGTTTCATGACTTCTCATGGAACCAAGATTCAGCATGGTCTCCTTATTCAAGCTCTGTTAGATGCCATACATTTACCGACCTCCATTGCTATTATGAAATGCAAAGCACATACGAAAGTTACTGACATTATTTCCCAGGGTAATGATCTAGCAGATCGCACAGCCAAGCTTACAGCACAGACTCTAGACATTCAAGTTAATCCGACACAGACACATACTCCAGATCCGACTACATGTATGACAGTTAAGGACCCTACACAAGATGTCATAGATATCCAGTTACATGCTACTCCCGATGAAATGAAGAAATGGTCCGAACAAGGAGGGGTCCAGACAGATCAAGGATGGGTGACGAAGGGAAGAACCACATGGTTTCTCCCCGACTCTATGGTTCAAGTCATTATTAATACCGCACATAGTCCAGCACACTTAGGAGAAAAAGCAATGTTAGACAGTATCCAGAACATTTGGTTCAACAAGCATTTACGAGCTGCAGCCAAGCAGAAAGTCCGTACCTGTATGATATGTTGTCAGTTTAATCCAGGTAAAAGTGTCCCGGTGGAACAAGGTGGATTCCAGCCCCCTGACCACCCTTTTGAGGTCCTCCAGATGGATTATATTCAGATGGAGCGATGTCGAGGTTTCAAGTATGTCCTTGTAGTTGTATGCGCTTTGTCCAGATGGACAGAAGCATATCCAGTCCCAGATTACACAGCCGCAACCACTGCCAAGCAGTTGGTTCGTGAGTTTTTCCCTCGATATGGACTCCCTAGAGTCGTATATTCTGATAACGGCCAACCATTCTCCTCAGAGTTAATGAAGCACGTTTCCCTGTTGTTAGGGTACCAGTGGAAGTTTCATTGTGTACGCCATCCTGAAGCAGCCGGTCTCGTTGAGAGACATAATCAGACTCTGAAAATCCGAATTGCTAAAATATGTAAAGACAAGGGTGTGGACTGGCTAGTAGCTCTGCCAGTTGCTTTGTTTTATATGCGCATGGTCGCACATTCCAGATCAGGTCTGTCCCCGTATGAGGTCGTATTCGGCCGCCCCCCTAACATGTGGGGTACTCCTAGACCCCGAAGTATTACTGATGTTTCATGTAATATGCTGACAGATTACCTAGCTTCCTTGATGTCTGCCCTCAACTCATGTCGTTCACAGGTTGCCGCCGCATTTCCAGACAATACCGAGGTGGCACCGCATGAAATCGTTCCAGGTTCGATGGTACTCGTGCGGAACTTCGACAGATCAAGTCCGCTGGAGCCACGTTGGAAGGAGCCCCGTCAGGTCCTCCTCACCACCCGTACAGCCGTGAAATTGGAAGGACGCCGCGGCTGGGTGCATCTTTCGCACGTCAAGAAATTCTACGGATTAAAACCGGTCTCTAAGAACATTTCCCAGGATATCAAGACTTGTCAAAACATTGTTCCTAAGGACTGTCCCGCAAATGACATTGATACAACCCCTCCCTTGGTAGAGAAAACTCCGCAGCAGGAGTATAAGCAAAAACTCCGGTCTAGTAAAATAAGTCAGTCAGTTTGATTGTATAAGTCCTCCCCTAGGTGAAACGGTTAGACTGTTTCTGACATGTATAAAATAGACCCCCATAGTGAGAGAGTTAGTCAAAACTCAATTCGATGTATCATTTTTCTAAGTTTCATATTATTTCTCAGCCTTTTGATTTCCTGCACCAGTTACGCATTTTACCTGTGTTTTCCAGTTCCTCATGTAAATAAGCATTCTAATGTTACAGTAGAGCACACGTTTAGTGATCTGCCTCCTCATGAATATTCATACCGCCTCGCGATGCGTAACAATACATTTATCCGCATGTTACATTATTCACACCAGACCAGCAATGCCACTAATTGTTGGGTGTGTGGTCGACTCCCCCCTTTCCAGACACCGAAGGGAGTTCTGCCACTCTTTCCTTATCCTTTTTCCCATAATGGTTCGTGTGGAGCATGGTCCACGTTAACGTCATCCTCAACAGATATGTCTTTTCTTAACAGCACATGTTTCCCAGACAAGCAAGGTCTTCCCCACAGAACAGGTTTAGACCTAGAAAATGAAGTGTACAATTTAGGTAATTATTCGTCGAATTTCATGGTCCTGAATGTTCAGTCTGATACTACTCCAGATTCTATGGATTCACCTGCTATTTCAGTATTACCAGTCAAAGGCGAATTATGTGTTCGTAGTTATGGTTCTGTACACGTAGGACATAGTGATTGTACTACTATTATCAAGTATAGTGACAGTGGGAAATCTATTTTTAAAGCTTCACGTCATTCTTATTTCGTTTGTGGTCAAACTGCATATGTTCGTCTGCCCCTCGATTGGGAGGGAACCTGTTACATTGCCTTCCTACTGCCACCTGTTTTCCTAGCCCCACCTGACTACCATAGGAATTCCTTCCTAGTACATACTAGACACAAGAGAAACCTCCCGATTGTCGACTATACTGAAACTGCTGCAGAGCAATTCATTGATATTGATAAAGGTGTGTTCCCTTATTTAGGTACAGTTGTAAACAGTAAGCTAATTCGTAGGTTAACAAGAACCCTTGAAGCTGTAGTAGATGAGACTGCCTCCGCTCTAGGTAACTTAACCGAAGAGCAATCCTTTATGAGAATTGTTGTGCTCCAGAATCGTCTCGTCCTTGACGTCATACTGGCCGATAGGGGCGGGGCCTGTAGAGTCCTCGGATCCAGTTGCTGCATTTTCATTCCAAATAACGCGCCGTCTGTTTATTCAGCTATAACCAGACTTCATAAAATTGCCCATCTGTTACACCAAGATCCAGGCACCTGGACATGGTCCGGTTGGTTCTGGAATATAATTTCTGCCTGGGGATGGAAAGTCCTGTCTTTTCTAGGTATTGCAGTAGCGATCATATTCAGCTGCTGCCTCTGTATACAATGTGGCCCTGCGATTTGCGGCATGTGTGCTACCTCTTGTATTCCTAGTCCCAAGCCCCGTTCTAAATCCCGTTCCAGGATAATTCGAGATGAACAAATGATACTGTATGAAATGATAGATGGTATCATGAATATTGATGTTTTCTGATGGAAACGTAGTGACAAGGAGGGAATGTGGAAAAGTAAATTTTGTCATGTTCTGTGTCCCTACGAGTCATCCATCATATGTTATGTGTGCATGACCAATATGCATATGTTATTCCCCATGTCCGATTCAAGACGCAATTATAGTTGTGTCCACCTCTGATATGCCATTTCCTAGTCCTCATGAGTAATATGAGTGTCAGGCCTATGTAAAGTTATGTTGCCACGTTTCTTAGTGTGCACGTTATTTCATTATAAAGTCCCCGTTTCTAGGCCTCAACAGGGCCCGGACATCAGATTCAGCCCCTGTCTCCTGAAGCCTCGCTGAGGAGCGATACAGCCCCCGCCTGTATCCTCGACCCTTCACTTACTTCCTGCCTCGCAGTGCCCGGTTCAGCCTGGCTCTGCCTCTGAGTCTGCCAAGAGTATGTTATGATTCCAGTTATCAGTACAGCCCTCCTTCTCTGCATTCCTAAGCTACTGAATCGCATCAATAGTTTCCGTCATAGTCTAGCTTTTACGTCTCCATGTAAGAGAAATACTGCATATAATGATCATTTAATATTCTTCATCACGCACTACATGTAGAATAATGCATGCTCCAGTCTTAGAGTCTGTTAGCTTTTCCCCTCCTGACTTCTAGTTTATATTAACATGTTCCCTAAACATCAGATACTAGATACTGCTTAGGCACATGTCGCCCTGACTCTCCAGACTTCAGTCTCTGCTCCTAGCACAGAGTTCATAGCCCCCAGCTTCTCCTAGTAACACGTCATTGTCAGTTTGCGCGCACCATTAGGTTAGAGGTCCCGGCTCCTTAGGTAGCCCCCTCCAATGTTTCCGCCCATTTCATGACATATTCTATTACGTTTGCATCACATGTCTATGTATACGCCCTGTTATACCTCCTTTGTACCGTTATCTTTCGCGACTGCTACACGTCACACCTACTGCTCCACCCACTGCTACGCCCATTGCAATGTAATGCTATGTGTTTGCGTTATGTATATATGCTCATGTAATGTTATTAAATGTTAGAGCTAGCCATTCCAGATCCGGTCCCCGGCAGCTGCCGGGCCATGCTAGTCCTTGCCATTCTGTTCCTATGCAGGTTGTCCTGTCCCTGTCCTTTATGCTGTAATAAACCTGCAAAACTCCCACTACCTCGAATCTTGACTATTATTTTATTGAGCTATCTGTTATTCATTCATTCATTCAAAAATAGATCCGGTATTATTTATTTATATACCACAACAGTCCAGGTCATTTTATGTATCAGAAGCATGGCATAAGTGCCATATTATATCTAGATTTATGGGTAGAATACACCAAAGAGTTAGAGGAAAAGTATAGATGGCCCGTATCAGGTACGTGGGATGCCGAGTGCATCATGAGAGTAGAAGAAGTATTATGGAAAAAGAAAGCCAGACAGTCACAGAAAGATGCCATCGAGTTATGGCGCAAAGAATCTCATAAAAGAACCGAAAAAGAAATCAGAAAGTCAGAACTAAGTAGAGAATCCTTAGAACGAGCCCAAGAAAGGGAATTAATCGAGAAATGGTCCAAACAAGGAGGGGTCCAGACAGATCAGGGTAACGAAGGGTAACGAAGGGTAAAGCCACATGGTTTCTCCCCGACTCTATGGTTCAAGTCATTATCAATACCGCACATAGTCCAGCACATTTAGGAGAAAAAGCTATGTTAGATAGTATCCAGAACATTTGGTCCAACAAGCATTTACGAGCTGCAGCCAAGCAGAAAGTCCGTACCTGTATGATATGTTGCCAGTTTAATCCAGGTAAAAGTGTCCCGGTGGAACAAGGTGGATTCCAGCCTCCTGACCACCCTTTTGAAGTCCTCCAGATGGATTATATTCAGATGGAGCGATGTCGAGGTTTCAAGTATGTCCTTGTAGTTGTATGCGCTTTGTCCAGGTGGACATAGGCATATCCAGTCCCAGATTACACAGCCGCGACCACTGCCAAGCAGTTGGTTCGTGAATTCTTCCCCCGCTACGGACTCCCAAGAGTCGTATATTCTGACAACGGCCAGCCATTCTCATCCGAGCTCATGAAACACATTTCCCTTCTGTTAGCGTACCAGTGGAAGTTCCATTGTGTACGCCATCCTGAAGCAGCCGGTCTCGTAGAGAGACATAATCAGACCCTGAAAATCCGCATAGCAAAAGTATGTAAAGAGAAAGGTGTGGACTGGCTAGTAGCTCTGCCAGTCGCCTTGTTTTATATGCGCATGGTCGCACATTCCAGATCAGGTCTGTCCCCGTACGAGGTCGTATTCGGCCGCCCCCCTAACATGTGGGGTACACCTAGACCCCGAAGTATTACCGATGTTTCAAGTAATATGCTGACAGACTACCTAGCTTCCTTGATGTCTGCCCTCAACTCTTGTCGTTCACAGGTTGCCGCCGCATTTCCAGACAATACCGAGGTGGCACCGCATGAAATCGTTCCCGGATCCATGGTTCTGGTCAGGAACTTTGATCGTTCAAGTCCGCTGGAGCCTCGCTGGAAGGAACCCCGACTGGTCCTCCTAACCACCCGTACAGCCGTAAAGTTGGAGGGGAGAAAAGGCTGGGTGCATCTGTCGCATTTAAAAAAGTTTTATGGACTGAAACCAGTTTCAAAGAACATTTCCGAGGATTCTAAAAACTGCCAAAGTACTATTCTTAAGGACTGTCCCGCAAAAGACAATGATACTGAACCCTCCCTGTTAGAGAAAACTCCGCAACAGGAGTATAAACTTAAATTAAGGTCTAGTAAAATAAGTCAGCCAGTTTGATTGTCTAAGTCCTCCCCTAGGTGAAACGGTTAGACCGGTTTCTGACATGTATAAAATAGACCCCCACAGAGAGAGAGTTAATGAGAACTCTAAATGTTGCATTTTTATTTTGTGTTTTCTGCTATATTTCAGCATTATGATTTCCTGCACAAGTTATGCATTTTATTTGTATTTTCCAGTTCCTCATGTAAATAAGTCTGCTAATGTTACAGTAGAGCACACGTTTAGTGATCTGCCTCCTCATGAACTTTCTTATCGTCTCGCTATGCGTAAGAACTCCTTTATCCGCATGTTACATTATTCACACCAGACCAGCAATGCCACTAATTGTTGGGTGTGTGGTCGACTCCCCCCTTTCCAGACACCGAAGGGAGTTCTGCCACTCTTTCCTTATCCATTTTCACATAATGGTTCGTGTGGAGCATGGTCCACGTTAACGTCATCCTCAAATGATATGTCTTTTCTTAACAGTACATGTTTTCCAGACAAGCAAGGTCTTCCCCACAGAACAGGGTTAGATCTAGAAAATGAAGTTTATAATTTAGGTAATTATTCTTCGAATTTTATGGTCCTGAATGTTCAGTCCGATCCCATTCCAGACTTACCTGCTATTTCAGTATTACCAGTCAAAGGCGAATTATGTGTCCGAAATAATGGTTCCGTACATGTAGGACATAGTGATTGTACTACTATTGTCAAGTATAGTGACAGTGGGAAATCTATCTTCAAGGCTTCACGTCATTCTTATTTTGTTTGTGGTCAGACCGCATATGTTCGTCTGCCCCTCGATTGGGAGGGTACCTGTTACATTGCCTTCCTACTGCCACCAGTTTTCCTAGCCCCATCCGATTATCATAGAAACACACATCTAGTACACTTTAGACATAAAAGGGAGATCGAGTCCCCAATTGTCGATTATACTGAAACTGCTCTAGAACAGTATACAGATTTCAATTAAGGTTTCTTCTTCTTTATAGGACCTGTCCAGAATAGTAAGCTAATCCGTAGGTTAACCAGAACCCTTGAAGCAGTAGTGAATGAGACTGCCTCTGCCCTAGGTAATTTAACCGAAGAGCAATCTGCTATGAGATTTGTCGTGCTCCAGAATCGTCTCGTCCTTGACGTCATACTGGCCGATAGGGGCGGGGCATGTAGAGTCATCGGATCTAGTTCCTGCATTTTCATTCCTAATAACGCGCCGTCTGTTTATTCAGCTATAACCAGACTCCATAAAATTGCCCATATGTTACACCAAGATCCAGGCACCTGGACATGGTCCGGTTGGTTCTGGAATATAATTTCCGCCTGGGGATGGAAAGTATTGTCATTTCTGGGTATTGCAGTAGCGATCATATTCAGTTGCTGCCTCTGTATACAATGTGGCCCTGCGATTTGCGGCATTTGTGCTACCTCTTGTATTCCTAGTCCCAAGCCCCGTTCTAAATCCCGTTCCAAGAAAATTCGAGACGAGCAAATGATACTGTATGAAATGATAGATGGTATCATGAATATTGATGTTTCCTGATGGAAACGTAGTGACAAGGAGGGAATGTGGAAAAGTAAATTTTGCCATGTTCTGTGTCCCTACGTGTCCTCCATCTTATGTTGTGTGTGCATGATTAATATGCATATGTATTCCCCATGTTTGATTAAAGACGCATGACGTTGTGTCCACCTCTAGTATGCCAGTTTCCAGTCCTCGTGAAAACTACGAGTATTAGGCCTATGTAAAGCTACGTTGCCACGTTTCTCAGTGTGCACGTTATTTCATTGTAAAGTCCCCGTTTCTAGGCCTCAAAAGGGCCCGGACACCAGATTCAGCTTCTGTCTCCTGAGCCCTCGCTGAGGAGCGATACAGCCCCCACCTGTGTTCCTGACCCTTCACTTACTTCCTGCCTAACAGTGCCCGGTTCAGCCTGGCTCTGCCTATGAGTCTGCCAAGAGTATGTTATGATTCTAGTTATCAGTCCAGTCCTCCTTCTCTGCATTCCTAAGCTACTGAATCGCATCAATAGTTTCCGTCATTGTCTAGCCTTTACGTCTCCATGTAAGAGAAATACTGCATTTAATGGTCATTTAATATTCCTCAACACGCACTACATGTAGAATAATGCATGCACCAGTCTTAGAGTCTGTTAGCCTTTACCCTCCTGACTCTTAGTTTATATCAACATGTTCTCTAAACATCAGATACTAGATAGGGTTTAGGTACATGTCGCCCTGACTCTCCAGACTCCAGTCTCTGCTCCTAGCACAGAGTTCATAGCCCCCAGCTTCTCCTAGTAACACGTCATTGTCAGTTTGCGCGCCCCATTAGGTTAGAGGTCCCGGCTCCTTAGGTAGCCCCCTCCATGTTTCCGCCCCATTTATGACATATTCTGTTACGTTTACATCACATGTCTATGTATACGCCTCCTGTTACACCCACTTTCACCCTTATCTTTCGCGACTGCTATTGACCACACCCACTGTTCCGCCTATTGTATTCATTGTAATGTAACTGTTTTAGTATATATACTTGTGTATTGTTATTAAACGTTAGCGCGCTCATTCCCTGTCCCCCCTGCAGGGCCCTGTCATTTTATTCCTGTGCAGGTTGTCCTGTTCCTGTCCTTTATGCTGTATTAAACCTGCAAACTCCTACTACCTCGAATCTTGACTCTTATTTATTGAGCTATCTGTTATTTGCTATGTCCAGTAAAACCTAGATCCGGTATTATTTATTTATATACCACAGGAGGCCTACGGGTAGCCATGCGCTTTATAAATGTCTTTCATTTCATTTCATCACCCGCAGCTCCAGAAGGTTGATATGGAGCCGGGACTCCGCCGGAGACCTCTGATCTCCGCCACTCCCATGTGGCCCCCTATCCCAGGAGGGACGCATAGGTCACCACTGTGTGCTCGGGTTGGGGATGGGAGAGGGATCTGCCACGGACCCAATCGCAGTCCGTGAGACACCACTGCAAGTCTCAGTGCCCTCAAAATCAGGACGTGGTCGGACAGGTTGCCCCAATGTTGCGCCCACTGCAGAGCCCGCATCCACCACCTGGCGTGATGTACCAGCAAGATGCAGGAGGCCATCAGACCCAGCAGATGTAGGACCACCCAGACCGAAATTCAGGATAAAGGCTCAACGATCGGAATCAGAGCCTGAATATCCCGAATCCGCTGCTCGGGAGGATAAACCTGAAACTGCGCCGAGTCCAGATACGCTCCGATGATGAGGAGCTTTTGGGAGGGACTCAGGTGTGACTTCGGCACGTTGATGGAGAACGCCAGCGAATGCAGGAGGTCGGCTGCAGTCTGGAGATGACTGTTTGGGACGAGCCTGCCTTCAACAACCAGTCGTCGAGATAGGGAAAGACTGGAACCCCTGATCGGCGCAGATGAGCTGCGACGACCGCCATTACTTTTGTGAACACCGGAGGGGCACTGGTGAGGCCGAAGAGGAGCACGGTAAACTGAAAGTGCTTGTGGCTCACCGTGTACCTCAGGTAACACCAGTGGGCCGGCAGGACGGCAATGTGGAAATAAGCGTCCTGCAAGTCCAACGCTACCATCCAGTCTCCAGGGTCCTGGGCAGTCAAAACCTGAGCTAATGTCAGCATCTTGAACTTCTCCTTCCAGAGGAAGCTGTGGACGCTTCTGAGGTCCAAGATAGGGCATAGGCCCCCTTTGCCCTTCTTGGAAACCAGAAAGTAGTGGCAGTAAGAACAGAGTCCTACTTCTGGGCCAAGGAACACGCTTACTGGCCCCCTTGGCCAAGAGGGCCGTAACTTCCTCCGGTAGAAGTTGCAAGTGATCACCCGACATGTAGTGGGTACTGCGGTGGCATGGCTGGAGGGGTCGCCTCGAAGGGGAGGGAGTAGCACCTTCGGACGATTTGCAGCACCCACCTGTCCGAAGTGATGGTACGCCAGTGGAGCAGGTGATGGCAAACTCTGCCTCCCACTGGCGTGGAATGGGCCTGAAACTTGGACTAGGTAGGCTTTGAGGCAGATGCTGCAGGAGCGGATGTGGCCTGAGAGAGGGTCTCTGTTCCCCTGCTCCGCCAGAGCGGAAAGCACGTCCGCGTTTAGGTTGGTTCTGCGGACTTGGGCTTGACGAACGCGCAGGGGTGCTCCTTCCTTGGCCACGGAAGGAGCGAAAAGCAGAAGTTTGCTGGCGCTAGGCAGACAGGCCCAAGGACTTGGCCGTAGCCTGGAGTCCCTAAAGCGCTCCAGCGCGCTATGTGCTTTGTCGCCAAAGAGGCGGTGGTCATCAAAAGGCATGTTTTTCAAATAGACAGGGAGGTCTCCTTATATATCCAATCAGGGACAAGGAGTTGTAAAGCAAATTAATAAAGGGAAGTCCCTATCTGGCCACAAAGTTGGAAAAAGGACACCTACTACATGGTAGAGAGGGTATTCACCTTCTCTGTACATTAACCATAACCACATGAATAATAAATCACAAGAATGGATAGAATCAGATAAAAAACGATAAATAATACATGGACAATTGTACAATTTATTCAAAAGATAATACAATCATAAAGCAATTTCTTAAAAATTCATTTTTATAAAACAATTTTTATGCCATTTAGACCAGTTAAAAATGTGACAATTCACATGAAAAAACAAAATTGTTGTTACAAAGTTGTCGACGCAGCGTTTCGGTTTTTAGGATAAGACCTTCATCAGGACAAGGTTCTTTTGCTATCTGTATCTGTAACTTGTAGATTGTTTCCAAGTTATCACACCTTAGGTCGGCTATTTCCTCATCATATTTCTATGGTTTGAAGCGCTGTTTTCTTCATGGAAAGTATGCGCATCTTCTTCAATTGGTAACGTTCTTTATGAGTCAAGGGGGCCACCGATTTAAATAAAGGTTACTTTAAAAATCATCCCACTGATATGGGAATATAGGCTAAAGGGTGCAGCGCATGGCCGGATGCAATGATCTGTGCTGTTCATCAAAAGGCATGTCCATTAGAGTGCTCTGGATATCCCCTAAAAAGTTTGTGGACCTCAGCTAGGCATGACTACGAATCGCCACCGTCGTTGCCATCGCTCTACCCAGCGAGTCTGTTGTCTCAAGTCCACATCGGATGGAGTACCATGCAGCATCCCACCCCTCAGCAAGAGCTTGGGCGAGTCGTGCCCTGGTCTCCTCTGGAAACTGGGGCAGCATGTCCGCTAAGTAATCCCACAGAGAGTGGGTTGAACGGTCCAAAAGGCATGCGGTATTAATGCTTTGCAACCCCAGACTGAGGGAGGAAAACAGTTTCTTGCCAAACTGTTCCAGCCTTTTGGATTCCCGGTCCGGTGGAGTGGTCGGGAAGGCGGTTTCGGACGGGGAGGCCTGGATAACCAGACTCAGCGGTGGGGTGGGTAGACAGAAAGCAAGGGTCGCCCGAAGGTAGGCGGTAGTGCCAGGCAGCGTTACGATCCACAGGAGGGACTGTGGTGGGCTTGGACCAAGTGCCCATCAGAACGTCAGTGAGGGCCTCATTAAACTGCAGCAGAGGCTCCGAAGAGCTTAGTGGCGGTTAAGGCACCTTGGTGAGGAGGTTAGTCCTCACGGCCGCTGCAGGGAGCTCAAGGCCTTGGCTGCCTTGCGCAGCACCACAGAATAAGTAGCTCCGTCCTCCGTAGCCACGGAAGGAGGAGAGAGAAAACCAGTGTCAGGCAAAGTGTCTAGCCCACTGGCCTCCACTAGCTCATCTGCCAAGTCCTAACTTAACTGGCACTGCTATGCCAGAGGATCCTCAGACACCCTCCCAGTCCTCCCCTTCATCCGTGTCCTGATAAACCAGCAGAAATGATGGTGGGGGTCGGTAACCGACATCAGTCGGTGACAGGCGTCACACGGCTTGAAACTGGGCATCCCTACCAGCAGCAGGAGTCAAAGTGGACTAGAAAAAGATAGACAAAAAATTTCCTAAAGTTAGTCAAAAAATGAGTAAGGGTACGCTCTTCCCCGATTTGCGCTTGCTGGCGCAGAAAAAAGAAGAAGAACTGACATCAGCGCGCGCGGGTGGCGTTTAAGTACACCGGCGATGTCATCACGGCGATCACGACGCTGACAACAGAGCCGCAGACGACGCCTACCGACGCGCAAGGGTACGGATGGCGAAAACTTTCCAGATCCAGTCTGACACCTGGGGGTTATTCTAAGGAAAGGAATCTAACTAACGTGTTTCTTTCAGATAAGAGAAACATATGCTCACAACCCTCTCTTCACCAAATGATGGTATGTCGACGCGCACCAAGTGAAAAATAAAAAGAAGAAATATTACAATTCCGGACCAAACTACCAGATAGCGGAATGCACAGTATGTGAATCCAGGAAAGATTTACGCTGCAAACTGTGTGGTATTTTCATTATAAGGCTTCTGTAATTGGATGAAATACAGCTGAAATGAGCATATAAAATGGAAATGAACTTACCAAGAGTTTCCCTCATGTTCTTATACAAGTTAATAGAATCTGTATCCTTCATGAACTCGCGTACCACCTCTCCTTGATCATTTTCTACAACAAGTACTTCTTCTGGTTTGGCCATTCGACTAACCATTAACAATCGGACCTGTGTACAATCAAGAAACGTTCATGAGCGTTTGAGTGTCAATTTAATCTAGCAAAAATAATTTACAGGATATACAAGATAATAGTTACTATTTTTTCATCTCTGTGGGTTTCACCACAACAACCATATTGACTACTTAGGTCAGGATTAAGCCTACAATGGCTCACTAAGTAGTCACAACAAAGAATGATGGATTAAAGCCAGATCAGTTGACTGGGGGTGAGTGATTGCAATGTTCAACACTCCGTCCATCATCCCCTTTGGTTTTGCTTTGTTCGCCCTAGTTGGCAGGGTATGCCAAGACGTGGGTCCCTTGCTCACTTTGCCACTGGATTCAAGCTAGCCTGGCTGATGACTGATTAGCCAGAAACCGGTCCCAGGATGCTTGTTTCCGGTCCAGGGAAGACATGGCTTGGCAGTTCGGGCTGCACTGTTCCCATGAGGCACAGGGTCAGACTGATTTGCATATAGCCATTTCTGAACTGGGGTGGCTGAGAACTAAAGAATGGTGATGGATTAAACCCAGATCAGTTGACTGGGGGTGCGTGTTTGATTTGTTCAAGCGCTCCGTCCATCATCTCCTTTTGTATCACTAGTTCTAGTGATCACCTTGTATCAGTCCAAACAACCCTTATGGTGATTGGTTGTAAGTAAACCTTATAGACCAGCTATCCTAATGGTAGCATGGACAAAGCAGTCTTAGGCTAAACTCTTTTGGCATGTGAAGCCAGCTGTTTTACCACAATATAACCCCTTGAATACCAGATGAAAGGACACCACACAGGTTGTTATGAAAATAAACAAGATATTTATTAATAACAAACACCTCTGAACTCTTTATGAGGTCAGAGGGTTAAGCACATGACAATCTCTTAGGAAAAATACGATAAGTTGCACAAAATTACAATGGTGCCCTAGGGGCACGACAAACCATATACTAAGTAAATGGAATGTGAGAGTCGATAGAAGAAATGGAGCTGTCCAGAGGCTGCAGGACCGCTGGGACTACACTATCCTAACCTTAGGTAAGTAATAGGAGGCCCACGGGACGCAGGTGCAGAGTGTGAACTCACACGCCTGATGCGTAACAACGTCTATGGACAGTACAGTTCAAGAAAAAGGTAAGTACGGACAATCCTGACTAGGTAGGACTAAAACGACTGAATCTGGACACTAGGAGAGTTAATCTACCCTTGAGCACCGAAATGCTCTCGTTACCTCACCCACGGGCTGCGGGTGCATAGGTGCGAAGTCGTGTCGGGTTTCTGCGTTGAAGTCAATGGAGCCTGAAAGAAAAGATGCTGCAGGCGACCAGGAGGAAGATGTCCGGTGTGATCCAAGGATGTAAATGTAGTTGAGCTTATATAGCGCACAGCTACCCGCAGTGGGTTTCCCGGCGCTTGCTTAGGGAACCCTTCCTGATATTCCCTTGTGAGATAGCAGGGTATCCACAAGGTGAAAGTCAGGCATCACGCCGCGAGGGGCCGTTGTGGAGATTAAGCAAGCTGTTGCCCAGAGTCGCAGAGTGTGAACCCGTGAGTCGAGGAGGCACCGGGGCGAGAATTATCGAGTCCGTGGAATTTTTTAGCCCAAGACCCGCCGGGGCGAGGAATTGAACCCTGGTCCAGGACCGATCTCAGATTCCAGGTCTGCCGCCTCTAACCCCTGAACCCCTGAGCCACACACATCCCACACTTCAGGATGGATCAGAGATGCTGAAGACCTGAAAGCAGAGGGGACAATGTTCACAGTCACTAGCGAGTGACTGGAGTGGAACCAGGAAGGAACCAGATGTCGTCGTCGCGATCAAGTGAAGAGTGGACGCTTGACTCTGCAGCCACGTGGACCAGGAGGTGTCTTGGACGACCAGGATGGAGGCACGAGCTGTCCCACGCAGGCTCTCGCTGTCGGCGGTGTTGGTTCCGGATTCGGAGTCAACAGGCCTTGGTAAAGGCAACCCACGCGGTGAGTGGAAAAGGCGTCTGGTGCGGACTAGGAGAGTCCGGGGTGCCCCTCTTTTGGAAGGGAGCAAGGGCCAGTCTGGAGCAACCAGACCAGCAGCAAAGATTTCAAAGTTCGTCGTCTAGGAGGCCACTAGCCAGCCGGCAAGTGACCAGACAACACGTCAAGCAGCAAACAAGCAGAAGGGCCCCACGCAGATCTCGT
Organism: Lissotriton helveticus; assembly: GCF_964261635.1. Classification (NCBI taxonomy): domain Eukaryota; kingdom Metazoa; phylum Chordata; class Amphibia; order Caudata; family Salamandridae; genus Lissotriton; species Lissotriton helveticus. The sequence goes on along the minus strand of NC_136067.1, from coordinate 1,493,312,422 downwards.
GGATGCTGGAGGGCTGATCTTCGGTGCAGGGGCTGCTCGGGGCTGGGGCTTCTCAATCCCCAAAGCACTTGGTCGAGTTTACCTCGGGAGTCGTGCTGGAAGCGAAGTGCAGTTTCTTCCAAGATGGCCGGTCCCACGTGTCTCGTCGCACCCACGGATCTCAGCTGTGCTGCAGATGCGAGTTGAGGTCGGAGATGTCTGGGAATACGGGTCTCGTCTGGATCCTGGAAGGAAGACAAAGGGAAGCCGCTGGACGCTTGATGGTGCCTGCAGTTGCAAGGTGGACACTCCTTGCCCACAAGGGAGATTCTTCAGTCTTCTGTGGAGCAGAACGTCGAAGTCCAGAGTTTCTTCTTGTAGAGTAGTTCAGGATTAATCTAACTTGGAATGGGACCAGCTCCTACCTTTATCCTGCTAAAGGGGGCTGCACTACTGACTAGGTCCCTCCCCTGGGTGGGACCAGGAAGGGGGGTGGTTACACCCCCTATCCTTTGTCCGGCTTCGCGCCAGAACTGGGGCAGGGGTGCCCCAACAACTGGTTTGAGCCGGTGTATGCACAGGGCACCTTGTGTGCCCCAGGCATGTCTCATTCCTTTCAGGCCGGTCCTACCCAATACACAAAATCCTGTCTGGGGTGGTGCTAGCACCTCCCAAGGCAGGAAACCCTTTGTCCAAGCCTCCCTCGCTGGAAGGACTCCCAGCAGCAGGAGGTCAGACTTGTGTCTGTGGTGGCAGCATCCATTTTGTGATGCTGAGGCTCGAGTTAACTTTAACCGGGGTTCATAGTTATACATGTCGCGTCCCTCTAGAAGGGTGGAATGGTATCCCCGTCGCCAGAACTGGCGAGGGGTTAGTATTCCAATTCGTATGACACCTTACTCGACATGTTTTGATAATGTTATACCAGAGTTAGCATTTAACCGCGAGGTTGATAATGCACTTAAGGGTATATGGTATAGCGTTATCATGGAACAGCTATTAGGACTTGGTTCCGCAAGCTGCAGATGGGCTCAGCTCATGCCAGAGCACCATCTCACATAATTCCAAGCACTCTGCCTTCAGGATTGATAAGGCCTGCCATAGGAGTGACTGATAGGAATATATGTGTCCATTTTAGGGTTAGATATAGGTATACTATATCTATAGCAAAGGGTGATTACACCACCTTGCCCCAGCTGTCGCGCAGCCAGTTGTGTCAGTTTTAGACGGCCAGCCAGGGGTGGCATAATACATGCTTCAGCCCCTGGTAGGCCCTGGGTACACCTATGCCCTGGATACCTAAGGTACACTGTACAGGGACTGATAAGGTGGCCCAGTACCAATTGGTAAATTCACCTAAATTACATGGTTGTCAATTTAGAGAGAGAACAGCTAGGCTGTGGGTCTGATTAGCAGGCCCACAGTTAGGGAAAGTCGTAAACCAGTGAATCAAAAAGCAAAAATCTGGGGTGACCATAGGATTACAGACCCCACTCTCCTACAGAGTGTAAGACCCAAGTGCTTGAAGAGATTGAGAAAGGCGTTGGAGGATTTAGTCGCGCCTGACAAGGATGGTGCCTTCACCAGCCAGTCGTCCAAATACGGGAAGACTTGATGGCCATGCTGTCTGGGGAATGCTGCCACCGGGGAGAGACACTTGGCGAAGAACCGGGGCGCAGACTTGAGGCCAAAAGGGAGGACAGAGAACTGATAGTGTTGGCCTGCCACTGCAAATCTTAGGAATTTCCTGTGATTCTTGTGGATTGGGACTTGAAAGTATGTGTCCTGCAGGTCCAAAGACGTCATGAAATCTCCCTCCTCCAGTAAGCCCAAGATCTCTTGAATCATGACCATGCGGAACGATTGCTTCTTTAAGAATGCGTTGAGCGCCCGGAGGTCTAGAATGGGCCTCCATTTCTTCTCCTTTTGAATGAGGAAGAAGCGGGAGTAAAATCCTCTCCCCTTTTGGGCTGATGGTACTCGCTCTATTGCCCCTTTTCGAAGCATGATTGAGATTTCTTCAAGGAGCAATCGTAGGTGTTTGTGAGGCATAGGGCGAGGAGGGGTTGTTGGAGGGATAATTTCGAATTCCAGAGAATGTCCAAATTGAATTAACTGGAGAACCCACCGGTCCGTTGTTATTCTCCTCCAGTTGTTGAGGAAATGGGTCAGCTTTCCTCCAAGTTTCAAAGAAGGAGATGAGGGATGGACTGGCTGTAGTAATAGGTCATTGGAGTCCGCCAGCGGGTTTTCGCTGGGTCTTTCCCCGAAAGTTGGACCTTCCAAAAGAGGACTGCCTGCCCGGTTGTTGGCGCGGCTGGTATTGTGACTTGCCTTGTCCATACGAATATGAGGATCTATTTTGATAATTGCCTCTGTAAGAGGATTGTCCTCTGCACCGGTTCCCTCGAAAGGACTGTTTTTTAAATTGTAGCGTGCCGAGTGCTCTCGCTGTATCTGTGTCCTTTATTGTTTGCAGCGCTTTATCAATCTTTGCGCCAAACAGTTGTTGTCCATCGTATGGCAGGTCCAGGACTTTAGACTGTACCTCTTGTCTGAATGAGGTCAACTTGAGCCATCCCTGCCTTCGCAATACAGCTGCTCCCGCTAGTTGTCTGAAACTAGTCATTGAAACATCCAGAGCACACTATTAATTCAGAGGCCGAAGACTGACCTTCTAGAAGCAGAGCTTGAACCTCTTCCTTTGTGTCCTCCGGCAGTTCAGAGAAGTACGGAGCAATGTCTGCCCATAATTGTCTATATCTTCCTAGCAGCGCAATTGAATTTGCCGCTTTTATTGGTCATTGCCGATGTGGTTGAGAATCGTTTTCCAATATTGTCCAGTTTCCTGCCTTCCTTATCTGGCAGGGCTGTTAACGGTGAGGAGGGATTTCTTGAATTTTTCTGCGCCGCTTGTGTAACCACAGAGTTTGGTTTGGGGTGTCCTGTAAGACAGGCTGGCGCCGATGCTGGGGCCTTGTATTTTTTGTCCAGTCTTGGAACCAGCGCTGAAACTGAAGCTGGTGTCTGCATTAACTGAACATCCTCTTTCCAGATGTATTCGATGATGGCAATTGATCTGGTAGTCTTCTCAAGTGGCTCCTTAAAATCATAAAGGAAACAATCCGTTTCCTGAGACTCCATGGTTATGTGGAACCTTTTGGCTGCCCTCTCCATCAAATTGAGGAACCCTCCAATGTCCGCCGGTGGAGAACCTGATGTTGCGGGCTCTGGGGACGCTGGAGAGGAAATTATGTAATCATCTCCGTCATCATGATTGGAGAGGTCATCTTGAATCTCCCCCTCTTCATGGGGTTCTTCTTCCTCCTCAGATGATGGAGGATCTTGTACTTGCTCCCTTTCCTGATGAAGCACTAATGGTGGTGGTCTGGACCGTGGAGACGTAGTTGTCCTTGTCGCTGGAGGAGCCTGCCTATCCGCTGGCGCCGATGACTCAGGGAATCGTTGTTTATAGTCCTGTATTAAGAATCTCAAATCAGACACTATTGACGCTGGTAAACATACCATGGGCGTAATCGGAGTCTGAACCTGTGCCTGAACATCATGCTCTTGGGTAATTTCAGCAGCATTGTCATCCTCATCCGTACTTTGGCACTTGACCACTAGATGAGACGGACTGGTAGCCTGCATGCTATCCTCTTCATCAGACTCCTCATCTTGTAAAAGACGAGCCGGAGGCAGCCTTTGTACCCTACTTGGGGGACGTTAACTCCGGCGTAATTTCCATTGAAGGACTCGTCGACGACAGGATTCTAGACGATTTATCGTCTACGGAGTGTAGGTCTTGTGTCTGTCCCATCGACGGTGGAATCGTCGGTGACTGCTTCCATATTGGCGCCAACGAGGTCTTCGTCGACGGTGTAGCTGACGACGGTATGCCCATAGTCGTCGGTGTTGGCATAGACGATGACTTCGTCGACGATACTCTCGCCGACAATGGCACAGTCGACGGTATCTTTCTCGTCGACGATTCTTTCGTCGACGACAATGTTTTTGTCGACGGCACACTCGTCGACGACTATGTCTTCGCCGGCACACTCGTCGACGAGTATGATTTTGACTGACTTAGTCGACGGTAAAGACGTCGACGGTGCTGGTCTCGTCGTCGACGATGACAATTTTTTGATGATGAGAATCGACGACAAAGGCTTGCGCGCCGTCGATGAAGGTGTTGTCGTCGATGAGGAAAACGCTGACGATGCGGACGTCGTCGATACTATGGTCGTCGACGTCGAGACAGACGTGAGACAGTCTTCTGCGCAGATGAGGGCGTCGACTGTCGTCGACGACGGCGCAGGCTTTTTGAAGGTGTGAACCTCCTTCTCAGACGCTGATGACTTGGCCTCTGAAGACTTTTTCGCAGTCTTCTTTGGAGAAGCGTCTGTCGGACTAGGGGAAGCCACCCGTGGCCTTTTCAAAGACAGTTGTGAGGAGACCGAAGAGTACTCATCCTCCTCCGAAGATTTCAGATTTTCTCCGGTCTTGAGCCTGTTCAGCCAAAGTAAAAGACTACCTTCTCGGTCTTTCTGCGTTTTTGTAGAAAGTTCTACAAATTTTGCAGTCTTTTGCTGAATGGTCCGGATATAAGCAATACAAACATGTCTTGTGTTGGTCTTCAACATGTAATCTCTTCTTGCCATAAGAAGAAAATGCTCTGAAGAGACCCTTCTTCTTCTGAGTATCAGCCATAATCAAATGTGAGGAAAAGAAATCCAAATCTGTGAGAAATAAGCTCTAGTAAGGAAAACCTGAGGAGAACTCAGGTGGAGACTCCCTTAGCACAACGTGCAGTAGAAAATCTGAGAGACTGAGGCTCCCGACAGGAAGGTTCTAGAGGGAGGTGTGAGCGGATTGGCTCTCTTCTAGAGTTTGGTCCTTTTTACAAAAGGACATAGATAGGCTACTAAGGGGAGGCCTTTAGGCCTACTTTTCTCTATATATGTCTATAGGACATCACTTTTCTATGTACCGGAGACTCCAGTCTCGACGACAGGGAATGATTCAGGCATGTGAATCTATGAAAGACACCCATAATACTGGATAAGGGATGTTCTCCTTCCATGCTTACAGTTTGCCTACAGGGCGGTGCCACAGAAAGGGGTTGGTTTCGGCCCCTTTGAGCTGATGTTTGGACACCCTGTGAGGGGGCCGTTGAGCCTGCTAAGAGAGTCTTTAAAGAAGCTTAGGACAATGTGCTTGATTACGTGCTAGGCCTGAGATCCAGAATGGTGGAGTACATGTACAAGGCACACAGGAGACTGGAGGTCAGACAGGAGCTCATGCCTAAGTATACTCCAGGACAATTGGTGTGGGTGTTGGAGCCTGTGGCTCCCAGGGCCCTCCATGACAAGTGGAGTGGGCCCTATCCCATCTTAGAAAAGAAGGGTGAGGTTACCTATTAGGTTGCCCTTGGCACCCCCACGAACCCTCTCAGGGTCCTGCATGTGAATAGATTGAAACCCCACCATGACAGGGCAGACATGACCATGTTACCGGTCACTGATGGTGTGAAGGAGGAAACTGAGCCTGTGCCCGACCTCCTCTACACTAATGTGCAAGATGGGTCAGTGGAGGGAGTTTTACTCTCTCCCAAATTAACAGACCTGCAGCACAGAGACTGCAAGCAGGTGGTGGAGCAGTTTGCTGGCCTGTTCTTTGACCCCAGGCATCAATGAGTGGTGTGTGCACCACATTGACACTGTTGACAACCTACCTGTCAAAAATAAACTGTACAGGAGGCGTGGTTAAGGCGCCGTCCAGGATGGCCGCCTAAAGGAGTAGCTCCGCCGCACCGGAACCTCTTTCCGAGCTTTATTACCGCTTACCTCGGATTTTTTGGGACCCTGCGAGCAGTATTATGCGCCGGAAAGTCTGGTGTTCTTGGTGAGACTTTTTCGGAGCAACTAGCTTGTTGCGCTATGTTATTTACATTGAGTCTCTTCCAGCAATATTGGCCGCAATTTTGAAGTGCAGCGCGAAAGTAGTATGACGGAATTGGCGCTTTCAAGAGTGTGCTGCACATATGCTGGCCCCTCTGCTCCTGTTGGGCTCCTCCTCCCTCTTAACTTATGATGGTGTTATGTTTACTGCTCTTCAGGATGCTTTGCCTGTGCCTTGGGTTTAGTGTTATTACCTCAGGAATGCCTCCATTTTAAAGCGCCTGCACCCTTGTTGTCATCCGGATACCAAATTCAGGAGGCTCGTACCTAATACTCAGGCATAATTTTTGCTACTTGGTCTTTCCATTGCCTATTGCGGACGTCACAACTTGTTACTTTTCCCTCGCCTGTTGAGCGTTTTTCCTTCGTGTGGTGGCTGTCCATCATACTTTAAGCGCCTCAGCTGACTCCTCCATTCTTTGCGCTGTACGACAGGTTGCTAAGAATACTTTACGCTCTGTGTTATTCTCAATCACCCAGTCAAGGCATTTCTTCTCATGATAACAAGCTAATAAGAATACCTCACGCTCTGTGATAACCTCAACCAGTCAACGCAGTCCTCCTCATAGTACGCAGGCTAATGAGAGCACCTCATGTTCTGTGATAATTCCAACGGGTCAACGCAGTTCTCATGGTAAGCAGGCTAATAAGAATACTTCGTGCTCTGTGAAATTCTCAACCAATCAGCGCCTTCCTCCTCAGGGGAAATAACATGTTACTAGATTTCTAAATGCCATACTCCCCTGCTATTGGTTTTAGTTCCGGAGGTCATTAACTTAGTGCACAAAGCAAGTAGTAAACGTGGGCTATCACGGACTCATTTCCTTCTCAGTTCCGCTTTCTACAATTGGCCAAACTGTGCCATTGGCCCTTTTGGTGACAAATCTTCTTGCTTCCTTCTATAACGAGGATATCTATTTCTTATGGGCAAATTGCGCAAGCCTAAATTCGTTTTTGTGCATTCCAAGAGTGCACAACCAACTTCTCCATCTTCATCTTCTTCCTCAGTACCAGCTTCCGCTGCTGCCACAATTCAAATGGCTGGTGTCAACCCTCATCGTTCCTCAACTACACAACCCATTTCGACCAAAACTTCTCCTCCTAATGCTTCGACGAAACGTTTGAAAGAAGATCCTCCATCTCCGGATAAACCATCATCTCCTGTCTCTATGGAACCGATTCTAGAGGAGATTCGTGCCTTAAGACCGTTGGTTGAGGCAACTAACAACAAATTGCAATTTCTTGAAGAGAAATGGGCATCTATGGACAATAGAGTGACGTCTGTGGAACAGCAGGTTTCGGAGCTACAGCCCACTATTCAACGCATCTCCTCTCTGGAAAAGTCGGTCCAATCTCTTCAACAACACACTGAGGACTTGGAAAACAGAAATAGGAGGAATAATTTACGAATTTATGGCTTGCCGGAATCCCTGGAAGGCGATGACCCTGTGACATTTTTTACCTCTTTCCTTCCGAAACTTCTGGACATGCCACCTACAACTTCTCTCAGTATTCAGAGCGCTCATAGGCTTGGTCCTCGCTCCTCCACCTAACCCAAGCCACGAGGCGTCATTCTTTTTCTGAAATTTACAGATCTTCTAATGGTTCTTTCTGCAGCCAGATCCAAACGCCAAGTTTCCTGGTTAGGTCAAAGAGTGTTCCTTTCTCAAGATGTTTCCAACGCAACAGAGACGAGAAGGAAGGAATTTTTGTACCTTCGAGCTCCCTTGCGCTCTTTAGGCGCTCGTTATGGTTTATTTCCTCCGTGTACTTTTAAAGTGACTCACCAAAATCGAACTTGGAAGTTTCTAGACCCGGCTGTACTTCAGAATTTCATTCATATTCACTCGAATGGCAGCATGGATACTTCCACTTCACCTAGTGGCGGATTGTTTAACTTTTTGGCTTTTCCCTTTGCAACATTATTGTTATTGTTCTATATACAGTTTGCTCCTAATGAGTCTCATATTTAGTAAGCGTTCTACACTAGTGTTTGACGTTTACCCCCGTCTGTTATAGTATTGTCTGTTTTCTTACCTTTTCATAATAGCTGTTCTCATGTGTATGTACCATGTCTCTCTGCTCTTCGTCACTTTTTTTTTGTGATTGATTGAGGTTTACACTTTTTTCTTTGTTACTCGTTCTTGTTACATCTCTAATGATGTTCTCTATTCAGGTTCTCATTTAGTTGTCTACTCGGTTGTTTGATAGGTTTTAACATGATCTTTTTTTATTGTTGTTTCTTCATTTAATGTATTTTCTCAGTGATTGCAGTTCTACATTAGCCTTGCCCTTATACAGCTATCTGGTTGTTTTTCCGTAATGATTCTTATGTATTTTCCTATTGTTAATCGCTTTTTATGTTCCCTTGTGTAGGTTTGTTGATCCAATTCCCTTCAACTCATTCGATTACCTACCTTCATACTTTGCCTGGGGTGGTCTGGACTCCTGCCTTTCGGGTGGGCCGTCTTGTTGAATGTCGCCACCGCTCCATTGTCCCTTTGTATGTTTCCCGAGGTATGTTTTCTTCAGTCGGCCTTTGGATATGTACTGTCTTTTCTTGCATTTTCCTCCTCTCCCCCTTCCCTTTCTTTTCCTCCTCATCAATTATTCTCTGGCCCTATTCATTTTTCTTTCATGCCTGCTTATTCACTATTACCTCTTACGTCTGTACAGATTGCTTTTCCTTCTCTGCATGTCATCCTGGCTCTATTTGTGATGTTCCTTGGTATATTCGTTTTTGTTCTATTCCTTCTCTTATTTTTCGATTATATGTTATGTATAAACTTTCTTGCATTTGTAGTCTCCATTAACTTTAATAATTATATAAATTCAGAGTTATCGCCTGGAATGTAAAAGGTTTTATTAACCCCATTAAACGACAGAGGATTCTTTCCCATTTAGCTTCTTAAACCCCTGATATAGCTCTTTTACAAGAAACTCACCTTACTGATGGTGTTGCCATTTTATGTCATAAAAAATTGAAATGTAAAGTCTTATCACAAGAAAATGATGACAGATGGATACTAAGTTGCTAATTAATTCTAAACCTTCAACTGTTTTTAATATTAATGGTCCTACTCAACCTGACTGTTCTTTCTGGCCTCTAATTACAAATAAGTGTATTCAACATAAAGATTAATTATTTATTTTAGGTGGAGATTGTAACCAAATTGTTGATCCATTTCTTGATCGTATGTCCGCAGTTTGTTTCATTCCTCATAAAACACAAACAATTTCTTGACACTATTCTGCAATCTCACTTTATAGACTCTTGGAGAATCTCTCACCCTGATACTCTAGACTATTCCTTTTTTTCACCTCCTCACACTTTTCTCCAGTTCTCCAGACTGGACTATATTTTTCTCTCTCAACCTCTATCTCAAAATGTACTGTCCTTCTATTGAACCCATAGTTATCTCAGACCATGCTCTCATTGTAACCGATCTTGATTTGCTTCCCCCACGTCATAAGCCATCTCGTTGGCGTTTTAATAGCATGCTTCTTACTGACCCTAATTTCTCTTCATCATTTCGCACACACACGTTGGGGGGGGGGGGGGGGGGGGGGGGGTGATAGAGTGTTAAGACTGAGAAGACTGGAGTCACGTTATATAATAAAGACTTGCAGATGAAATCACCCAATGGGTTGAATGGTGGGGAGGAACTGACTGTTCATTTGGGAAACTAATGTTCTTGCTTAATCTTAGAGGAAATCCGATACGGACAACTGTAAAAAATTATTTTGTCCCTTCGGGTCCTTTTTGTTTGCTTTGGTACCATCCTCACACTAGCCGATACACAGTGATATTTGTGGAATAAGAGGGCTTACTGTGCAGCCTTAACTATAGGCCCCTCGCAGCGGGATGCCTGGCTTTCACCTTGTGGATACCCTGCCGGGGTATCTCACAGGGGAATACCAGGACGGGTTCCCTAAGCAAGCACTTCGATACCGGGTCGGTGATTTGCGCTATATAAATACATTTACATAGGTTGCCGTTGCCGATCCATGGCAAGATCACCACTATATTGTGGTTAAATTGACATGTTTCAAGTGAATGGATGAATTATTCTAAATGTCAGGCATATTTATCGTTTTTTGATGCTTGTAATGAATTGAAACGTGTTATATGTTAGTAACAACAGAGATACACTCTTAAGATGGCGTGCTCTTTGCGCGATAGTCCTTTGTTGATTTCCATGTGTATGCATTGAGCACTTTAAATATGGCGGCCGCCAGCGTTTTGTGTAAATCACACTGACTAAGGAGGTTACTCCGAAACGCGTCTGAAATAAATACAATCTTGCCGCTGTTTGAAGCCCCGAGAGTGCCGTTTCTTTCTAAACGTGAGAAAGGATTTGGAGCGCGAACACACACACATACATACATACACACACACATATACATATACATATATACATACACATATATACATATACACACATATATATACACACATATATACACACACACACACACACACATATACACACACACACACACATATACACAGACAGAAATAACGCTTTTCCTATGGAAATTAGGTCCTTACTAGAACAATCTACTGGCGACCGCCGATAGAGAGATATATATATATATATATGGGGGGATGAAATCCCCTTCGCTAATGTGGGTCCTTAGGGACCAACTAGCCAACCTGTTACCTCCAGTAAGCCACACAGTGGGATTCCTGAGAGGTGGTCAGAGACAACGCTCCTTTCTCCACCACTCTGCAAACATGCCTCTAGGCACACTGCTGGTTGGTGGGCGAGGTCCTCTTTCCTCCAAAGGGCTACATGACTAAAGTGGACTTCATCCTTCCCAAGCAGCAGTGTGCCAGGATGCGGGTTTGCAGAGTTGTGGACAAAGGGGCATGGCCTCTGACCATATCTCGGCAATCCAGCTGGTTGGAGCTTACTGTTGGTAATAGGAGGGGTAGTTGGCCCCCAAGGACCCTCAATAGCAAAGGGGAATGTATCCCCTTACTAGTAGTGTGTCAGGACGTACATTTGCAGAGTGGTGGAGAAAGGGGGCAAGGCCTGCTATCAGATCTAAGCAGTTCTGCTGGTATGGGACTTACGGGAGGTAATGGGAGGTAATAGGAGGGGTAGTCCCCCCCCTCCCCCTCAAGGACGTCCTTGGGGGCCAACTACCCCTCCTGTTACTTCCAGTAAGTCCCACCCAGCAGGATTGCTGAGAATTTGTCAGAGGCCACGCCCCCTTACTCAACTACTCTGCGAACGTGCCTCCCACGCACTACTAGTTGGGGGCTGTAGTCCCCTTGGCTCCAAAGGGGCCTTGGGAACCAAGAAGCTCTCCTGGTACCTCCTGTAAGTACGACAGCGGAATTCCTGAGAGCTGGTCTCTTTCTCCACCACTCTGTAAATGTTAATGCTAGTTAAAAAAAAACATAGAAATTCAATGGAAAAAAGAACAAAGGTTACATGGAGATTATAGTTAGGGACATATTTTACCTACTCAAAACCAGAGAAATTCAGCCGTTCTAGTAACCAGAGTTAACTCTGTGAGGTCATTTGAGATATCAGTGATGTTACTGACCATTTCATGAGTGATGTAATATGTTCGGTCATAAGCACTGCTTTGTGGGGGCGTGAGCTATAGTTAACTCTAGTAACTAGAAAAGCTGAATTGCTGTAGGAGTCAAATCTAACCCAGACTACAACATCACTGTAAGCTTTGGTTTTCTTGTGTGAATATTTATACATTCATACACAGGTGCGTTACATTCACTATACCTTGGAGAGAACAGGCAAATAAAGTTGTCTTCTTGGAGGAACATCAAAATGCTGACTTCCAGATAGCAACGGTGAAGCAGATGTTGAAAATGGGCTCTCTCGATACAGCTCTGCAGCCAAGTGATTCCAATATTCCAGGCAGATTTTGAAGATTTCCGTTTCTTCTACCTCAGATACCAACAACATGTAGTGTAGAGCCTACAGAAAAAAGAAACATTTAATCTTACTACCATCCACCATTATCACTTGATGCAGGGCACTTCCATTAGGCAGGTCTCTTCTCAGAACAAAATAGCCATATGGTTTCAAAAAAGCTATATTTATTATGTATGATGCCATGGAAAAAAACTATCAAACATTCACATCACCGCAGGAGTAGAACAGGATTTCTAATTAACTCTGTAGGATAAACAATAACTAATTTTCAAAGGAAAACAAATTAACATGGGTGAACGGAAAACTGTCCTATTTGATCAGGATGGAGAAGTTACTAACGGTCAGCAGCATCTTCTCTCAATCTAGCTGCAGATTCCTTACCTTTGAATATTCCGAAGCCATCAGACTGAATCTGGAAAATGGAGCAGTACATCTGTGGGCCGGACAGTGAGGTAGATAGGCTTCATATCAGACCACACTGAAAGCAACATGCGCAGGCCTATATAGGCACCACCCAAGCACATCTCCGTTTTTATTTCTGAACATTTAGTTGCTAAAGGAACAAGTTACCTTCAACAACACCTTATCTGGTGAAGATGCCTTAAGTTAGAATTCCCCCCAGGTGTCAGACTGGATCTGGAAATTTTCTTTCTAAGCAGTACTCCTGCGAGCCAGTAGGTGCTGTCGTTCGGCTTTGCAGGGTGTCGTCTGCACCAGAAGGGACGTGTGCGGTGCCTATATAACAGCCACCTTAGCGTGCAAATGCCACTTTTGTTTCCCAATGTTCTGCAGCCGGAGAGCAGAACCACAAAACACAGACCACTGGTGTGGAAAACTAGGGCTCTGCCAGGGGTAAAGCCCTCTCCCTAAAAATTAATTCGCGAAGCAGGGAGAACTGGGGAGTCAGTAAGGAATCTAGGCGGATAGTCTTTACCAAATAAGGTGTTACCGAAGGAAGGCAACTTGTTCATCTGATAGAGACTTCTAGCCACAGATTTCTAACATTAGAATAGATACCAAAGCAATACCTCCCTGGAGGTGGGACTGCAAAACAATCAGACTAAAAAGTCCTTCAGCACTGTATGAGCAAAGTGCCCATCCCAACTGTCCGGGCAGTAGTAATAGGGGAGTGGATTTCTATTGCAGTAACCCTCACACTGTTTGCTTGACACTTGATGCACTTTTGACTTGATGTGTCCTGGGTCCCTGCCAATCAGGTTCTCCGGTCATGTGTTCTTTCCGAATCTTCGTCTTCTTCCTCTAGGTCTTCATCCTTATCGGAGTCCTGACACTTTATAAGAAGTTCAGAGGGACTGCGAGCAGCCCGGAATCCATCATCATCTTCAGAATCTTTATCTGAAGAAAATAACGCAGCTGGAGGTTGAGAAGAAGTTTGGATTGGCATTAGTGTATTCTAAGAAGTGTTGCCGCTGACGTAGAGAACTTGAGGATTTCAATGGTACTAAATCCTTGGCGGCAGTTATCACAGTTTCCGTCGAGGCCACCGCCGAAGTCGCCACCGACGAAGAATGCGTCGACGAAATCTTTTTCTGCTTACTTGACACCGTCGACAAGGACAAAGGCACCTTAGATTAAATAGGCCTCACCTTAACAGATACTAACGTTGACGGTGAAGATGCCAACGACAGAATCATAGTCTGTTTCAAAGATGAAGATGTTGAAGTCGTCGACGTAGAACAACGACGGCAGCTCACGTCAACATGGGAATTTATGACGAGCTAGCCGACGAGATGAGCAGTTTGAGGTAAAAACTGCGTAGATGGAGTCTGACGCTTAAGAGTCAGATCTCGAGGGCATAACCGGTGCAGCAAGACCGAGTGGTAAAACTCACCCCTCTTGAAGTTGAAGGTGGATCCATATGATGTTTCTTCACCACTTTAGGTTTTGGAGACACCTTTTGGTTTTCACTGGTTCTCTTCAAGGATGAACAAGTCTTTTTTTAACCTCATTCGCCTCTAACCTCAGCCGACCAAAGCTCAGAAGGGTGCCATAGCTACTCAAATTTGAGAAGTAGGCTGCATAAAGATCTATTTCGCCCTTAGTCTACAGCCTGCCAATGGCTCCAACCGACCTCACTCCAGTTGCTGCCCTCCCGTTGTTAAGGGGAGAGTGGTTGTACTCTCTCCAGAATTTTGGACTGAAGCAAATAACTTGACAGTCTGAGAGTTCGCCTGAGGCTTAATCATGGGACAACAGGAAAAAACAAACCAAAAAAAAAAAAACCTAAGTCCAATTCAACAGACTCCTCCAAATGGCACGTTTCTTAGAATTCTTCAGTCGGGCCAGATCCATTTTGATAGTTTTGTATACTGAGGATAGCCACTCTACTAGTTTGTGGGATGATGACTCGGTCCATCTCCTACATATTTCCCACCTGGCCAGCAAGATGGAATAAAATAAAAAGTCTCTATCGGGACCAAGTATATCACTAAATATACCGAAGATGACCTGTTTCAGCGAGATTTGTATCGTACGTCCCAAAATAGAAGATAGACAATCTCCAACTTTTTTCCAAAATTTCAACAGACGGGCACTCCCAAAACATATGCACATTCGACGTGCTTACTAAGTTGCATTTTTTACATCTTACCGGAAGGCCCCGTTGAAAATTTTGAAAGCCTGGCTGGGTAATAGTAAGCCCTATGTGTCGTAAAATAGTGATTCCTCCTCAGCCAAACTGGCTTTACAACTGAAAAAAGCATATTATAAGAGATCTTCCACAAGTCCTCCAAATCCACCTCCAAAATAGTGTCCCCCATAATTCTTCAGCTAACTTAAACTCGCCGTCAATGGCCTCCTCAATAGCCCAATAAAAGAAAGATATCTCCTACTTAAGTACAGGCCTACTAGTCAGATGGTCTTCCAGGGGACCCCCGACCCAACGAACCCCATAAACTCTGGGACCAGCTTAATAACTGTAAGTACTTAAACTTTGATAGTCCTCCCTCAACCTTATCACTCAACGTGGCCCAGGGTAAGAGAGATCCATCAACCACAAGGTCCCGCCATACTATTAGACCCGCAGTTTTCAAAGGGAATGCTAGCTGATCTTTTAGGCAAGCAGGAGTACCTGGACTATCCCACATGGGGGCCAGCCTTGAATAATATTCAAGGCCTATGAGTTTTTTAATCCTAGCCCACATGTGAGCTAAGCCACTTAGGACCTTCAATCTAACTTTCTTAAAAAACTTTTTGTCCCCAAACTTAAACAAAAAAAGCCTTCAGATGTTAGCCCAAGCTGCTCTAGCACAGCTAAAAACATTTTACGTTTCCCCCGACATATCTGGGGATTTTAACAGCATCCTGGAGTGTGTAAGCTGAAAAGCCCAGGCATAGTATTGAATATCTGGAAGAGCCAGCCAGCCCTCCTTTTTCCCTTCTACGTCTGAGCTTTCTCCATGATATTCTAACAGCCTTGGCAAACCAAACAAAAGAGTGAATAGAACGCTGTAATTTATCTATTAATGGTTTCTCAAAATTCAACGGAATGGTGTTAAATAAAAACGTTACTTTTGGCAAAATTGTCATTATTATTAAATTTACTCTGCCCAGAATAGATAGTGGAAGATAAGACCAGGATTTCATACGTTCTTGACATTCTTTCGTGATATTAGCAAGATTGACCTTTGCAATTTATCTATTTCTGGGACAATCTTAATCCCGCAATTCTTTTTTGGTTTGATATCGGCATCTCGATAGGTTCCATGACATGAGCTCGGTTTTATCAGCATTGATGTCGTACCCGGAAACCTGCCCAAAGTCCCTCGCTAGTTCGATGACCCGTGGAAAAGAGGTTTCCAGATCAGATGAGAGTATAAGAATGTCATCGGCATATAATGCCACCTTCCTCTCCCATGAGCCACTTCTAAAGGGTGCAATATATGGCTTCCCCTGAGCAGCTGAGCGAATGGCTCTATATAAAGATCGAAGAGAAGTGGGGAGAGGGGGCAGCCCTGTCTGGTTCCCCTTCTAATTTTAAATGGTCTGGTCGTTTTACCATTCACTACCAACCTAGCCGAGGGCTCATTATAAATACGGCAGATTGTCTTGCAAAATTTTGGCCCAAAGTTTACCTTCTCTAATACTGCTTTGCGATATTTCCAGTTCACCCTATCGAATGCTTTAGTTGCATCCAATGTCATAGCCGCCGACGGGAGAGAAAGAGTAGACGCAAAGTCTATTGCTCCAATAAAATCCTAAGTCAGATCACACAAATTTCTGCCTTTTACAAAGCCCTTTTGATCCGTATGTAGGAGCCCACCTGTCACATCTCCTAGTATATCCGCCAATATCTTTGAAAATACCTTGTATTCGGAGTTCAACAAGGATATTGGCCTGTATGACCCACATTCAGTAGGAGGTTTACCCGGTTTTAAAGTTAGGATGATATATGCTTCCCCCAATGTGATAGGAGGCTGAGCTCCCTCCCTCAAGATTTTATTAAACATTTCTACCATTAAGGGGATAATTATATCGTCCAGTGTCTTATAGACTTCTGCAGTGAGGCCATCCAGCCCTGCAGCTTTACCCTTTTTACCAGCAAGAAGATTTTTCTTAACTTCTTGATATGTTATTTCTGTCTCCAAACTATCCTGATGGGTAATGGAGAGAGCAGGTAGCTGAATTGGACGCAACCAGTCTTGTATAGATAGAGAGTCAGAGTCACTATCGTTGTTATATAAATCCTCAAAAAAGGCATGGAAGATTTCTCCCATCTCCTTCTCCCCACGTATTATTGAGTTGGTATGTATATCTTCTTTTTCTTTGATATGATTTCTAACCCTATCAGACTTGGCCTTCCATGCGAGTAGTCTGCTGGCCCCCTCACCATATTCAAAGTGGGCAACCTTACTTGCCTCCCACCTTTTGGAAATTCTAGTTTGAATTATATTTTCCAAAGAGGCTTTCAATGAATCCAATTCTTCCCCTAATGTTGCTCTTGATTCTTGCTCCTCAACGGATAAGCTGTTAATCCTATTCTCCAACCTTTTCATTTGGAGCTCAAAAGATGCGATTTCCTGTCTATACTGTCGATTCTTATAGACGGTTTTATTCGTAATCACCCCCCTTAAAAATGATTTCAGGGTATCCCATACAACCATGATGTCTGCTGATCCTAAATTAATTTCCAAAAAGGTTTTAACTTCCTCTATCAACTGGCCAGTTACAGTTTCATCTAAAAGGAGTGAACGGTCAAAAGTCCATAGCCTCTGTTGTTCGCCACACTTTAAACCCAGGTCAATCCACACTGCTGAATGATCCGACAGATGCGGGGTTAATATCCGATATTCTTTGTAGTACTCCTTAGATTATTACTGATCAGTATATAATCTATACGCCATTTATGTCCATATTTTTATTATAGAAGGATACTCCTAATGGAGTACCGGATTGCTCTCTCCATATGTCACAAATGAGATGTTTCATCATTGCTTTAAGAAAGACCCTGGATTTAGAGGAAACAGTAGCTCTACTTTTTGATAACTGATCTAATTTTGGACTCAAAACTATATTAAAATCCCCTGCCAAAATAATTGAGTCAGGGAATTCTAAAAGATTCAAAAAGATGGTCTTTAGGATAGAAGGATCGTCCTGATTAGGACCATAGTAGCCCACAATTACAAAAGGAGTATTTTCTACTGCAATCTTAACAATCACCCATCTGCCGTTAGCATCTGTTCTTACTTCCTGTAAGAATAGCTACACCCCTTACATTGGCAGTCTGACATGTACAAACACAATATTCCACCCACCTGAGCTTCTTACAAATATCATTCATCTCCTCTCTCAACAAGTGGGTTTCTTGAAGAATGATAACCTGAGCTGGTGAGTCTCTCAAGTACTGTAGAATTTTCTCTATTTTTAACCCGTAGGCCATTGACGTTCCAGGACAGGCAGTACTATGTTTTCATGGCGGATGGAAAACCTGAGATTTACTCCAGCCTACACCACAACGGCACCAAACCAAAAACATCAAATCTTGTACCTCAGCTAAAATAAGAGGCGAATGTTTTTTTTTATTTTTTCCCCAATGCTCCCACACCCGTGCCCTCACCCCCCGATAGAACTCCCTCCCACCCCTCCCTGGAGAACCCTACCCCCATTTACCTGGACTCGTCCAGCTTCTGCACGCTAGCAGTCCCTACCTACCTCCCAAATAACACACTCTTCTAATCTATTTATGTATGTCAACTACTGACTGTCTTCTTAGTTTGTAAATTCAAAGAAATCATATCTAATACCTGAGATGAAGTTTTTTTTCCTTCTTTTTCCTATAGAGAACAGGGATAATTAATTTAGGTTTTCAGGCTCCCCAGAAGATCCTCTGCTTCCTGCACTGTTTTAACAAAATACATTTTGTTATTACACATAATTTTTATTTGTGCAGGGAATTTTCATTGAACTGTTGCCCCTAGTTTCCTAAAATCAGCCATTCTCTTTCCCAACTCCCACTGTCTGTCCAAAGTAGTACAGGAAAGGTCAGATCTGATTTCAAAGGTAAAGGATGAATCTCTCGAATTTAGAGATTTCAGTCTAAGGGCTGTTAGAATCTCTTCTTTAAGAGAATAAGTCAAAAAATTGACCAGGATCTTCCTGGGTTTTGTCCGAATTGGATGTTTCCTGAATGGATCCCTAAGGATTCTTTGAATATCTCTCTAACTCTTCTTCCGAAGCTTTAATGTGTATTGTGTCCTTAATAAGAGATACAGTAAAGTATTTAAGGTCCTCACCTGCTTTCCCCTCCGGAATGTTTAAAAGTCGCAAATTATTGCGCCTGGAATTATTCTCTTTCAGAAGGTGGCCTGGTATATGATGTTCACTATTCTAGTGAGCACCTTGCACCAGTCCAAACAACCCTTATGGTGATGGTTGTAAAGTCAACCTTATAGACCAGCTATCCTAGGGGTAGCATGGACAAAAGCAGTCTTAGGCTAAACTCAAGAGGGCATGTGAAGCCAGCTGTTTTACCATATGCAAACCTTTTAATATCTAATGAAAGGACACCACACAGGTTATATATTCAAAATATATGTATTTATTTCTAAACAAACCCCTGGACTCTTTATGAGCACAAGAGCACAAGCGCATAACAAGTAACTTAACATAACATACAAAAATTGCACAAATGTGGATAGGCCCTGGTGGCTCGTAAAACCATATACTAAAATAGTGGTATAAGAACCACGTCATGAACAATGGTAAGGCCTAGGGCCTTGGGAATCGCTGGGGCTACACTGGACTAACAGTAGTTAGGGAGCAGGAGGCACACAGGATGCGGGTGCAGTGTCTAAAGCCAAATGCACACATAGGAGTCAATGGGTGCGTAAAGTTAGAAAGTTAAAGAGTTAGGAGTCTTCAGACTGGACTAGAACTTAACCACTAGAAACTAGGACACTAGGGGTGTAAACCTCTACAGGAGCACCGCAGTACTCTCGTTACCTCACCCACAGGAAGCGGGTGCATAGGTGTCAAAGTGCGTCGGGTTTCGTCGTGGAGTTCTATGGAGCTTTGGAGAAAAGATGCTGCAGCCGACCAGGAGAGAAGAGTCCGGTTGGATCCAAGTGTGGATCGAGGATGAAGAGTACCTGGAAGCAGAGGGGACAGAGTCTGGGTCCCTAGCCAGTGACCAGGATGGAACCAGGAAGAAACCAGGCGATGTCGGGATGCGATCAGGTGCTGTCGTGAAGTTTGTCTCCGCTGCCACGTGGACCAGGAGGTGTCGACGACGACCAGGTGCTGGACACAGACTGTCCCACGGAGGCTCTCGCTGTTGGCGGTGTCGGTTCTCGATTCGGAGTCAACAAGCCTTGGCAAATGAAACCCACGCAGGAATCTAAGATAGCTTCTGGATCAGACCAGCAAGGTCTGATGGGCTGCTCATTTTCAGGGGAGCAAGGGCCAGTCTGGAGCAACCAGAACAGTGTTGGAAAATCAAAGGTTCGTCGTCACAGAGGCCACTAGCCAACGGGCAAGTGACCGGACAGACGCGTCGAGCAGGAAAATGCAAAAGGGCCCCACGCAGCACTCTGTGAGTGTGGAGAGGTGATCTTTGGTGCAAAGGATGCTCGGGGCTGGGGCTTCTCAATCCCCAATGCACAGCTTCGAGGGTGCCTCAGGAGCTGCACAGAAAGCACTTCCATCTTTCCAAGATGGCCAGTCCCACGTCTCTCGTCGCCTCCACGGGTCTCAGCTTTGCTGTGGCTCGGGCTGTTGGATGTCTGGAAGTCCGGTTCTTGTCAGGCTCTGTCGTTCGAGCTCCGGCAGAAGCAACAACAAAGCAAACCGTTGAGCGCTTGATGGTGCCTGCTTGCACAGGGTGGTCACTCCTTGACCACAAGGGAGATTCTTCAGTCTTCTACGTCGAGTAGGATGTCGAAGGGTTCAGAGTTTCGCATCAGAGTTTGTCAGGATTATCTAAAGTCTTGGGACTCAGCTCCTACCTATATACCAAATCTAGGGGCTGGATTACCTGCTAACTCCCTCCTATAGGTGGGACCCAGGAAGGGGGTGGTTCACCCCTTTCCCTTTGTCCAGTTTCGCGCCAGAGCTGGGGCTGGAGTGCCCCAGCACCGATTTGAACTGGCCTATGCATGGGACACCTTGTGTGCCCCAGGCAGTGTCTCGTTTCATTCAGCCTTCCTGCCCCAATCCACTATCTCCTGTTTTGGGTGGTGCTAGCACCTCCCTGTGACAGGAAACCTATTGTCCAAGCCTCCCTCGCTAGAAGGACTCCCAGCAGCAGGAGGTCAGACTTGTGTCTGTGGCAGCAGCATCCATTTTGTGGTGCTGGGGCTCTGGTTAACTTTAACCGGGATAGTCAGCAACAACATGTCTTCTCCCTCTAGAAGGGTGGAATGCTACCCCCGTCGCCAGAATTGGCGAGGGGGTAGTATTCCAAAGCGTATGACACCTTACACGACATGTTTTGATAAAGCCAAACCAAAGTTAGCATCTGACCGCGAGGTACATAATGCACTTAAGAGTATATGGTATGGCAATATCCTGGAACAGCTATAAGGACATGGTTCCGAAAGCTGCAGACAGGCTCAGCTCATGCTAGAGCACCATTTCACATAAACCCAAGCACTCTGCCTTCAGGATTGTTAAGGCCTACCATAGGAGTGACTTATAGGTGTATATGTGTCCAGATCATAAGGTTAGTGAATATGCTACTTACCAGTATGCATCTATTCTTGGCATTTAGGGCTGCTGACCTTCATATCTATAGCATAGATCGCCGCCTAGTGTTGGGTCCGGATGATTGCACATTGTTGTCCTGGAAGAGTCTTCGAAGTATCACGAGATAGGTGGCTCCTCCCCTGGACTACAGTGCGCATGGGCATCGACTCCATCCCCAGATTGTTTTTAGCCATTGTGGCGAAGATGGAGTGTAACAGTGTGAGCGATGACCATGCTAAGAGTAAGTTTGAATTCTGCAGCCGCTACAGGCGCCGGGGAGGAGGGCGGGCGATATGAATGTCAGCAGCCCTACATGCCAAGAACAGATGCATACTGGTAAGTAGCATATTCAGTTCGATGCATGTGGGCTGCTGAATTCATATCTCTAGCATAGAATATATAGCAGTCCCTCCATTAACGGCGGCTGCCTGTGCCAGCTGCAGACGTTTGAAAAAGTGTCTTAAGAACAGCCTGCCCTACAGCTGCTTGCTGTTTGGAGTGCACATCTACACAGTAGTGTTTAGTAAATGTGTGTGTTGTAGACCATGTGGCTGCTCTACAAATGTCTTCCAAAGGGATATTACCAAGGAAAGCCATGGAGGCCCCCAACTTGCGGGTGGAGTGGGCTCTGGGGGGGGACCGTTAAAGTGCACTTAGCCTTGTGATAGCAAATTTGAATACATTTAACGATACACCTGGCTATACCTGCTTTGGAAATGGGGTTGCCTTTGTGCTGGGCCGAAAAGGCAACAAAGAGTGGTTGTGTCTTCCTAAAATCCTTGGTCCTATCGATGTAGTACATCAAAGCTCGTTTGACGTCAAGAGTGTGGAGCATTCTTTCGGCAACTGTCTCTGGGTTTTGAAAGCACGCGGGCAGTTCAATGGTCTGATGGACATGGAACTGTGAAATCACCTTAGGAAGAAATTTAGGGTTAGTGCGCAGCAGCACCACCCTGTTCAAGTGAATTTGTATGAATGGCTCTTGTACAGTGAGCGCCTGGAGCTCACTAACACGTCGCAGAGACGTAATGGCTATTAGAAAAGCCATTTTCCATGTTAAAAACTGAACCTCGCATGAATGCAGAGGCTCAAAAGGTGGGCCCATCAGCCTGGTGGGTGAGGACCACGTTAAGGTTCCATACATGAGCTGGCGGGGTCCTGGGAGGGATGACCCGTTTTAGTCCTAGGAAGGCTTTAATGGCAGGCACTCTGAAAACGGAGAGATGCTGCTTGTTTTGGAGATAAGCTGCTATGGCTGGTAAGTGAATCCGAATGGAAGCATATGCCAGCTTGCATTTGTAAAGATGTAACAAATAACAGATGATGTTGTGAGTGGATGCATCTAGCGGGTTGATGTTGTGTTCTGTACAGTAAATGACAAAACGCTTCCATTTTGCTGCATAGCAAGCTCTGGTGGTGGGCCTTCTTGCCTCCCGTATGATATCCATGCAGTCGGGAGGCAAGTTAAGGTAGCCAAATTCTAAGACTTCAGGAGCCAGATCGCCAGGTTGAGCTGTTGCGGGTCTGGGTGCTGAATGTCGCCATGGCTCTGATTCAAAAGTCTGGGCGTGAGGTGCAGCCTTTGATGCGGTACCACGGAGAGTTCTAGAACCGTGGTGTACCATGGTTGGCGTGCCCACGTTGGAGCAACCAGGATGAGTGTCATCGAGTGTTGCTTTAGCTTTCGTGCCACCAGCGGTATGAGGGGCGCTGGGGGTAAAGCATACGCAAATCTGCCTGACCAGTTGATCCATATCGCATTGCCCTGCGACTGTGGGTGAGGGAACCTGGCGGCAAAGTGTTGGCATTTTGCGTTTTCCCTTGTGGCAAACAGGTCTATTTCTGGATGACCCCACTGCTGGAAGTACGGGTGGAGTACTGATGGATGTATCTCCCACTCGTGCATTTGGTGGCGGTACCTGCTGAGCAGATCCGCCATCTTGATTGTCCTTGCCCGGGAGGTGTTCCGCCATGAGGAAGATGTTCCTCTGAATGGCCCACTTCCACATGCTCTGAGCCAGAGAAGACAACTGTGGAGAGTGTGTACCTCTCTGTTTTTGAATGTAGTACATGGCCGTCATGTTGTCCGTCCGGATCAACACGACTTTGTTGCACAGATGTACTTTGAATGCCTTCATTGCCATGAAGATTGCCATCAGTTCTAGGTAGTTGATGTGCATCTTCTTTTGCTGCGTTGTCCATAGTCCCTGCACCGTGTAGTGGAGTGCATGAGCTCCCCAACCCTGGAGAGATGCGTCCGTCGTCAGGATAATTTGTGGCACAGGCTCCTGGAACGGTCGGCCCTTGCAAAGGTTGTGTGGATTCCACCAATGCAGAGAGTTGTATGCCCGACCGGTCACCAACACTAGGTCTTTTAACTGTCCGTGAGCCCGATTCCACTGACGGGCCAAGCACTCTTGAAGCGGACGCATATGTAGCCTCGCGTGCGGGACTATGAAGATGCAGGAGGCCATCATGCCTATCAACTGCATGAACACTTTTGCTGGAAGCGAGTGTTGCGGTCTGAACTTCTGGATGAGCGACTGAATGACGTCGATCCTCACAGAATTCGGCTGAGCCGTGGCTTCCAGAGTATCTATTGTCGCGCCCAGATACTGCCGCACATGGGCTGGTTGAAGGTGTGAATTGGGATAATTTAGTGAGAATCCCAGACTGTGAAGAAGGTGAATGGTGTGGGACACGTTGGCGGCGCACAGCTGGGCAGACTTTGCTTGGACAAGCCAGTCGTCCAGATAAGGGTAAACGTGAACGTTCTGCCTCCTGAGGTGGGCAGCCACTGTCGCCAGGCATTTCGTGAACACCCTGGGCGCCGTGGTCACCCCGAAAGGTAGGACCTTGAACTGATAATGACGACCCTGAATGGTGAATCGGAGGTATTTTCGGTGTGACGGATGTAGTGGAATGTGAAAATATGCATCCTTGAGATCCAAGGTTGCGAGGAAGTCTCCCTGGTTGAGCAACGGAAGAACTTGCTGCAGCGTCAGCATATGAAAATGTTCTGAGAATATACTGATTAAGGGGTCTGAGGTCCAGTATGGGTCTGAGGGACCCGTCCTTCTTTGGGATTAAGAAGTACAGGGAGTACACTCCTGTGCCTTCTTCCTCCACCTGCACGAGCTCGATTGCCCCTTTTTGAAGCATGACAAGTACCTCCTGCTGCAATAAGTGCAAATGCTCTGTGGACATAGGACGGTGTTTTGGTGGCATGTTGGGTAGAGTGGATGTTAACTCCAGACAATAACCAAACTGGATAAGTTTCCTGACCCACCTGTCTGTGGTGATGGATTTCCAGACTGGCAGGAACTGCTGTAGTCCCCCCCCCCCCCCCCCCGACAGGTGTTATGGTCGGGGGGCAGCGGCAGGGCGTCACTGTTTGTTGTTGGCAGAGGAACAGGAGTTGTTATTTTCACGGCCTCTGCCCTTGGCACTGTCGCCCCGATAGCCGCCTCTACTCTGCTTGGTGTAAGAGGACTGGGCCCCACCTTTAGTGTATTGCGTTTGCTGGGACATCTGGCCTCTGGAAACACCTCTATTCCCTGAGCGACGAAAAGTACTGCCCCTAAACTGTTGGGACTGGGGAGCTCCCATGGACTTTGCAGTCTTGGTATCCTTTTTTATTTTTTCCAGAGTGGTATCCACCTCAGGACCAAATACGCTATCAGGGTTAACTGGCTGATTGAGGATGGTGGTTTGTATCTCTGGCTTGAAACCGGAGATCCTGAGCCATGCCTGACGTCTCAACATCACACTGGTGTTAATGGCCCTGGCAGCGGTGTCCGCCACGTCCAGTGCACATTTAATAGAAGCGTTGGAGATGAGTTTCCCTTCCTGAATGAGCATCTCCGCCGCCTCTTTATACTGATCTGGTAGATGTTGCAACAGGGTCTCTAGTGTGTCATAGGCACTCTTGGCCAGATATGACAGGGCGCACTGAGTGTTTGAGATACGCCAGATATTGGCTGCTTGAGCCGCCACCCTCTTCCCTGATGCCTCCAGCACTTTAGATTCCTTGTCAGGGGGAGGAGCATCACCAGTGGTTTGCGAATTCACCCTCTTCCGGGCATTAGAAACGACCAGAGAGCCCAATGGCAACATTGGGAGAGTTTTGACAGTCTTTTCCGCCGTGGAAAAGGTATCAAAGAGGAAGTCCACGTCAATAGGGTCAGCGTGCAGCTCTACGTCATGGTTCTTAGCCGCCGTCTCAAGTAGAGCATTAAATGCCGCAGAATCCTCAGTAGGAGAGGGTTTGATATTGTACACCTGAGTGTCTGGAGCAGTTTGCGGATCCCCTGGGTCCCCTGCATCTGCCCAAGAGCCCTGGTGATCCTCAGGATCAGTGTTGGCAGGAAAGTTATACTCCTCGTCATCACCTTCCCCAGCCTCCACATCTGAATAAGTGGGTGAGGGTGTAGCAGCTCGTGGAGTCCGTGGAGCAAGTGGCTCAACCAGAACCGGGGAATCCGGAGAAGGCTTCTTGCGCTTCAAAGGAATTGTGTAGGACTCCAAAGGCTGTGTCGCCGTGATCTTTCTCTTGTAGAGGGTAAGTTTACCAGTGTCAGCGTCGATAAAGTGTTCCGACTGCTCCTCCATCAAGGGTTGTCGATGCTTCAAGCTGCTGATAAGGCTCCGACTCTGCTGACCCTTGCACGGGCGGTTTGGCGACCGACCTTGGTGCGAAGGCCTTCGGTGCCACCTTTGGCGGCAACGTAAACAGGATTGGCGTCGAAGACTTTGGCGTTTTGGCAGCCTGCTTTGGGGTGGAAGCATCCTTCGGATCGACCCCGGAAGCCTTGTTCCTGGTGCGTTGCAGTGAGTCCGACACCTGCTTCGTAAAGGAAGCGGACGGTTTTGTTGGCCCGACAGTCGTCCTCGGTCCACCAGCGTGTGAAGACTCGAGCGTCGATGTCTTGGCCTTCTCCGGCCGAGGTACAGGATCAGCCCTCTTTGGTGCGCTGAGTCCTCCTTTCGCGTCGACGGCCTTCGGCGCCGACGACTTCGGGTCGGCAGCCTTGACTCCCGGGTTTGGGGTCCCAGTTTTCGGCTCGACGTCCTTGATCAATTTTGGATCGACGCCCTTGACAGACTTTGGCTCGACGCCTTTGTTCGACTTCAGCGGGTCTACAGCCGGCTTTGGCTGCCCCGATGCATCGGAAGACGAGGAGGCGGCCAGAGGGACAGAAGTCTTCTGTTTCGACGGCGTCTCCATCACTTTAGTTTTCGTCGACACCGAAGGTTTCACTTTCGGTTTGACTATTGTTGGCTCCGCAGAAGTGTCCGTAGCCAGGCCGTGGATCTGGGTGTAAGGTCTTGGGTAAGGCCGTGTGGCGATCCCGCGACCTGAGCCTTTGTGATTGTTCGAACGGGGCATAGCTCTTCGCCTGAGCTATCTTCCATGGCCCCATAGGCCTCATTGTCGTCTCCTACCTCGTCGACGACTTCTGCATCGAGTGCTTCGACGTCCGCGTCGTAGTCGATCACCTCCGCCGGAGGTGAAATCTGCATATGAATTTCTTGTTCGTCTGCTTCTTATCTCTCGAAGATGTCCACCGGTGCCGGGGCCGACTGCTGGGCCTCCAGGCGCGCCACGCGCCGAAGTCGAATCGTCTTCGATCGAAACCGGGAACAAGCCATACAGTTGGCTTCATCGTGTTCCGGCGACAGGCACTTGTTGCACACCGGGTGGACGTCGATGTGGGGATACTTCGATCCACACACGGGACATTTCTTGAACGGGCTCCGTTCCATGATGCGTCGTCGAAAGTCTTGCTGCGTCGACTGGGCCTCGAGCACCGAAGAGTCACGCGACTCCTCGGGATGTCCGACTCGGGAACTGAGCCGGAGCAGAGCTGGGCACCGAACGTAAAACAATACCGACGGTATGGGAAAAGGCCTTCAGGCCTTAAGAAAAGTCTATATCGATCCCGAACGGGAGATAACGAATATACATCCGAACCCAATGGCGGAATAAAACAATCTGGGGATGGAGTCGATGCCCATGTGCACTGTAGTCCAGGGGAACAGCCACCTATCTCGTGATACTTCGAAGACTCTTCCAGGACAACAATGTGCAATCATCCGGACCCAACACTAGGCGGCGATCTATGCTATAGATATGAATGTCAGCAGCCCACATGCCTCGAACACATGGGTATACTATATCTAAGCAAGGGGTGATTACACGACCTTGCCCCAGCTGAGTGATCAGCCAGTTGTGTCAGTTTTGATGGCCAGCCAGGGGTGGCAAAAGATATGCTGCAGCCCCTGGTAGGTCTTGGATGCACCTCATGCCCTGGGTACCTATAGTACACTATACAGGGGCTCATAAGGTGACCCAATATCCAATTAGGTATGCACCTAAGGCACATGGAGTCCATTTTATAGATAGAGCAGATAGTTGGCCTGGGATCCTGCTAATCAGGGCTCCAGGCTAACTAAGTCGAAAACCTGCTAAACACAAGGCAAAAAATCTGGAGAAACCATAGTCAGGTATCCACCTTCCTACATTCTCCAACAGTGAAACCTTTTCTCGCAGTGCAGCCTCCTCCTGTTTAAGTCCAGAGATATCTAGTCTAACTTCTCCCAGACCTTCCTTGAGAGCTTCCACCTCATTTTCCAGGGCCACTGTTCTTGAGCTTAGATTATCTAGTTTCTTCTCAAGCAATACGCAGAAAACTCGAATTTCCCCCTGATTTGTTTCAGAGACTTCGAACCCCTTCTTAATATCTGCGGCCATGGCAAAGAAGAGACTCCATCGATCTTCCCATAAAATCCGAATTTCCTACCAAAGGGCCCTCTGCTATTGCACATGTGTGAGAAGTTGGCCTGATGTGCAGTGCTCACTATTCTAGTGATCACTATATATCAGTCCAAACAACCCTTATTGATGATTGGTTGTAAGTCAACCTTATAGACCAGCTATCCTAGTAGCATGGATACGAGCAGTCTAAGGCTAAGACTCTAGAGGGCGTGTTAAGCCAGCTGTTTTACCATCACATTACCCCTTGAACACCCAGTGAAAGGACACCACACAAGTGTTATGAAAATAAACAATGTATTTATTAGAATCACAACAACCCTGTACTCTTTATGAGGACAGGGTGCTAAGCACACAACAAAACTCTTACGAAAATACTTTTAAGTTAGCACGTTACACAAATGCCCGAGGGGCACGAAAAACCATATACTTTCAAAGTGGAATGCGAATTACTAGCAGGTAAGTAACGATTCTCAGAGGCTTTGGGATCGCTAGGACTGGACTACTGAACCTTTAGATTACTAGCAGGAGGCCTAGGGAACTCGGGTGCAGAGTGTGCACTCTCACGCGGGATGCGGGACAAAGTCTATGGAAGCTAGAATTCACAAAGTTAGTGTTCACGGGCGAACCCGACCTGGTAGGAAGAAAACGACAGTGGATCCTGACCCTAGGATAGTGAGGCTATGCTGGGACACCGAAGTGCCGAAGTTACCTAGCCATGGGGCTGCAGCTGCATAGGTCTGAAAAGACGTCGGGGATCTCGTTGCCGGACCAGGAGCCTGGAAGGAAGAAGTTGCTGGCAGGCGACCAGTGAAGGAAAGTTCGATGGATCCAAGCCTGGATCAAGGAAGAAGAAACCTGAAAGCAGAGGGGACCAAGTTCTTGAATCACTAGCCAGTGATTAAGTGGGCACCAGGATGGCACCGGGCGAAGTCACCGCAGTCAGGTGAGTGGGCGCTGCTGGGCTCTGCAGTCTCTCGGACCAGGAGGCGTTGTCGGCGACCAGGATGGAGGTGCGAGCTGTCCCACGAAGGATGAAGTCGTTGGCGTCGAAGTTACCCAGGATTGGGCAACAAGCCTTGGCTAATTCAAGCCCACGCGGTGGACTCAAAATGGCGTCTTGAGTGGACCAGGAGGGTCCAGGGTGCTCCTCTTCGGGAAGGGAGCAAGGGCCAGTCTGGAGCAACCAGACCAGCAGCAGAAATGTCGTCGGGCGTCGTCAGGGAGGCCACAAGCCAACGGGCTAGTAGCCAAACAACGCGGTGAGCAGCGGAAAGCAGAAGGGCCCCACGCAGATCGTGGAGATGCTGGGGGGCTGCACTTCGGAGCTGGAGCTGCTCAGAGTCGGGGCTTCTCGGACCCCAAAGCACTCACCAGTAGATTACTCGGCGGGCTTGCTGGAAAGAAGTCGTGCAGTCTTGCAGATGGCCGGTCCCTTGAGGTCTCGTCGCACCCACGGTTCTCAGCTGGGCTGTAGAGGTGGGTAGAGGTCAGAGGTGCCAGGGAAGCCGGTTCTCGTCGAGCTGGGCAGTCGGATTCCGGAGGAAGGACTTACAGCAGACCGCAGTGTTCTTAGATGGTGCCTGCGGATGCAGGGTGACTACTCCTTAGTCACAAGGGAGAAATCTTAGGAAGAAGTCTTGAGTTCCTTTCGCAGAAAGTAGTTTCAGGATTCAAAGATGATCTGATTTGGAAGGGGGCCAGTCTCTACCTTTATCCTGTAAAAAGGGGC
This sequence comes from Lissotriton helveticus, assembly GCF_964261635.1. NCBI lineage: Eukaryota > Metazoa > Chordata > Amphibia > Caudata > Salamandridae > Lissotriton > Lissotriton helveticus. The sequence goes on along the minus strand of NC_136067.1, from coordinate 1,493,282,863 downwards.
TGGCACGCGACTAGGTCCTGCCCTATGGGTGGGACCAGGAGGGGGGTTGTTACACCCACTTCCTTGGCGGGCTTTTCCCCAGCACAGGGTCTGGAGTGACCCTGGAACTGGTTCCAGCCAGCCTATGCACAGTGAGCACCGGGGTGCCACGTGCAGTCACCTTCCTCTAAAGCCCTGCCTACCTACAATACACAAAACCCTGTCTGGGACGGTGCTGGCACCGCCCCTGGCAGGAAACCCTTTGTCCTTATCTCCTGCTCTGGGAGGACTCCCAGCAGCAGGAGGGCAGACTTGTGTCTCGGTGGCAGCATCCATTTTGTGGATGCTAAGGCTCTGTCTGACTTTTAACCGGGTTATAGGTTACAGGCATGTCGTGTCCCTCTAGAAGGGTGGAATGCTAACCCCGTCGCCAGAATTGGCGAGGGGTTAGTATTCCAATTCGTATGACACCTTACTCGACATGTTTTGATAAAGCGATACCAGAGTTGGCACATAACCGCGAGGATTATAATGCACTTAAGAGTATATGGTATGCGATATCATGGAAACGGCTAAGGGATGGATCCCGAAAGCCGCAGACAGGCTCAGCTCATGCTAGAGCACCATCTCACACGATTCCCAGCACTCTGCCTTCAGGATTGTTAAGGCCTGCTATAGGAATGACTGATAGGAGATCTGTGTGCCCATTTTTAGGGTTAGATATAGGTATACTATATCTAAAGCAAAGGGTGAGTACACCACCTTGCCCCAGCTGTCGTGCAGCCAGTTGTGTCAGTTTTAGTTAGTCAATCCAGGGGTGGCATAATACATGCTTCAGCCCCTGGGAGACTTCTGGGTGCACCTCAGCCCTGGGTACAGGGACTTGGAGAGGGCCCAGTGCCAATTCAGTACCTAAGTACAATTTGGATAGAGAGAACAGCTAGGCTGTGGGTCTGATTAGCAGGCCCACAGCCAGGGAAAGTCGTAAACCAGTGCAGCAAAAAGCAAAAATCTGGGTGATCATAGGATTGCAGACCCTACTCTCCTACATGACCCCCCCCCAAACTTTGGGACAATAAACTAACCTTGACCAGGTGAGTCTTCTTGCTCTAAGTGGAAGTACCTGGAGAGCCCATCAGCATTGCTGTGATCAGTCCCAGGTCTATGCTCCATTGTAAAATCCATCCCCTGTAGGGAAATGGACCACCTAAGCAGTTTGGGGTTTTCACCCTTCATCTGATTTAGCCACAAGAGGGGATTATGGTCTGTCTGAATGGTGAAGTGAGTGCCAAACAAGTAGGCCCTCAGCTTCTTCAGGGCCCAGACCACAGCAAAGGCCTCCCTCTCAATAGCTGACCAATTTTTCTCTCTGGGTGTCAGCCTCCTACTAATGAAAGCAATAGGCTGATCATTACCATCAAAATTCAGTTGAGACAGAACAGCTCCCACACCCAACTCAGAAGCATCTGTTTGGACAATGAATGGCTTGGAGTAATCTGGACTCTTGAGGATAGGTGCTGTGCACATGGCCTGCTTTAGGTCATTGAATGCTTTCTGACAGCTTGCTGTCCACTGAACTTTCTTTGGCATCTTCTTGCTTGTCAGGTCATTAAGGGGGGTCACTATGGACCCATAATTTCTGACAAACTTCCTATAGTACCCAGTCAGGCCCAAGAAAGCTCGAACCTGAGTCTGGGTGATTGGAGGAGTCCAGTCCTTGATGGCCTGTATCTTACTCTCCAGTGGCTGAACCTGGCCTCCACCTACAAGGTGGCCCAGGTATACAACCTGTGACTGCCCTATCTGGCACTTGGTGGCCTTGATAGTGAGGCCTGCCTTTTGCAGGGCCTCTAACACTTTCCTCAGGTGGACCAGGTGATCCTCCCAGGTGGAGCTAAAGACAGCAATATCGTCAAGATAAGCTGCACAGAAGTCATCCAGCCCAGTGAGGACTTGATTCACCAACCTTTGGAAGGTGGCAGGTGCATTTTTCAGTCCAAAGGGCATTACCACAAATTGATAATGCCCTCCAGGGGTAGAAAATGCTGTCTTAGGTTTGGCTTCCTCAGCTAACCTGATTTGCCAATACCCAGCTGTCAAATCAAATGTGCTTAAGAAGTTGGCAGAAGCCAATCTATCTATAAGCTCATCTGCTCTTGGTATTGGGTGGGCATCAGTCTTAGTGACTGCATTGAGGCCTCTGTAGTCTACGCAAAACCTCATCTCTCTCTTACCACCCTGGGTGTGAGGCTTTGGCACTAGAACTACTGGGCTAGCCCAAGGGCTATCTGAGGGCTCAATGACTCCCAGTTCCAACATTTTCTGCACTTCAGTTTTTATGCAGTCTCTAACATGATCAGGCTGTCTGTAGATTTTACTCTTGACAGGCAGACTGTCTCCAGTGTCAACATCATGGGTACACCAATCAGTTTGGCTGGGTGTCAGAGAGAACATATGTCGAAAGGATTGCAGAACTTGCCTGCAATCCTGTTGCTGATGTTCAGTGAGGCTGCCACAAAAGACAACACCATCAACTGACCCATCATCAGGATTCTGAGTGAGCAGGTCTGGGAGAGGGTCACTCTCTTCCTCCTGTCCCTCATCTGTGGCCATGAGCAAGCTCATGTCCTTCCTGTCAACATATGCTTTGAGCCTGTTAACATGGAGCACTCTGAGAGGGCTCCTGGGAGTTCCAAGGTCCACCAAGTAGGTAACCTCTCCCTTTTGCTCAATGATGGTGTGGGGCCCAGACCATTTGTCTTTCAGAGCTGCTGGGGCCACTGGCTCCAGCACCCACACCTTCTGTCCTGGCTGGTACACAGTCAGTACAGCCTTTTGGTCATGCCAAGCTTTTTGAAGTTCCTGGCTGGCCTCAAGGTTTTTAGATGCCTTTTCCATATACTCAGCCATCCTGGAGCGGAGACCAAGTACATAGTCCACTATGTTGGTTGCAGGCTTTTTGAGAGGTCTCTCCCATCCTTCCTTCACCAAACACAGGGGTCCTCTTACAGGATGCCCATACAGAAGCTCAAAAGGGCTGTAGCCAACCCCCTTCTGTGGGACCTCTCTGTAAGCAAACAAGAGGCAGGGGATCAGGACATCCCATCTTCTCCTAAGAGGTTCAGGTAGTCCATGAATCATCCCTTTCAGGGTCCTGTTGAATCTCTCAACAAGCCCATTGCATTGTGGATGATAGGGTGTGGTGAACTTGTAGTTCACACCACACTCTTTCCACATGGCAGTCAGATATCCTGACATGAAGTTTGTACCTCTGTCAGAAACGACCTCCTTAGGGAAACCCACTCTGGAGAACACTCCAACTAGGGCTCTTGCCACTACAGGGGCTGTAGTGGTCCTAAGGGGAATAGCCTCAGGATACCTGGTGGCATGGTCCACCACCACCAGTATAAACTTGTGTCCTGATGCTGTCTGGGGTTCCATTGGACCAACAATGTCAATCCCCACTCTTTCAAAGGGAACCCCCACCACAGGTAGTGGTATAAGGGGGGCCTTTGTTGTGCCACCTGACTTACCACTGGCTTGGCAAGTGACACATGAGCGACAAAACTCCTTGGTATTCTCATTCATATGGGGCCAGTGAAAGTGTGAGACAAGCCTGTCCCAAGTCTTTGTCTGACCTAAATGACCTGCAAGGGGAATCTCATGGGCCAAGGTGAGAAGGAAACCTCTCAGAGACAAGGGGATGACCAGCCTCCTGGTGGCACCAGGCTTGGGGTCTCTTGACTCAGAGTACAGGAGTCCATCTTCCCAGTATACCCTGTGGGCACCTGTGGCATTCCCTGCAGCCTCAGCAGCAGCCTGCTGTCTGAGGGGTTCAAGGGAAGGGCAGCTCAACTGTTCCTTCCCCAGGTCTGCTCTGGAGGGTCCCCCTGAGCCCAGAAACTCAACTTGATCAAGTTCAAGCTCTTTAGGCTCAGTTTCCCTCAGCTCTTCTAGATCAGCCTCCTCAGAGACTTGATCCTCAACCTGGGGCAAGGGGGAAGGCAAAGCCTTACCCTTACTGCTCTTCTTCTTGGGAGGTGTCTGGTCCATAATTTCAGGATCCAGCACCTGTTCAGTGGGGCATCTTCTGGCCTGTGACCTAGTCACAGCAAGCACATGTGCTGGCAAGCCTAACATCTCCATGTGAGTCCTCTGCTCCACTTCTGACCATTGTGATGACTCCAAATCATTGCCCAACAAACAATCAACTGGGAGGTCTGAACTGACTACAACTTTCTTTTGTCCCTTCACTCCACCCCAGGAGAAAGCTACAATTGCCACACTATGACTAGTAGTGACATTGCTGGCATTGGTCACCAGGAAATCAGTACCTGGCATGATCTGTCCAGGGTCCACAAAGTTAGGTGTCACCATGGTGACACTGGCACAAGTGTCCCTATAGGCCTGAGCCATTTTGCCATTAATCAAAGGTGTCTGCCTGTATTTGCCCAAAGTATTGGGACTTATTTCAGGGGACATATCCACATCCCCTGTACAGACAAGGACAGCCTGAGTGAGTGTGCCAACTAAGTTGTCAGACCCCTCAGTACCCAAGGTTAACCCAACTAATGCCTTGGGAGTGACACTACCACTACTGACTGTACTAGGGGGTGCAGTTGCTTTAGGAGCTGTAGTGGTAGGAGTTTGTCCTCCTCCTCTTTTGGTGCACTCACTAAACCAGTGAGATTTACTTTTGCAGTACTGGCACCACCTTTTGGACTGGCCTTCTTGAGTCTTCTTCTTCTGGGAAGCCTGACCCCCACCCTCTTTGGTTTGTTGGGGACCTGGTGAAGACTTCTGGTCATTTTGCTCATTCTTGACATTACCCTTCTGGTCTGCTTTCTTCTGACCACCCTGGTTCTGGTTCTGGTTCTGCTTGATCCTTGTCCTGACCCATTTGTCTGCCTTCTTTCCCAATTCTTGGGGAGAGGTCAGATCTGAATCAACAAGGTGCTGGTGCAGCAACTGGTTCTGACAATTGTTCAAAATTTGTTCTCTCATCATTAGATTATACAATCCTGTGTAATCTGTAACCTTGCTACCCAGCAACCAGCCCTCCAAAGCCTTAGTGGCACAATCCACAAAATCAGACCAGTCCTGAGACTGAGTTTTCTGGGTGTCTCTGAACAGCAACCTGTACTGCTCAGTGGTTAAACCAAACCCATCAACCAGTGTATTCTTCAGGACCTGGTAATTGTTAGCATCCTCCACTCTTGTAGTGAGGAGCTTATCTCTACCTTTACCATCAAAGGAGAGCCACAGTATAGCTGCCCACTGACTCTGGGGAATGTTCTGCACAGTGCAGGCCCTCTCCAGAGCAGCCATCCATTTCTGGATGTCATCCCCTTGCTTAAAGGGGGGCACTATTTTAGTCAGGTGTTTAGTATCTAAACCCTTCTCTCTATCTCTTGGGAGATTGCTGCCACCAGTGGGAGCTAGCCCACTCATCTGCTGCTCTCTTGCCAGGGCAAGCTTCTCTTTGGCCAGGGCAATTTCTTCCCTTTCAATCCTCAGTTCAGCTTGTCTCATCCTAGCCTCATGCTCCCTTCTCTGAGGGGAAGTAAATCTCCTCTGTGGAGGATTCCTTCTCCCCTGAGAAGAGGCATTAGAGTGCAGAGATCTATTGGAGTCCCTAGAAAGAGATCTATCTCTCCTAACTCCAAGGTTAGGCCCACTTCGGGTTAGTACTGGGGGGCCCCCAGATCCTAGCCCAAGTAAGTCTAAGTTGGTCCTAGTTAGCCTTCTGACTACCTCAAGACCCTTGTCTACCTCATCCCCAGAGAGTACCTCCTCATCCTCCTCCTCAACTGCTGAATCAGTGTTGGGGAGGTCTGGATCCCCAGAGGTTCCCTCTAAGGCTGGCATGCTCTCATGTAACTGAGAGAGCTTTCTGGCATCATATGTCTCTAAGAGACCTATCAGAAAGGGAAGGGTGGGGTTAGACCCCTGCTTCAGTTTCCTGGAGACACAGAGTTGTCTCATCTCCTGAAAATTGAGAGCTGCATATCTTGAAGTGACCTGTGGAGGGTCAACACTGACCAGGGGAGTCTCAGTAGAGTCCCCCTGAGTCGACATGCTTTTCTAGTGAGGTGTAAGTGGTGCACTTACCTACACTATATGTTTGCCTACTGATCCCTTGCTAGAGTTGTAGTTTAGGGTGTGCTAGGCCCTAGGAGCTACAACAGCTGGTTCAGTAGAACTCAGAGTATTCTAAGCTAAGTTATATGTACCTTTAGTACTTATGTGATCTTTCACAAGATATTCTTAGGGCATGTGTGGTAAAACAACAGCAAGCTCAAATCCCAACCGCTGCTCACCAATGTGAGAAGTTGGCCTGATGTGCAGTGCTCACTATTCTAGTGATCACTATATATCAGTCCAAACAACCCTTATTGATGATTGGTTGTAAGTCAACCTTATAGACCAGCTATCCTAGTAGCATGGATACGAGCAGTCTAAGGCTAAGACTCTAGAGGGCGTGTTAAGCCAGCTGTTTTACCATCACATTACCCCTTGAACACCCAGTGAAAGGACACCACACAAGTGTTATGAAAATAAACAATGTATTTATTAGAATCACAACAACCCTGTACTCTTTATGAGGACAGGGTGCTAAGCACACAACAAAACTCTTACGAAAATACTTTTAAGTTAGCACGTTACACAAATGCCCGAGGGGCACGAAAAACCATATACTTTCAAAGTGGAATGCGAATTACTAGCAGGTAAGTAACGATTCTCAGAGGCTTTGGGATCGCTAGGACTGGACTACTGAACCTTTAGATTACTAGCAGGAGGCCTAGGGAACTCGGGTGCAGAGTGTGCACTCTCACGCGGGATGCGGGACAAAGTCTATGGAAGCTAGAATTCACAAAGTTAGTGTTCACGGGCGAACCCGACCTGGTAGGAAGAAAACGACAGTGGATCCTGACCCTAGGATAGTGAGGCTATGCTGGGACACCGAAGTGCCGAAGTTACCTAGCCCAGGGGCTGCAGCTGCATAGGTCTGAAAAGACGTCGGGGATCTCGTTGCCGGACCAGGAGCCTGGAAGGAAGAAGTTGCTGGCAGGCGACCAGTGAAGGAAAGTTCGATGGATCCAAGCCTGGATCAAGGAAGAAGAAACCTGAAAGCAGAGGGGACCAAGTTCTTGAATCACTAGCCAGTGATTAAGTGGGCACCAGGATGGCACCGGGCGAAGTCACCGCAGTCAGGTGAGTGGGCGCTGCTGGGCTCTGCAGTCTCTCGGACCAGGAGGCGTTGTCGGCGACCAGGATGGAGGTGCGAGCTGTCCCACGAAGGATGAAGTCGTTGGCGTCGAAGTTACCCAGGATTGGGCAACAAGCCTTGGCTAATTCAAGCCCACGCGGTGGACTCAAAATGGCGTCTTGAGTGGACCAGGAGGGTCCAGGGTGCTCCTCTTCGGGAAGGGAGCAAGGGCCAGTCTGGAGCAACCAGACCAGCAGCAGAAATGTCGTCGGGCGTCGTCAGGGAGGCCACAAGCCAACGGGCTAGTAGCCAAACAACGCGGTGAGCAGCGGAAAGCAGAAGGGCCCCACGCAGATCGTGGAGATGCTGGGGGGCTGCACTTCGGAGCTGGAGCTGCTCAGAGTCGGGGCTTCTCGGACCCCAAAGCACTCACCAGTAGATTACTCGGCGGGCTTGCTGGAAAGAAGTCGTGCAGTCTTGCAGATGGCCGGTCCCTTGAGGTCTCGTCGCACCCACGGTTCTCAGCTGGGCTGTAGAGGTGGGTAGAGGTCAGAGGTGCCAGGGAAGCCGGTTCTCGTCGAGCTGGGCAGTCGGATTCCGGAGGAAGGACTTACAGCAGACCGCAGTGTTCTTAGATGGTGCCTGCGGATGCAGGGTGACTACTCCTTAGTCACAAGGGAGAAATCTTAGGAAGAAGTCTTGAGTTCCTTTCGCAGAAAGTAGTTTCAGGATTCAAAGATGATCTGATTTGGAAGGGGGCCAGTCTCTACCTTTATCCTGTAAAAAGGGGCTGGCACGCGACTAGGTCCTGCCCTATGGGTGGGACCAGGAGGGGGGTGGTTACACCCACTTCCTTGGCGGGCTTTTCCCCAGCACAGGGTCTGGAGTGACCCTGGAACTGGTTCCAGCCAGCCTATGCACAGTGAGCACCGGGGTGCCACGTGCAGTCACCTTCCTCTAAAGCCCTGCCTACCTACAATACACAAAACCCTGTCTGGGACGGTGCTGGCACCGCCCCTGGCAGGAAACCCTTTGTCCTTATCTCCTGCTCTGGGAGGACTCCCAGCAGCAGGAGGGCAGACTTGTGTCTCGGTGGCAGCATCCATTTTGTGGATGCTAAGGCTCTGTCTGACTTTTAACCGGGTTATAGGTTACAGGCATGTCGTGTCCCTCTAGAAGGGTGGAATGCTAACCCCGTCGCCAGAATTGGCGAGGGGTTAGTATTCCAATTCGTATGACACCTTACTCGACATGTTTTGATAAAGCGATACCAGAGTTGGCACATAACCGCGAGGATTATAATGCACTTAAGAGTATATGGTATGCGATATCATGGAAACGGCTAAGGGATGGATCCCGAAAGCCGCAGACAGGCTCAGCTCATGCTAGAGCACCATCTCACACGATTCCCAGCACTCTGCCTTCAGGATTGTTAAGGCCTGCTATAGGAATGACTGATAGGAGATCTGTGTGTCCATTTTTAGGGTTAGATATAGGTATACTATATCTAAAGCAAAGGGTGAGTACACCACCTTGCCCCAGCTGTCGTGCAGCCAGTTGTGTCAGTTTTAGTTAGTCAATCCAGGGGTGGCATAATACATGCTTCAGCCCCTGGGAGACTTCTGGGTGCACCTCAGCCCTGGGTACAGGGACTTGGAGAGGGCCCAGTGCCAATTCAGTACCTAAGTACAATTTGGATAGAGAGAACAGCTAGGCTGTGGGTCTGATTAGCAGGCCCACAGCCAGGGAAAGTCGTAAACCAGTGCAGCAAAAAGCAAAAATCTGGGTGATCATAGGATTGCAGACCCTACTCTCCTACAACATGTCTCTATGTTGAGCTCGCCACTAACCTCAGGTACATCCTTGAGACATCCGGATACCTTCTTAGCTCTGACCAATACCTGCTCTCCACCAGTACTGACCATAACCATATCCTCAAAAGAAGAGACTGGTGGACCCACCACTAGTGGTGGTGCAGATGCTAGTTCTGATTTCGGTTCTAATTCGGGGTGACCTATAAGTGACTCCAGAAGCTCCATAGATTCCGGTAGCAAAATTGGAGTACAAAGAGGAACCATCACAGGGGTTTCTGTCGTAAGGACGAGCCCAGCGACTTTAACGGGGGGACCGGGGAGGGGGGTAGCAGCTGAGGAAGACACAAAGGTAGAGGCAGGGAGGGACCTAACTCAGTATCAGAAGGTGCAGACATTTTTGTTGATAGTACAGGCTCCAGCCCCTCCTTATTAATCGCCTTCTGTTTCCCTACCTTCAACACTTGCGGAAGCACTTTAAAGAACGATCTTAACGAGGGAGTTATTTTAATTTTTGCGTCTGTTAGTATTCCTTTCTTTGCGGGCTTTTTTAGGACCTTTCCCCTTATACTCACGGTATAAGGAGCTCTGACCCCTGTCACTCTCTCTTGGCCTTCCCAAATTTGGCTAGGGCTTCTGATAGTACCACTGCTCATAGGCTTGGGGTCCAAGACACCAGAATTTTTCCTACCTCTTTTGGGCCCCTTAGTTCTCCGTTTTTTTGACCTTCTGTGAGCCCCCCCTAAGCCACCATTTCTATCCCCCTGCAGAGTGGAAACACGCTGGATAGGTGTAGAGGACACAGAAGTAGACACTTGAACTAAAGGGTTACTTACACCCCGGTCCTCTCTCCGACTAGGATTGCGCAGAAAATATGGAACAGAGGGCTTACCAGAGTTATGGACCCCCTGAGCTACGGTTACCTCCAAACCACCTTTCACAATTGCAGTAGTTGCACTCTCCAACTGCGTTCTGGCTTCTGCCGACTTTCCACTCTTCTCCCGTCGCCGTTAGCCCCTCCAGGATAAACTCCTCCTGTACATCGGCGCCCGCTGGCAGCGCCGCTCCACTAGTGCTGCCCCTGCCTCGTTTGCTCCTGGAACCGCTCTGCAAGGATCCGCTGCGGAAGAAGCAGCGTACTTGTGGAAAAGTAAATTTTGCCATGTTCTGTGTCCCTACGTGTCATCCATCATATGTTATCTGTGCATGATTAATATGCATATGTTATTCCCCATGTTCGATTAAAGACGCAATTATAGTTGTGTCCACCTTTAGTATGTCAGTTTCCAGTTCTCGTGAATACTACGAATATCAGGCCTATGTAAAGCTACGTTGCCACGTTTCTCAGTGTGCACGTTATTCCATTGTAAAATCTCCGTTTCTAGGCCTCAAAAGGGCCTGGACACCAGATTCAGCTCCTGTCCCCTGAAGCCTCGCTGAGGAGCGATACAGCCCCCGCCTGTATCCTCGACCCTTCACTTACTTCCTGCCTCGCAGTGCCCGGTTCAGCCTGGCTCTGCCTCTGAGTCTGCCAAGAGTATGTTATGATTCCAGTTATCAGTACAGCCCTCCTTCTCTGCATTCCTAAGCTACTGAATCGCATCAATAGTTTCCGTCATAGTCTAGCTTTTACGTCTCCATGTAAGAGAAATACTGCATATAATGATCATTTAATATTCTTCATCACGCACTACATGTAGAATAATGCATGCTCCAGTCTTAGAGTCTGTTAGCTTTTCCCCTCCTGACTTCTAGTTTATATTAACATGTTCCCTAAACATCAGATACTAGATACTGCTTAGGCACATGTCGCCCTGACTCTCCAGACTTCAGTCTCTGCTCCTAGCACAGAGTTCATAGCCCCCAGCTTCTCCTAGTAACACGTCATTGCCAGTTTGCGCGCACCATCAGGTTAGAGGTCCCGGCTCCTTAGGTAGCCCCCTCCATGGTTTCCACCCCATTCATGACATATTCTGTTACGTTTGCATCACATGTCTATGTGTACGCCCTGTTACACCTCTTTTCACCCTTATCTTTCGCGACTGCTACGCGTCACGCCTATTGCTCCACCCACTGCCACGCCTATTGTGATGTAATGCTATGTGTTTGCGTTATGTATATATGCTCATGTACTGTTATTAAAAAGTTATCCTTCCTTCCGCCGATTCCGATCCTGACCCCGGCAGCGCTGCCAGGGCTTGCCATCCTATTCCTGTGCAGGTTGTCCCGTCCCTGTCTTTATGCTGTATTAAACCTGCAAAACTCCTACTACCTCGAATCTTGACTCTTATTTATTGAGCTATCTGTTATTCATTTATGCATTCAAAAAGAGAGGTATTATTTATTTATTTACCACATACTGCTGAACTCCGGCCCCGCCTTAGCTCTAGAGCAGCGCAAAGACAGCAAGGGTAATCAAACGTGGAATCCAGCAACATCCCAGGTAGAATCTAATTACTAACTACTAGTCGGCATGCTCAAACCTCTCAACTTTCTCGCATAGACAGTCAACACGACATCATGCAAGGAGGGGTAAGACTCTGCTGCGGGCTCGCGACCGCTTAACCTGCAGCCGCCATATTCTCCCTGGGACTCCCTCAAAAAGATAAAAGATTAACAAATCTTGCCTGAAGACACTCCATCAGAGAGAGGGATCTCTGAAGTCTTCAACTTCTGTAGCTACAGAAGGAGACACCCTTCTCTGCCCTTCAAGGTCTTATGAGAGAAGGTTCTACATATCTTACAATCCTTGAACTGGTATTCAGGATATAGGCAATATATGCACTTTTTATGAGGATCCTCAGAATGAAATCTGTTTCACACAGGTTCCACATTGTCTGAAAAGGGACTTCTTGGTGGTAGACATCTTAAAATTGGATTTCAGAGAAGAAAGAAGAAAACTGAGCAGAGCTCAGGGAGACTTCACAAGACGTGCGGTAGAAAATCTGAGGGCATGAGCCTCTGAGGAGAAAATTCTAAGAGGGTGCTGACGCCCGATTGGCCGGAATTTGGACCAAAACATAATGACTGATATATCATAGTAGTGATCTATCTAGGAAAAATTCTATGGTTTTTGCTTTCTCTATGTATATATGCTTGTGTTATGGCTACATTGGTATATGTACCGTGGGAAACCCACTTTGACGACTGGGAATATTCAAGCATGTAAATCTATGAAAGACACCCCAATACTGGAGAAGAACAAAAGTTACTTACTTCTAGTGGACAAGACAAGAGAGCCTCTGAGGGGAGGAGGGTGGGTCGCATGTGAATCTATGAAAGACACCAATACTGGAGAATCACCTGTTTACAGGTAAGTAACAATTGTTCTCCAGTATAAGGGTGTCTTTCATAGATTCACATGCTTGAATATAGAATAGAAAGCAGTAATAATGAACTGACTTATAAGACCCAAGTATATGAATATACATACATATCTAGTCATGCAAGTCAAAAAATAACATGGTAAACCATAATGGAGGAGGGAAGACAGAGGCTCACCTTATTGAAAAAGATTGCGAAGCACAACCTGTCCCACTGCATTATCATCATTGATGACACCCAGGCAGTAGTGTCTTGTAAACTTGTGCCTGCTGGACCACGTGGCTGCTCTGCAGATCTGATGCAGCGGCACACCGGCGAACAGGGCCGTTGAAGACATCGCCCTGGTGGAATGGGCCCTCACTGAAGACTGTAGAGGCTTGCCTGCCATTTGATGGCAGAAAGTGATGGCCGAGGAAACCCAACGAGCAATAGTGGGTTTGGTAACTGGACGCCCCCTGTGGAAGCGCCCATACGCGATGAATAGTTGGTCAGCTTTACGAAAAGGAGCTGTTCTGCTGATGTATAATTTTAAGCACCTTTTAATGTCCAAGGAGTGCAAGCGCTGCTCCGCCGGAGACTGTGGGTTAGGAAAGAAAGTCTTTAGGAAAACAGGTTCGTTTATGTGGAAATCCGAAGGCACCTTGGGCAGGAAGGTGGGTTTAGTGCGAAGCACTACACAGTTCGACTGGAATTGAAGAAAAGGAGGATTTATCGTGAAGGCATGAATTTCACTTACGCGACGTGAAGATGTCAACGCAAGGAGAAGAGCAACCTTCCAAGTAAGGAACTTCAAATCAGCGTTGTGTATAGGTTCAAATGGTGCCTTCATGAGTTGTGCTAAAACGATGTTAAGGCGCCAAGAAGGAGGAGGGCGCCGAACTGGTGGGAACTTGGGGAACAATCCTTTGAAAAATTGAGGCATTATCCTTGAAGAACAAAGTGAAGTGGAGCCATCCTGGCGGAAGCGTGAGATTGCCGCCAGAAAAACTTTCAAAGTTGAATGAGACAGTCCGGATTGAGCAAGTTGTAGAAAGAATGGGAGGAGTTGCGCAGGCGTGGAATGAATGGGATGGACACCAGTTGCAGCGAACCAATGGCAAAACCTTCTCCATTTAAGCTTGTAGGTTTTAACAGTTGACTGAGCGATAATGTCTCTACAGTCTGGCGGAATGGTTAAAAGGGCAAATTCAAAGTGCTCATGTTCCAGGCTGACAAACTCAGATGCGGGGTCCGGATGGCAAATTTGACCCTTGTCCATCGTGAGGAGGTCCATCCGAGGATGAAGGATGGGCTCACACTGGGACAGAAGGAGCAGCTCCGAGAACCACGCCTGTCGAGGCCATCTTGGAGCAATCAGAAGAATGTGGCAAGGCTGCCTCCGCATCTTCCACAATACTCGAGGCAACAGAGGGATCGGAGGAAAAGCGTAAGCAAACAGATTGCACCAATTGATCAAAAGGGCATTGCCCCGTGACCCTCGGTGGGGATGCCAGCTTGCGTAAGATGGGCATTTCCGGTTCTCTGGTGTGGCAAAGAGATCCATTGACGGACGACCCAAACACTGAAAAATCAACTTGAGTGTTGGTTGATGAAATTCCCATTCGTGGGTCAATGATGTGGACCTGCTGAGGGAATCCGCTAGGATGTTGGAGACACCTGGAAGATGAACAGCAGTGAGAGTGATGTGGTGACTCAGAGCCCAGTCCCAGATCGATTGCGCCAGCTGAGACAAGAGTGGAGACTTCGTTCCGCCCTGCTTGTTTATATAATGCATGCTGATTGTGTTGTCCGTTTGGATAAGGACTGACTCTCCTTGAAGTACTGGATGGAATGACTTGAGCGCTAGAAAAATTGCTATCAACTCCAGCCTGTTGATGTGCCAAGCCCTCTGAGGCAGAGTCCACTTGCCCTTTATGGACAGACCTTGGAGGTGTGCCCCCCAGCCTTCCAAAGAGGCGTCCGTCGTTAGAGTAAGCTCCGGAGTGATGGAGAGGAAGGAAGTCCCTGCCGACAGATTGGATGACTGCGTCCACCATTTGAGAGCCGCCCTCATGCGAGCGGTGACACAGACTTTGTCGTTGAAGGAACCGGTGATCTGACGCCATTGCCCATCCAGTTCTTCTTGAATGGGGCGTGTCCGTAGTCTACAATTTGCAATCAGCGCAATGCACGATGACGCCATTCCTAGAAATGACTTTAATAATCGGACTGAAACTGACTGCTTTGTCCGTAGAAGAGACACCAGTTGAAGTATCTTTTGTTGGCGTTCCTGAGACACAAACGCTTTTGCAAGAGTTGTATCCAACATGGCCCCCAGAAAAATCTTGCAGAGAGCTGGACGTAATTGGGACTTTTCCATGTTGATGGAAAGTCCGAGGGAGCGAAAGACCTCCTGACAAAGGAGAGTGTCCTGAAGCAACTGCGAGCAAGACTGTGGTTTTAGGAGACAGTCGTCCAGGTATGGAAATATCTGTACACCCTGGAGACGCAGGTAGGCGACCACAGGAGCTAGTACCTTTGTAAAGACGCGAGGGGCGGAGCGTAGGCCGAAAAGCAGCACCTTGAACTGGAAATCCTTCCTTCCCACGCGGACCCTCAAGTACTTCAGATGTCGCGGTAGAATAGGGACATGGAAGTAGGCGTCTTGGAGATCGATAGTTGCCATGAAATCTCCAGAGCAAGCGCAAGATCTCTGACAGTGTTAGCATGCGGAAGGACTGACACTAGAGATACTGGTTGAGTGCTCGCAAATCCAATATTGGTCACCAATCTCCGTTATTCTTGATAAGGAAAAAACAGGAATAAAATCCCTTCCCTCTGAGATTTTGGCACCACCTCGACTGCCCCCTTCTGTATCATAAGCGAACTTGATGGAGTAGTTCCTGAATGTGGGCTGGAGGTGGGCCGGAAGGTGGAGTAGGAGGAGGAAGTTTGATGAACTCTAGAGCATGGCCTTTCTCTACGATGTCCAGAACCCAACGGTCCGAAGTAATGGAGGACCATTGAGAACAAAACAGGGAGATTTGACCTCCAACTCTTTGGGGCAAAGGCAAGTCATTGTCTCTTGGGAGCAGATCCTCTGTAGGAAGATTTCCCCCAATAGGTCTTGGAAGACTGCCGACGAGAAGACTGTTGGTTATTGGAATAGCGTTGGTTTCCTTGGTTGTAGGAACGATATTGGTTGCTTCCTCCTCGAAAATTTGAAAAGGTGCCGCGTCCGCGTGCACCACGAAAGGGCTGCTTTCGAAATTGCAAATTTCCTAAAGAGCGGGCAGTGTCGATATCTTTTTTGATAGACTAATGCCTCATCGACATGTGCGCCAAAAAGGGATTCGCCGTCATACGGCATATCCAATATTTTCGCCTGCACCTCCTGCCGAAAGGATGTGGTGCGTAACCAGCCTTGTCTGCGTAGAACAGCCGCTCCAGCAAGCTGCCAGAAACCTGTACAGGCAATATCAACGGCACAGTCAATGAATTCCTCCGATGTTCTCTCACCTTCTTGGAGAAGCTGCAAAGCTTCCGCTTTCGAAGCGTCTGGTACTAAAGCCACGAAAGCGGTCATGTCTGCCCTATTGCATCCAGACGACGAACGTCGCGATCTGGTGGAGCAGTCACAGTAGACGCAGGATTTAGAGTACAGCGCTGAGCTGCCTGCGTAACCACCGAATCTGGTTTCGGCTGTCCAATATGGTACGCTGATCAACAGGCGCCTTATATGCGCCTTATATTTCTTCTCCAACCGGGGCATCTGCGCCGGCAGCGAATTTGGGGTTTGCATCAACTTCACCCCTTCAGCCCAGATAAAAATCAATAATAGGCACAGTATGGACTTGCTTAAATGGTTGGTTCTTGAAATCATAGAGGAAGCAATCCTCTTCCCTCTGTACTCTTGGCAATTTAAAACGTTGAGCCGCCCTACCAATCAGTTGATGGAAACTTGCAATATCCATAGGCGGAGAGTCACCTGGCGTTACCGGAGAGGGAGATGGTGTTTGAGCTCGATAATTATCCCACTCCGCCATATCTTCGTCGTCATCTCGGACCTCACCATCTTCACGATCCGGAGTAATGTAACCTTTGTCGTCATACACAGTAGTGTGTATCCGAACTGACGTTTGTATCTAAGGAGCAGATGTAGGTAGAAGCGGCAGAGGCTCTGCAACAGGCGTTAAAACAGAAAGAACTGTAGGAACCTGTGGAGAAGGCGGGAAACGCCTATTATAATCGTCTATCATATATTGGAGGTTAGAGATAAGTGACAAAGGAACTGTCGCTGTAGGAACCTGAACCGTTGTTTCCTCTTGCTGGAAATATTGGTCCTCATCATCATTGCTATAGTCCTGGCACTTGATTACCAAATCAGATGGACTACGTGCTGCCTTTAAAGACTCATGCACATCTTCCTCCGAGTCCTGATCGGAATCCGTGGCAAACAACGGTGAGGGAGGTTGCGGGTCACTGGAGATGGAAATTTGGTAAATAGGCACCTTGCGGCGTTGGTGAAGCGTGTCGACGGTGGCAGAGCCTGTGGACGAGAGTGGCAACAAAGGCAGAGGCGCAAATGCGGACGAGGTCGTCGATGGAACTGACGACGTTAATGAAGGTGCTGGAACCACACTAGAAGAATCCATCGTCGCTGGTTCTGTTGTCAATGGCAATGGAGCCGTCGACGGAGCTCTCGTCGACGGAGTAGACGACGAGGATGACTTCTTTTTCGTGGACGAGGCAGTCGTCGACGGGACGGCCGTCGACGGGACGGCCGTCGACGGGACGGCCGTCGACGGGACGGCCGTCGACGGAGCAGTCGTCGACGGAGCAGTCGTCGACGGAGCAGTCGTCGACGGAGCAGTCGTCGACGGAGCAGTCGTCGACGGAGCAGTCGTCGACGGAGCAGTCGTCGACGGAGCAGTCGTCGACGGAGCAGTCGTCGACGGAGCAGTCGTCGACGGAGCAGTCGTCGACGGAGCAGTCGTCGACGGAGCAGTCGTCGACGGAGCAGTCGTCGACGGAGCAGTCGTCAACGGAGCAGTCGTCAACGGAGCAGTCGTCAACGGAGCAGTCGTCAACGGAGCAGTCGTCAACGGAGCTGGTTTCTTAACACTCTTCGTTGACGAAGATTTGGTCGTCGATGGTGTAAGCTTCTTCGATGACGAAGCAATAGGGATGACCGATGGTACAGTCTTGAAACTGAGAGTTACCTTAGTCCACGACGACGCAGTCGACGAAACAGTCGACGATCCTGATGCAGACGTAGTCGTCCCTGTAGTCTTCCCGGAAACGGCAGATTGTCGTCGGGACGACCGTCGCCGCTCCTGTCGACGATGAAACATGTTTTTTGACTGAAACATGCGTGAAAGATGCAGCAGACGCCTGAGAGCCAGGTCTCGTGGGCGTGGACGCGGCAGGTAGAGGTGAAGACACAGCAGGGGCCAGAGTGAGAGACATCTTCTTCTTCTTAAGGAAAGGTGAAGGCAACTCCTGCACACTACCACCTTTTGAAGCTGCTTGGGAACTACCAGAAATGAGACTTTCAGCATCAGAAAGTAGATTATCCTTGTCCTTAAGTCTCTGAAGCCACGGGGGGCGCTAGAGGGCGCGAGACAAGATGTCCGCACTTTAGTGAGGCTCCGTCTGATCGAGCAAAAATCCTTCATTAATCCTGTGCATCCTGCAGCCTAAACGGCCCGGCTGAGGCGGCTGGCTATCCCCAGCTCACCCAGAGCTCTGTGGCGGTTGCGGAGCTTCTGAGCCCCGAGGATCGATCGATCGATATCCTGGGGCCCGTGGCGGGCCTGCAGAGTGGAAGAGATATCCGAGTGAGGCCGTGCCCTGCTCTCCCCTGGTGACGGAGCCCAGCGGAGGCGACTCCGGGGACGTGCGGATTGGCTGGCACATCCTGCGGTGAGCCCTGGCCCGCAGACGGCGACATCAGCTGGCGGACAAATACCGGGAGAACATCGGAGGCCGCTTGGGAGGAGCCGCGAGCGGTGCCCCGGGGGACGGCTGAGCTCCAGCGGCCGGCAGCTAAATCAAGAGTGGAGGTGCGGGCGGCGTCCGGACGCTCTCGGCTCCGGCGAGTGGGGCTGGGATCGGGCGCGGCCTGGGACCGCGGAGGTGGTTGTGGGCCTAGCGCGCGCCCTTGCTCTGCGAGCTGTGGTCGGGACGGGCGGAGTGACTGGACGGAATACGGCAGACGGCCTGTGGTGTCCGGGGAGAATCCTGGGGTCCTTGCCTTCACCGAGCTGCCATTTTCTGACCGGCAACCTCACGGCGTGCAGGCCGGAGATCCCCGACCTCGATTAAAACGTGGCCCAGGGCGGGAGCTTCTGTTCGGGGCTCTGATTTCAGAGGGGCCTGGTGATCTGATGGACGAATGTTTTTTGTGGCACAGCTCTGTCACATCGTGAGTCGCTTTCCTCCATAAGTGTGGTGGGTGTGTAAAGAGGCACTGGGACATTAACACCCTGCTATTCCTGAGGGGCTCAGGGGATTCTCTGGACGTCTATATTCCTGTGGTGCGAGGTGCTGACCACATCTAAACATGGGCAAGCCGGACAGAGGTCAAACGAAAATAAATTTTGACTCGCGCAGACTGGCCAAACAGTCACAAAAAGCGGCCTCTGACTCGGAATCTGAAACGGCCACTGGAGGGGCGCCTAAACTAGAGGACACGTTAGCAGCCATGCAGAAAACGCTGCAATCTATTGAAGGCGCCATGTCGGCGGTGACCCACCGCCTTGATCACATGTCTTCTCAACTGGAAAAACATAACGCCCGCATGGGGGAAGTTGAGCAGAGGGTCTCGGCCACTGAAGAGGGCCTCACGGAGATTGCGGGCAAGACCTCCGACATGGATAAACTACTGGCGGTCATTAGGGCTAAGAACGAGGATTTGGAGGCCCGCTCAAGACGCAACAACATCCGCGTCACAGGCCTGCCGGAATCGACAAATGTGGGGAAAATGGAGGTGTATATGGAGCGTCTTATCACGGATATCTTCGGGACAGAGCACTTATCGACCATGTTTATTGTTGAGAGGGCGCACAGGTCATTGGCGGCCGTGCCGCCGCCGGGCACTCCACCGCGCCCTGTCATCGCGCGCCTCCTGAACTACAGAGACCGGGACGCCATTTTGCGTATGGCGAGGGAAAAGGGCGCCATCGAGCACCAAGGAAACAAGCTCGAGTTTTTTCCCGATTTCACAGCGGCTGTGCAAGCGGCTAGAAAGGAGTATGGCACAGTTAAACAATTTTTGAGAAAGGAGGAGGTTCCGTATGCTATGCTCCATCCCGCAAGACTTCGAATTGGTGCTCCTGCTGACAATAAAATATTTCATACTCCGAAGGCGGCGATGGATTACGCAAAAAAGCTTAAACGGAAAAAGCGAGACTCTGCCACGACGCATGGGGAGGAAGAGGGGGCCAATGAGGAACTTTGAACAGTGTTATGGATATTCCGGGGTCCCCTAGACGGGGCTAAGTGACAGCTGCCTGGGCATCTTTCATTACTGTGCGAACACTCTACTAATGGGTCTGCGTTCAGCGTCTATGATAGCGGGGGGTTGGGGGCGGATTCTATGCACGCTCGGATGCTGGTTTGATGGATGATCTGCCCCTGGGACTTGGGGGTGCCTGGTTGTCTTGGGTTGGGCTCTGGAGGTTGGATGCATATCTCGGGAATACTGGAGGGTGTTGGCCTTGATATCCTTTGAGTGATTTCGATTGGTTGGAATGTTGCCATCACGCTCTGACACTATTGGGATGTTAAGTATTTGAGGCTTGATCCCCTCCTGTTACGGTTGTGACGGGAGGTCTGAGCACCCTAGCGTCTCTCCAATGGGTGTGCCCCAAATGTTGTATGGAAGGGGGGGATGGAGAATTTGGGTTCGGGAAGGGATGGCTTTGGCTAGATTGGGTGGCTGAAGTGGGAGGGGGGTTGTTGGGGGCGGGGGGTCAGTTTTGGGAATGTTTTGGATTCCTCCCCTGTTGGGAGGGTTTGATGAGCACACACGGCCATGTCAGAGTTTTTATTATGCTGTACACCCTGTTGCTAGCGCAGCGGGGTTGGATGGGTAGGTTCAGCTTGCGCGCCACGACTCAGTATATTTCTCATAGACTTTGCGTGCTGCTAAGTGCCTCAGCTTTCATTAGCCCTGTGATGCGTTTTCAGGATGGCTAGTGGTAGTGCACTCAACTGGCTAACTTGGAATGTGAGAGGCCTCAATAGTCCCAAAAAGATTCGACAAGTGATGGGGTATCTGACACGTCACAATGCTCATGTTGTTTTCCTTCAGGAGACACACTTAACGGCTCAAAAGGCAGTCTCTGTGGCCAAGCAGTGGGCGGGTTTCCGACTAGCTACGACATACTCCTCCTATGCTCGGGGTGTTATGGTTCTGATCAAGAGGGGTATACAGTTTGAGAGTCTGCGTGAGGAGGTCGATAAAGAGGGGAGGTATATCCTTTTGCATGGCAGGCTATGTGGCAAGTTGTTTACTATGATTAATATCTACGGGCCTAATACGGACGACCCGGAATTCTTTCGGGTCCTGTGGAACAAGGTATATGATCTGCCGCCTGCTGCCATTATCTGTGGGGGTGATTATAATGTGGTGCTAGATATCGAAGTGGATAGGAAAACTCCTCATCTCTCCCATGAGAAAAAGTCTGCGAAAGTGCTGCGGGATGGTATGACTGATTTGGGACTGGTGGATGCGTGGAGACTGCGACATCCAGGGGACACAGAGGGCACATGCTATACGTATGCACGAGACACGTGGTCCCGCTTGGATTACTGGTTGGTGACGCGGGATGTGAATGCATGGATAGAGGGTGTAGAACATCTGCCACGTACACTGTCGGACCATGCTCCGGTGGCACTGACACTGTCTATACCGCAGTATGCATCCGCGCCTTACACATGGAAACTACACCCCACTGCCTTGTTGGATCAGGCGTTTAAGACAGACTTGCGGGAAGCGATAGCACTTTACTTTGCTGAGAATGTGAGCCCGGAGATGAGTAAATGCACTATATGGGAGGCGTTCAAGGTCACTATTAGGGGGGTTTGTATTGGGAAGCAAGCTGGAGTACTCAAGTCATTACGCGCCTCTCTCGCGCGCTTAGAGCGTGACTTGAAGGAACTGGAACGCCGGTATGATGCCTCTGCCTCTGATGCGACGTTGGCCGAAATTCGATCTAAGGTAGACGAATATAACGAGTTGAGTGATCAGGAGGCTTGCCATTTGGCCAAACGACGAAGAGCTCGGCATTATGGGGAGGGGGGCCGACCAGGTTGTGCACTAGCAGAGCGTATTCTGGAACCATGGGCGAAACACTATACTGTGCAAGGGATCACGGTAGATGATCACAGCGTGACTGACGCGGAGGGGATTCTTCATCAATTTGTAGATTATTATCGGGGAATGTATGGCCACAGGACGACAGCCAGTGAGGATGAGGTGGGCCAGTATCTGGATGAGGTGGCGTTGGTCTGGCTTTCTGCGGCTCAACAAAACTTTCTAATGCATCACATCACAGCTGAAGAGCTGCGGGAAGCCATCGCTGATCTACCCAATGGGAAGGCAGCGGGTACGGATGGGCTCCCGTCCGAATTCTATAAAGAATATATAGACGAGTTGTTGCCGCACCTGGCCGAAATGTATGAGGAATCGTTTGAGCAAGGGCGTCTGCCAGACACGTTGAGAGAGGCCCTCATAGTCGCGCTGCCCAAACCCGGCAAGCCACCTGATCAGTGTGAGTCTTATAGGCCGTTATCCTTAATGAATACTGACGTGAAAATATTGGCTAAAGTGCTTGCGACGCGGTTGCGCTTGCTTCTTCCGGTGATGGTCCTGCCGGACCAATCGGGCTTTATTCCTTCCCGGTCTACTGCCCATAACTTGCGGGCTATGTTCGCGGTCCTCCATCTGATAAAACCGGAACTTCCAGCCGCCGCTGTTTTTTTTAGACGCGGCGAAAGCGTTTGATTCGATTGCGTGGCATTTCTTGTTCTCAGTGCTACGCCGCATGGGAGTCCCTCTTGTCTTTGTTCAATGGGTAAGGCTATTGTATACGGACCCAGTGGCCCGGGTTAGGATCAACGGTCATGTTTCGGACGTTTTTCCCATTAGACGCGGAACTAGGCAGGGTTGTCCGCTCTCGCCTCTGTTATTTGCGCTAATTATGGAACCTTTAGCGTGTATCCTGCGTCAACGGCATTCGCAATCTGCCCTGTGTTTCGATCGGAGACCGCTGGCTGTGTCCATGTACGCGGATGACATGGTATTGTATGTAAGGGAGCCTGAGATTTATCTGGAGGGGTTGATACGAGAATATATTCGCTTTGAGTGGTTTGCGGGCCTGTCCATAAACTGGGAGAAATCGATTATTTTGCCACTTACTGACAGCACAGTGCACTTCCCGCTCAACTTCCCCTTAGAATGGGCTACCGACCCGGTCCGCTATCTTGGTATCTGGATACACCGTGATCCAGATGAAATGCTTCGGGTGAACTATGGCACGGCGATTTCTAAGCTCGAGGACCAGGTGGACAGATGGAAAAGACTACCACTGTCTCTGGCTGACCGAGTGGCATTGATCAAGATGGTAGTCCTCCCGAGATTTTTGTATCTATTTGTAAATGCCCCGTTAGCACTCAAGAGCCATTTTTTCGCCACGCTTCGTTCTTTGCTGATAAGCTTGGTCTGGGGGGGCAAGAAGCCCCGCCTGAGCTGGACTACTTTGACGAAACCATATGAGCTCGGAGGATTCTCAATTCCGGACATGCACCTTTATTATCTGTGTACCCAAGCACATTTTGCCACATACTGGATATCGGCTCCGCCCTATACGCCTCACGTTGCTGTGGAGGCCGGGGCGTCCGGGCCGCTGCCGTTGCAAGCCATGATAGTAAACTCTCAGACGGCATATGAACGGAACGACGTGGATACGGTACGTAGCACGGCTGCGGCCTGGAATACGCTCGGACAGCGTGCTGGCAAACTTCCCCTGTATGCACCGGCGATTCCCCTTTCGTGGCATGAACATATATCAGTCCTGGGGGACACAGGGGCGCTTCGCCTTCTGAGATCTGCCGGCTTGCACCTCATGGGGGATTTATTCCAGGGTGGCACCTTTATCACATTGGCGGCATTTTTGGCAAAGGGCGGCAATGCCAGTATGGCTACGTTTATATACATTCGACTCCGAGCTGCACTTCGGAGCCACTATCCGTCTTTTCCGGCAGAACCTCCGGTGCTGGAGGGGTTGCAACTCCTTTACTCGGCAAAAGACAGAACGAAGCTGGTATCCCGGTTGTATAGAGCTGCGCAGCGAGATGAGGGTGTGTTGGATGCTAGCTCCAAAAGTAAATGGGACGCGGTGTTACAGCACCCATTGACGGACGATGAATGGGAGGAGTGCTGCTCCATGACAGGTAATTATGCAGCAAATGGCAATTTTCGACTTATACATTATAAGTATTTGCATCAACTTTATTATACTCCGGTGCAATTGTGCAGGTATGGGCTTCGTGACACCGATAATTGCACGCGTTGCGGACTTGGGGCTGCGGACTTTCTGCATCTGGCTTGGGGTTGCAATAAGGTGGGAGAATTCTGGGCTGCTGTGGTCGCGACAGTATCTACTATGGCTGAGGTTGAGATTGACTGTACCCCTCGAGTGTGTCTCCTAGGCTTGATTGCAGGGGTCCCGAGGGGAGCGCGTAAACTTGTATGCCTGTCGCTGCAAATGGCTAAACGAAGGGTTGCAGTGTGTTGGGGTGGTAGGAGAGCACCTGCCCTGCAGGACTGGCTGAAGGACCTGGCGTACTGCCGGGATCAACTGCTCTGTTACCACGAAGAACTGCCGGCTGGTTCTCGGCCTACCGATATTTGGGGACCATACGCTGCTTATATGCTTGCTAGAGCGGAGTCTGAATCTGAGGCTGACTGAAACAGGCTGCGAGGGCCCTTACCACACTTACCTTCTACACTGGTGGGAGCAATGGGACTACTGAGGCAAGTTAATTGACTGCACTGCATTGATAGGAGGCATGGTGCTGACAGGTTCCTTATCCTTACAGGTTTTTAATTGTCTAACTTGGCTTGAGTATTCGGCGAGAACGGGAGGCGTGATGTCGCTTGCTGCTTGACCTGATTTCTCTGTACTGGCTGTGCTCTGTATATAGGTTGACATGGTTATCTTATTTGGGGATAGCTAAGCTTACGACTTACAATAAGAAATTGTTGATAATGTTCCTATGGGTTTAACAGTTATGGACAAGTGGAGCGTTCCACAGCGCTACAATAATGCATACTTCACCATGCTGTATCCACTTAAGTCATTTGTGCTCTCTTTGATATGATAGCCATGAGGATTTAACTGCGGCCGGCCCTGTGGGGTTGTTGGCGGGACGCTGTGTTAACTGAAATAAGTTTATGGAGCGGCCGGCCCTTGGAAGGTTGTAGGCCACCAGCTGTGTTCATTTTCTTACCAGGCAATAAAGGTTTTTTAAACTTAAAAAAAAAAAAAAAAAAAAGTCTCTGAAGCCACAGCAGAAGACGGCCTTCCCTATCTTTTAGAGTCTTTGTGGAGAAAGTTCTACAGAACTTATATTTACCCGCCTCATGGTCAGGGTAAAGACAGTAAATACACTTACTGTGAGGATCTTCTGAATAAAGGCGCAGCTTTCCACAAGAAGAGCCAGGTCTAAAGAGAGACTTCTTACTAGAAGACATGCTGAGAACACAGGAAAACCTGAAGAGAAGAGAAAACTGAGCGAGGCTCAGGGAGACTACCTTTCACACGACGTTGCAGTAGAAAATCTGAGGTACTGAGCTCTGAGGAGAAGGTTCTGGACGGCTGCTGGCGCCTGATTGGCTACAGTTTGGACCAACATAAATGACAGGAGCTGACTACATGTGTCTTTTCTCTCTTCATGTATTCCTATGTGGAACTATGTTTAGGCTTTTACTGCCTTTTTTCTAATGTGTATTTCATGTGTTATGTTTTACATATACATATTAGTATGTTATTGCTATTTTATTTACCATGGGACTCCCACTCCGACAACGGGGAATATTCAAGCATGTGAATCTAAGAAAGACACCCTAATACTGGAGAAACAGAATTCTGGTCTTAAGGAACCAGAGGCTGGGAGTCTGGCGCTGAGTAAGGAGCCATCACATTGATGTAACGGAAAAGCAGTTTATGACTAATAAATAGGCTACAAGAGCACTGTGCATATAGCCAACCGTAAACTGGGTTAACCGTCGACGAATCCAACCGTTGACTGGGTCAACCGTCGATGATGCCAACCGTAAACGAGGCCATCTGCGTCAACACAGCTAACTGTCGACAACGCCAACCCTCGACGAAGCTTTCAGTCATCGAAAAAGTCCATTGTTGGATAATGAATATGCTACTTACCAGTATGCATCTGTTCTTGGCATGTAGGGCTGCTAACATTCATATCTATAGCATAGATCGCCGCCTAGTGTTGGGTCCGGATGATTGCACATTGTTGTCCTGGAAGAGTCTTCGAAGTATCACAACAACTTTTTGTTGCCTTCTCAGCCCAACACAAAGGCAACCCCATTTTCAAAGCAGGAATAGCCAGGTGGATCGTTAAGTGTATTCAGATTTGCTATCACAAAGCTAAGCGCACTTTAACGGTCCCCCCCAGGGCATTCCTAGGTAACATTCCTTTGGAAGACATTTGTAGAGCAGCCACATGGTCTACACCACATACGTTTACCAAACCTTACTGTGTAGATGTGCATTCCAAACAGCAGGCAGCTGTAGGACAGGCTGTTCTTAAGACACTTTTTCAAACTTCTGCAGCTGGCACGGGCGGCCGCCGTTAATGGAGGGACTGCTATGTATTCTATGCTATAGATATGAATTTAGCAGCCCACATGCCTCGAACTGAATATGCTACTTACCAGTATGCATCTGTTCTTGGCATGTAGGGCTGCTAACATTCATATCGCCCGCCCTCCTCCCCGGCGCCCGTAGCGGCTGCAGACCTTTCTTGCATTCAATCTCACACATGGCCATCGTTTACACTACAACACTCCATCTTTGCCACAATGGCTAAAAACAATCTGGGGATGGAGTCGATGCCCATGCGCACTGTAGTCCAGGGGAGGAGCCACCTATCTCGTGATACTTCGAAGACTCTTCCAGGACAACAATGTGCAATCATCCGGACCCAACACTAGGCGGCGATCTATGCTATAGATATGAATTTAGCAGCCCACATGCCTCGAACAGTTGATATTTTAAGTAATTGCTGAAGTTTAACGTCTACGGGCCTGACAGTCGACAAGGCCACAGTCGACGAGCCCACCATCGACGCAGCTCTGTCGTCAATGAAGCCAATCGTTGACTAAGCCAATGATCGACGAAGTTTACCGTCGACGAGGATGACTGTCGACGAAGTACACCATCGACGAAGTTTACAGTCGACGAGCTACCGCCGGCGAGGTCAACCGTCGACTAGGCTTATTTCACGGTCGTCGACGGAGCAACCATCTAGGACGGAGCCACCATCTACGACGAGGCCACCGTCAACGAGGCTTATACTGTAGTCAACGAGCCTATCGTAGACGACGGAGTCTTTCATCTTCGACGGGCGTGTCGACGAGCCAGTCGACGGACTGGCACCTTTCTATAGAATAAAGGTGGCAGTAAGTCTGAAACGCAAGAGACCAGGTACCGTAGACATGGAGGCCAGCAGACTCCGTGGGGGAATAATATCCAGTGGATCCTACTTCATCCTTGGAGGCCAAGAAGAAGGAATCTCAGTTCCACACCCACGCTTAGAGAGGACTTCGCACGTCCAGAAAACTCCCATGTCAGAGACAGGGGTGTAAGAAAGTCTACAACTCCTGTAGCCACAGGAGGAGACGGGCCTCTCCGTTCTTAAAGGTGCTTTGAGAAAAGGGTTCCACAGAACCTGCGACTCCTCACCTGAGTTCAGAAAAGACCGGAGTATCGGGAGGGTCCTTAGAAAAAGGGCGAAGCTTTCCACAGGTGAAGCAGAGTTGAAAATAAAGACTTCTTTGAAGAAAAGTAAAAATACTTTGCGAATATAGAAATTTTGAAGAAAAAAATGAGCAGAGCTCAGGGAGATTCCCTTCACACGACGTGCTGTAGAAAATCGAAGGGCCTGAGCTTCTGAGCAGGTTCTGGAGGGTGCTCCAGCCAGACTGGCTGGAATTTTGACTATCATAATGACAGGGATATGCCAGTAAAGTGATTCTCCCTCAATGCTTCCTTATGTGTTAATAATGTTCTATGGTACTTTCAAGCATTCTAATATTAAATTCTATTTTATTATTATAATTATTACTATGATATATGTTTTTATATATGTGATTTTTTTAACTAATATTTTATGTACCATGGGACTCCCATATAGGAGAGTAGGGTCTGCAATCCTATGATCACCCAGATTTTTGCTTCACTGGTTTACGACTTTCCCTGGCTGTGGGCCTGCTAATCAGACCCACAGCCTAGCTGTTCTCTCTACTCCAAATTGTACCCAGGTACTGAATTGGCACTGGGCCCTCTCTAAGTCCCTGTACCCAGGGCTGAGGTGCACCCAGAAGTCTCCCAGGGGCTGCAGCATGTATTATGCCACCCCTGGGCTGACTAACTAAATCAGACACAACTGGCTGCTTGACAGCTGGGGCAGAGTGGTGTACTCACCCTCTGCTATAGATATAGTATTCCTATATCTAAACCTAAATGGACACACAGATCTCCTATCAGTCACTCCTATGGCAGGCCTTGACAATCCTGAAGGCAGAGTGCTTGGAATCGTGTGAGATGGTGCTCTGGCATGAGCTGAGCCTGTCTGCGGCTTTCGGGATCTATCCCTTAGCCGTTTCCATGATATCGCATACCATATACTCTTAAGTGCATTATAATCCTCGCGGTTATATGCCAACTCTGGTATCGCTTTATCAAAACATGTCGAGTAAGGTGTCATACGAATTGGAATACTAACCCCTCGCCAATTCTGGCGACGGGGTT
The DNA here is from genome assembly GCF_964261635.1 of Lissotriton helveticus. Taxonomy (NCBI): domain Eukaryota; kingdom Metazoa; phylum Chordata; class Amphibia; order Caudata; family Salamandridae; genus Lissotriton; species Lissotriton helveticus. The sequence goes on along the minus strand of NC_136067.1, from coordinate 1,493,254,493 downwards.
AGCATTCCACCCTTCTAGAGGGACACGACATGTATGTAACCTGTAACCCCGGTTAAAGTCAAACAGAGCCTTAGCTACACAAAATGGATGCTGCCACCGAGACACAAGTCTGCCCTCCTGCTGCTGGGAGTCCTCCCAGCCCAGGAGGCAAGGACAAAGGGTTTCCTGCCAGGGGCGGTGCCAGCACCGTCCCAGACAGGATTTTGTGTATCCTAGGTAGGCAGGGCTTTAGAGGAAGGTGACTGCAAGTGGCACCCCGGTGCTCACTGTGCATAGGCCGGCTGAAACCAGTTCCAGGGGCACTCCAGCCCCTGGCCTGGGGAAAGCCCGATAAAGGAGAGGGGTGTAACCACCCCCCTCCCAGTCCCACCCATAGGGCAGGACTTAGTCGCGTGCCAGACCCTTTTTGCAGGATAAAGGTAAGACCTGGCCCCCTTCCAAATCAGATCATCTTTGAATCCTGAAACTACTTTCTACGAAAGGAACTCTACGAACTTTCTTCACTGGCCGCCTGCCAGCAACTTCTTTCTTCAGGCTCCTGGTTCTTCAACGTGGGTTTCCGACGCAACTTCGACCCTATGCAGCCGTAGCCCCTGGGCTAGGTAAACCAAGTACTCCGGTGCTTCAGCATAGTCCAACACTCCAAGTGTTCGGATCCACCCTTGTTTTCGACCCACCTAGTCGGGTTCGCCGAGAACAGTAACTTTGTCTTTGCTAGCCTCCATAGACTTTTTCCCGCCTTACGCGTGAGAGTTCCCACTCTGCACACGACGTCCACAGGCCTCCTGCATCTATTCCAAGTGTTTAGTATTGTAGGCCTAGCGTTTCTAAAGTCTATGAGATTAGTTACTTACCTGCTAGGAATTCGCATTCCACTTTTGTAATATATGGTTTTTCGTGCCCCTAGGGCATTTGTGTAAATTGTGCGACTTAAAGTATTTTCGTAAGAGTTTTGTTGTGTGCTTAGCTCCCTGACTCATAAAGAGTTCAGGGTAGACTTGTTATAAATAATGAATATGCTACTTACCAGTATGCATCTGTTCTTGGCATGTAGGGCTGCTAACATTCATATCTTAGCATTAGATCGCCGCCTAGTGTTGGGCTCGGATGATTGCACATTGTTGTCCTGGAAGAGTCTTCGAAGTATCCTGAGATAGGTGGCTCCTCCCCTGGACTACAGTGCGCATGGGCATCGGCTCCATCCCCAGATTGTTTTTCGCCATTGTGGCAGGAGATGGAGTGAAAGTGTAAAGGATGTCCATGCTAATGAAATAAATACAATAGTATATCTGCAGCTGCGACAGGCACCGGGGAGGAGGGCGGGCGATATGAATGTTAGCAGCCCTACATGCCAAGAACAGATGCATACTGGTAAGTAGCATATTCAGTTCGAGGCATGTGGGCTGCTAAATTCATATCTTAGCATAGAATACATAGCAGTCCCTCCATCAGCGGCGGTTGCCCGTGCCAGCTGCAGAAACCTGAAAAAGTGTCTTGAGAACAGCCTGTCCTACAGCTGCTTGCTGCTTGGAATGCACATCAACACAGTAGTGTTTTGTGAAGGTATGTGGTGTGACCCACGTGGCTGCTCTGCAAATATCCTCTAAAGGAATGTTCCCTAGGAAAGCCATGGATGCCCCCAGTTTGCGTGTGGAGTGTGCTCTGGGGGGTACTGTTAAAGTGCGCTTGGCTTTTTGATAACATATCTGGATGCACTTAACAATCCATCTGGCTATGCCTGCTTTGGAAATCGGGTTGCCTTTGTGTTGTGGTGCGAAGGCAACAAAGAGTTGTTTTGTTTTTCTAAAGGGTTGTGTTCTGTCTATGTAGTACATCAACGCCCTCCGTACATCTAAGGTATGGAGCATTCTTTCCGCCACCGTTTGCGGGTTTTGAAAGAATGCTGGTAAGACGATAGTTTGGTTAAGATGAAACTGTGACACCACCTTAGGGAGGAATTTAGGGTTAGTGCGTAGCACTACCCTATTTGGGTGAATTTGAATGAACGGCTCTTGTATGGTGAGCGCTTGCAACTCACTGACACGCCTCAGAGACGTAATAGCTATCAGAAAGGCCACTTTCCACGTAAGGAATTGGAGCTCACACGAGTGCAGTGGCTCAAATGGTGGCCCCATCAGTCTGGTGAGAACGACGTTGAGGTTCCACACCGGAGCTGGTGGAGTTCTTGGGGGAATGACTCTCTTCAGACCTTCGAGGAAGGCTTTAATGGCGGGCACTCTGAAGACAGAGAGGTGCTGCCTGTTCTGAAGATAAGCCGCTATGGCTGAGAGATGTATCCTAATGGAAGTGTACGCCAGATTGCACTTGTAGAGATGTAACAGATAGCAGATGATGTTGGGAATAGATGCATCTAGCGGGTTGATGTCATTGGACGTACAATAGATGACAAAACGCTTCCACTTAGCAGCATAGCATGCTCTAGTAGTAGGTTTCCTCGCCTCCTTGATGATACTCATGCATTCTGGAGGTAGGTTAAGGTATCCAAACTCTAGGACTTCAGGAGCCAGATCGCCAGGTTGAGCTGTCGTGGATCTGGATGCTGAATGTCTCCATGGTTCTGCGTCAAAAGACTGGGTGTGAGGCGCAGTCTTTGATGCGGCACCACTGAGAGTTCGAGGAACGTGGTGTACCAAGCTTGACGTGCCCACGTTGGAGCAACCAGGACGAGAGTCATGGAGTGCTGCCTTAGCTTTCTTGCGACCAGCGGTATTAGAGGGGCTGGCGGAAAAGCGTATGCAAATTTGCCTGACCAGTTCATCCATATCGCATTCCCCTGCGACTGTGGGTGAGGGAACCTGGCGGCAAAGAGTCGGCATTTTGCGTTCTCCTTTGTTGCGAACAGGTCTATCTCCGGATGACCCCACTGCTGGAAGTACGGGTGGAGAACAGAAGGGTGTATCTCCCACTCGTGCATCTGATGGCTGTATCTGCTGAGCAGATCCGCCATCTGATTGTCCTTGCCCGGGAGGTGTTCTGCCATGAGGAAAATGTTCCTCTGAATGGCCCACTTCCACATGCTCTGAGCTAGATGAGACAGCTGTGGCGAGTGGGTGCCCCCCTGTTTCTGAATGTAGTACATCGCGGTCATGTTGTCCGTCCGGACTAGCACGACCTTGTTGCTCAGATGTACAATGAAGGACTTGAGCGCCATGAAGATTGCCATCAGTTCCAGATAGTTGATGTGCATCTTCTGTTGCTGCGTCGTCCATAGTCCCTGCACCGTGTAAGTGAGCACATGTGCTCCCCATCCCTGGAGGGATGCGTCCGTCGTCAGGACAATCTGCGGCACGGGCTCTTGGAACAGTCGGCCCTTGCAAAGGTTGTGTGGAGTCCACCAATGCAGAGAGTCGTATGCCCGACTGGTAACCAACACTAGGTCTGTCAATTGCCCACGAGCCTGTGTCCACTGATTCGCTAAGCACTCCTGGAGCGGGCGCATATGTAACCGTGCGTGAGGGACTATGAAGATGCAGGAGGCCATCATGCCGATCAACTGCATGAACACTCTCGCTGGCAGGGAGTGTCTCGGTCGGAATCGTTGGATCAGTGACTGAATGCTGTCGATTCTGACTTGGTTTGGCTGAGCCATGGCTGTCAGGGTGTTGATCGTAGCACCCAGGAACTGCCGGACATGTGCCGGCTGAAGATGGGATTTTGGGTAATTTAGGGAGAAACCCAGATCGTGAAGAAGGTGAATTGTAGTCGACATGTCTGCGGCGCACTGTTGCTCTGACTTGGCTTGTACGAGCCAGTCGTCTAGGTAGGGGTAGACATGGATATTCTGCCTCCTGAGGTGCGCCGCCACTGTCGCTAGACACTTGGTGAACACCCTCGGGGCCGTAGTGACTCCGAAGGGTAGGACCTTGAACTGGTAGTGCCTGCCTTGAATAGTGAATCTTAGGTATTTCCTGTGTGACGGGTGTAGTGGAATGTGGAAATAAGCATCCTTGAGATCTAAGGTCGCTAAGAAGTCTCCCTGGTTTAGCAAGGGAAGAATCTGCTGCAGTGTAAGCATATGGAAATGCTCTGACAGTATGTACAGGTTGAGGGGACGTAGATCGAGAATGGGCCTGAGAGAACCGTCCTTCTTTGGAATAAGGAAGTACAGGGAGTATACCCCTGTGCCTTCCTCCCCCACCGGCACGAGCTCGATTGCGCCTTTTTGCAGCATCGCCACCACTTCCTGCTGCAATAAGTGCAAATGCTCTGCGGACATAGGCCTTTGCCTCGGTGGGATGTTGGGTGGAGTGGATTTCAGCTCTAGGCAATAACCATTTTGGATCAGTTGACGCACCCACCTGTCTGTGGTGATGTTTCTCCAGACGGGCAGGAACTGCTGCAGTCTCCCCCCGACAGGTGTTAGGTGGTCGGGGGGCAGTGACAGAAAGTCACTGTTTGCTTGGAGTCGAGGTGCGGGAGCTGTTGTTTCCTCTGCCGCGACCTCTGTTGCTGTTATTCCTATAACCTCCCTTGTTCTGCTTAGTGAACGAGGATTGCGCCCCACCTTTGGAGAACTGGGATTGTTGACCCATCTGGCCTCTGGTGACTCCACGTGCACCTGAGCGACGAAAATTGCTGCCACGAAACTGTTGGGACTGCAGGGCCCCCATAGACTTAGCAGTTTCCGTGTCCTTCTTTATCTTCTCTAGGGTGGTGTCAACATCCGGACCAAACAGACTATCAGGATTGACTGGCTGATTCAGAATTGTTGTCTGAATATCCTGCTTGAACCCTGAGATGCGGAGCCAGGCTTGTCTTCTCAGCATAACGCTAGTGTTGATAGCCCTAGCAGCTGTGTCCGCAGCGTCAAGTGCACACTTGATGGCTGCGTTTGATATTAGCTTTCCTTCCTCAATAAGCATCTTGGTGCCTTCTTGGAACTGTGGGGGCAGGTGTTGTATAATCTGTTCTAGGGTGTCGTAGTGCGCCCTATCATAACGCGCCAGGAGCGCCTGTGTATTTGCGATGCGCCAAAAGTTTGCCGCCTGTGCAGCCACTCTTTTGCCTCCTGCCTCAAGCACTTTGGACTCTTTATCCGGGGGAGGAGCTTCACCCGTTGTCTGGGAGTTGGCACGTTTCCTGGCATTGGCAACCACAAGAGAGTCCAGTGGCAATTGTCCCCGGATGTAGACGGGGTCCGCAGGAGCAGGCCTGTACTTCTTTTCAATGCGAGGGTTGACCACTCTAGCCCTCGTAGGCTCCTTAAAAATGTCTCCAGCATGTTTGAGAACACCTTTCAGCATAGGAAGTGTCTTTACTGTCCTTTCAGATATGGCAAAGGTGTCAAAAAGGAAGTCTTCCTCAACCGGGTCGGCATGCATGTCCACATCATGATTGGCCGCCGCCCGTACAATTAGTGCATGAAATCCTGCTGAGTCCTCAGTCGGGGATGCACGTGGATTAAAGGTCTGCGGGTCTTGGCCCGCACCTTGGGTGTTCTGGTCACCAGTGTCGTCGTATGAATCTGGTTGGACATCAGGTTCATCGATGGGGAAATTGTACTGTTCATCCTCATCATCTTCCTCACCCACAGAGTGTTCTGGGGAGGGAGTAGGGCTCCGTCTAGGAGGAGGCGGAATCGGTTCCGTGAGGCCTAAGGCGTCAAGGGGCACCCTCTTCTTCTTCAACGGGATGACGTAGGGGTCCACCGGCTCCGAAGTGATCTTCCGTTTATAGAGTGTCAGCTTGCCGGTGGCAGCATCGATGAAATGCTCTGAATCGTCTTCCGATTCGAGTACACGACGTGGAAGAGGGTCAGGCAGCGAGGAACCCTGTTTCGGAGCCGATTTCGTCGAAAACGCTTTCGGCGCCTCCTTAGGTGGCAAGAGAAAAAGGAGTTTCCCAGAAGGCTTAGCCGGAGCGTCCTTTTGCGTCTGCGGTGATGGCATCGGAGCCGATGGAGCAAAGGCTTTCTCCCTGATTCTCTGCAGTGACTCCGCAATGGGGGACGGTACACTGCCAGTGGGTTTCGTCGCCGACAAGGATGCTTTGAGCGGTCCCTCGGATCCGACGTCCTCGCGGGCCTTGTGCGGTTTGGGCGCGGAAACCTTCTTCGGCTCCTCCGAATCTTGAGGCCGGGGCGCAGACTTCTTGGGCGTAGCCTCTTTGGAGCCGACCTTGGCGGGCTTGGACGGCGCCGGAGCCGCTGATCCGTGCCGACCATCTTTCTTGGGGGCCCCTTCCTCGGGCGTCGGCTTCGATTTCGGAGCATCGGAATCGACAGACTTCCTCGGCTTCTGCGGACCGGAGGTCGACGGAGCCGACGGGGTGACGGGCACCGACTTCTTCACAGGCACGGCAGCCATCTTAGGGACACTCGAGTCCTTTGGTTTCAGTTTCGATTTCGGGTCGGCCATTTTAGGTGTTGACGACCCCGACGGTTTCAGTTTCGGTTCCGAAACATCGCGCCCAGCAAGTGAGTCCGTAGCCGGGCCCGAAGGCGGGGCTGTGGCTTGCGGCAACGGGTCCAGGGTAAGGCCGACAGGCGATCCCGTGTCCCGGTCGGTATCCTCGAAACTTTCGGGGCAGAGCTCGTCCGCAGAGCTGTCCGCCGCGGCCCCATAAATCTCATCGTCGTCTCCTACCTCTTCGACGTATTCGAGGGCCTGACCCGCGACTCCGTCGTCGTCTCCCGGATCCGCCTCGACCTCCGTCTGTGATGGGGAGATTTGTAGAAGGTGACCCTGGACCTCTTCTTCCGGGTCGCCGAAGATGTTCTCCGGATCTGGGGCCGCTTGCCTAGCTTCCAAGCGCACCGCGCGCCGAAGCTTGAGAGTTTTCTTGGAGCGGAACTGTGCACAGGCCTTGCACTTGCCGTCGTCGTGGTCCGGTGAAAGGCACTTGTTACACACAGGGTGTAGATCGATGTGTGGGTACTTGGACCCACAGAGCGGGCAGTACTTGAACGGGCTCCGCTCCATGTCCGTAAAGGCTTGCTGTCGTGTCGCGATGAGAAGGCCTCAAAGTTTAGAAAGCGAAGAAAACTCCGCTTATTCCGGCTTCAAGAGACGGAAGACTCGAGACCGAGCGCAGACAATACCGACGCAAGAAAATCGAGGCCTTTTGGCCGGTAAAAGATAGTTTTACTTGGTTCCGACAGTAAGACGTCGAGACCACATCCGAACCCAATGGCGGAAAAAAACAATCTGGGGATGGAGCCGATGCCCATGCGCACTGTAGTCCAGGGGAGGAGCCACCTATCTCAGGATACTTCGAAGACTCTTCCAGGACAACAATGTGCAATCATCCGAGCCCAACACTAGGCGGCGATCTAATGCTAAGATATGAATTTAGCAGCCCACATGCCTCGAACATATCTGTTTATTTTCATAACAACTTGTGTGGTGTCCTTTCACTTGGTGTTCAAGGGGTAATGTGATGGTAAAACAGCTGGCTTAACACGCCCTCTAGAGTCTTAGCCTTAGACTGCTCGTATCCATGCTACTAGGATAGCTGGTCTATAAGGTTGACTTACAACCAATCATCAATAAGGGTTGTTTGGACTGATACATAGTGATCACTAGAATAGTGAGCACTACCTATCAGGCCAACTTCTCACATCCACTCCGACGACGGGGAATATTTAAGCATGTGAATCTATGAAAGACACCCCAATACTGGAGAATCATACCTCCCACACAGTTTAATACCAACATGACAGGGTTCGTTTTAGCCAGTTTAGAGATTGTCATCGCGTAATGACGCATGGCATCTCTATATAGCGTAATGGCTGATGCACTTACAACCCAGGAGAATGGACTCAGAAGGTTGTAGGGGTGTCCTAATCATTCAGGGGCACGCTCACACTTAGAGCCAAGCACACTGCCTTCAGGATTGAAAGGCCTGCTTTAGGGGTGACATAGGTTTTAAGTGCAGTAACCTTATTATACGGAGACCTTTATCTTTTGAGAGTGGTGATAGCACCAGCTTATACAGGTAACAATGGCAGGCCGGTAGTTCTATTTTGAGTGGTCTCCCATGGGTGGCATAATACATGCTTCAGCCCATTTGGGACCCATGGAATACCTATGCCAAGGGTACCTCAGTACCATATACTGGGGACTGGTAAGGGTATACCAAAGTCAAATCTGGGATGTTAAAAAGTACTTAACATACCAATTTAGGGGAGATAGCACAGAGACTGGGGTCCCGATTAGCAGGCTCCCGGTAAGACTAGTCGGAAACAGCATAGCACCAGGCAAAAAGTGGGTGTAACCTCAAAAGCAAATCCTACTTTCCTACACATGAATTACAAGCCTGACAACAGGAAAGGATTTTGGACCATTCACAAAACAAAACCCAGGCAAGAGGAATACATTAACCAAAAAATCATAGCAGAAATTGGTTCAGCAGTATTTGTCGAATCAATGTAACTTACCTCCATCAATGTCTCCCGAAGATTAAGTCTTTTTTCTATAAGCTGACCATGTTCTTTTAGAAACGTGCAAAGAAACAAGCTGAGGTTTTGAATAAAGTTCTGCTCATCATCTTTACCATTCGAGTAAGCAAGACGGATATTGGTGTTCAAAGGCAGCATCTATGAAAAAAAAAAAACAGCATTACAATTAAGGAATAATAGGGTCTTGTAAATGACACTTTAACACCTTGAATGCTACAGCAATTCACTCTTGGTGCTGAACTCCCTAAATCCCATTGTTCATGACAAGCTCAGCTCGTCATGAGCACGCGAGCAGTGTACTGCATGACTAGCTGAGCTCGTCATGAGCATGGAAGGGGTTAAATACCACACTTGAGTATAAGCGAGCTTGTAAAGTTTATGCGGGCAAAAGGCAAATTTGTTGTTTCCTTAGTACTACCTATGAGAAACAGATGTTGCCTTTTAACCACAAGTGCCTATGGCAAGAAAATCTCAGCAATACCTTGGATCAGACATCATGTGGACATGCTTAATTTGCATCTACTATACTAAACTCTTAGTTCACTCAAGGCTGCTGTCATGACTCAGTTCTTCAGAGCAACTGCTTGCACAGAGGTGGACGGCCAAAGATGATCACTTTGGAGATGGTGGGTACATGCCCGTTACCCCAGGCTATAAAGTGACTGGCCAAGTTTGTAGCATGTTTAAATCCAGAGAATTAGTGCCTTTACATTGAAACCAATGGTAAGAATAGTGTCAAGTGCCACATTAGAGCTCTTAAATACCCATAAATACAGCATTGGTGTATTTCATAGATTCATCATTTTGTCAGACGCTTTTACTCAATTGTTTACAGGAGATGTCCCAGGACTGAATCTAGGAGTTCTTGTGTGTGAGATCATTTGCTGACAATATACAACAAATGCTTTACACGGTCCTTTGATACTACCTTACTGCTCGACCAAGCTACCACTTTAGAGAGTAAGGTTATATATAACTTTAGCCTCTGCCAAACCTCTGGGGACTGTGGACTGTACACACTGTGCCTTACTTTGGTCCAATATATCAAGAGCCACTTTTACACCATGCGCCTTGTATCTGTAGGTGACTTATGTGGGCTCCCCACCCAAAGAAGCATCCGTTACAATGATATTTATTGGGTCCTGTTGGTGAAAAGGAAGCCCCTGCAGGAGATTTCTCGGGGACCACCACCACTGGAGTGACCTGATGGCATGCAAGGATAGGGTAATCCTGTACTCCCAATTCCCCGATAAATGGTCCCACTGATCCTCCAAGCACTCCCGAAGAAGGCGCATGTGGAGGTGAATATTGGGGGTCAGAAAGATGCAGGAGGCCAAACAAAGGAGTGAGGAGACCACGGACACGGACAGATGGGGGAGGCGTCCGTTGAAGAGTGAGACACCCTTGCACGCAGTGTGTCGATGGTAGCTCCCAAGTAGCGCAACTTCTGGACTGGTATGGATGTGAAGACACAATCGAGGGAGCAGGTTGCAAGTCCATTTGAAATGCAATTGGGTTTCTAAGAAGAACACCTTGATAGGTTAGTCCTCCAGTGAGGATAGACTAAGATTGTGTTTCCGAAGATGCGGACAACTTGTGTGGTGTCCTTTCACTTGGTGTTCAAGGGGTATATGTGATGGTAAAACAGCTGGCTTAACACGCCCTCTAGAGTCTTAGCCTTAGACTGCTCGTATCCATGCTACTAGGATAGCTGGTCTATAAGGTTGACTTACAACCAATCATCAATAAGGGTTGTCTGGAATGATACATGGTGATACAATAGTGAGCACTGCATATCAGGCCAACTTCTCACATCATGCGACTAAGAACCATCAACAAGTAACAAGAAATAAGTAAATAAATGTGCATACCAGTGAAGGATGGTGGGAAGGAGGAAGGCTCACCTCACTGGAATAGGTGGCGAAGCACAGCCTGGCCCACAGCTGCATCCTGCATCAGTTCCGTATCCAGGCAGTAGTGCCTGGTAAAGGTGTGGCGACTTCCAGGTCGCTGCCGTGCAAATGTCCAGTATTGGCACGCCAGCAAATAGCGCGGCCTATGTGGACACAGCTCTTGTAGAACGAGCTCGTATTTTGGATTGCACAGATAAAAAAATAATGAGCAATTCCAATAGCTCTACCTATAATATTGCCGAGACCATTGCATTGTAAATGCTTGTTTACTTTCTCGTAAACCGGGAAATTGCTGCCAGATGAACCTTAATAGAGGCATGTGCAAGACCCGATTGTGCCAGGTGTAACAGATATGGCAATAGCTGCTCTGGAGTAACCCGGAAAGGATGGAGACTTTTGTCCTTACACCAAATGCAAAAGCGTTTCCATTTTAAGGAATAGGTCTTGTTTGTGCTGTCCGCTCTTGCTTTCGCGAGGACATCCTTGCAGTCCTGTGGAATGTTTAGTTGGTAGAATTCTCGGTACTCAGGAGCCATGCCGATAATCTGAGAGATTTCAGATTCGGGTGCAGTACCTGGCCTTTGGACATCGTGAGTAGGGATGGATGTTGGCCCAAACGGATTGGTGGTTGGACTGAGAGGCGATGGAGGTCCGTGAACCAATGCTGCCTCAGCCAGAACGGGGCAATCAGAATTAGGGTGCAGGCCTCCGCTTTCATTTTCCGAAGGACTCTTGGTATGAGGGGAAATGGCGGAAATACGTACGCAAACACGTTGCGCCAGGCGATGGAAAATGCATTTCCGAGGGACCGCAACTGGGGATGCCAACTTGCGAAGTTGCGGCATTTGGCGTTCTCCCTGGTGGCAAAGAGGTCGATCAGCGGACTCCCCCATCCCGAGAATATGCGATTCAGCACTCTGTTAGAGTTCCCATTCGTGGGACAGGGATCTCTGCCTGCTTAGAGCATCCGCTATGACGTTGTCCTTGCCTGGGACATACTCTGCTGTCAGTGTGATATTGTGGAGCACTAGCCAGTTCCAAATTTTCTGCGATTCGCGAGATAGTATTAGCGAACGCGTTCCTCCCTGCTTGTTCAAGTAGTGCATTGTCGTGGTGTTGTCTGTTCTGACAAGCACTGGGGAGTTTGTGATGCGCGGGAAGAAGGCCTGCAGAGACAGGAAAACTGCCCTCAGCTATAGGAGGTTGACATGGAGCGGCCGTTCCTGGTCCGTCCACTTGCCGCTGATCTGTAATTCTTGAAGGACCGCTCCCCATCCCTCTAGAGAGGTATCTGTAGTTTTTACGTGTGGAGTTGCAGGTAGCAGGAATGGTAGTCCTTTTGAAAGGTTTTTGGGCGTCCTCCACCAGAGCAAGGCCTTGGTTATTTGTCGAGTAATCACGATGTGATCCTCGAAAGAGCCTGTGCTCTGAATCCACTGTCTGGTCAAGGCCTCTTGTAGGGGGCGCATCCTGAGCCGACAGTGTGGAATAAGCAGGATACACGAGGACATCATCCCCAGGAGGGACTTGAAAGTACGGACCAGTAGGGTTTTCTATGAAGCCACTGCGGTGGCCAGAGTAATCAGCTTGTGCTTCCTCTCTTGAGATGGGAATGCTTTTAACATTCCGTATTCAAAGTTGCTCCAAGAAAGGTAAGAACTCTGGAGGGCTGTAAGGTAGACTTCTCGTGATTGAGCGTCAAGCCCAGATGTTGGAAAATTTTGAGACAGGCGTTGGAAGACTCTGCTGCGCCCGTTAGAGATGGTGCTTTCACCAGCCAGTCGTCCAGGTAGGGGAAGACTTGGTGTCCATGCTGTCGTAGGAACTCTGCCACAGGGGAGAGACACTTGGTGAAAATTCGAGGTGCCGATTTGAAGCCAATTGGGAGGACACAGAATTGGTAGTGCTGTCCTGCTACTGCGAATCTGAGGAATTTTCTGTGGCGTTTGTGTATTGGGATGTGATAATATGCGTCTTGTAGGTCTAATGACGTCATAAAGTCTCCTTCCTCCAGTGACCCCAAGATCTCTTGGATATTCACCATCCGAAACGATTGACTCTTCAAGAATGTATTGAGTGCCCTGAGATCTAGAATGGGCCTCCAGTTTTTCCGTTTCTGTTGTATTAGAAAGAAGCGGGAATAAAATCCCTTCCCTTTGTGAGCGGATGGTACTCGCTCTATTGCTCCTTTCTTTAACATTGAAGCGATCTCTTGAAGGAGTAATCGTAAGTGCCTGTGTTGGAGCTTGCGAGGAGGAGTTATCGGGTGAATTGAATTGAATTCCAATGAATGTCCGTATTGGATCAATTGGAGCACCCACCGGTCTGTTATTGATCTCCAATTGTGGAGGAAGTGTGTTAGTTTTCCTCCAATTTTGAAAGAACGAGATGGTGGATGGACTGGCTGCTGGAAACGGTCATTGGCGTCCGCCAGTGGGTTTCCTTTGGGTTTGTGCCCCTGTAGTTGGACCTCCCGTACGAGGTCTGACGTCCTTGTTGCTGTTGCCGCTGCTGGTATTGCGATCGGCCTTGGTTATATGAGTATGAGGATTTGCTCTGGTATGATCCTCTGTAAGAGGGCTGACCTCTACCCCTGTTCCCTCGAAAGGACTGATTTTTAAACTGCAACGTGCCAAGTGCTCGTGCAGTGTCCGTGTCCGTGTCTTTTTTGATTGTCTGTAAGGCCTCGTCTATTTTCTCCCCAAAGAGATGTTGGCCGTCGTAGGGCATGTCAAATACTTTAGTTTGGACTTCTTGACGAAAGGATGTTGCCTTGAGCCACCCTTGTCTTCGCAAGACCGCGGCACCTGCGAGCTGTCTGAAGCCGGTCATTGCGACGTCTACAGCACAATCAATAAGCTCTGATGCAGACGTTTGTCCTTCCTTAAGGAGTGATTGAACTTCCTCTAAGTTATCAGGCAGTTCTGTCAGATATGGGGCAATGTCTTCCCACAATTGCCTATTGTAGCGTCCTAGTAGTGCAATGGCGGTAGCTACTTTGATAGTCATGGCTGACGTGGTTGAAAAGCGTTTGCCAATGCCGTCTAGTTTCCTGCCTTCCTTGTCTGGTGGTGCTGACAATGGAGAGGACGGATTTCTAGAGTTCTTTTGAGCCGCCTGGGTAACCACGGAATCTGGCTTTGAATGCCCAGTAAGGCATGCTGGTGCTGTTGCTTGGGCCTTATATTTCTTGTCCAGTCTGGGTACCACTGCGGAGACCGAGGTTGGTGTCTGCATCAATTGTTGCCCTTGTTATCAATGATTGGAATTGATCTAGTTTTTCTGACTGGGTCTTTAAAATCATATAGGAAACAATCTGTTTCATGGGAGTCCATAGTCATATGGAATCTCGTGGCTGCTCTTTCCACTAAATTGTGGAATCCGCCAATGTCCGCCGGCGGCGAATCCGAAGTAGTGGGCTCAGGTGTGGCTGGAGATGGAGCGATGTAGTCTTCATCATCCCTGTGGTCGGACAGGTCGTCCCGTACTTTCCCTTCTTCTGGTTCCTCGCCCTAGTCGTCAGAAGACGGGATAGGTTGTACTGTTTCTCTCTCTCGACGGATCACCAAAGGTGATGGTCTCGGTCTTGGAGATGAGGTCGGCCCAGGGGGCCGTTGGCGATTCAGGAAATCGCTTCTTGTAGTCTTGTATCAAGTACTGTAGGTCTGAGACTATAGAGACTGGAAGGCATACCATAGGTGTGACATGCGTCTGTACCTGTGAATGTACAGTCTCCTCTGTAAACACTACATCATCGCCATCTTCATCCGTGCTTTGGCACTTTACGATGAGATCTGATGGACTGGTGGCCTGACCGTACTGGTCATAGTCAGATTCGTAGTCTTGGAGTACACAAGATGGGGTAATTTTTAAACCCTGCTTGGAGACGTTAAATCCGGTGTAATTGGATTTTTTGTACTCTTTTTGGGTGGAATCAAGTCGGATTGTTTCCATAGCGTCGACGGTGTCGTCGTCGATGGCTTCTTTGACTGAATTCCGATTGCCGATGGTGAGCTCGTCGACGGTAACTTAGTCGATGGTCCCGTCGACGGGGTCTTCGTCGTCGACGGTGCGCTCGTCGACGGGGTCTTAGTCGTCGACGGTGCACTCGTCGACGGTGTCTTCGTCGACTGTTTTTACCGTCGTTGATGTCTTCATCGACGACAGGCCTGTCGTCGAGGGGGTCTTCGTTGGCGGTGCATGCGTCAACGGTTTTGGCTTCGTCGTCGACGCTGTCGTCGTCGACGACGGTTTTGGCTCCGTCGTCGACGCTGTCATCATCGTCGACGGAATCTTAAACAACGTCGAGTGCTTTTTTATGAGAATAATCAACGTCACGGGCTTACCCGCCGTCGACGGAGTAGTCGTCGTCGTCGATGATGATGATGCTGTCGACGCCGTAGTCGTCGACACAGTTGTCGGCGATGTAGAAACAGACTGTAGAGATGGTTTTCCTCAGCGCTGAGAGAAGGGTCGACGAAATAGTGGTCGGCGACTGCGCAGGCTTCCTGAAGGCAGGAGCCTCCTGGTCAGACATGGTAGATCTTGCCTCTGAAGACTTTGTGGCAGTCTTCTTAGGAGGAACGTCTGTAGGGCTAGGGGAAGCAACCCTTGGCCTCTTCAAGGATAATTTTGAGGAAACTGAAGCCATCTCACCGTCCTCTGAAGACACCGGGTCTTCTCTGGTTTTCAGTCTGTTCAACCAGAGGAGTAGCCTTCCTGCTCTGTCTTTAAGTGTTTTTTTAGAGAATGTTCTACAAATTGGACATTCCTTGGGAGAATGATCTGGAGAATGATCTGGAGAATGATCTGGATAAAGACAGTATAGGCAAGTTTCATGTTTGTCATCGACGTGGAGTCTCTTACCACAAGATGAGCAAGCCCTGAAGAGACCTTTCTTCTGTTGATCAGCCATAGTTGAGTTTTGAAGGAAATATCCAATTTCTGTGAGGAAAAGAGATAAAACTAGGAAACCTGAGGAGAACTCGGGTGGAGACTCCCTAGCACAACGTGCGGTAGGATATCTGAGAGACTGAGGCTCCTGACAGGAAGGTTCTAGAGGGAGGTGGTAGCTGATTGGCTACCTTCTGGAATTTGGTCCTTTTTACAAAAGGACATAGATAGGCTACTAAGGCAAGGCCCTTAGGCCTACTTTTCTCTATGTATGTCTATAGGACATTACTTTTCTATGTACCGGGGACTCCCGTCTCGACGACGGGGAATGATTCAGGCATGTGAATCTATGAAAGACACCCATAATACTGGATAAGATAACGACAAGCTTCACGACAGCACCTGATTGCTCCTCGACATTGTCTGGTTCCTTCCTGGTTCCACCCGGTCACTGGCTAGTGACCTAGATTCTGCGCCCTCTGCTTTCAGGTCTTCATCTTCGATCCACCCGGACACCTTCCACCTGGTCGCCTGCAGCATCTTTCTTTACAGGCTCCATAGACTTCAACGGCGAAACCCGACATCTTCACACATATGCACCCACTTCCTGTGGGTGAGGTAACACAAGTACTTCGGTGCTCCTAAGGGTATTGACTATCCAAGTGTCTAGGTTTTTAGTTGTTTCCTTCTAGCTAGACCGGAAGTGTCCTGAATCTTCATTTACTTACCTTCTAAGTTCCCATTGACTTAACATTGACTTTCACGCGAGAGTACTGTCACTGCACGCGCCGCCTGTTGGCCTCCTAATCCTAACCTAAGGTTCAGATAGTGTAGCCCCAGCGATTCTCT
Organism: Lissotriton helveticus; assembly: GCF_964261635.1. Classification (NCBI taxonomy): domain Eukaryota; kingdom Metazoa; phylum Chordata; class Amphibia; order Caudata; family Salamandridae; genus Lissotriton; species Lissotriton helveticus. Next base: position 1,493,238,419 of record NC_136067.1, on the reverse strand, counting down.
AGGCCCTAGGACTTTCCTTGTCACGAGTCGCGGTTCTTATACCACTTACTTAGTATATGGTTTTACGCGCCCCTAGGGCCTACCTGTAAATTGTGCTATTTAAAGTATTTCTAAGAGTAACTAGTTATGTGCTTTTGCCTCTGATCTCATAAAGAGTTCAGAGGAGTGTGTTAGTAAATAAATACATATATATATTTTATATATATCCTGTGTGGTGTCCTTTTATTTGGTATTCAAGGGGTTACATATAGTAAAACAACTGGCTTTACACGCCCTCAAGAGTCTTTTAGCCTAAGACTGTTCTGTCCACACTACCACTAGGATAGCTGGTCTATAAGGTTGACTAACAACCATCACCATAAGGGTTGTTTGGACTGGTGCAAGGTGTTCACTAGAATAGTGAACATCATATACCAGGCCAACTTCTCACAAAGCGCTTTTGGGTTCATTTTCTTACAGCTGGAGCATCATTGGACATCGTGGTCAGATGAAAGGCACCAAGCGCAGTCCTCGTGAGGATCCGTGATGAACATCAACTTCCCGCATGCCCCACAGGGCTTGAAGCCCGATTTCCTCGATGACATGGCAAAAAGAAACAAAATATCTCAAAACAAGTACCAGTAACATTAGCGTCGACGGCGAGGAAAAAAGGGAACTGATGTCATCACGCAGACAGGGTCCTTTTATGGATTCAGTGACGTCAGCGGAGCCGCGCGAAATGCAGTGCTTCTGTGACTTCGTCCAGGTCAGCGTGACGAGCTAAGAAATAATTTTTCGAATGTTGCTGGCGCAGGGGATATTCACAAGGTAAGTAATCAAGGTGAGGAATACACTGGCAGATGTATCCATCAGAAGAAATGGCACAGTGAACAAACTCCGGACAGCCACGCAGCACACAAGGACCCCATCCGCAGCCACCACCTCATCAGGGCGGCCAAGAGGATCTCCTTCAAAGACTGCCTTGACAACAATGCACACAATAGCAAGGAGCTCTTCAACATCGTAAAGGAACTCTCCAACCCCAGCTCCAACACCAACGACAATCCGCTGGCGCAAGCCCTTTGAGACTCCCTCGCCACCTTCTTCCACCGCAAGATAGCAGACATCCACAACAGCTTCAACACCCAGACAGCCCCAACTGACAACACAACAGACCCTCTGTATACCATCGACCACGACCCCCTGCTAGCCTGGGCAAGCGTGAGCATCGATGACACCATCAAGACCATGCGCTCAATCCACTCCGGCTCTCCGTCGGACCCATTCCCACACCACGTCTTAAATAGAGCAAGCAGCACAATCACACCCTACCGCCGCAACGTCATTAATCTCTCCCTCGAGACTGCGACCTTCCCAGAGATCTGGAAACACGCCGAGATCAACGCTCTACTCAAAAAAACCTAAGGCAGACCCAAGAGACCTCAAGAACTTCCGGCCGATCTCTGCCCCATCTCTGCTCCCCTTCCCGGCCAAGTTCATCGAGAAAACAGTCAGACAGCAAACCCGATACCACGAAGAAAACAGAATCCTGGACCCTTCCCAATCAGGGTCCTGCAGCAACCACAGCACCGAGACTGCCCTCATCTCTGCCACCGACGACATCAGGACCCTGCTGGCCAACGGCGAGCCCGCTGCACTCATCCTCCCAGACCTCTCTGCCGCCTTCCACAAGTCTGCCATCGCACACTACGTGCACGCCTCCACGCCGACAATCCAGAGAAGGCTCTGGATTGGAGCACCTCCTTCCTCTCCGGCACAACCCTGAGTGTACGCCTCCCCCTATTCCGTTCTAAAGCCTCAGAGATCATCTGCGGCGTACCTTAGGGATCCTACCTCAGTCTGACGCTGTTCAACATATACATGGCCCCGCTCGTTCATGTAGCCCGACATCAACATGATCTCCGACGCCTATGACACTCAGCTGATCCTCTCCCCCATCACAGCCAAAGCCAACCTCCACGAAGGAATGAAGGCAGTCGCAGACTGGATGAAGACCAGCCATCTGAAGCTGAATTTTGACAAGACGGAGGTCTTCATCCTCGGCTCCAACCCTTCAGCCTGGGACAACTCCTGGTGGCCGACGGCACTGGGGCAGCCCCAACACTCACCGACCACACACGCAACCTGGGAATCATTCTCGACTCAACACTCTCAATGACCAAGCAAGTCAACACCGTCTCCTCCTCCTGCTTCAACACCCTTCGCAAGATTTACAGATTTACAGATGGATCCAGACAGATACAAGAAAGAGTCACCCAGGCCCTCGTCAGCAGCAGACAACTACGGAAGCCCCCTCTACGCGGGAGCCCCGACCAAGCTCAAACGACTAAAACGCATCCAAAACGCCTCGGCACGACTGATCCTCGATGTACCATGCCACGCCCACATCAACCCCCAACTGAGAAATATGCACTGGCTCCCCAACAAGAGGATATGCTTCAAGCTCCTCACCCTCGCACACAAGGCACTCCACAAGACTGGCCCAGCCTACCTCAACAGACACTCTCCTACATCACCAACCGCCAGCTCCGCCTACCTCTCACTCTCCACCGTCCCGCGCATCCGAACAACCACTGGTGGGAGATCCTTTTCCCACCTCGCCACCAAAACATGGAACATCCTCCCACTGAGCCTACGACAGACCCAAGACCTGCTGACCTTCAGGAGGATATTCTAGACCTGGCTGTTCGATCAGGAGTGCCCCCCCCCAAGCGTCTTGAGACCCTCGCCGGTATGTAGTGCGCTTTACAAACGATTGATTGACAGGGCGAGGCTGATCTGATTGGTTGTTGATTTTATTTGGTCTCTTTTACAAAAAGAGGTGGATGATACAAAACTAGAATGGGCCTGTGCCTGGTTTCTAGTTTGCAATAGATTTCATTGCTATTTTTATATACCTTGAACACCCATCTCGATGACTGGAAATTATTCAAGCATGTGAATCTATGAAAGTTGCAATAATGGAGAAGGTACAGGGCCTCCAAGGGTGGCACAATAAGTGCTGCAGCCCTTAGAAGTCATTGCTGGCCACAGGGCCCTTGGTACCATTTACAAGGGCCTGGCTTGTGACCAAAGAGTGACAATTGGGGTTTGTTTTTAATGCAGATTAGGGAAATAATCAGAATACCGGTTTGGCAGGAAACCAGGGCACACAGTCAAAGTTTATCAGTTTAGCAAAAAGTGGGGGCAAACATGCAAAGAGGGCATTTTCTTCCACACACCCATGATCGCAAAAGAAGACTGATCACTGTAGGGCTTTTTAGGTCAGGTCACTCTGTCCTGTGAGTTCCACAGCAAGCATGCAAGTGTTTCTTCCCTCCTTAGGAGAGCAGACAAAGGTGGCTCCTCAGGTTTGCTGTAATGTGGTATATATCAATCAAAATTTCTGATCCAGTGTCTTTGTTGCTTACAATTATGTTAAAGGGTACTTGTGGCCAGAAAAAGACCAAACTAAGACCTGGCTGAGAAGTGTTACCTATACCCACCTGATGGTCAAGATGGGATGTCAGAGCCAACCAGACCATGTGCATCAGTTTTAAATCTGGCAGAACAGATTGACAAGATGTCATGGACTTCAAAGCCCAGAGTCAGACAAAATATGACTGGTCATGGTATGTGAAGTGACTGAAGCGCAAATCTGCACATATTACCAAAGAGTGAATCACAATACCGAGAAATAAACTGTTCAACCCTGAAAAGGCAAAACCTGTAATAAACGAAATAACTGTTCTACAGGCCTGCTTTATTCACCAAGTACAAAGTTTTCATGAGGGGAAGCAGTAGTGGTTGGAGGAGTTGCAAACAAAAGTATGAATGTAAGAGTGAAGGCAGAGCTGGGTTGTCGCTTTATCAAAACACTTCTTCATGCCAGCAGGGTCACAAAAAGGACCATTATACGCCAGTCCATACAAGAGCCAGTGCCCACATGAATGCATCCTTCATGTCCATCATGACCGCAACAGACACAACTACTGGAACAGGACTAACTTTACAGGAGATCACCAAAGGTAGTCAACTGACAAAGGATTGGACGAGTTGGAACACACATTGTGTTCCTCAGCAATGAGCTGATATCAAAACCAAAAACATTGAGTACCTTCAAGTGAGCTAACAGTGGTCAAAACCAAGGAGAAAAACACACAGGGAAGTCCAGAAAACTGTTACAGTGAAGCACAGAACGAATAGTTTCTTACCTGTCGGTGTAGTTTTGCAGCTTGAAGATCTTTCTGGATTCACTATGCTGTGCATATTCCGCAATCTGGTGGTTGGGTCCGGAATCGTAGTCTTTTTTCTCTTTTTTTTTGGTAGCCCAGGTGGGCGTCGACGTCCCACCATTTGATGTCCCTTCGGTGACGTCGGCATGCTTCCGGCGGAAGCTACCACCCTTGGGCGCCATCTTCGGATTCTTTTTTTCTGTCTTTTTTCTTTTCTGTGTTTGTAGTGAATCCATGGCTATGCTTGTTAATCCTTTTTTTTTCTTTCAACGTAATTCTTTTCACGTATCTTGTAAGCTTGAACTTGCTTTCTTTTTCTATGTGTTTCCACCTTCTTCTCCAGCCTCATCTTTCTGGCGGAGGCGGGTGGGTTCGCTAGTGAATCCAGAAAGATCTTCAAGCTGCAAAACTACACCGACAGGTAAGAAGCTATTCGTTTTGCAGCGTGAATCTTTCTGGATTCACTATGCTGTGCATAGATTTTGGAGCGGTTTTCGTTACTTTTGTGGCGGCTGGGTGGAAGATGAGCGTTGGTTGTTGAATATATGTTGAAGCACCTTTTGTCCTACTTGTGCTTCTTTGTTCATTTGTACATCCACGCAATAGTGCTTAGTGAACGTGTGCACTGAAGCCCATGTTGCCGCCAGGCATATGTCCTGAATTGGTGTGTTGCCCAGAAAGGCAATTGTTGCTCCTTTCTTCCTGGTGGAGTGGGCCTGCGCCCCTCCTGTTAGCTCCTGGCCCACTTGTTTGTGGCAGAATTGTATTGTCTGTGCGATCCATCGGGCTATGGTGTTTTTAGTCACTGGTTTGCCCATGTAACTGTTTGCGAAGGATACGAAGAACTGTTTTGTTTTCCTGTGTCCCTTCGTCCTTTCAATGTAGTGCATCACAGCCCTTCTTGCGTCTAGAGTGTGGAGCGACCTCTCAGCGCTTGCATTGCCCTGCGCCATCTCCATTATCTGAGAGTACCAGGTCTGCCTGGCCCATTGTGGTACCACCAGGATGAGCGTCATGTTGCTCGTCATGCATTTGTTGAGAACCCTGGGGATCAGAGGTATCGGGGGGGAAAAGCGTAGGCAAATGTTTTTGACCAGCTTATCCATAGGGCACTCCCCTGTGATAGTGCCTCTGGTTGCCTGGAAGCAAAGTATTGGCATTTTGCATTCCGGCGTGTTGCAAACAGGTCTATTGTTGGTGTGCCCCATCTCCTGAATAGTGTCTCTGTTTCCTGAATATTGAGTTCCCACTCATGGGACGCTGAAGTCTGCCTGCTGAGCCAATCCGCTTCTACATTGTCCTTCCCTGGCAGGTGTATGGCTAGCAGGTCTATTTTGAGTGGTATTGCCCATCTCCAGATTTCTTGTGCCAAGCTTGACAGAGGGAATGATTGAGTTCCCCCCTGTTTGTTTATGTAAAACATCGTTGTGGTGTTGTCTGTTTATATCAGCACCTTCTGGCTGTACAGGTGTTTCTGAAAGGCCGTGAGGGCTAGCAAAACTGTTTTCAGTTCTAGGTAATTGATGTGTCTGACCGCATCTGTAGGGCTCCACAGACCCCTCACTCTGAGCCTGTTCATGTGTGCGCCCCATCCCCTCTGGGATGAGTCTGTGGTGATGGTCACTGTTGGGTCCGGTGGTGTTGGAGGCTTCACCACTGTTATTATTTCCTTGGTCCACCACCTTATTTCTTCCTGCACCCTGTGCGTTACAACCACTAGATACTCCCAACTTCCTGTAGCTTGTGACCATTGCTGTTGCAGCCACTCTTGGAGTGGTCTCATTTGTAGGCGTACATTGGGGACCAGGTGTATGCATGACGCCATCATCCCCAAAATCTTGCTTACAGTCCTCACTGTCAGAGCTCGCCCCTTCTGGTAGTGACGTTTCTCCCTCAGTAGGCTGAGTGTTCTCTTCTCGCTGGGTAACACCCTGCATTGGACAGTGTCGATTTGAGCTCCCAGGAAAATTATCACTAGCTCTGGTTCCATTGAGCATTTTCCCTAGTGTATGGAGAATCCCAGGCTTGCTAGCGTTCTTGTGACCTGCTCTGCATGATCCTTGCATGTCCTGTAAGAGCTTGCCTTCACGAGCCAGTCGTCGAGATAGGGGTACACGTGTATCCCCTTTCTTCTTAGATGTGCGGCCACTGCCGCGAGGCATTTGGTGAACACCCTTTGTGCGGACTTTAGGCCGAACGCCAGGGTGGTGAATTGGTAGTGATCCTTGTTCACTGTGAATCTTAGCATGTGCTTGTGCTGCCTGTTCATGGGGATGTGCAGGTACGCATCTTTGAGGTCTATGGTGGACAAGAAGTCCCCAGCCTTTATCTGCGGGATGACCTCTTGTAGGGACGTCATCTTGAATTTTTGAGTCTTTACGTATTTGTTTAGGAACCGAAGGTCCAGGATGGGTCTTAGACTTTCGTCCACTTTTGGTACCAGGAAGTAGTTGGAGTATACTCCCCTGTTTCGTTCTTTGAATGGACCCCGTTTGATGGCCGCTTTGAGGAGGAGTTCTTGAGCTTCCTCTTGGAGTAATCGCAGCTCTCTTCCAGAGTGCTCTCTTTTCTTTGGCTTTCTGTTTGGTGGTCTCTTTTCCAACTCTATGCAGTATCCGAACTGCATGATGTTGAGTATCCACTTGTCCGTTGTTATTTTTCTCCACTCCTGGAGAAAAAATCTCAATCTTCCTCCTACTGGCGTCACATGTTCCTTTGTGTCTTGTCCGTGTAGCCCGCTCCTGTTTGTTTTCCCGTGCTCCTCCCCCGGAGGGTTCGAGGGGGAGAGCACCTTTTTCCGTGTGAAGTCACTTAGAGGGGGGTTGCTCACCGCCTCTCCTTCTCTGGCCCCGTCCATTTCCTCTTGATCGAAAAGACTGGCCCCTGCCCTGGTAGTTCCAGTTTTGCCTCTGCTGGCCCTGGTGACTTTGGTTGTCACTCTGTTGTCCCTGGTGGAATGTCTGGTGTGATTGCCCTTGCTGGTTTCCACCCCTGCCGTTAGGCCTCCGTGTAGGAGTGCCCCTTCTCATCCCTTTGAATTGCAGGGCCCCCATGGACCTTGCAGTCTCGTTGTCCTTCTTCAGTTGGGTGAGCTTCTCATCAACTGGGGCTCCGAACAGTGTTTCACCCTTGAAGGGTGTGCTCAGGATGTTGTTCTGAACCTCAGCCTTGAAGCCTGAGATCCTGAGCCAGGCTTGCCTTCTCTCTGTGATGCCTATAGCCATCAGTCTGCTGGCTGTTTCTGCCCCATCCAAGGCTGTCTTGAGGCACGAGTTAGCGATGCTTTTCCCCTCTTCCACAAGGTGTGATGCCCTCTCACGGTATTGTTCCAGAAGGTGCTTGAGTAATTGGCCCATCTCCTCCCAATGCTGGTATTGATGTCTGTTCAGGAGGGCATTGGAGTTCGCCATCCGCCAGTGCGTTGCGGCGTTCCTCTCTATTTTCCTGCCTGTTAGATCCATCCTCCTGCTTTCTTTGTCAGGTGGAGGTCCAGATGTTGTTGGGACGTTTGCCCTTTTTCTGGCCGTTGCAGCGATTATTGAGTCTGCTCTGACGGATCCCTTGATGCAAGCTGATCTGCATGTAGCCGGTTCCCTGAAGGCTTCCTTCCCCTGGTCTGTGACACTCTTTAGCATGGGCAAGAACCGGCTTCTTGTCTGTGTGGGGAGCAATGTCTCCAGCAGGAAATCTGCTTTTGGCTTCTCCTCCTCCAGCTTAACTCCATAGGCTGCTGCCGCCTTCCTGACCACTTCATTGTATGCCCCAATGTCGTCCGGTGGTGAAGGCCTCGAGGGGTATGTTTCCACAGCCTCCTCCGGGTTTTCGGCCTCGATGTCCTGCCATTCCTGGTCTTGGGCGGTCGAGGAACCTGAGCCGTAGCTTGACTGCTGCTCCCAGTAATCCCCTTCCGTGTAGTAGAGGTCTTCTTCCTCTTCGTGCTCTGAGGGTTCCGGAGTTTTCGGCGTCTCTTCGACGTTGAACTCCTCGTGCTCCTGTACCTCAGCGACGGTCGGTGCTGGCTTCGAGGGGATCCTTTAACTTTTCATTTTTTCGTCGAAGTCATTCTTTCTCTGAAGGATATTCTCCATTTCGGCCTCGAGCCTTCTTTTCCTTCTCTGCATCTCTGCGGCCTGCTCGTCGTCGAGCGTTTCGGCTGCTCTTTTCGGCGACGTCGAAACTTTCTTCGGCTCCTTTTCCTTCGAAGTCGAGGTCCAAGTCGAAGGCCCTTTTTCGGGGGCTTACTTCGATGACCTATGCTTTTCGCTGGTCTTCGGCCTCCGGGAGTCCTTCTCGAAGGATCCGCTGGGCTCTTTTTCGGAGGATGCAGCTTCGGTCGTCGAAGTTATCGGCGCCGGTGCTCCTTTCGAGGCTCTGACTTTCGAGAGTCTGCCTCTGGCTTTCGAGACAGTGTGGGGGTTTTCGGGGTCATAGACTCTCCTACCTTGTCAGGTGTTTTCTTATCGGTCTCTGCGACCGTGAAGTCATCTGGACCTTCAGCGATGTTGTCCTCGTCGTCGGTGGAGAGGCCCAGTTTGTAAAGCGTCGGGCCTGGCCCTTGCCCTGCATCGTGTGGTGAGCAGTCCTCCGTCTCTCTCGAACTCGGAGTGTCTTCGGCTTGAAGACTGAGCAGGCGTTGCAGTCTCTGCTCTCGTGGTCGATTGGCAGGCAGAGGTTGCAGACCGGGTGCTGGTCCTTCTGCGCGAACTTGTGGTGGCAGTTTTTGCAGAATTTAAAGGGTGTCTTGTACATCCCTGCGCTCAGGGGGCCCCCTGTGTGCGCATTCCTCCAAGGACGTCGAAGATCTCGAAGTTCTTTCCTTTCTTCGTCGTCTCTCTCTGATGGTTCTTTTCTCTCGATCTTCTCCAGTCTTTACCGAAGAGTTGCTGTATTTCCTTCTTTTCTCCTCCAAAACATCTGGAGCTTCACGCAACGATCCAGACCCAACGGCGGAAAAAAGAATCTGAAGATGGCGCCCAAGGTTGGTAGCTTTTGCCGGAAGCATGCCGACGTCAACGAAGGGACACCAAATGGTGGGACGTCGACGCCCACCTGGGCTACCAAAAAAAAATAGAAAAAAGACTACGATTCTGGACCCAACCACCAGATTGCGGAATATGCACAGCATAGTGAATCCAGAAAGATTCACGCTGCAAAACTGTTTTACCAAATAATAATGAACCATCTTAAGAGTCTGGGACCGGCATTAATTGTGGTAATTGGGAAAGATTGGCAGGCACATAAGAAATGCCTAATAGACTATGCTTTTTCGGTCACTGAATTAGAAAATTGCAGAATTTTATCCAAATTCTTACCAAAGTTCAAATGTATTTTTTCAAGAATATATTAAATCTCGCAACGTTGCAAGTTTTTCTCAAAGTAAAATATTCAAGTGAAAATGTACCTGTTTGAGCTGCATCATGGTCAGTGTAAAAAGTGTTACAAACTGTTCTTCATACTGGCTGACGCTCACTCCAGCGATCTCAGTGAGGCACTTCAAGGAAACATTTCGGAACATGGGGACATTTAAAAACTGCAAAAAAAAAAAAAATATCTAATGAAATTACTTTTCTCCATGCTTTGTAAAACCGTAGAAAATTGAACCTTAAACACAAGCAAAGTTAACAAATATAAACCCTTGCTAACTCTGGTAGAGAGTATTTAGCCACACATTTCTCCCTGTTGAATATTCACAAGGTATCAGACTGGATATGGAAACTTTTCAGCAGTACATCTATGTGGACAGGTGATGCTGTAAGGCCCAGCAAATACACCTTTCATTTCTACAAATGAAATGCGTAGCCTATACAGATGCCACTCCTGCGCACTGGTGTCAGTTGCTTTGAAAATTGTCAGTGCCCCCAAGCTCAGAGCCCAAAGCACAAGTTAATTACTTTTGGTAACGATATATCTGTAAGAAACAGTAGTTAGTGTTAGATTCCTTACCTTAGAATATCCCCAGGCGTCAGACTGGATCCGGAACGTTTTGCGTAGCAGTACCCCTGCTCGTCGATAGGCGTAGTCTGCGGCTCTGCGTCTGTCGTTGGCATCGTAATCGACAGGATGACGGAGTACTTAGAACCTGCCCTCGCGCGCGGACGTCAGTTCTTGTACATAGCTTTCGCGCCAGGAACGCAGAGCCATGCCAGAGACCGACACTGGTGCCATGAAACTAGGGCCCTGAAAGGGATGTCCTTAACCCTAGATATCGGTTTGCCGAACGGGGAGGATGGGTGGGGCGGTAAGGTATCTAACACTAACTACTGTTTCTTACAGATATATCGTTACCGAAGGTAAGTAACTTTGGCATCTGAAAGAAACAGAATAGTGTTAGATTCCTTACCTTAGAATAGATACCACAGCAATACCAAACCCGGTGGTGGGTCTGCAAACCAAGATTACACTAGAAAGTCCTGGAGAACGGAACGGACGAAAAAGCCACCTCTCCGGACTTGGCTGTCCAGGCAGTAGTGTCTAGCAAACGTGTGCAGCGAAGCCCACGTAGCTGCCTGACAGATGTCCTGCAAGGGGACTCGCCGACCCAGGGCAGCAGTAGCTGACGTGGCCCGAGTGGAATGGGCCCTCAGCCCAACAGGAGGCTCCTTTTACGCCAAGGAGTAACAGACCTTGATGCACAACACGACACACCGAGAGTTGGTCCGCTTGTGCACCGCCCACCCCTTCTTAGCACCCACGTATCCAACAAAGAGCTGGTCACCCACCCGGAACTGGCGTGTGCGGTCCAGACAGAATGAGAGCGCACGTTTTGGGTCCAGATGGTGGAGCCTCTCTTCCTCCTTGGAAGGATGCGGAGGTGGGAAGAAGGTGGGCAAGGTGGTGGACTGCCCAATGTGAAAGGCCGTAACCACCTTGGGCAGGAAAGAAGGACGAGATTTCAAGACAACTTTGTCCGGAAGGACAGAAAGGAAAGGAGGCTTAGAAGATAGAGCCGGGAGCTCACTCACTCTCTTGGCAGAGGTAGTGGCAACCAGGAATGCAGTGTTAAGAGTCAGAATACGAAGAGGGCAACTGTGAAGTGGCTCGAAAGGAGCACACATCAAATAGGTTAGAACAAGGTTCAAGTCCCACTGAGGCATCACGAAAAGGAACAGGAGGAAACGTGTGTGATGCCTTTTAAGAATCTATTTACAACAGGGGACTTAGAGAAGGCGGATCAGGAAGCCTCAAGAAGGCAGAAACAGCAGGGCCCGGGAAAGAAGAAAGAAGAGAACCTCAGAAAGAGGGGCAGAAAGGGGATGCACAGCCTTTGCTGTGCACCAAGCCACAAATTTGTTCCACCTGCAGGCGTATACTGTTTTTGTGGAGGGACGCCTGGCTGCCAGAATGACATCACAGACTTCAGGAGGCAAGTCAAATGGCATCTACTGTCGCCGCTCAATCTCCACGCATGTAGGTGGAGGCTGGACAGGTTCGGGTGGAGGACTGTCCCCTCCTGCTGCGACAGAAGGTCCTCCCGAAGAGGCAGTCGAATCAGGAGATCAATTGACAGACTAAGTAGCTCGGGATACCAGTATCTTTGTGCCCAATCGGGAGCCACAAGGATGACTTGGGCCCCGTCGCGCCGGATCTTCTTCAGCACTCTGGGCAGAAGTGGTATAGCCGTAAAGGCGTATAACAGACCGCAACTCCAATCGAAACGAAAAGAGTCTCCGAGCGAGTGCCGCCTTGGAAATTCCAACACACAGAACTGATGACATTGCGCGTTCTCTTCGGTGGCGAATAGATCTAACAAAGGCTCTCCCCACTGCTTAAAGAGACCTTGCGCAACGTCCGAATTCATACGCCACTCGTGATCAATCATGCACAGACGGCTGAGTTAGTCTGCCCTGGTGTTCAGAGAACCTGCCAGGTGTTGAACCACCAGGGTGATGCCCTGATGTTCCAGCCATGTCCAGAGAGGTAGCCCTTAATAGTGCCCAGAGCAGAGCCCTGCTGGGCAAGAGAAAGAAGGAAGAGGAGAACCTCTGAAAGGGGGGCAGAGAGTGGATCCACAGAATTTGCTGTGCACCGTGCCACAAATTTGTTCCACCTCCAGGCGTAAACCGATTTTGTGGAGGGACACCTGGCTGCCATAATCACATCACAGACTTCAGGAGGCAAGTCAAATGGCCTCATCTGCCGCCGCTCAATCTCCATGCATGTAGGTGGAGGCTGGACAGGTTCGGGTGGAGGACCGTCCCCTGCTGCTGCGACAGAATGTCCTCCTCAAGAGGCAGACTAATTGGGGGATCGACTGACATGCTGAGTAGCTCGGGATAACAGTATCTTCGAGTGAGAAAGTGGCTCTATATATACTGGACTAGAAGGAAGTACAGTGTGTATAGAGTCCACCAACAAATAAGAGAGAGAGTACCCCACTGTCACCAGGGAACAGGGTACAATGACAACTAGGTCAAAGGGAAATCCCTGGGTATGCACTATAGCACTATAGCAACTATTTACTATATTGCTGTATAGGTTCTAACCATTCATACGGCCATTCATTCTAGCATTCTGGCACGGGCAGAATTCTCCCACGGAGGGGAACAATAGGTAAAGAGTTCCACACTAAAAAGTGAACGTTCACAGTGTGTTTATTTTTTATAAAATAAAAAATATAAAAAAATAAAAACTCTGGTTACACAAAATTACACCGAAATTGATTAAAAATCCAAAGAAGAAACTCTTTGAACAAGTACAGTAAAATTTAAACAAATAAATAACAGTTCATTGCACAAGGAAAACAATATCACAACCAAAAAATTTTTATGCAACACAGGAGAAGAATAATCATCACAAATACAATACAAAGACGGATAAATCCTATTCACTAACCCCCCAACACTGTGGCCTTAGGATGCTCCTGCCACTTTTTGAATCCACGGGCCCTTTCTTAGATACTGGTGGAATAGTAGACAGTATTAAAAATACATTAACATCTGTTACTCCCTTGGCCTTGTTTGGATTTGGTAACAAATGCGTCGACGCGTTTCGGTGTTATACTACTCGATGTTGTAACACCTTCATCAGAACCTGCCGTCTCTTTGGGGTCACCGGCTTGTGGATGTATATTTAAAAGTCTCCCATTCCTCTTGTGGCCAAACCCCTGGGGAGGGAACAGCCGTCCGGGCACCTTCTCCGGACTAAAGCTGTAGATTGTTTTGATGTACCTAAGGGGTGATGCCACTTCCCAAAGTAAGTGAGTCTTTCTTCTGTGTAATGATCAGGTTGATTTAGATCCCCTCCATGAATCGGATTCCTTTTAAAATTAGGAAGATATCTTTGTAAAAGTTAAAAGGTTCTCATGAACGGGCATATGAGAATTGTTTTCTCTCGCTTAGGAACTGGATATGTCCTGTTCACGAGTTATGTAGTGCCTCTGCCGCGTTCTTCTCCCTTTATCAAAGGTTTTTTTTATTTTTTATTTATTTTTTTATTTTATAAAAAATAAACAGACTGTGAACGTTCACTTTTTAGTGTGGAACTCTTTACCTATTGTTCCCCTCCGTGGGAGAATTCTGCCCGTGCCAGAATGCTAGAATGAATGGCCGTATGAATGGTTAGAACCTATACAGCAATATAGTAAATAGTTGCTATAGTGCTATAGTGCATACCCAGGGATTTCCCTTTGACCTAGAGTCCAAAAACCCCAGAGGTATAACAGAGGTTAAAGTCAGAACTGACCTTACTCTCCAATGTGGTAGCTTGGTCGAGCAGTAAGGCAGTACCAGAGGACAGTGTAAAGCATTTGATGTACACAGTCAGCAAAAGGTTTAACACACTCAAGGACTGAACTCCAGGCCAATTGTTTGTATATCCAAAGATATGGTTGTTTTATTTTTAGATCCCACAGTTATAAAAATATACTTTTCAAGTTACGAGTACTCATGTAAATACTTTGCAGAGGAGCAATACATTTGTACACACAATAATCACAGGTTAGCTAATAAGCAATACAGTTCTAAAACACACTCTAGCATTGAGCTCAATGGGTTTTCATAGGAAAGTACAGTTGATTACTTTATGGATTACTTTGGTAGTTCCAGGACTAGATCCTGGATTCAGTATATATAAAGCGGTTTTAAAAGTTCACACTTACAAACTTGAGGTGATTCTCACAATGTTAATCAATGGGAAGAAATTCAGGTTACAGGTAAAGTACGATAGCGTTACTTTTGTAACCCAGCACTAGTCTCCTAGGGCCAGCACTGGGGGCTTAGCTCAAAACAGGTAGGTAATTGCGTTTCAGTATTTCGTACGATTTTTGAAGAATATTTGCAATTTTTAAAAATAGACACTTGGAAGAAATTTCATAGAAAAGCAGACAATGGGTTCCTATTGAGAAAATACAGGTTACTAGTAAACCCGCTAGATATTACTTTTGTGGTTCAGTACTGGGCTGAAAGGTACAGTACTGGCTTCTCTCCTGATCACAGGTGAGTATTTTCGAACTCGGACTTTGGCTGATTTTATAGGAATATTTTCCGTTTTCAAAACTTCACACTTAGAAAATGGGTCAATGTTCTCCAATGGCGGGTAAGTGAATTACTGGTTTCCAGGTGAGTACTTGGTTGGTGAAGTTAGGGTTCTGGGCATAGACTCAGGGGTCCCCAAGGTCCGGTGAGTATAGTTATTTCAGTCCCAGTGGCGCAGGGGCGGCCGGGTGCAGAGGTAGGTAGGACCAATGTTATCCAATGAGGGCCTTCGGTTGGTGGCTGCTGGCGAGCAGGCCACGCGGCTCTGGGAGCAGGTCTCCTGGTCACTTGCTCAGGGCAAGAGGGGAAGTAGGATAGGGCAAAGAGGTCACAGCCAGCAGCACTCTGGCGGCTGGGTGCAGGGTGCTTTTGAGCCGTCTGGCGCTCAATGTTATCCAATGAGGATATTGAAAAATGAACAAAGGCTGCAGGCTCGGGGACGGAGACTCTCCAGGGGCGACCAGCGCTTCGGGAGGTAAGTTGGGATGATGGAGCACAGGTAGGTACCCCAAAGGGTGGCACAGGGGGACGGGGGCGCCGGGGTGTCTGTGGGTCGGAAAAGCTTACCCTCCGCTGGTCGCGATTGGAGTGGCCCCTGGTTCAGAGTCTGCATGCGTCGGCTGGTTCGTCGAGGAGGGTCTTTGGGCACAGGACTTCGGGTCCTAGTCGCCGGGGGGTCGTCCTCGTGGTCTTGGTTCGGGTTGGCCCGGCCCGGGCTCGGCTGGTGCAGAGTGGGCTGGTCAGTAGCTTCCTAGTGGGCACCAGGTGGGTTGTTGCAGCAGAGCCTCTGCTGATGGGAGTCCCAATCATCGAGAGGGTGCAGGCAGGTCCTCTGGGTGTCCCAAGGTTGCCGTCCGCGGAGGTCGCCGGGTTTAGGCAGGAGCAGGTTCCAGGATCAACAGGCCGGTAGGGCTGGGGCCAAGTCAGTTGTTTTGTTGTCAGCTGCACGGAGGGTCTCCTTTATCTCCTTTCTTCTTTTTGATATCGGGATCAAAGGAAGGAAGGTTCAGGGAGCCCCTAAATACTAAATTTAGGGGTGTTACAGGTAGGGCAAGAGCAGGGACCAATGGGTCCCTGTCCTGGAGTGAGTACACACCCTAGCCTGCTCCTCTCCTGTGGGAGGGGGGCAGGAGCCTAGCTGGGATTGGGCAGATTACAAGATGGCCGGAGCCCGGTGTCGTGCTTCACCTCGCCTCCTCCACCTGAGGGGTGGAGTTGGCACAGGTTGGCACACACCCCTTCCTGACGTAGTTTTTTCCGCCAGTCTTCCCGCCAGAGTGGGGGTAGGACTGGTGGGGGGGCTTGCTGCTGGGTACAGCAAATGGTCTGGAGAAGCTATCAGAGGCGGTATGCCTTCGAAGCTTCCCCCGGTCCATCCTGGGGGAGGAGACATAGCACCTCGCCCAGGATGTGCTTTGTTGCAGGGCCAGGAGAGCGGGGTTTAATGTGCTGAGAAGTTTGGTACCAAACTTGTCAGTATTCAGTGTAGCCATTATGGTGCTGTGAAGTTCGTAATGACAACCTCCCAGCACCATATACTCTTAATGGCATCACTGCACTTGGTGCCCAGGAATGGCCCTGGGTACTGTAGGGACAAAGGGCTCATGCCCCTGTGCCACGCCTCTGGCATAGGGCACCCAGCTAGAGGGGTGACTGAAGTATGCCAGGGCAGTGGGTTCTGTGGGCGTGTCGACTCTTGGTTTAGCTCTGTACCTAGACACTCAGCCTGCAAAGGCAGTGTGTGGGTGTCAGGGTACAGGGCCCCTGAGGGTGGCACAATAAGTGCTGCAGTCCCGCAGGGGTCTTCTCTGGTCACCATGCCCTGGGTACCTAGGGTACCATTTACTAGGAGGTGAGAGGTGGCCAGAGATGCCAATTGGGTTTTAGTTTCAACACAGCTTTTAGGGAAGGAACACAGGCCCTGGGTACCTGGTTGGCAGGGACCCACGGCCCACTCAAAGCACATCAGCAGTTCAGAAAAAAGTGGGGGCATACCAGTGCAAGAAAGATGGCACTTTCTCACAGAAGGCAAACCTCCCAACCTGGAGCAGCCAAAGCAGAGGGGCACAGGAGCGCCCTAACCCCATCCTCCAAAGAACTAGGAGGAGGAATGAACAGCAACAAGACGGAGCCATCGTCCAGAGCAAAAGAAAGCACTCACAGGAGACACAGCCCCCACACTGGGAGACGAGTACCAAAGACCAGCCCAAGGGTCCTCGCATAACAGGACAGAAGGGCAGGCCGCGAAGGAATCTGCGGCTATAATAGTCACTACCAGATACATAGTTAACAAAGGTAAGTAACTCGTACATCTGATAGCCTATAGGATCTATAGCCTACCAGACATACGGTGTAAAGCCCTAATTTGAATGCCTAGCCCCACCGATATGAGCAGTTGACCAGCTTTTCCATCAGTCTGGTATTTTCTCAGCGCCAAGATGCTCCTTGGAGTGACAGATACGCTATATAAAAACACCTTTACATTACATAGAGACAACTAGCCGCAGATTCCTTCATGTATAATAGATACCCTAGCAAAACCCACGGAGAAGGGGGGTCTGCGAAAGAACCCCACCAGACTGGACAGGACAAGGGCCCCAGAGGGGACCAGACCTGTGGACCAGGAAGAACATCGTATCTTCCAGGAAAGAGGACCCCAAGCCGAACACCACCAACCCCAAGAGGGAGGAAGGAGGAAGCAGGAGTATAGGAGAGTACGATCTGCTTACTATGGTTACCCCCACTTTTTGCTGGTGTTTCACTATTTTTCGACTTTAGTCTGGCTGGGGCCCTGCTAACCAGGACCCCAGCCTAGCTGCTTCCTCTTTAAATTGATCGCATGTACTTTAGGTACACTCCAGATTGGTTACTGGGTTACCCTTGTGAGTCCCTAGTATATGGTACCTTAGGTACCACGGGAATAGGTACCCCAGAGGCCTACCAGGGGCTGAAGCACGTATTATGCCACCCCTGGGAAGCCTTACAAAATGGCACCACAGGTCTGCTACTGCAGCCTGGGTAAGGTGGTGCATGCACCCCTTACTAAGATATAGGTTACCTATATCTACCTTTAATAACAGACACATATAAACCTATAAGCCACTCCTATGGCAGGCATTCTCAATCCTGAAGGAAGAGTGCTTTGTTTTGTGTGAGAGGGTGCATGAGCTGAGCCCTTCCGCAGCTTTCGGAATCTATTCTGAGACTGTTCTGTGATACCGCCATACCATATACTCTTTAGTGCATTATAATCTCGCGGTAAATGCTAACTTTGGAATGGCTGCATCAAAACATGTCGTGTTTGGTGTCGGGAGTAGAATTCCAACCTTCTAGAGGGAGAAGATATGTACACACTTACCTGACCGGTAATAGTTTAAAAGAGCCCCAGCATCACAAAATGGATGCTGCAGCCACAGACACGAGTCTGACCTCCTGCTGCTGGACGAAACTCCGGCAGGGGAGGTCTGGACCATAGGTTTCCTGTCAGAGTTAGGTGTAACCACCTCCCAGGGAGGCTTTAGTGTACTGGGGCTGGGTGGGTGCATTCGGAGCCCAGGGACCGTCTGGTGTGGAGCTGGACGCAGCACTTGCGACACAGACTGAGCCGCTTGGGCGCTGTCGACCAAACCCCGGCTGCATTGCACGAGCGCCGGCGCAAGTCTGAAGAGGGATGACGCCTCTTCGACTTACCTGAGGACTTGGAGCCCGACGAATGGTGGTGACTCGTAGAGCGGCGTTGACTTCGGCTCCACGACCGGTCCCTCAACTTCCTCCTAAACCGGGACCTCGAGCCGACTGCCGGAGCTCGAGCCGCTTACGGGAATGCTCCGGTCTAGCCTTCGAGGTCAAGGCCCGGCAGTCGGGGCACGACTTGTCATTGTGTTCGGCCCCGAGACAGTAAAGGCACCGACGGTGGAGGTCGGTCACAGACATCAAGCGGTGACAGTCCTCGCAAGGTTTAAAACTAGGCATCCCTACCGGCACCGCGAATCGAAGGTCGACTCGAGAAGCTACCAAAAGTGAGCAAAAAAGTTAGTAAAAAAATTATTTAGAGTACTGCTCTTCCCGGATCTGCGTTTGCTGGCGCGGAAAAAAGAAGAACGGACGTCAGCGCGCGAGGGCGGCGTCTAAGTACTCCAACGACGTCATCCCGGCGATCACAACGCCGACTACAGACTCAGACGCAGACGACGCCTTTCCGGATCCAGTCTGACGCCTGGGGATATTCTAAGGTAAGGAATCTAACACCAAGTAGTTTTTTTCAGATGCACCATTTGGAGAATCTTTTCCACTTTGCTACGTAGCACTTTCTTGTGGTAGGTCTTCTTGCCTCCTTGAGCACCGCCATTGTGCTTGGTGATAGCTTGAGGTGTGCAAATTCTAGGTCTTCAGGAGCCATACCACTAGCCACACTGTCCTCCCCTGGAAGATGTATTGCTAGCAGGTCTATTCTTAGTGCAATGGCCCATGTCCATATTTCCTGTGCTAGCCATGATATTGCTACGGTTCGAGTTCCTCCTGGTTTGTTGATGTAGAACATGGTGGTTGTGTTGTCTGTCTGGCTCAACACCCTGTTTCCGTACAGCTCCTTCTGAAAGGCTGCTAGGAACACTGTTTTTAGCTCTAGGTAGTTGATGTGTTTGACCGCATCCTGCTGCGACCATAACCCCCTCACCCTGAGCCTGTTCATGTGTACGCCCCACCCCAGTTGGGAGGCATCTGTCGTGATGGTCACTGTTGGTGCTGGCTGTGTGAATGGTTTCCCCTGTAATATGTTTTCCTTGGTCCACCACACTATTTACTGATGCACTGCAAGTGTGACAACCACTAAAGCTTCCCAACTTCCTGTTGCCTTTGACCATTGCGGTTGTATCCGTTCTTGAATAATCTCATGTGGAGGCGAATATTTGGGAACAGGTGTATGCACTATGCCATCATTCCCATTAGTTTGCTCACTGTCCTCACTGTCAGAGATTTCCCCTTGTGTGAAGGACAGGTTTCCTTCAGTATTGCCAAAGTTATCTGTGCTGGGGAACACCTTGCCCTGTATGGTGTTGATCTCTGCCCCTAGGAATATCTTTACCTGTTCCGGTTCTATTGAAGACTTTTCCCAATGGATTGAGAACCCCAGTTGGATTAGCGTTTGTATGACCTGCTGGATGTGTTCGCCTTGTCTGTGAGCGCTTGCTTTTACGAGCCAGTCGTCGAGGTAGGGTTATACGTGTATCCCATGCCTCCTTAGGTGCGCTACTACAGCTGCTAGGCATTTTGTAAACTCCCGTGGTGCGGATATGAATCCAAATGCTAGTACTGTGAATAGATAGTGAGTTTGGTTGATAAAAAACCTTTTTGTTGATGGGGATGTGCCAGTACGCTTCGAGGTTGACCCTTCTTTTCTTGGTGTCGAGGTGTCCTTTTCTAAGGCAGCCTTCGACGACCTTGATTTTTCCTGGGTTTTCGTCGTCTGGGAGTCCTTTTAGAAGGATCTGCTAGGCTGCTTGTCCTTGGGCGCTGCTGCTTACGCACAGTGTTTCGAGGGCAATTCCCCCATTGAGGACTTTAAACTCTTAAGAGTGTCAGTAGAGTGTCTGGGGGACGGCGACTTACTTCCTTCTACTTTTCTTTGGAACTTCAACAACTGCGCAGTCCTCCGGTCCTTCAGCGATATGGTCCTCTTCCCCACTGGGGAGGCCCAAGTCTCAGTGATGGAGGTGACCCCTGTCCCTGCATGGTGTAGATTTGCCCAACTCTGCCTTTTACTCGGAGGGTCTTGAGTGTGATCGCCGAGCACACGTTGCAGTCCTAAATGTTGGGGTTGAGCGGCAGGCAGAGGTTGCAGACTGGATGCTGGTCCTTCTGGGCGTATGTGTGGTGGCAGTTGTTGCAAAACTTGAAAGGTGTTTTGTCCACCCCAGTGCTCATGGAGCCCCCTGGGTGCGCATTTTCCATGTAACGTGGAGATCTCGGGTGAAAACCTTCTTTGTCGTCCCGGTTACCTGAACTGTGGTCGGGCGTGTTGAAATCCGATTTAGGTAGCTTTTCTGCTATTTTTGTTGATTCTCTCTCCAAATCTCTGGAACTCTTCGGTAACGATCCAGACCCAACGGCGGAAAAAATAATCTTAAGATGGCAACCAAACGTGGAAGCTTCCGGAGGAAGGGCTTCGACGTCACGAAAGGTCACCAAACGGTGGTATGTCGACACCCACCTGGACCACGAAAAAAAAAAAAAAAAAAGGACTGACAATTCCGGACCCAAACACTAGATGGCGGAATAATGCACAGCATAGTGTATACAGAAAGATTCACGCTGCAAAACTTACCTGTGAACCGATAACCTGTTTTTCCTCCATAGGATAAGTGACAATTTTCTTCCAAAAAGTGTGGAGTTTTGAAATGTATAGTGAATCCAGAAAGATTCATGCTGCAAAACTTCTCAATCAGAAAGGACATCACAGAAGGCAAGTGATTTGTCCTTCTGCTAGCTACGTCAAGCCACATATTTATCATCTTTTTAAAAGAGACCGAAGCAGTACATATTTAGATGTGGGACTGTGTATGGACTCTTAAAAGATTCTTGCATGACAGAGCGGTCAAAATGTCAGTCTTGGCAAACTGGACTATCCAGACAACAGTGCTTTGTGAACTTATCAGCAGACATGTTGAGGAGTAAGCTAGGCTTGACTTGTGGAGGTGGAGCAGGGAGCCAACTGGACGGTAGGCCTAAGAGGCTCTAGCTTCTCAGTGAGAAAGTCGTGTAGGAAAGCAGGTTCTGAAAATACTATACCAATGTAAGCTATAGTGTGCACAGAATGCAGTGTAGTGCACAGTGTAGTGGATGCCAGACGCTTGTGTAATTCCTTTTGTGCCTCGCTATTGGCCTTTGCATGCGTCTTGTAATGAAAGACAGCAGGCAATAGGCGGGTGCATAGCTCCGCCCATGGACTAATGGTGCCTGTTACACGCACCAAAAGCCATGTGGTTTTAATTATCGTGCCCAGAAACGGGCTCGATAATTGAAACCACGCTGTGGCGTGCAAGCACCACTCTAAGTGTGTGGTTTTTTTTTTATAATAAAAGCAATCGCTTTCGCGATCGCTTTCTCTGCGCAGAGGTCTAGTATTTTGTGAACCTGCTGCGTTCTACACTTCTTGTTTTTTAAAGCCAGGCCTATTTACTCAGATAGTTTTTGAGAAGTAACCTATGAAGGGTGTCTTTATTTAATCCACCATCCATAGTGCGGATCTAGTTTTCTTCGAGATTACTTTACATTATGTACTCTCTTGTACATGATTTTTAGAAGACAAAATGCCGCAGATTAAATAAAAACGTGCTGACAGAATCAAGATATTGAATCTTCGTTAACGTCAATTTATCGAAGGGTTGCCGCCTGTCTATCCCAATGCCCATTGAACGATCAAACGTCAATAAAGCTGTCAAAAAACAGTACAAGCGTACATTATCCCAGCACCATCCTCAGCACACCCCATATGTAGCGAGAGAGAGACACAGGAGCTTAGACATTTTTAACACTAGACCGAGTCTACACAAACGTAATCTCGGATGTAGGAAAACATCGAACACAAACTTAACGTTGACCAACGGATCTCTATCTTTCCTTTCAGATTGATTCTGTTAGTCATTCAGTCAGTTCCCACTCGCGATTGGCTGGGGGTGGTCTGTGACGATCCTCACTCTACCCGCCCGGCCAATCAACGCCTTGGTATGACTGACGTTCCATATCTTGTGGCCTGATATCCAATGAGCGCGTGCCTGGAGGAGAACGCTCGACCATCAAAGAGGGCTGTCCTCTATTGGGCGGCTCTGTCCAGGTGCTGAAGAGGAAAAGTGCGCACAGCGGGCTGTTATATAGACCCGCTCGCACAGGTGTTAGGACAGGAAGCCTAGGTGATTTTTTTGTGATTTGAATGCAGCTTCTATTGCCGTCCCTCTTCCTCAAATCCTCCTTAGTTAAATCTGCTCTCACCCAACAACTCTAAAATGTGTATCAACTTTCCTTTCCCAGTACTTGCCTTTCGAAATGCTGTTCACGACCACCGTGTCACATCTTGGTTCAAGGTGATTGCAAAGCGTGAACTGTAATTTGTTAAGAAAACGGTTGCGCTTATAGTAACATCTAGCTCCTGGTGGGGTTTCGTAGATCTGGAATTTAAGCTTGTACACCTACATTTATACATACATTTATTAAAGGGAACCTTCATTGGAGTGAATACTACAATTCGGTGACAAATGATACTTCAGTGGACGTATCTACCCCATGTTCTGTGTTGTATTTAAGAGTGCAAGAAAAGTTTATTGTCATGCTATGATGTATTTGTGTGTGCAGATTCTTCATTTCCCCCCCTTTACAGGCAGCTCGGACATCAAATCGGACATTGGAAGAATTTTTTCTACTCTGTTACTATTGATAGGTTTTTCTTATTCCACAGCTGAGAAGTTCATATTTGTATGTATTGATGTATCTATGCCTAAGGCACAATGCAGATTGTGAGTACATTTTCAGGGAGCTGTTCCGTGTGTTGAAGTACTGAAGTAACTGGGTGTTTAGTGTTATTGTAGAATGCTTAAAATTTAGTGTCAATGTTCTTCGCTCTGATCATAAACCCTTAACCAAAATTCATGTAGTAACCACGTAGACAAAGTTGTGGTTATTATTCTTTATTGTAGTTATCCTGCCAGAATAGCAGTAAAAGGGTGCATGCAGCAGTAAGCAGGGAAAACAAATAATGAATACATACAAAGTTGTAACATTTCTTCAAATTCCATAAGACCTATTGACTCTAAATTCTAAGCATTCTACAATACCACTAAAAGCAGTTACTACAAGTACATTTCACTTTGGGTGTAGGAATGCACTATGCTAAAGTGGCTGTGTGGCTCACCTAATTTTTGTTCTGTGTTTGAGTGAGCGTGTCTCTAGTGATTCATAGGTATAATGCATGGCATGTTCTTCATGTGTGAAGCAAAGGGGTTTCTTTAGGAATGTGACTTGTGAGTTTATGTGTGCTTTTGACTTGGTTTGTTGGAAGTGGGCTTTTAAGTTGTGTCTTCTGGTGATCAGAAGGGGTTTGTTGTTCACTGTAACTTTTAACCCTGGCATAGAGAGCGCATGCTCTGTCTCTTCAAGACATTTTGTTTACAGCTAGTGGGCTACATCCTGCCTATAGGATTACCGCTGGTTAGCTTCTGCGTGGCTAGCATTTGGTTTTTTTCAATTTCACATGACGTGCGTCTCATATCAATTTCCCTCCCCTGTAGCATGGATTAAGTACAGAGTCCTTCCTCTGCTCCTGTTTCTGGAGCGGTTTTATTTGTTTAAAGCACTCCACATGAGTGCTTGTGTTTTTAGACACTTTAACATACCATTCATTTTCCCTTCCAACCACCATCCTCGGTTCATTACTTCTTTCCCATCACCCCCGTTTGATCTTACCCCAGCTCAGCCTGTCCCATTTCCCCATCTGTTCATCCCCATTTCTTGTTCTCCCGAGGTATATACAATTTAGGATAAAGCTGGAGTGAACTTGTGAGCCGGATGGACTCTGCTATTTTTTTACTTTTTCATTAGCTAGAGATGGTTTACAAAATCGTTTGAGTTCACTCATCACCCAGCCTGGCTCCCACTCCAGGAAATGCTCTACTTATGCTTGACAAACTGCACACCAAAAGATGAGACTACTTGTTTTTAAATTGCAGGCATTTCAGGTAGGAGGCTTAATTGGAGAGTGAAAAGATTCTTTCACCGTTCGATCCAGTCTCTTATTTGTTTGACTTGTTGCAAACATCTGGGGTCAGCTTCTGTGATACTACTTTAAGCATGGTGACTGATCTGCAAGTTTACTTTTCTCAACCAGCATGCTCTTATTCACCCAGGTGGACTGAAGCAGCACTACACCTCTCTGCCTCTCAAGCTGGAGCTTGTGCACTTTTAAAATTTGTGTTTTTTAGGTCGAGCCTAGGCCATCTGTTCATTGTTGTGCCATTTAGAAATCCGGGGTTATTATTGGTGCATTGGGTCGGATTCTCCTGCCTTTGCGTGCTCGGGTCACGCCCAGGCGTATGGAGCGGTGCCAGGTCAGTAAGAATCATCATAGTTTTAAAACATTATTAAAGTTTGAGCTATTGGTGTTGCATTATTTAGCAATGCCAATAGCTCTAACTTCAATAATGCGAGACCTATTGCATTGCAAATGCTGGTTTAATATTTTGTAATATAATATTAAATGTACACGATTTATTTTATGTGTTTTTATGTCAGTTAAAAGCAGCCGAATAAAGATTTCCTTGACTTCGAAACTGTAGGGGTACAGGGCTCATGGACCTGTACCCTCACCACTGAAAAAATGCACCCAGCTAGAGGGGTGACTGACCTATGCCAGGGGAAAGAGTTGTAGGCATGGCACACAGGGATATGTGCCATGTCGACTTTTCACTTTGTTTTGCATCGAAACATGCAGCCTCATTGGCAGTGTGTGTGGAAAGGTACAGAGCCTCTATGGGTGGCACAGTAAATGCTGCATCCCTTAGAGGTCTTCCTGGTCACAGTGCCCTCTCTGGGTACCTGTGGTACCATTTACCAGGGGCTAACCTGTGGCCAAAGATGCCAATGGGGTTTTGGGTACAGTTTTTCGGGAAAGAACCTTACTCTCTAAAGTGGTAGCTTGGTCGAGCAGTAAGGCAGTAGCAGAGGTCAGTGTAAAGCATTTGATGTACACATTCAGTCAGCAAATGAATCCATCACTCAAGAACTGAACTCTTCTACAACCAAGCAAGCCTGGTACAGGTAAGCATAAAAATACTTTTCAGTAGTAAATTATTTGTATGAACACAGTTCAAAATTGTAGGGTAACTTGTACTGGTTATGGTTACAGTTAGGCAGTTTGCAACACATTGCAGGTATAGTACATTCAAATGAATGGTCTTTTTAAGTAAAATGCAGTTAATTACTTGTCAGGTTACTTTTGCCAACACAGGACTGGATCTTAGAGTCGCCCTGGGACATTTCCTGAAAACAGGTGAGTAAATGTTTTTTGGATAAAGGTACGATTTTTAAAGATTATTCTTACATTTCAAAAGTTAACACAGAATAACCAATGTTATCTTATGGGAGGAAATTCACTAAGTTAGGTTATTGATACTTTTTCTTACTCAGTGCTGGATACCTAGATTCAGCACTGTGACATTTCCTGAAAACAGTTTAGAAAATGAGTTTTGGTAATTCGGCTGATTTTTAGGTCTCGTCCTGCGTAGGCTGCGCTTGCGCAGTCTCGTCGGCGAGATCTTATGTTTTTGAGTATGGGGCTTGAACCCGTCCCTCTTCTCCATTGGCTGGCTGGCTTCCTAAATGGAGGCCAGCCATTGGAGAAGAGGGGAGTCTGTCTGTTAAAGCCCCGTCATATTGGGATTCGGGAGCGTGTTTTTTCATGTTCTTTTTCTCCTCTTCCCGAATCTCAAAATGACTGTGCGTTTCTCCAAGGCATTTCTGCTTGACCTCGGAGAAACATGGTGGTGTTTCCGGAGCTGCTTGGTTCCGCTCGTCCCCCCACCTTCCCTCTGCCCGCAGCCCTCCTCTGTCCCGCTCTCGCCTCTCCCCCCTTACCTCTGCCCGCAGCCCTCCTCTGTCCCGCCCTCGCCTCCCCCCCTTCCCTCTGCCCGCAGACCTCCTCCGTCCCGCTCTCGCCGTTGACAGGCAGACCTCCATGGTCCGGCGCTGCGGGCTGAGTCCTGTTCCTTCTCGGCTCCTGCCGGGGTGGTGCTGTGCCTCTGTGCGGCGTTTACACAGTGTGTTCAAACACGCCTCCCGGGCAGCCGCACTCCGCTGTTCCGATGTCACTGCCTCTCTGGCAAAATGGCGACCAGCGATAGGGTCTCCCCACCCACCCAGAGTAATGTCAGTGTGCCTGCCAGCAGGACCCCGGCTTGGATAGCGGCTTCCTGTTGGGTCTATGTTCCACTCGTGCTCTGATGACTGGGGTGACTATGTTCCTGGTTTGGGGTAAGGGGACCCACGGCATTGGTTGGTGCACGGACTGGTGTTCGAGTGTGCCCAAAATGGAATGGTGACTTGTTTGGGTATATATTTACTGGCCTGGAGTTCATTGGTACCTTGGGTTGTATTAAGTGTGGGCTATGGTTAAAAGGGGTCTGATTTGGTCCATTTAGATTGCAGGGTTTAAGTTGGAGGAAGAAGATCCCTATTGTTGCAGGGAGCTTGATTTGGAGTTACAGTGTGCACAGGAATGTGTAGTAGAAGGACTGGTATTGTAGGGTGATTGGATTGTGCGTCAGGAAAGACAAAGCACGCCGCCATGCGCGCATGTGTCAAACTCCGGCAAGCTCCATATACACAGCATTTTCATTGCTATGACAAAAAGCTTCACAAGATGTAGGATGTCTCTCTGAACAGAGAACCAAACTAAATACAATACTAAGCAGGGATGTGACATGGCAAAGGACGCAGTAGAAACTGAGCTATTACGTTGGCTGACAAGGTTTGACGGGCAGCCCTCCATCCCAGAGTATAGTAGTACACCGATGAGGAGAAACCCCTGTTTGTTCCTGTAATAAACATCCAGTGTCAATGTCTCTGTTGCTAATGTGAGGTGTCTCTTATTTTTATAGCAATCACGGCTGTTTTAGTTCCACAGTTAATAGCCTCCGCAATGAAACAGATGATGACTGGTCAAAATGTTCTTGTTGCATAAATGACGTGTGTGGGGGGGGCTGTGTGTGTGGGGGGGGCTCTGTGTGTGGGGGGGGCTGTGTGTGGGGGGGGCTCTGTGTGTGGGGGGGGCTCTGTGTGTGGGGGGGGCTCTGTGTGTGGGGGGGGCTCTGTGTGTGGGGGGGGCTCTGTGTGTGGGGGGGCTCTGTGTCTGGGGGGGGCTCTGTGTGTGGGGGGGGCTCTGTGTGTGGGGGGGGCTCTGTGTGTGGGGGGGGGCTCTGTGTGTGGGGGGGGGCTCTGTGTGTGGGGGGGGGCTCTGTGTGTGGGGGGGGGCTCTGTGTGGGGGGGCTGTGTGGGGGGGCTCTGTGTGGGGGGGGCTCTGTGTGGGGGGGGCTCTGTGTGTGGGGGGCTCTGTGTGTGGGGGGCTCTGTGTGGGGGGGCTCTGTGTGGGGGGGCTCTGTGTGGGGGGGCTCTGTGTGGGGGGGGCTCTGTGTGGGGGGCTACTCACACTTTACTCAATCTCTACTACTCTCTAATATTCTCAATTCGCACTAATCACACTTACACCCTCTAACTACTCTCTACTACATACAAGTCACACTCCTCACAACTCACTCAATTACACTATGAACGATTTTATACTCACTACTAATGTACTAATCTCTACTACACTCTAATACTCAAAAGTACTAACTACTGCTCTCTAATATATACTCTATTTTAAGTCATTCACTACTCAATCTACTAAATGGATATACTACTCCATATACTATCTACGACTCGCTACACTAAATCTATTTCTATATAGTACTTTTCATTACTCACTACTACTCTGTCTCTACTACTCGCTAACTCCTACACTTTCTCTACACACTATCTACTACTCAATCTATACTACTCTACTAATCTACACTACTCTCTAACTACTATTGTCTACAACTCACTCCTTCTCTATTCAAGTATACTCTCAATTAATAAACTAGTCACTCTCTACTAACTATTAATCACTGCTAATACTCTCTAATGCTCACCTATTGCCATTGTAAATGACAATACCATTTATGTTTTTTTTAAAAAACAAAAAAATGGAAAACAAATGCCATTTGCCATGCCAATAGCTCTAACTTTAACTAAGACGAGACCATTGCATTGTAAATGCTCGTTAAGGAATATTTGTAGTTTTCAATAGTTGAAACTTAGAAACTTTTAGAGAGAAAAAGTGACAATGTTATCCTATGAGGAAGGAATATGCTACTTACCAGTATGCATCTGTTCTTGGCATGTAGAGCTGCAGAGGCGTATTCTGTGCATTAGATCGCCACCTGGTGTTGCTCGGATGATTGCAGTTTGTTGTCTTCTTGGAAGAAGTCTTTGTAGTCACGAGATAGGCGACTCCTCCCTTGGACAATACTGCGCATGGTCATCGACTCCATCCTCAGATTGTTTTTCGCCATGATGGGAAATGGAGTTAGAAGATGCAAAGATAAGGAAAGGATGTCCATGCGTGTGCATCTAAGTAAGATGAGTACTGGAACGATACAAGTCCCGGGGAGGCGGGTGGGCGTATACGGCTCTGCAGCTCTACATGCAAAGAACAGATGCATACTGATAAGTAGCATATTCCGTTCGAGGCATATGAGCTGCAGATCGTATACTGTGCATTGATTGTGCAGCAGTGTCTCCCCTAGCGGTGGTCGCCTGTATCCGTTGCAGTATTTTGAAACGGTGTTCTTAGGACAGCTTGGCCTACTGCAGCTTGCTGCTTGGCTTGCACATCAACACAATATTATTTAGTGAAGGTGTGTATTGTAGACCATGCGGCTGCCTTGCATTTGTCCTCTAGTGGTATATTTCCTAAGAAAGCCACAGAGGCTCCTAGTTTGCGAGTAGTGTGCTCTAGGAGGAACTGCTAGTGTACGTTTAGCATTTTGATAGCATATTTGTATATATTTTACAATCCACCTGGCATTTCCCGCCTTAGAGATGGGGTTGCCTTTGTGTGGGGGAGAGAAAGATACAAATAGTTGTTTTGTCTTTCTGAAGGATTTAGTCCTATCTGTGTAGTATAACAGGGCTCTTCTAACATCTACGGTGTGTAAAGCCCTTTCTGCAACAGAGTCCCGGTTTTGAAAAAACACAGGTAACTCTTCCGATTGGTTTAGGTGAAAAGGAGTAATGACCTTTGGCAGGAATTTTGGATTAGGCCTAAGAACCACTTTGTTAGTGTGTATCTAAAAAAATGGTTCTTGTATTGTGAATGCTTGTATTCCGCTAACTCTCCTGAGAGAGGTGATGGCCACAAGGAAAGCAGTTTTCCATGTTAGGAACTGTAATTCACACTTATGTAAAGGCTCGAAAGGGGGTCCCATAAGTCTTCTAAGGGCCACGTTTAGGTTCCATACTGGAGCAGGTGGTAACCTAGGTGGGATTATATGTTTTAATCCTTCCATAAAAGCTTTGATAGCAGGTACTCTGAATAGAGATAGATATTGTCTATTTTGTAAATAGGCTGCTATATGCAGTCTTATGGAAGAATAAGCTAAATTGGACCTTTGTAGGTGTAGAAGGTAGCAAATGATATTTTGGATGGAAACATCCAGCGGATCAATGTGATTATTGTTACAATATATCGCAAATCTTTTCCACTTGGGGGCATAACACACTCTGTTAGTGGGTTTTCTAGCCTCTTTAATTATATTCATACAGTCTGGTGGTAGGTTTAAGTAACCAAACTCTAAGACTTCAAGAGCCAGATTGCCAAATTCAGTTGGCTTGGTTCTGGGTGTCTTATTTCTCCATGGTTCTGTGTTAACAGGGAGGGCGTAAGCTTTAATTTTTGATGTGGAACTAGTGAGAGATCCAGTAGTGTGGTGAACCACGGCTGGCGTGCCCATGTGGGCGCTACTAGTATCAGTTCGAGAGACTGGTCTGAGTTTGCGCACTACTAGTGGAATGAGTGGGAGAGGAGGAAAAGCGTACGCAAATCTGCCTGACCAGTTCATCCATATTGCATTGCCCTCCGACCTTGGGTGTGGAAATCTGGCGGCGAAGGTTGGGCATTGTGTGTTCTCGTGGGTGGCAAACAGATCTATTTGTGGATGCCCCCATATTTGGAACAATGGCTGAAGAACTTGTGGGTGTATCTCCCATTCGTGAATCTGTTGTGACTGTCTACTCAACAGATCTGCTATCTGACTGTGAATTCCTGGAAGGTGCTCTACTGTTCGATGTATGTTTTGAGGAATGGCCCATCTCCAAATGTTCTGTACAAGCTGGGACAGTTGCAGAGGATATGTACCCCCCCTGTTTTTGTATATAGTACATGGCTGTCATATTGTCCGTCCGGATCAGGACAGCTTTGTTTTGTACTTGTAA
Organism: Lissotriton helveticus; assembly: GCF_964261635.1. Lineage (NCBI taxonomy): Eukaryota > Metazoa > Chordata > Amphibia > Caudata > Salamandridae > Lissotriton > Lissotriton helveticus. The sequence continues at coordinate 1,493,207,677 of NC_136067.1, read as the reverse complement.
TGTTTTGAGTGCTAGGAATATTGCTAGCAGCTCTAGATGGTTGATATGGAACAGTTTTTGTTGGTTGTTCCATTGGCCTTGTGTGGTATAGTGCAGGAGATGGGCTCCCCATCCTGTGAGGGATGCGTCTGTCGTGAGCACTATTTGTGGAATAGGCTCTAGGAACGGCCGTCCCTTTGTCAAGTTTTTGGTGTTCCACCATTGCAGAGAGCGATATGTACAGCTGTCCACCAACACCAGGTCTGTGAGCTGACCTTGAGCCTGATTCCATTGTTGTGCTAGACATTCTTGTAATGGTCGCATTTGCAGTCTTACATGTGGCACTTTAAAGATGCAAGACGCCATCATTCCTAGAAGTCTCATGAACACCTTGGCTTGGAGAGACTGCTGGTGTTGAAAAATGGAGACCAAGGTCTGAATGCTTTGTATCCTAGCTGGACTGGGATACGCTTGAGCTGTAGATGTGTCTATGGTAGCTCCTAGACACTGATGAACGTGCGAAGGCTCTAGGTGCGACTTGGTGTAGTTTATGGTAAACCCTAATTCGTGCAATGTCTGAATTGTTTGCTTTGTGTGACGGACACATGGACTGTATGATTTTGCTTTTATGAGCCAATCGTCTAGGTAAGGGAAGACTTGTATCTGTTGTCTTCTGAGATGTGCCGCTACTACTGCTAAGCACTTTGTGAACACTCGTGGTGCTGTTGTGACCCCGAATGGAAGGACTTTGAATTGATAGTGCTGTCCTTGTATGACAAACCTTAGGTACTTCCTGTGAGCAGGATGTATAGGAATGTGAAAGTAGGCGTCCTTTAGGTCTAGTGTTGAAAGAAAATCACCTTTTTGTAGTAGTGGGAGTACTTGCTGCAGAGTGATCATGTGGAAATGATCTGACTGTATGTAATGGTTGAGGGGCCTGAGGTTGAGGATTGGCCTTAGTGTCCCATCCTTTTTGGGAATTAGGAAGTACAAGGAGTAAACTCCTGTTCCTTGTTCCTCTAAAGGAACTACTTGTAAAGCATCCTTTTGTAGAAGTGCAAGAACTTCTTGTGTAAGTAGGGTAATATGGTCTGTGGACATTGGACGCTGCATGGGTGGTATGTTGGGGGGATTGCTGAGAGTTCTAGGCAGTAACCATGTTGGATAATTTGTCTTACCCACCTGTCTGTTGTGATGGAATTCCAGACAGGTAGGAACTGTGATAATCTTCCCCCCCACAGGGGTGGAATGCTGTAGGGGAGGCAGAGGGGAATCACTTTTTGGGAGTGGAAGAGGAATAGTTTTTTATTACCTCTACCTCTTCTGTTATTATTTTCTCCGTATCCTCCTCTGAAGTAGCTCTTGTTAGAGGAGGTCTGTGTATTTGTTTTAAAAGATGACGTTGTGTCTGCGCCCGTTTGCTTTGAGCCTCCCCTATAGAAGGAGCGGCGAAAAGAACCTCTAGTCTGTGGATTGTAATGCACCCATAGACTTAGCTGTGTCGGTCTCCTTTTTAATATTTTCTAGTGTCGTCTACTTCGGGCCCGAACAATTGGTTTTGATTGAAGGGCTGGTTCAAGATGGTAGTATGTACCTCTGTTTTAAAACCTGAAATGCGTAGCCACGCATGTCATCGGAGTATGACACTGGTATTGACTTGCCCTGGATGCTGTGTCCGCTACATCTAGTGCACATTTTATTGAGGCATTGGATATTAACTTGCCTTCCTAAATGAGCTCTGTTGCCTGATCTTTGTACTGATCTGGGAGGTGCTCCATTAGTTTTTCTAGTTGGTCGTACTGCGCCCTATCATAGCGTGAGAGAAGCGCTTGTGTGTTTGCTATGCGCCATATGTTTGTTGCTTGCGCAGCAATCAGTTTCCCTGACGCATCAATAACTTTAGATTCTTTGTCAGGTGGGGGCGTGTCACCAGAAGTCTAGGAATTGGCTCTTTTTTGTGCATTAGACACTACTAAAGAGTCTAGTGGCAGATGTCCCTTAATATAGACTGGATCAGATAGTGCTGGTCTGTATTTCTTTTCAATTCTTGGATTCAGTACTCTACATCGTACCGGGTCTTTAAATATTTCTGGAGCATGTTCAATGACTCCTTTGATCATAGGTAATATTTGGGTAGACCTTTGTGACTGCTCAAATATATCCAGTAAAAAATCCTCATCAATGGCATCAGAGTGCAGTGAAACCCCGTGGTAAAGGGCTGCCCTATTCAATAAATGATTAAACCCAATACTATCCTCTGGAGGGGAAGGTTTTGTTGGGTAGGACGGAGGATCAGGAATGTCGGGCACATTGTGTGGTGGGAAGCTATATATGTCATCGTCTTTAGGGTATTCAGGATTGACATCCTCATCTAGAGGGTATTCTTGTGGTTCTGGTATGTCATTACCCCCTATATCATACTCCTCATCAGTGTGGTGTGATGATGCAAGAGATTGAACAGGAGAAACTGTAGGTTCAATGTAAGCAGGGATAGGAGAGGAAGAAGGTAAAGGAGAGGAAGGGTGCATTGGAGAAGTTGCAGTCCTTTTTGGCAGGAACCACAGGTAGAAGTGGTGTTTCTGCTGGTCTCATTTTATAAGGAATAGCCTCTACATTTCCAGTCTTTGGATTGATATGGACTTTCTTTTGTTTAGGATCTGGCCTAAACAGTTCTTCCTCCTCTGCAACCTTCTTTGGCGTCGATTTTTTTCGGTGCCGATACGGCTTGTTTCGTGTGTTTTGCTTTAGGAGGCGTTAAGAGTCCTGTAGCAAAGTTTTCTGTGCCGAAGGTGGTTTTGGCTTCGAGGTTGGAGATTTGGGAGTGGAGACAGGTCCCGTTGCCTTGTGGCGTCGGACTCTGGTTTCCCATGCTTCTCCTTGGAAGCGGAAGGCTTTGGAGTCTGAGCGTTTTTCGGATCCGGTACAGTCTTAGGCTTCATCACCGACGCGTCTTTTGGTTGGGTGCCGAAGGATGTTTGTCTTTGGGCACCGAAGGGCGTTTTGGCTTCGGTGTCGAGGAATTCTTTGGTGCCGAAGGCTGTGTGTGCTTCGGTGCCAATGGAAGGTGGAATTGGCACATGTGGTTTTGTCGGTGCCGAGGCACCGGAAGGTGTGGTTGTTTTCCTCGGAGCCGAGCCCGGGACGTTGGAGGGGGTATTCCGGTCTCGACTGGGCCCCATGGGCAGAGTGCTGACCGTTGCCTTTGGTTTGGGTAGTGTCTGTTGTGCAGGGGCAGAGGTACTCACGGGTTGTCGAGATGGAATCGAATCGTCTGAGTCCTCTGCCCCCGATATGATCTGAGATCAGGCGAGTCTTACTCGGTGACGAGTGGAGCCTCGTCCTCGAGATATCTTCGAGTGGATCCACGTCCTCAGAGTAGTCTTCTTCGACGAGCTCCTCCTCAAAGATGGTCTGCGGTACTGGTGCTGATCTCATGTGTCGACGCGCCCTCCGATCCCGAATGGTCTTCGATCGGAAGGACGCACAAGCTGTGCAGGTCTACTCATCGTGTTCCGGCGATAGACACCGGTTGCAGACCTCGTGATGGTTGCTATGAGGGAACTTTGCTCGACATACCGGGCATCTCTTGAATGGAGTTCTGTCCATGAGGCGTAGGCCGTACGGCGCTGATAGGCCCAACGGCCCGCATTGACGCACCGCGATGTAGTTGGTGTCGAAAGTTGATTATTCGATGTCGATAATGTTGGTTATAAAGTTGTTCGCTGTGAAGTTGCAGAAAAGTCTTTTCTAGCCGGAGCGGAAAACTTTCATCCGAACCCAGTGGCGGAAAAAAACATCTGAGGATGGAGTCGATGAACATGCGCAGTATTGTCCAAGGGAGGAGTCACCTATCTCGTGACTACAAAGACTTCTTCCAAGAATAAAACAACCTGCAATCATCCGAGCCGAACACCAGGTGGCGATCTATTGCAAAAGTGTACGATCTGCAGCTCATATGCCTCGAACACATGAGTTGTCGGTTTCAAGGTAAGGAATCAGTCTTTTGAATTAGGGTTCTGGTGTCAGACTCAGGGGTCTCCCAGGGTCAGTGCTGCACTGCTGCACCCTCAGCGGCACTCGGGCAGCTGGGTGCAGTGTTGAGACCCAATATTATCCTATGGAGGATGGGAAGGCTCAAGTTGGTGGCAGCTGGCAAACAGGCCACAGGGTTGTGGGAGCAAAGCTAGGGTTAAGCTCAGGGCAAGTTGGGGACCAAGTTAGCACCAGAGGGGCACCCTCAGCGGCGCTAGTGCAGCAGGGTGCTGTTTTTAGGTCGGGTGCACTGTTGATTTCAAATGGGAATCTCTGGGACAAAAAAATACTGCAGGCTCGGGGACGAGGATCTTCCAGGAGTGCCCACCCCTTCGAAGGGTAAGTTGGGATATAGAGGGATGGTTAGGCACCACTGAGTTGGGAACACAAGGCCGTGGGGAGTCAGGAGCAGGGGTGCCTTGGGACGTCGGATTTTCTTACCCTCTCTGGTCGCGGTAGGGGGGTGGGGGTCCTCTGGATTGAGGCTGCAGGCATCGTCTGGAGGCTTGAGTTAGGTCAGTATTTGCCAGATCTCGGGTCATGATCGCCAGGAGACCGCCTCGGGGGGTTTGTTCACTCAAAAACAGGCCGGGCACGGCGGGTGCAGAGTGTGCTGGATTCACGTTTTGTGGCTGGCACCAGAAGCTGCAGTTTTAACACGTCCGGTGTTCATAGGAGAAACCGTTTGGAAAGTGAATGCAGGCAGGTCCTCCGGGGTTTTTGAGATTGCTGGCCGCTAGACACGCCGGGGTTTCGCAGGAGCAGGTTCGAGGGGAGACAGGCCTGTAGGACTGGAGCCAAGAAGTGGGCGTCGCCCTCTTGTTAGCTCTGCAGGGCTTCTCTTCCTTTTCTTATGGTCTTATGCTGGATCTGAGGAAGGTAGGTTCAGGGTGCCCCTAAATAGTAAATTTAGGGGCGTTATAGGTAGGTAAAGGTCAGGGACCAATGGGTCCCTTCCCTAGGGTGGGTGCACCCCCCATTCTGCCACTCTCCAGTTAGGAGGGCAGGAGCTTGTCCCTGGTTGGTTGGTTGGCTGACCCCCCCCCCCCATCATCATCAAAATGGCGGGGACTCTAGGTTGTGCTTCACCTTGCCTCCCCTACCTTAGGGGTGGAGTTGGCAGAGGTGGGCACACCGCTTCCTCACTTGTTTTCCCCGCCGGTTCTCCCGCCCAAAGTGGGGGTTGAGCAATGGGGACCAGTTGCTGAGTACAGCAAGTGGTCTGGAGAGGCTCACAAAGTGGAGTGTAGTTCCTATATTCCCAATAGGCTCTGTGCATTGGAATAATATCTTCAGTAGTATAGACGTAGGACAGAGGTTAACTAGGTCTTTTACTGACTATATTCGACTTAAGTTTTGTGTGCCAGCTAGCTCAGAGTTCACTAGAAACTTTCTCGAATAGGCGAGGAGGAGTTTAACCTCCCTGGATAGACAAGAAGGGATTTCGTTTCTGACAACCATAGAACATGACAACTTTGCTCTCCCTGATCAAGAGTATATCTCTAGAGTCGTGTGAAAACAAAAGACAGCTATTTTACTCAGTCAATACGTGCATACTTAGTTTCACCAGATTGTAGAGAAAAGAAGAGACGGGCGTTTTCAATAAAAGGTGTTATTTATTGATCAGTCTCTTTTCTCATACAAGAGAAATGAATCGCTACAATTGCAATACTTAGGGTTAAGTAGAATGCATATAGTAAAAGCAGGATTAAAAAATAATACTGTAAAAGCATTGATATGGTTTCTTAGCCATATGATACTTTAAAATGGATAAAAGATATACATACATATATACATTGACTAATTGTACTCAACTGGTGCTTCTAACTACGCCTACCCCGATGTACCTGACCTAAGCCTAATACATGGGAGGGAGTAAGTAGCAGTTTAAGTTAAGTTTGTTTTGCCAAGAATCTGACTCAAGAATTCTCTGTAAGGGTTTAGTCAGTTCAGTACGTGGGATTTAGAAGGCAGGAGGGCTGGTATCTTTCTCAGGACTCGGTATCCCAGTCACCCGCGAAGGTGGGCTGGAAACGCTGGAGGCTGGATTTCTCGGCAAGAGAAAAGACAGCGGCTTTCTCAGCGCGTCAAAAAGGGGAGGGGCAGCGTCCGTGGGCTCTCGCATCAGCTGGGCTCTCCGGCAAGTCGCTGCTCCAGGTTCATCACCACCGTGTCTCTGCTTAGGGCAGCGTTGGTATATTTATACCTGAGAGGTGCTGGGTTTGACGTAAGGATGGACATAAGACGTCAATAAAGATGTCACTAAGAACTGATCGTTCTTGCAGTGCTTTACAGGAGTTCTCGGACTAAATCAAAACATAGCAGGCGGGGATTTCCCAGGTTGCTCGAGGCTTGAATTTGTTAAAGAACTCGGTGTGCTTTCTAGGGGGCTGGAGGAATAGTGCTTGCTTAATGTGGCAGCATGCGCTATGACTAATTTATGAAACGGGTTTCTGTGCATTGTAGGGATATTAGTGATTTATAACCGGACAAGGGTCAGAAATAGGAGTATCGATACAGGTCTCTAGATAAACATACTACACCCACTCCACGCATTCATGTCCATAGTTACTAACCTAAGCAGTAGTAAACATAACTAATAGTGCATGTGTATACCCAACCACCCCAAAAGACATTATTTGCATTTGAAAAAATGACATATGCGAAATATACGAAAAATGAGTACAGGTACTGTATACTTTCAAGCAGTGTAACCATTCAAAAAGATGCACATTCATATCAGCATGAATGATTTGCGAAAACAACACATGAAATGGCTCTTAATACAGAAGAAAAGTGCGAGACCACTCCATCACATGTAAATACAGTTATTTGTAAATATGCTAGAGGCTGAGGTAATTTATTGTCTCTAGAGTTCCTAAAAATAGAAGCTCTGTTCTCTAAGAATAGTTCTACTTTAAGCAGAGGATGAGTGCCAAAAAAAAAAAAAGGTAAATATTTTGGAATCAAGAAAATAGTTTTCGTTTTCAAGGGAAGTGGAAAAAAAATATATAGTTCAAATAGTCTCAGTAGCTTTGTTTTTTAAAGCTGAAGGCCAAATTCAGAGTTCAGGGAACGCTGTGTGCTCGTTTGCTTAAAGTTATTCCTTTTGTTCTGGGGAAAACATCATTTCAGACAGACTTTCAAAAAAACAGTCTACTGCCTCAGGTGAAAGTTCGACCAAGTTGGAGAATGTCGCTACCATGCAGTCATGCGCATGATCGCTTTCAATGATGTTTCGATCAGCATTGCTTACAGAAGGTCGTACCTGGTTGATGCTGCTCTCGTCTTGTACTTCACTACCCTTTAATCGTAGTGGTGAAGTTTCCACGAATGCCGTCATCAGGATAGGTAACCGCTGGGGACAGCACGATGCATGAGCCTTTACTGGACCCAACAAAGTATCCGTATCCAATGGTACTTCTGATTGTAGTGTAAGACAGGTGTCCAACACGCATTCTTCGCCGCATAGCATACATCTTAACACAGGTAAGACACAATTCTGCCATATGGGTCTGAATGAAAGAAACCAGGTCATATTCAGATCTCGTAGCCGGGCTAATCCAAGGACTTTAGTTATGCGGTCCCGATAGCATACAGCTAGGATAGTTTCTTCCATTGATGCTGGAGTCTTGTCTGTGACATGGCTTGCCATAACGAAGCAACAGTAGCAAAACTAAGATGCCTGCTACGAGTCCCAACAGGAGTGGAAGTCCGCCAAAGACAGAATGGACAAAATTAGGAAAAATACCCAGGACTGCTTTGAACGGTGTCAGTAGTCCCGAAAAAATTGGCTTAAATACACTCGCGATACCATTCGTATCAGAATAAGATTTCGTTTAGCATTTCTGCAAAATGTAGGGGGCAATTTGTTGATAATAATGCATGTATCTCTGCCGTTGTCCTTGCAACTTGGAGATCATACGTTTCTTTTGATGACGTCAAGTGTACTGGCGTCTGTAGAAGCACAGTCTTCATTCTGCTTAAAGTATCAATTCGAATAGAAGAGATATTCAAACTTGGCCAAATTTTTCCCTCCCTGTCTGGAGTGTCATTTGGAAACAATACTCGCTCACAGCAAGTGACCATGGAACTCACGCTTACCAGATAAGGTTTTCCTGGCAGCAAGCCACAACATCTGTGATCCACAATTAGAATGTATCTCCCGTTAGAAAGCAGTCTAAAGTATGGCTCTATTCGAGCTGCAGGTGTGCCGAGCTGGTGACATGAAAGGTTATTTGAAGTCCCCTCACAGGCCCCATGCAAATTAATACCCTGACACAGAAGTATACCACTTAGTGATTTTTCACAATTATTTCCACTAAGGAATACACTCTGTCCTTTTTTACTATAACATGTGTGTGTATAAGGTAGGTTCCATGTTGACTTAATGTATCCTTTACCCAACCTTTCATACTGGCCTGCCTGTATATACTTTTGGCAGTATCGAAATTAGAAAGTCGTTATCGGAATAGTTATGATTTTGTGTATTATCCATTCAATGACAGGTCGTTCTGACATTGTCAATGGTAATCTCTCAAGTTTTTCAATGATCAGATTTGTATATTTTGCTCCCTTTTGTGCCAAGCTGATTTGTGTATCAGTAAGGTTAAAGATAGTGAATAATGACGTTGTGTTGATTAAACGCCAAGGCACATAGCCTGAACGCAGATTTTGTAACGTCCAGCCAAGCTGTACAATAGAACGCAATTGAGACTGACCATGTTGTAACATTAGCAAGTCCTGCTCTATTATATCGATTGCAGAGGATACAATACTGTCCAGTGAATATATTCTGGAAGACAGAGTCATTAACCCATTGTCCACAACAAAGTGATTTTTCCAAATTAACACGGTCAATTTCCCGTATTTTCTCTGCTGTCTCAATTTGAGTTACTTTCCAAGCTTCGTTGTAAGCTGCATATATAGAGGCCGCTATGAAACGTTTTTGACGCTGTTTGCGTGGTCCCATAATGAAATAACGCAAGTCAGCACCTTCTTTAAGTAAAGTCAAGTGTTGCTTAATTTCTGCCAGTGTAGATGTTCGTAGCCATTCGAGGCAGAGCTTTCCTACACTGTATGTTGTTACAATCCCTGGATGTTGTCTCTGGGAGTATCTTGGGACTGGCCTGGTCAATGTGAACCCCTGTATTTTATTCAGGAATCTATCTTGACAGTTATTTGTGTCTGTGGGCCAGATCAACCATTTCTTCCAATCAGGATGTGTTCTGTTTTGGTTTAAAATATGGGATACGTCTATCTTAACATCTGTAGTGCTATTACTTTCATGTGTTGGCTTTGGAATAGACGGTTTGTTTAAGTCTTTAATTTTGGCTAGGCCAAGACAGGTTGTCTGTTGAATTGTGTCATTCAAAAATATAATTTGTTCTGGGATCATGCAGGCTCTAAAAAGTGATTCTATACCTTTGACCTGCCAATCTTTTGTACCCCAGATTGTTTTCGTTTCAATATTATTGTTCCAGAAATCAAAACCAAATGTATTCATTTTTTCAAAAAAAGGTTTCTGAATAGATTAATTTTGTATTTGTAAGCATGGTTTTCATTCCTGTCTTATTTAACATTCTAAAATAAAATGTTCCTGCATTGCTTGTGTTAAACCCAGAGAAGTATGAAAATTTATCATAAAATGTTTTTGAGCTGCCTTTTGGTGGAGTTGCACAATGTTCCCATTGGTTATAATTAAAAATATTTCTAGGTTGAGCAGATTTATGCAGATAATGGTTACCATAGTGGTTGTAACAAAACATCTGGTCATAATTTGATGAACCCTGTAAATAATCACGTTCTGTAAATTTAGCTGACATAACTAGGTCTGACATCATATCATTAATACTTTCAAAGTCCCAATCATCAGAAAATGTGCTCGATTTTACAAAGTCACTTAATGAAACCTTAAATTGATGAGGATACTTCTAGAGTTCGACCGGACCATATATGTCGGAATCAGTTTTGTCCCATGCTTCCCCACTGGGTATAGGATTGGCTGTGAAGTTTACTGAAGAAAGTTCTCTTTTCTCGATGTGTGAAGACTTGTGTGGTTTTAGGACCAAGTTGATTTTCCGACTTGCTGTGTCCATTGTAACATATTTTCCCTCAATGAAATGTCCCAAGCATAGTATCATGATGAGCCAAAGTAGGAGGACAAATACACCTTGTGCCACCCAAAATTCAATCCAAGGAGAAATCAGATAGGTTTCTTGTAGTTGATGAGAGTTCTTTTGCTTTGTCTTTAAAAAAGTCTTTGATGTTGTCGGCTGTTCCTTAGGTTCGCTCGGATCCTCAGAAAAGTCATCGAAGTTGATGAAGTAGCCTGATGCAGTTCTGTCAATTGTTTCAATTGCTTCTGGATTTCTTTTTGCTTTTGGAATTGTCTTTGTTTCATTAGCATAGTCAGGGGTTACATCATTGTAGACTGGTGTTTCTTGATGCATTATTGTGATTTGGGTTTCAAGAGGTTTAAGTTCCATGGCTTTGTTGCATAGTCCTCGTTGATTCACTGTAGGTTTATCAAATGTGATTAGTCTCTGTTTGAACCTCTGTGTTTGTAGCAAACTTTGGTGTTCTGCTATTTCTTGGGAGTCCACTTGGCCTACTACTTATTATCGGCCACATGATTGTGGTTTAACCAGGTCGATGGATACAACTCGGTTCTCCTTTTTACCAGCAAGGGGCGGTAGTACAACTGATCTTGTTCCGTTGACAGCAAAGATAGGTACTGCTTTTCTGTAAGAAGGCCCAAATTCCTTCATCACCGCGATTTTCTCTCTGACCAGATCCCCAATCTTTGGAATCCAGACAGGCCTTGCTGGGAAAGGTGGTTTCTCTTCAGTGGCTGTTGGCTGATGTTTCAACTTCATGTTGCTCAGGTCTTTTCTTGTTTCATTAAAGTCCTGTAAAATAGCCAAACGATCTTTGATATCAAAGCATTTTTCTTTCACCACTGAAGTTTGACTATCGAGGTCCTGGATTAGAATTCTAGTCCCGAACAATAGTTCATACGGACTGAGACCTTTTGGAGAATTTCTTGGCAGATTATTAAGACTACGTTGGACACTTATTAAATGTTTGACCCCCCAGCCCCCGAACCTAATACCTTTGCCGTTATAGATTGCTCTATGCCTCGGTTTTTTCTTTCCACCATCCCGTTTCCCTCAGGAAGGAAGTGATAAGAGTCCCGCAATGCAATGCCCATGCTGGCCATTGCCTCCCCCCAAGCTCGAGCTTAGAAGCAGGACACTGGTCAGAATGTAGCATGCCCATTGCGTATATGCAGTTTTAGAGTCGCAAATCTTTTTATAACAGTTCTGGCGTCAGCCGAGAGCTGGGGTCTACATTTTAAGTGAAGCTAGTCTCAAATAATTATTAAAGGGACGCATTTTTCCTGGGTATTTTTCATCGTTATTCTTATGATATCTAAAAGAAGGGCATTGGTACTACTCCGGGCATTTCGCCACTGCGGTCTCTGTTGCAGTTTTGACAGTAAAATGCAAATTTGTAGTTTTGCAGGCTCATTCCCGGCAACCAGTATATTGATTGTAATTCTTTCAGAGATTCCAAGATCTTAAGGTGTCTTAGATCCTCACCCATATGTGCGTCTACCACTAATACGTTTCTCCTGTTCGTGTTTGGAATTACTCTATCCCCCACTCCAGGGATTTGAGCAAAAGGAACAGAGTTTGCATCTATTATGTATGTATAATTGAGTGGATAGTTGATGGGTAGTGCTGATCAGTCGCCTTTTGATGACGTTTTCACCACCAGCATTGTTTCCCCGTCAATGTATTTTTCCGAACGCTTTTTTGTAGCTACGGAAGCCGGCTTTGTTGCTTCCGCTGTGGCTGTCTCAGCCAATGAATTCCCTGAAATGTGAACGCCATCACGTTGATGACTCAGTGTATGTATCACGTGAGTCTTTTGTAGTTCTTTCTGTAAAAGAACTACTTGTTCCCAAAGCGATTTTTGCTTTATTATGGCACCTGTGTCATCTTTGTAACCGTTTTGAACCCATTTCTGCAAGTCGTTATTGTATGATTTGACGCAGTAATATGAATCGCACACTATTAGTGTCGGGAATTCGCGATCCGCATTATCCAGCGCCATTTTTAACGCTATTATTTCAGTTTGTTGTTCTGAATCATTTTCCACTGAATGTGTTTTCGTTACCAGAGGTCTTAATTTACCTCCGCGCCACACGTATTTAACAATTTCGCATGTGGCGTTATAGGCATGTTTTCCCCAAACTGAGGGTTGAGCATGTCCGTCTGTATATATTACACAGGCGTACTGTCGTATGGGCCGAATGTCGATTGGCAGAGGATATTCTCTTTCATATTCTAGATTTTTAAATTTTTTCATTTCCGGGTCAAAATAGTATTTCACTTTGTCTGTAGCAAGAGAATTTTCCCATTGTATCCATTTTGGATTTAGTGCCACAGTAGGTAAATTACATGGGCTTGTTAATGCCTCAAAGCCAGATTCTGCTGTTCTAACAGTAATCCGTCTGCCATCAGCTTGGGCTCTTTTTGCTATAGCTGTTTGAACCGCATGAACAATGTTTTCCTTGATACTGAATGTTTTTTCAGCTTCTGTGTACAAATGTGATTTGTATGCTATTGGTACCGTTTCTCCCTCATTAGAGGTTAGGTATGTGAATCCGCATCTTCCTGGGATGACCCGAATCACAAGGTTGCGTGTGTTATCGCGTGTTTGCAATTTTGTTTTAGCTAACATGTCTGTTTGCAATGATCTCAAAATCTGTGTTTTTGAGTCCAATTGATTGTTTTAAAATCTGGTTTTATTAGTTCATAGAGAGGTTTAACCCTCTCTGCATAATTTAGAATGTAAGTTCTTCCGAAATTCAGGAAACCTAGAATTGATTGTAAGTTTTTCAGCGTTCTTGGCGCTTGGATTACAGAGCATTTCTCTAAGAAATTGTCCGCCAGGCTTTTGCCTTCACTTGATAATTCATATCCTAAAAACAGGACAGTTAGATGGGCAATTCTTGACTTTTTGAAGTTGAATTTGTAACCCTTGCTGCGAACCCAAGTATTATGGTGTTCACTCTTTTCAAGTGAGTATCCAAGTCATCATCTGTTAAATAGATGTCATCGGCATAAGATAATGCCTCATCATCATACATTTGTAGTAACTCTGTTACTCTTGCTGAGAATAATCCTGGGCTGTTTTTGAACCCCTGTGGCAAACGACAGAAATTTTTCTGCGAGCCATTTATTGAGAAAGCGGTCAAATATCTGCTTTCAGGTGCTATATTTTGACAAAAGGATCCATTAGAAATGTCTAATGTTGTTTTGTATTTTTTGCGCACTATGTTATTCATTAATGCTGCACTGTGTGAGTTTTGTACTGCAAAAGTTTTGCAACATGAGTTTAGATGTCTGTAGTCCAAAACTAGACGATATGAATTGTCTGGCTTGGAGACAGGAAACAAAGGATTGTTCATTTGTGAGGTGCATGTTTCAATCACCCCCTGGTATTCAAGTTGATCTAAGATCTCCCCGACCTGTTTTTTAGCTTCTTGTTTAATTGGGTACTGCCTTTGTGCAGTGGGTTGAGATTTTAACTGGATTTTGTGAGGAAAAGAGTCCTCATCCCATCCCACATGGTTTTTATATAATGCAGGAGCCTGGGCTACTGCCCACTTTCATGCAAGTGCATATTTTTTATGAATTGGAATGTGATTTGAGAAGGCAGGCATAATCATTTCTTCGCCATGAGGGCACTCCCTGACAAACTCCGGTGGCCAGTCTTTTTTCAGCTAAAAGGATGTCATGGCCTTTGGAGAGGTTATCCCAAAATAGACCCCGTATTTTCCTTCTTTTCAGGATTTTCAGTTAGTTGGGGTTTTACTGGTTTCCCACCCAAAGAACAAGTTACTTACCTTCGGTAACGATATATCTGTAAGAAACAGTAGTTAGTATTAGATTCCTTACCATAGAATATCCCCAGGCGTCAGTCTGGATCCGGAAACTTTTGCGTAGCAGTACCCCTGCGCGTCGGTAGGCGTCGTCTGCAGGCGTCCCTTGCGGCTCCGCGTCGTTGGCGTCGTGCGCCGTGATGACGTCGCTGGAGTATATAGACGCCGCCTGCGCGCGCTGACGTCAGTTCTTTGCACACAGCTTTTCCGCGCCAGAACACGCAGAGCCATGTGAGAACCAACACTGGTGCCATTTGAAACTAGGGCCCTGAAAGGGATGTCCTTAACCCTAGGTATCAGTTCGCAGAACGGGGAGGATGGGTGGGGCGGTAAGGAATCTAATACTAACTACTGTTTCTTACAGATATATCGTTACCGAAGGTAAGTAACTTGTTCATCTGAAAGAAACAGGTTACTATTAGATTCCTTACCTTAGAATAGATACCCCAGCAATACCAACCCCGGTGGTGGGTCTGCGAACCAATACAATCCTACACCAGAAAATCCTGGAGGACGGAACGGCCAAAGAAGCCGTCCCTCCGGACTTGACTGTCCAGGCAGTAATGCCTCGCAAAGGTGTGCAGCGAGGCCCACGTAGCCGCCTGGCAAATGTCCTGCAAAGGGACTCCCCGGCCCAGGGCAGTAGTAGCCGCCGTGGCCCGAGTGGAATGGGCCCTCAGCCCAACAGGAGGCTCCTTCCGAGCCAAAGAGTAGCATGCTTTGATGCACAGGACGACCCACCGAGAGATGGTTCGTTTCTGTACCGCCCTTCCCTTCTTCTCACCCACGTAGCCAACAAATAGTTGGTCATCCACCCGGAACTGGCGTGTGCGATCCATATAAAATGAAAGCGCACGTTTTGGGTCCAGACGATGGAGCCGCTCTTCATCTTTTGAAGGATGCAGAGGCGGGAAGAAGGAGGGTAAGGTGATGGACTGCCCGATGTGAAAAGCAGAAACTACTTTGGGCAGGAAAGAAGGTCTAGTTCTAAGAACCACCTTGTCAGGATGAACGGACAAGAAAGGAGGTTTCACAGAAAGAGCCTGGAGCTCACTCACTCTCCTGGCAGAGGTGATGGCAACCAGGAAGGCCGTCTTTAAAGTGAGAAGACGGAGTGGACAGGAGTGAAGCGGCTCAAAGGGAGCGCACATCAAGAAAGTCAGAACCAGGTTCAAGTCCCACTGAGGCATCACGAACGGAACAGGTGGATACATGTGCGTGATGCCCTTCAAGAATCTCAGTACAATAGGGGACTTGAACAAAGATGGCTGATCAGGTAGCCGTAAGAAGGCGGAAAGGGCAGAAAGGTAGCCCTTGATAGTGCCCAGAGCAGAGCCCTGCTGGGCAAGAGAGAGGAGAAAGAGGAGAACCTCGGAGAGAGGGGCAGAAAGGGGATCCACAGCCTTTGCTGTGCACCATGCCACAAATCTGTTCCACCGGCAGGCGTATACCGACTTTGTGGAGGGACGCCTGGCTGCCAGAATCACATCACAGACTTCAGGAGGCAAGTCAAATGGCCTCAACTGTCGCCGCTCAATCTCCAAGCATGGAGGTGGAGACTGGACAGGTTCGGGTGGAGGACCGTCCCCTGCTGCTGCGACAGAAGGTCCTCCTGAAGGGGCAGGCGGATCGAGGGACCGACTGACATGCTGAGTAGCTCGGGATACCAGTACCTTCGAGCCCAGTCCGGAGCCACAAGGATAACTTGGGCCCGGTCGCGCCTGATCTTCTTCAGCACTCTGGGCAGAAGTGGTATAGGCGGAAAGGCGTACAATAGACCGCAACTCCACTCGCGCCGAAAGGCGTCGCCGAGCAAGTGCCGTCTTGGAAACTCCAACGCGCAGAACTGGTGACATTGCGCGTTCTCTTCTGTGGCGAATAGATCTAACCAAGGCTCTCCCCATTGCAGAAAGAGGCCTTTCGCCACGTCCGAGTTCAGACGCCATTCGTGATCCACCGAGCACCGACGGCTGAGTTCGTCCGCCCTGGCGTTCAGAGAACCTGCCAGGTGTTGAACCGTCAGAGTCACGCCCTGACGTTCCAGCCATTGCCAGAGACGCAGGGCCTCCTGGCAAAGGGTCCACGACCCCACTCCGCCCTGCTTGTTGCAGTACCACATGGCGGTGGTGTTGTCCGTGAACACCTGCACTACACTCCCGTTGACAAAGGGGAGGAATGCCTTCAGTGCTAGGCGAATCGCCCGCAGCTCCAACATGTTGATATGGAGCCGGGACTCCGCCGGAGACCAGATGCCTCTGATCTCCGCCTCTCCCAAGTGGCCTCCCCAGCCCTGGAGGGACGCGTCCGTCACAACTACGTGCTCCGGTTGGGGAAGGGAGAGGGATCTGCCCCTGACCCAATCGCGGTCCGTAAGCCACCACTGCAACAGTCTCGCAGTGCCCTCCAAGATCAGGACGTGGTCGGATAGGTTGCCCTGATGCTGGGCCCACTGAAACTTCAGGTCCCACTGCAGAGCCCGCATCCGCCACCTGGCGTGATGCACCAGAAGGATGCAGGAGGCCATCAGTCCCAGAAGCCGCAGCGTCAACCTGACCGAGACCCGGGATAGCGGCTGAAAGATGGGAATCAAAGCCTGAATATCCCGGACCCGCCGTTCCGGAGGATAAACCCGAAACTGCACCGAGTCGAGAACCGCTCCGATGAAAAGGAGCTTTTGAGAGGGGCACAGGTGTGATTTCGGCACGTTGATGGAAAACCCCAGCTCGTGCAGGTCTGCCGTCATCTGGAGGTGGTGGACCACTGTCTGGGGCGAGCCCGCCTTCAACAACCAGTCGTCGAGGTAGGGGAAGACTGAAACCCCTAAGCGGCGCAGATGAGCTGCGACCACCGCCATCACCTTCGTGAACACCCGTGGGGCACTGGTAAGGCCGAATGGGAGCACGATAAACTGAAAGTGCTCGTGGCCTACCGTGAACCGCAGGTAACGCCGGTGGGCCGGCAGGACAGGGATGTGAAAATACGCATCCTGCAAGTCCAACGCTACCATCCAGTCTAGTGGGTCTAGAGCAGCCAAGACCTGAGCCAAAGTCAACATCTTGAACTTCTCCTTCCGGAGGAAGCCGTTGACGTTCCGTAGATCCAAGATAGGACGCAGGCCCCCCTTGTCCTTCTAGGGTACCAGAAAGTAGTGGGAATAGCAACCACACCCTACTTCTGGCCCAGGAACACGCTCGATGGCCCCCTTGGCCAAGAGGGCCGTAACTTCCTCCTGCAGAAGTGTCAAGTGGTCCCCCGACACACGGTGGTTCTGCGGTGGCATGGCTGGAGGAGTGGTCTCGAAGGGGAGGGAGTAGCCCCTTCGGACGAGCTGCAGCACCCACCTGTCCGATGTGATAGTGCGCCAGCGGGAGTGGTGATGGCGAACCCTGCCACCCACTGGCGTCACATGGGCCTGAAAGCTCGGACTAGGAGGATTTGGAGGCTGCTGCGGGGGGAGGTGTGGCCTGACCTCGCCGCTGTCCCCGACCGCCACCACGGCGGAATCCACGGCCGCCACCGCGTTGAGAAGTGTTCTGCGGTGCGTGGCTGGCAGCACATGTGGGACCGCCCCTTCCGTGGCCACGAAAGGAGCGAAACGAACCCGTTTGCTGGCGCTGGGTCGAGAGACCCAAGGACTTGGCCGTGACCCTGGAGTCCTTGAAGCGCTCAAGCGCGTTGTCCGCTTTGTCGCCAAACAGGCGACAGCCATCGAACGGCATGTCCATCAAGGCATTTTGGACATCCGTCGAAAAATTGGCGGATCTCAGCCAGGCGTGGCGACGAATCGCCAGCGTCGTGGACATCGCCCTGCCCAGCGAGTCGGTCGTATCAAGACCACACCTGATGGAATACCTCGCCGCGTCTCGGCCTTCAACCATAGCCTGGCCGAGCTTGTCCCGTACCTCCTGCGGGCATTGCAGCAGACACTCCGCGACCGTATCCCACAGAGAGTGGGTGTAGCGGCCCAAGAGGCATGCGGTATTGCAAGACCGCAGTCCCGCACTCAGGGACGAGAAGACCTTCTTGCCATACTGGTCGTACCTCTTAGATTCCCGGTCGGACGGGGCCGACGGGAATGCGGATTGGGACGTTGAGGCCTGGATCACCAGACTCTCAGGGGTGGGATGGGTGGACAGGAACTTAGGGTCGTCCGGACACGGACGGTGGCGCCTGGCAACGTTCCTATCAACAGGAGAACCTGAAGCGGGCCTGGACCACGTACCCAAAAGAACGTCCGTCAAGGCTTCATTAAACGGCAGCAGAGGCTCCTGTGGGCATGACTGCGGTTTGAAGACCTCGGTGAGGATGTTAGGCTTCACTTTTGCGACGGGGAGCTCAAGGTTCAAGGCCTTGGCAGCCCTCATCAGCACCACAGAGTAGGCAGCCCCAGCCTCCGACGCCACAGTGGGAGGCGAGACAAAACCAGGGTTAGGAGATTCGTCCAGACCACTGGCATCCCCCAAGTCACCTGTCCAGTCCACGTCGTACTGACACTCGCGTGACAGAGGGTCCTCAGACCCCTCCCAACCCTCTCCATAATCTTCATCATCCCCGTACTCGGATTCAACGATGTAGACCGGCTCCTCGGGGTCAATGGGCCCCATCGGCACCGGACTCGGCGTCGGACGACGCCGGTCCAACTCCGCGTCCGGAATTGGAGAGGGAATGGGGGCGGCGCCGCCCGGAGCCCCGACTCCAGCCGGAACCGGCGTCGGAGTCACGGCGCCGCGCGGAGGCGGCACCATGGGTTGCCCAGATGGAATCGGCGCCGGAGAGGCTGGGTGACCAGCCGGCGACGACCTTGAAGGGCCCAGCGGCGCCGGAGCACCCGAACCGCTCGGGCCCCCGGACAGGACCACCGGGCCCGCAGGCGCCGTAGGCCCCGTCGGAGTAGACAGCGCCCTCATGGCCATGAGGAACTCCTCTATCTCCTCGCACGCCTTGCCCAGGGACCAACTGGTATGGAGCAGGCAGCGTCGGCGACCCACGCGGAGCCACCCGAACCCCCGGCCGCATCGCGCGGGAGTCGGGGGTGCGATGACGACGCCCCGACTTCTTGTGTCGCTTACCTGAGGAACCGGAAGAATGGTGACGACTTCCGGAGCGCTCGTGGCGGCTCCGCGACCGTTCTCTCGACCGCTCCCTCGACCGCTCCCTCGACCTCCGGCCGGACCGGGACCGCTCTCGACGCGGGGCCGACATCCGGAGCTCGAGCAGCTTGCGGGACCGCTCCCGCCTAGCCTTACTCGTCAAGGCCCGGCAGTCGACGCAGGACTCGACGTCGTGGGCCGCGCCCAGGCACCGGAGGCAGAGTCGATGGTGGTCGGTGACCGACATCAGGCGGTCGCACCCGTCACAGTTCTTAAAACCGGGCATCCTACCGGCACCGAAAGAGTTAGAGTTATCAAAAAACTTGGTCAAAAGACCGGAGTACTGCTCTTCGGATCTGCGCTAACTGGCGCGGAAAAAAGAAGAACTGACGTCAGCGCGCGGAGGCGACGTCTATATACTCCAGCGACGTCATCACGGCGCACGACGCCGACGCGGAGCCGCAGGGGACGCCTGCAGACGACGCCTACCGACGCGCAGGGGTACTGCTACGCAAAAGTTTCCGGATCCAGACTGACGCCTGGGGATATTCTAAGGTAAGGAATCTAATACTAACCTGTTTCTTTCAGATCTATCTCTTCATAGTTCTTCATAGGATTTTTCTATGATTCTGGCAAGTTCAAATGGTTGTTCTGCTATATCTGTTTCTTTCAACTTCTGGCGGATCGCCACAGATGCTGCTTCCCCTTTTATGTTAGATAATAATAAAGCTGAGACCTGCTTGAAGTTTTTCAGTAATTTCATACCCAGAGTTAAAGCGGGTTCTGGACCGTATTCATTCTGAATCTGTCTTAGCATTTCAGGTATTACCGCCATGGACGGAACACCATGTGTTTTTGTGTAAATGGAAGCAAAGACTGTGCCCCAAGTGTCACGGTCCTCCAGATGTGGTGCGATCCCCATTGGAAGGCAGATAGTCAGAATTCTGTGTTTCTCAGTAGGGGTAGTATCCGGAAATGCTGCCTCTATTCGAGTGATTTTCTGTGCTAACCAGAATGGAAGTTGTTCCCGTTTTATGGGTACTTTACCCAGACATGACTGTATGCTCTGTGGTGTGATTTTATTTGTGTTCCCCTGATGAGAGGTCAGCTGTGGAATGTTAATAGTTGGTTGGACTGTTGAAGTCCGCATTACATATTGGACTAATTGCCTATGTATTTTAATCTGTTGTTTTAGCTGTGCTAAAAGTTCTGGTATTGACATTTTTTCAATGTCTGGATGTGGTGTGTAGCTAGCTAGAACCGGCCACGTTGCTCCTGGTTTACCTAGTGGACCGAGCCTTGTGATGTGATTATTATGTTTTAGGGCGCCTTTAAACCAGAGCAGGTGCTCTTGGCGTTTTAATGGGATTTCCACCTCCTCGAACCGGGTGTACTCATCCGGAGGTTGCTCTATTTTATAATAGTGGAATTCTTTTGTGACAGCGTATGCTGCTGGAAAGTTTATCCATGAATAGAATACCTCTGTCTGCCGATATTCATGTGCCTCAATTACCAATATGACTGTACCACCTCTTGGTGTTAGTCCATTTTCTATAAGTTTAAGTGTTATAGTTTTTCTTATGTTGATCGGGATGAGTATTGCGTCCGGGTCAGTCTGCAGGAGACTTGTGTCATCCGCTAGGAGTTGAGCTGCTATTCTAGCTGTCTCCCTTTTTTCGTTGTCTGACATTTTACTGACAGGAAGGTTTTTTTGTTGCAGATCAGGTTTCCAAGGAAACAGATTAGGTGCACAATATTTTGGAACACTGTATCCTTCAACGTTGAATAAACCAAAAACTATACATAGAAATCTCTTTCTACTAAGTTCCGGCGGATTTTAACCTTTTACCCACTCCAGACGTATTTGGAGTATTTACGGGAGAAAGGGTCTGTGTGAAAAAGCACGACTGAGTTACTCTAATGTCTTGCGTTAGATTTATCGCCATACCAAACCGTTGGGCACCATGTAGTGTAGTTCCTATATTCCCAATAGGCTCTGCGCATTGGAATAATATCTTCAGTAGTATAGACGTAGGACAGAGGTTAACTAGGTCTTTTACTGACTATATTAGACTTAAGTTTTGTGTGCCAGCTAGCTCAGAGTTCACTAGAAACTTTCTCGAATAGGCGAGGAGGAGTTTAACCTCCCTGGATAGACAAGAAGGGATTTCGTTTCTGACAACCATAGAACATGACAACTTTGCTCTCCCTGATCAAGAGTATATCTCTAGAGTCGTGTGAAAACAAAAGACCGCTATTTTACTCAGTCAATACGTGCATACTTAGTTTCACCAGATTGTAGAGAAAAGAAGAGACGGGCGTTTTCAATAAAAGGTGTTATTTATTGATCAGTCTCTTTTCTCATACAAGAGAAATGAATCGCTACAATTGCAATACTTAGGGTTAAGTAGAATGCATATAGTAAAAGCAGGATTAAAAAATAATACTGTAAAAGCGTTGATATGGTCTCTTAGCCATATGATACTTTAAAATGGATAAAAGATATACATACATATATACATTGACTAATTGTACTCAACTGGTGCTTCTAACTACGCCTACCCCGGTGTACCTGACCTAAGCCTAATACATGGGAGGGAGTAAGTAAGTAGCAGTTTAAGTTAAGTTTGTTTTGCCAAGAATCTGACTCAAGAATTCTCTGTAAGGGTTTAGTCAGTTCAGTACCTGGGATTTAGAAGGCTGGTATCTCTCTCAGGACTCGGTATCCCAGTCACCCGCGAAGGTGGTCTGGAAACGCTGGAGGCTGGATTTCTCGGCAAGAGAAAAGACACTTCTTTCTCAGCGCGTCAAAAAGGGGAGGGGCAGCGTCCGTGGGCTCTCGCATCAGCTGGGCTCTCCGGCAAGTAGTCGCTGCTCCAGGTTCATCACCACCGTGTCTCTGCTTAGGGCAGCGTTGGTATATTGATACCTGAGAGGTGCTGGGTTTGACGTAAGGATGGACATAAGACGTCAATAAAGATGTCACTAAGAACTGATCGTTCTTGCAGTGCTTTACAGGAGTTCTCGGACTAAATCAAAACATAGCAGGCGGGGATTTCCCAGGTTGCTCGAGGCTTGGATTTGTTTAAGAATTCGGTGTGCTTTCTAGGGGGCTGGAGGAATAGTGCTTGCGTAATGTGACAGCATGCGCTATGACTAATTTATGAAACGGGTTTCTGTGCCGTTGTAGGGATATTAGTGATTTATAACCGGACAAGGGTCAGAAATAGGAGTATCGATACAGGTCCCTAGATAAACACACTACAAAAGGTGGAATGCCTTGAAGCTTCTTCGCGAACCCTGCCCATCCTAAGGGAGGAGGCGTTGCACCTCGTCCCAGGATGAAAATTGTTTCAGGCCCCCCGCGAGCAGCAAGCTCTCAACCCAGGTGTCCAGAACCATGTCTAGTGGTAGCAGCCTAGGCAGCCACTCAGTCTGGTTACTGGGAGTTGGTCGAGTTTCAGGGGGCATCTCTAAGATCAGCACCCTCTAGACCGCTCCCAACACAAGCAGTTACCGTCAGATTTTGGGAGCACAAGTGGGAAGTAGTTATCCCATAAAGCAAAAGAGAGCCTCTACAGGGAGGAGGGTGGGCTGCATGTCAATCTATGAAAGATACCAATATTGGATAAAGTGGTTACAGGTAAGTAAGCTATAGTTTATTACTGGTCGTGTACTTTTGGAGCTTGAGGACTTTCTGGATTCACTATGCTGTGCATTATTCCACCATCTAGTAGTTTGGTACAGAATTGTAGTCATTTCTCTTTTTTTTCGTGGCCCAGGTGGGCGTCGAAGTCCCACCATTTGGTGTCCTTCGTGACGTCGGCACGCTTCCAGCAGAAGCTCCCACCTTTGGTCTTCATCTTAGGATTCTTTTTTCTCTTATGTTATCCTTGTTTTTCCTCTGAATTCTTAAGTCTTTTCCTCTTTAGTCCACATCCTTCTTTCACATCTTTCTGGCGGAGGAGGGTGGGTTCACTAGTGAATCAGGAAAGTCTCCAAGCTGCAAAACTACACCGACAGGTAAACTATACGTTTTGCAACGTGAATCTTTCAGGATTCACTATGCTGTGCATAGACTTTGTAGCAGTTTGTCCTTATTGTGGTGGCTGGGTGGAAGGAGGCCTGGTTACTGAAAATGTGTTGTAAGACCTTCTGTCCCACTTGAGCTTCTTTGTTCATTTGGATATCCACACAGTAGTGCTTAGTGAACGTGTGCACTGAAGACCATGTTGCAGCTTGGCAAATGTCTTGGATTGGTGTGTTCGCTAGAAAAGCAACTGTAGCGCCTTTCTTCGTTGAGTGAGCACGAGCTGCTCCTTGTAACTGTTGCCCAGCTCGTGTGTGGCATAGTTGAATGGCTTGTCCGATCCATCGTGCCATGTTTTTCTTGGTAAAAGGTCGTCCCAAGAAACTGCTTGCGAAGGAAACAAAGTTGCTTTGTCTTTCTGCACTCCTTTTTCCTTTCTATGTAGTGCATCACCGCCCTTCTGGCATCCAGTGTGTGCAGCGCTCTCTGTGCTTGTGGTTGGTTTTGGGAAAAAACTAGGTATTTGGATTGTTTGGTTGATGTGGAACCAAGACACCACATTTGGCATGAAAAGTGGGACTGTTCTCATAGCAATCCTATCACTGTTTATCTTCAGGTAGGGCTCTTGAAGTGTTAGCGCCTGCAATTCACTTACTCTCCGTAGTGATGCGATAGCTACTAAGAAGGCCGTCTTTAGAGTGAGCATGTGCAGTGTAACCTTGTGCATGGGCTCAAATGGTGCCTTCATCAACTGGATCAGCACGTTGAGGTTCCATGCTGGTGCTGGTATTCTGTTCAGAGGTGCGATTCTCTTCGCCCCTTCTAGCAATCTTTACGACTTGGGAGGTGAAGAAGCTTTTCCCAGTTACTCCTCTAATGTGAGCCTCAATCGCCGCTAAGTGTACCCTTAGGGACGTGTAGCTTAATTTGCTTTGCAGCACATATGTTAAGTATTTTAGCACTGTTGGCTAACTTGTGATTTCCTTGGCAGTTATTCCCTAATGCACCATTCTGAGAATCTCTTCCACTTTGCTACGTAGCATTTCCTTGTGTTGGACTTCTTGCCTCCCGGGGCACTGCTATGGTGCTCGCCAGTAGCTTAAGTGTGCAAACTCTAGGTCTTCAGGAGCCATGTTGCCAGGCGGAGGCTCTCTGGGTCTGGGTGTAGCACCCTTCCGTTCTGCATTGCTAACAGGTCGCTACACTTTGAGAATTTGTGTGCTGGTGCCTGCGCAATCTCCACAATTTGCGAGAACCATGACTGTCTGGCCCACTGAGATGCTATTAGTATCAGTGACATGCAGCTGATCCTGCATTTGCTGAGTACCCTGTATATCCGTGAGATTGGGGCAAAAGCGTATGCAAATGTCTGACCAACTTATCCATAGCGCATTCCCTTGTGACCGGTGGTCTGGTTGCCTGGGAGCGAAGTGTTGGCATTTTGCATTTTGGTGTGTTGAAAATAGGTCGATTTGCGGTGTACACCACTTCCGGAATACCTTCTGTAATTCCTGTTGGTTGATCTCACATTCGTGGGATGCAGACGCCTGCCTGCTGAGTCGGTCTGCTTCCACGTTGTCCTTCCCTGGGAGATGTATTGTTAGTAGGTCTATCTTTGGAGGGATGGCCCATGTCCATATCTCCTGTGCTAGCCTTGATAGCGCTACATACTGTGTTCCTCCCTGCTTGTTGATGTAGAACATGGTTGTGGTGTTGTCTGTCTGGATCAACATAACTACACAATGAACCGGGGGTCTCAAAAAGATGGCATCGAATGCCAAAAAATAAAGGAAAAAGAAGTGTAAACAGGAGTATTATGAAAAACAGGAGACCCTTAAGCAGAGCTTGGATTCCCATCAATTACCTTAGTGATCAGTATTATCATCTGGTCAGCCTCCCAATTGAACGATATACCTCTTGACCATAGAGGCTATTTTCTTGGGAAAACTCTTTCAAGTGCGTCAAAAAGGGAGAGCCAGAAACAAGAGAAGTACAGAGTGTGTTTCTTCAAAAAAAATGTCATGATCACAAAGGACTTCACAAAAACCTCAAAGAATCTGAGAAAGGGTTCAAGACTGTCTTTCCTTAGTTGAAGGTGTAGAGGGTAAGGATAATGCAGGCTCTGAGAAGCCTGCTTTCACCTTTTTTTAATCCTTGCCCTCAGGAGAGAGTTTGAGATGTTTTCTCCCCTCTCCAAAGTGACCCTCTTGGGACCTAGTGGTTATGAGGCCTTGAAGATCAATCTCTCTTCCTCTGAAAACGTTCTGATGTTTAGATGTCTGGAGCCAAAATAGCTCCCACCCTCTATCCCGTAGAGTTTTTGAGAAGAAAGTGGGATACATTTTGCACGGTCTTACCTTGTGATTGGGATGGAGACAGTATATACAATACTTGTGTGGATTATCCACATTTACTCTTTCTACCACACATCTTACATGGGCAGAAAAGGCTTTTCTTGTCAGATATACTGGAAAGTTGGTAATTCTGGGATAAAATCTAGTAGAGATGTAAAAATAACAGAGTAGAACTCAGTGAGACTCCCATCAAACACAATGTGCAGTGAAAATCCGCGGAAAACGTCCTCTTCTGGGAGTGTTCCAACAGCTGATAGGTTGCACTCAAAGTTTGGTCTTTTTTTTTTTTTAAAGGACAAGAACTAGGCTATTAAATTCATTGCCTATGGCCATTATAGCCTAAGTTATTTGTCAATTACGACTTCATTGCGTTACCATGGGACTCCTATCTCGACGATTAAGAACGATTCAAGCAGGAGAATATATAAAAGTTATGCCAATACTGGATATGCCTATTGTACAGGGCCAAGAACTTGTTGGGTTAAGTTCACAGTTTAGACGTGCATACAAACTACAAAAGCCTTACAAAATATTTTCTGTTTCAACTAAAATAAGAAAGGAACATACCTTGTATATTAAAGTACTAATTAACTTGGTCTCAAAGATATATCCCAGTGGAATCCAATTAAGAAACCTGAGCAAGGTTTCTAAAGTTGCATGAACAAGTGGTGCGTTTTGTGAATTTTCCTGTAAAGAAACCATTAAATAGAATTGTGATAACAGTTTTGAAAACATTCATTATATCTAAAAAGATGCCACATGGCAAATAAAAGTATTTCAATTGCAGATTAAGATAGTGGCATTTTATATTCAAACATCTTTATTAAATTTGGTAAAACATAGGAAAACACTAGGAAGTTAACTGAACACAGTAAATGGAGTGTAATTGTGGGTAACAATTACACGTTAATTCAGTAATGCACAATCAAGTTTAATAAAAAAAAAAAGAAGTAAGATCAGCAAACTTTCGAGCAACAGTAAATCAGATGGTTAGATAGCTGCACAAACAGATACACGTAAAGGCCCATTGTTCAGGGTTCAAATGGGGTTCTAGAGCCAATTGAGAATTCTGGGTATTCTCTACAGATTGCCTCCACTTGAGCCAGGCAAATCTTAATTTGCTTCAAGGTAGTTTAGTACTAGCCATGAAATTGTGCAACTTGTGCCATATTGATGTGGATCTGACTTTCCAGGGAGAGGCCTATTGAGGGTTATCAGCACCACTGATATCGGAAAGTCAGTTTTAACAAGTGGCAAACTTGAGGCTGCAAGTAATTTCTTTTTAGTTTGTAAGGATTTGTTTACAAGCTAGATTACATAGGAGATTTAACAGATGCTTAACTATCATGATGGATGCGAGTGTCAAGGGGACCCATGAGAAGGTAATGCTTATGTTGGTTGCATTTGAAAGAGTGATTTAATAAATTCAAAGATTTATCCAAAACGTTGAAAGGGTAGGGCAGTAGAAGAGCATATGGTAAAAAGCAAATGTTACCGTTTCAACAAGCGGGAAACACTGCTGAGCACTGGCGGGAGACCCTTCAGGGAAGGGAGTCTCGACTCTAGGATCGCACGCGCTGAGCTAGCACCACTCGACAAAGGGACACCACACTGTAGGTTTCAGGAGAACGTATTCTTTATATCTCAAGTAAATGGATCTTTATGATCCGCAGGATTCTTATGTACAAGTATCGCAAGGGCTCAAAGAGTCTCCGTAGGGATTTGGGTAGCAGGACAGTCTTAATGTTCAAGATAGATGCAGGTGCGTATCCGGCGCACAGCTCTCAATCCTCGAACTGGGGGATACGAGTAGATCTTGGGTCCAGCCGGACGAGGATAGTCTCTGAGCTGCGACCACGTCCGCAGGGATCGATCAAGGATGTGGCAGTTCTTACGGTCTTAGGAGAGCCGCAAACAAATCAGCAGGGCTCAGGTGTTCTCAAGGTTGCGAGGGAGCCGCGACCACGTCTGCAGGGCTCACATGGTTTCGGGCAGAAGTCCTTCTCTGCCAGGTAGGAGCCGCGACGATGTCAGCAGGGCTCTCGTAGTTCCAGGATTCAACTAACTTGATCGTCCCAGAGCACCCCTTGATATAGGACTGCTCCTCTTTGATGTCCGGAGTCCTCACATGCAGAGGTCTTAGCACCTGGGGGCCGCTTGCTGGGGGTTCCTCCCACGCGGCCTCTTTCATCCTTTCAAGTTGGGTCTGGAGGGATCCCAGACTCACAGCAGGCTTGTAGCCAGCCCTCAGGGAGGCCGGATGGGCGATCGAAACGTATCTCTCGAGGGGAGGTGGGAGGTGTGATCGAACTACTCCTCCCTCTCTCGCTCACGGGGAGCGCTCTACCCCCCCAGCCGGGTATGGCGCGTCTAGGGCCGAGGTCGTGCTGGGGCCGGAGCGGGCATCTTAGGTGCCGGGGAATGGGCACCAGGGACCTTTGGGGCCTATAGGGTTTGGGTGCGTCCGAAACCGGGCAAAGGGAGGGGGAGGACGGGGAAGTCCAGTGTCGTGTGTGGTGATCATGGAGGGAATGGTCGGGTAGGCCGTGATAATCATGGGCCTGGTGTGGTGCACGGGTCAGGGTTGGGTCAGGGAGGACCACGCCACGAGGCCGGGTCTAACATAACTGGACTAAATCTGGAGCGTACTCTTTCTGCCCAGATACACAGGAATGCGACATCCGCATCAATAGCGGGAGACTTGCCTGGTACCCTACCACGTTCAGGTACCTAGGTATACACATTTATAAAACCCCACCTGACATCTTGGAGGGAAACCTGACTCGGGCTATCTCCTCCCTGCGTGCACAGATAAACTTCTGGAGAACCCTTCCTCTAAACGTGCCTAGCCGAGTTGCACTGACAAAGATGATAATCCTACCTAGACTGTTATATTATTACGCAAATATTCCAGTATATGTTCCGACCCAGGTGTTTCGGGAGCTGGAAACCTCGCTCCGAACACTCATCTGGAACACCGGGAGCCCTCGCGTGGCGCTGACAAAGCTCTATATACCCACAGAGGCTGGAGGCCTTGCGGTTCCCAACCTGGAACTGTATTACCTGGCTGCACAGATGCAATGGGTGACGGGATGGCTGAGTGGCAGAAACTTAGGTGATACTGCCACAGAGGATACGCTCTGGACATATACGCAGATCTGCACGTTATTCCACCCCCTGACCAAAACTCCCTGCCCGCCGCAGCTACACGTGGTGGTAGCTCGCAGATGTTTTCTGCGTTGCTTGAAACTAACCCGTGAGGTAAAGCCCTACGCCCCGGCGCTTCCATTACTGGGCACGCGCCGAGAAGGCAGAGTGGTGACTGAGGCTATGCTGGAGGGATGGGCGCAGGCGGGAGTGGAGACACTAGGCGACCTATACGCGGACGGCGTCCTGCTTCCCTTTGAGGCGATGACCAGAGACAAGGGCCTACCAGCAGGGCAGTTCCTTCTCCATGCGTCCGTAGTGCGCACTCTTCCACGCCCTTGGGGAGACACGACTGAGGAGCTGCAAACACACCACTTCATACAATACCTCCATGTTATGGGCAATGGATCCTATGTAATCCACTGGCTGGCGCAGGCTCTCCTAATGCACACACAACACTCCACCCAACAGCTGCGAGACACGTGGGCGACGGATCGGGGGAGGGTATGGACGGACAAAGAGTGGGCAATGATACTGGCTGGCCCAGTTAATGTCCCTCGCAACTCCCGCTGAAAACTATACAATTTTATATATTTCACCACGCATACCTATCGCCGGATAAAATCAATAAATACTTCTCGATCACCATCACAGCATGCCCACGATGCTCCCTGGTCGATGCAAACATACTACACATGCTCTGGGCCTGCCCCAACATACACGTACTGGACTACAGTGACTGCCCTACTATGACAGAGCCCTGGCGAAGACCTGCCGCACACATGGGAGGCTTGCATCTTGGGACTCTACAAGAGGACGTAGCTCAATAGGGTGCCGGCTAGATTCCGGGACTTGGGCCTTGTCACAGCCAAACGCTTACTCACCAAACGCTGGAAGAAGAGCGAGCACCCGCAAGCCAAACACTGTTATACCTCTTGACAACTGGGCAAGAGCGGAAAGTGCCGTACTGCACAGGGAGGAGACGACGAGGCACAGGAAACTCCCCATTGCGCAACTCTGGGACGATACTCTGAAGTCCTTCCAACAGGCGAGTCTAGATCAGAGAATCACTTAGATTATACCTCCCCTCAGGCCGGCCGTGGCCGGTAGCTGTGACAGACAGCCTCATGCCCCCATCGACACCCCGCCATATTAGATGAGTGAATGACATAACCGATACCCACGCTAAGAGGCACCGCTGCAGAGACGCAGCATCACCGCCGCCCGAGACCCCTGCCCCTACAGCACTGATATTTCGATACCTGCTGGGCACCTCTGGGCCGATCTCCCCCCCCCCTTTTCCTACCCCCCCCCCCCCCCTCCGAGAAAGGCCCACGCTCCACTAGAATCCACACGCCACATGTACCTGCCACGGATTCGGTGGCGCACGGACATACTTTGACACTCCTATAGATCTATTAGCCCTTTACCCTCGCCACCCCTCCCCCCCCCTTAAGTTATATCCATACTTTTTTTTTTCTTCTTCTTCCCATGCCTCACTCACAATGTTGGTGAACCTTTTCCTCTTATTTTGCCCCGACCACAACTTCCCTTTTGGTTCAGTTTGGATGTCAAGGCAGTTTTACCTGCGACATGCCTGTTATACAGTTATGAATATTATATTAGTTGCTGATACCCGAATTCCCCCGCAACGTTCTTAATATGATCATACAACGGGGGACACATTACATATTGGCTGACGGGAGTGACCTGGGGAAGGCGTGCAACTGCAAGAACATGCCGCCCCACAACACATCTCATCCCCACACCCCGAGTTACACTGCTAATAGCACCATACGACATCGCATTCTCCGGCAAGCACCTTCTTTCTCATATGTTCGGTCAGTTTTGCAACAAGAACTGTGATATGTGTTCAACGACTCAACATGTATAGTCGCTGCACTGTATTGTCGTTATGGTGTTAGGCAAGTTATATGTACCATCACCTCATACGAAATGCATACTCGTGTAATGTAAACGAATACTGCAAAACTAATAAAAGATATTCAAACAAAAAAATTATAGTGGTTGAATCCTAATAGGGGATTATAGGAAGCTGGCTCTGTAAAATACAATTCCAAAGTTAGGTATAGTGTGAACAGTGTCCATTGGATCTTCAGAGGGTCACAGGTGCTCAAGTAGATAATACTAAAAGCTTTATTTGTGGTAGTGTGGTTGAGCAGTTCGACCAAATGCTTAACAAAGCCCTCTGATAAGCCTCTGCACACAGAGTTATAGCTACTCTACAGTTGTAGTCAATTACATTACATAACCGTGTCCGACAGCACTGCTAAATAGCAGTGCCGGGCACATCAAAAATTGTGAAGGGCTGGCCTCACACACCACCAGGTGTCATGCTTTAGGTTAGGCAGCCCTCGCTCTCTAAAAACCTGGTTTGATAGAGAGCGGGCCTAATCCTGAAGACAGGGAGGCACTAATTATTTTAGTGGGGGTCCATGTGAATAGTGAATTAAAAATTAATGTACTACCCCAAATTGCATTTAATCATAGGATAGATTACTTGGTATTAAAATCTGGCATGGGGGGGATTAGGGGAACTATTACCCCCATCACCACTGTTACGGTCATCGACAAGTTTCAGCCCATGGCTCTAGTGAGTCTGCAGCATTCTCCAGGACAAGCAGACGGGCTCCCTATTTAGCAATGTAATATTAAAGATTGAATTCCTGTTAGGGCCACCTCTGTCTACCTCTAACCTAACGTGTAGTTCTTAGATACCTGTGGATATATAAGGAAAATGCTACTTACCAGTATGCATCTGTTCTTGGCATGCAGAGCTGCAGATTCACACACTATGCATAGACCGTCATCTGGTGTTGGGCCCGGATGTTTGCAGTTTGTTATTGTCTTGGAAAAGTTGTTGGAAGTCACGAGATAGGTGACTCCTCCTCTGGACAATAGTGCGCATGGGCATCAACTGCATCTTCAGATTGTTTTTTCGCCGAGAAGGGAAATTATGGAGTTTTGTGAGACCAGAAAGATGTCAATGTATGCTGTGTCTAAATAAGATTATACTGGAACAGATAAAGGTAGCCAGGGAGGTGGGTGGGCGTGTGTGAATCTGCAGCTCTACATGCCAAGAACAGATGTATACTGGTAAGTAACATTTTCAGTTCGAGGCATAGGAGCTGCAGATCACACACTATGCATAGATTGCATAGCAGTACTTTCCCTTTAGCAGCGACCACTAGTATCTGTTGCAGTAGTTTGAAATAGTGTTTTGAGTTCAGCTTGGCCCACACTAGCTTGGTGTTTTGCTTGCACATCTACACAATAGTGTTTTGTGAATGTGTGCGGTGTAGACCATGTAGCTACTTTGCAGATATCTTCTAAGGGAATGTTTCCTAGAAATGCCATGGAAACCCCTATTTTGCGAGTGGCAACTCTACAGATTGGTTGAAATGGAATGGAGAAGCAATCTTTAAAAGGAATTTAGGATTTGTTGTGAGAACAACTTTTGTTATGATGGAGTTGTAAAAATAGTTCTTGAATAATTAGTGCATGTAGCTCACCGACTCTTGAGAGATGAGATAGCCACAAGGAAAGCAACTATCCATGTAAGAGATTGTAGCTCACGTTTATGTAGAGCTTCAAATGGAGAACCCAAAAAACTTGTGATGACTAGGTTTAAATTCCACAGAGGAGAGGGTGGTACCCTGGGAGGAATTCTTTGGAGGCCTTCCATAAACCTTTGAAGGCAGGTACTCTGAAAAAGAAAAATGTCTGTTTTGCAAGTAGGCTGCTATGGCAGCAAGATGTAATTAATTGATGTATAAGCTAGATTACATTTTTGAAGATATAGTAGGTAACATGATGTTTTGGATAGAAGCATTTAGAGGATTGATTGTGTTATTGTTACAGTACATTACAAATCCTTCCCACTTAGCTGCGTAGCAGGCTCTAGTGGTTGGGCGTCTAGCTTCTTTGATGACACTCATAAATTCAGGTGGAAGATTAAGTTAACCAAATTCTAAGATTTCAGGAGCTAGCTCGCTAGGTTGAGCTGTGCTGGATCTGGGTGTCTGCTCACTCCATGGTTCTGTGTTAACAGTTGTGGGGAGAGATCGTTTTTGATGGGGAACTATTGATAGTTCCAGCAAGGTTGTATACCATGGTTGTCAAGCCCATGTTGGAGCAACTAGGATCAGTGTTGGTGATTTTTGTAGCAGCTTCCGTACCACTAGTGGAATGAGTGGGCGAGGCGGAAAAGTGTACGTAAATCTGCCTGACCAGTTCATCCAGATCGCATTGACTTTGGACATGGCTGGGGATATCTGGTGGCGAAGCTTGCGCATTGTGTTTAAATGTGTGGCGAAGACATCTATCTATGGATGCCCCCACATTTGGAAAAACGGTTGAATGACTTGTGGATGAAGTTCCCACTCGTGGATCTGTTGTGTTTGACGACTCAACACATCAACCATCTGCTTCTGTATTCCTGGAAGATGTTGGGCTAAGAGGAATATGTTTTGAGGAATTGCCTGTGAGAAAGTGCCATCTTTCTTGCATGGTATGCCCCCACTTATTGCTGAATTGCTGATGTGCTTTGACTGAGTGTGCCCTATGCTCCCGTCAATCAGGTGCCCAGGGCCTGTGTTCCTTCCCTAAAACTGTGTTGAAACTGAAACCCAATTGGCATCTCTGGTCACTTGTCAGCCCCTGGTAAATAGTACCCAGGGCATTGTAACCAGAGAAGACCCCTAAGGGCTGCAGCACTTATTGTGCCACCCTTAGGGGCCCTGTACCCTGACACACACACTGACTTTGTTTAGTTCTGCACCAAGACACTCAGCCTGCAAAGAGTCAACATGGGACACATCCCTGAGTGCCATGCCCACAACCACACTGCCCTGGCATCCATCAGTCACCCCTCTAGCTGGGTGCAATATGCCAGTGGTGTGGGCACAGGTGCATGAGCCCTGTGCCCGTACAGTACCCAGGGCCATTCCTAGGCACTGTAAGTGCAGTGCTGCCATTAAGAGTATATGATGCTGGGAGATTGTCATTACGAACTCCACAGCAACATGATTGCTTCACTGAAGACTGAGAAGTTTGGTATCAAACTGCTCAGCACATTAAACCCGCACTGATGCTAGTGTGGGATTTAATGCCAGAGGGAAACTTCGAGTTGCCCCCTGAACCTAACCTACAATACATGTCTTGTCTGAGACGCTGCCTAGGCTGCTACACAGCAGACATGTTGCTGGACCCCTGGGTAGAGAGCCATTTGCTCTCCTGGGCCAGCAACAATGCAATTCCTGGGTGAGGTGCTAGTTCTCCTCCCCCAGGATGGGAAGGAAGCTTCAAAGGCATGCCACCTTTGTGAGCTTCTCCAGACCACTTGCTGTACCCAGCAACTGGCCCCCACCGGTTCTGACCCCGATGATAACGGGAAGTGGCGGGAAACCCTACATGAGGAAAGGGGGTGTGCCAGCCTGTGTCAACTCCATCCCTCAGGGTGGGAAGGCAAGGTGAAGCACAATTCCGGGTTCCGGCCACTTGAGGATGGGGAGCCCTGTTCAATCCGATAGGCTCCTGCCTCCCTCCCACAGGAGAGGAGCAGGATAGGGGGTGTACTCACCCCAGGACAGGGACCCATTGGTCCCTGCCCTTACCCTACCTGTAACACCCCTAAATGTAGTGTTTAGGGGCACCCTGAAGCTTCCTTCCTCAGATCCAGATTCAAAAACAAGAAAGAAGATCAAGAACACCTGCCGTGCAGCTGCTAACAAAAGGAGGACACCAACTGACTTGACCCCAGCCCTACAGGCCTGTTGATCCTTGAACCTGCTCCTGCTAAATCCCGGCGTCTCCTGCGGACAGCAACCTTGAAAACCCTGGAGGACCTGCCTGCCTTGAACCTCTTAAAGACTGAGACTCCCATGAGCAGTGGTTCTGCTCAAACAGCAATCCCCCTGGTGCCAGCCAGGATCCGCGTATCCAGCACACTCTGCACCCTTCGAGCCCGGCCTGTGCCCGAGTGGACAAATACCCTGAGGACGTCCCCCCGGCGATTGGGACCTGGAATCCAGTGCCCAAGGACCCTCAGACGACCTAGACGACGCCTGCAGACTCACAGCAAGGGACCCCTCCAATCGCAACCAGCAGAGGGTAAGATTTCCCGACGTCAAAAGACACCCCGGCACCCAGCGCCCCACGGCCCCCTGTGCCCTACTCCTTGGTGTCTATCTATCCTCCAAGATCCCAACTTACCCCTCAAAGTGTTTGTTGCTCAGGAAGGATCTCCACCCCAAGCCTGCAGCCTTTGTTCACCTTCCAAGTTCTTCGTTGAATAACACTGAGCGGCCGACAGCTCAAAAGCAACCAACAGCCCGAGTGCCCCTGGCAGTGCAACCTTGGTCCTAACCGAATTCCCCATTTGCTCTGAGCAAGTGACCAGGAGCTCAGCTCCCACAGCTGCGTGGTTTGCTTGCCAGCAGCCACCAACCAAAGGCCCCCTCCCTTTCATTGGAGAGGCAGGGGGCCTACCTCTACCTCTGCACCAGGCTGCCCCAGTGCCGATGAGGATGTCTCAACTACACCTACCTGACCCTGGGAGACCCCTTAGTCTATGCCTAGAACCTTAACTCTGCCAGTCGACAACTTAGTGCCAAAACTGATAACTCACTTTTCTTCCATAGGGTAACATTGACTGGTTGCACTTGGAAATTCTTCTAAATGTGGAGTTTTGAAACTTTAAAATATTCACCTAAAATCAGCTAAACGACAAATTCCGATGTACTCACCTGTTATCAGGAGATAACCCAGTGCTGCATCTTTTAGCCCAGCACTGACTCTGAAAAGTAATCTTAAACCTTACTTACCAGTAACTTGTATTTCCTTCCATGAGAACACATTGTCTGGTTTTCACCAGAAAAGTTTTTAAGTGTCGATTTTAACACTTCAAATATTCCTTAAAAATCGCCTCTATGACTTAAAACTTATTCTTTCAACTGTTTACAAGAGATGCACCAGTGCTGGATCCAGGATCCATCACCGAGTAAGAAAAAGTAACAATAATACTACTTACCTGCTAAGTGAATTTTCTCCCGTAGGATAACATTGGTGATTCCAAGTGAAAAAGTTTGTCACCTTTTAAAATACAATAATATTCCTTAAAAATCACGACAGTAACCAAAACTTGTACTCAACTGTTTACAGGAGATGTCCCAGGACTGAATCTAGGATCCAGTCCTGTAGTTAGAAAAGTAGTCCATAAAGTAACGAATTGCATTTAACAAGAAATTCACATTGAGCTCAATGTTGCATTGTATTTGAAATTGTGTTGCCCATTGAAACAACTATTATACTTAAAAAGTCTATTGCCCATTTGCAAATTATTTAAACTAAAGTAATTCATTCTTAGAAAGTATATTTTGATACATTGTTGGTTCTTATATAAAACTATATATTTTTATACAAAACATTTGGCCTAGAGTTCAGTTCTTGAGTGTGTAAGACCATTTGCTGACTGTGTACAACAAATACTTTACACTGTCCTGATACTGCCTCACTGCTCGACCAAGCTACCACTTTAGAGAGTAAGGTTATAGCTAACTTTAGCCTCTGCCAAACCTCTGGGGACTGTGGACTCTGGACTTTGTATACACTGTACCTTACTTTGGTCCAGTATAAACAGAGCCACTATCTTACATTGCCTATCTCCATATGCTCTGTGCTAGTTGAGAGAGCTGCAGAGAGTGCGTTCCTCCTTGTTTTTGTAGAGAATACATTGCTGTTATCTTGTCCGGACTAAAACAGCTTTGTTTGATTCAGGTTTCTGAAATGCTTTTAATGCCATAAATATTGCCAGTAGCTCAAAATGATTGATGTGGAGTAGCTTTTGCTGTGGTGTCCACCTGTCCTGTATGGTCTGATTTAGTAGATGAGTTCGCCAGCCGGTGAGCGATGCATCTGCTGTTAACACGATTTGTGGAACCGGCTCTAGGAACGGTCGCCCTTTGGAAAGGTTTTGGGTGTTTCACCACTGCACAGAGCGATGTGTATGGCCGTCCACCAACACCAGATCTGTTAACTGACCTGGAGCTTGCTTCCACTGACGTGCTAAGCATTCCTGTAATGGGCGCATCTGGAATCTTGCGTGAGGTGCTATGAATATGCAAGAGGCCATCATCCCTATTAGATGCATAAACACTCGAACTGGCAGAGTGTTGGTGTTGAAACTTCGTTATAAGGGCTTGCATGCTTGCTGTCCTGGCCGGATTGGGACATGCAAGACCTTTTGAAGTGTCTATTGTGGCACCTAGATATTGTTGGATGCGGGATGGGTGGAGGTGAGATTTTGGGAGATTTATTGTGAACCCTAAGTTGTGAAGTAGTTAGATTGTGGTGTGTGTGCGATTTACACGTAGAGTATGTGACTTGGCTTTTATGAGCCAGTCGAACAAGTATGGAAAGACATTAATTTGTTGTCTTCTTAACCCCTTCCACGCTCATGACGAGCTGGGCTCGTCATGGTGTAGCCTCCTCGCACGCTCATGACGAGCCCAGCTCGTCATGAATAATGGAAAAAGGGGGATCCCAGCACCGGGGGGGAAAACGCATAGCAGCCAAGTGGTTAAATGGGCTGCTACCACTGCTAGACATTGTGTGAGTGCTGTGGTAACTCTGAATGGGAGAACTTTGAATTGATAGTGCTGCCCGTCCACTACAAACCGAAGAGATTTGCTTTGACCAGGGTGAATGGGAATGTGGAAGTAGGCGTCCTTGAGATCTAAAGTGGCAAGGAAGTCACCTTGTTTGAGTAGGGGAAGGATTTGTTGAAGAGTGACCTTGTGAAAGTGGTCTGATTGTATGTATATGTTTAATGGTCTGAGGTCTAAAATGGGACTCAGGGTTCCATCATTTTTTGGAATTAGAAAATACAGGGAGTAAACTCCTGTGTTTTGATGGTGAAGAGGGACTGGCTCTATTGCATGTTTGTGCAGTAGGGAAAGCACCTCTTGTTTTAGAAGTGTTAAATGTTCTGTTGACATTGGACGCTATTTGGGTGGTATATTGGGGGGAGCAGCAGTGAGCTCCAGGCAATAACCAGATTGGATAATCTGTCTCACCTACCTGTCTGTGGTGATGTTGTTCCAGACCGGTAGGAACTGGTTTATCATCCCCCGACTAGTGTAAGATGGTCGGGGGGGGGGGGGGAAGGGGAACTTACAGTTATCAGGTGGTGGCTGTACAAGTATTAGTAGTTTTTCCTCTACCTTGGTTGTTATTGCCCTTATAGCCTCCTCTGTAATAGCCTCTGGCAGAAAAGGTTTGTGAGGGACTTTTATGTGAAGTGGAGGCATTATATGTGTTGAAGCCTCTAGAGGCGCCCCTATAAGAGCAGCGGCGAAAGGAACTTCTGGGAGCTTGCAATTGCAAGGCTCCTATTGATTTGGCGGTGTCAGTGTCTTTTTTCATCTTCTTTAAAGATGAATCCACTGTTGGCCCAAAAAAGTGTTGTTGGTCAAAGGGTTGGTTCAGTATAGTAGTTTGAACATCTTGTTTAAACCCCGATAGTCTTAGCCAGTCATGCCTGCGTAAAAGGACACTGGTATTTACGGCTCAGGAGGCTGTATCTGCGGCATCTAGAGCACACCGAATGGAGGTATTAGGTAAAAGCTTATCTTCCTGTATAAGATCATGGGCTTTTGTTTTATCTTGATCTGGAATGTGTTGTAGTAGAGTCTCTAACTCGTCACAGTGTGCCCGATCATATCTGGCTAGTAGAGCCTGTGTGTTGGCAATCCTCCATATGTTGGCCGCTTGTGACGCTGTTCTTTTGGCAGATGAAACCAAGAGTTTTGATTCTTTGTCAGGTGGTGGAGCATCCCCTGATGTTTGAGAATTGGCCCTTTTCCTAGCGTTTGAAACCACCAAGGAATCTAATGGAAGCTATCCCTTAATGTATGTAGGGTCAGTTGGGGTCGGTTTTTACTATTTTTCTGTTCTAGAGTGGAGTACTCTAGCTCTTACCGGGTCTTTCAAGACTTCGGGAGAGTTTTTAATTACCCCATTTAACATTGGTATAATAGAGGTGGTCCTTTGAGATGTTGCAAAAGTGTCCATGAGGAAGTCCTCTTCTATGGGGTCTGTATGTAAATTAACCCCATGGTATTGTGCAGCCCTGTGTATTAGTTGTGTGAAGCCTATAGTGTCCTCTGGAAGGGTATGGTCTAGGACAGATGTCCTCTTGTGGTACATCAGGAACATCTGGTGTGCCATAATTGTCCCATGGATCAATTGGGCTGTAAGGAATAGGCCTTTCTAGAGGTTCATTATCTCCTTCGCCACCAGTGGTATCATCCTCATATGGAGGTGGAGGAGATTCATTTGGTATTGGAGATTGAACCGGAGAAATGTATGGTGGAGCAAGAGGTGGAGATGGGCTCCTTAGAGGAGAAGTAGCAATGTCTCTTCTTTAGTGGAAGTGGAGATGGTACAGGTTTATCCATTTTCCTTTTGTTGGAAGGACTAATCCTGAGAAGATCTGTTTCTGGGTCTATTGCCATAAATTTTTGTGTAGGATCAGGCTGAAAAAGCTGTTCATCTGAGCAGTGGTGTTTCGGTGCCGATTGTTTGGGGTCCGAATGCTTATGCGGCACAGAGTGGTTTTAGGCTCCTTTGGCTTGGTTTGAGAAGGTTTGGTTGGTTGAAGTCTATGGAACCGATGGTTTGAATGGCTCCGATAATTTTTGGGGATCAGAGGTGCCAGGTGTTTTTTGAACTGGTTGTTTTTTCAGTTCAGATGTTTTTTTGGGATCCGAAGGTTCGGTAGTGAGTTTCCGAACCGGTGGCTTCCTTGTTTGAGGATTCTTTCGGATCCGAAGGTTGAGTCTCTTTTGGTTTCGGTGCCGAATGCACAGGTGTCAGACCAGGCTTCGGTGCGAAGACAATGGTAGTCTTTCGGTTTCACTTTTGGTTTGTCCTTGGCCGGTGCAGAGGATGGGGTCTTAGCACTGAGGGCAGGCTCACTGGATCCAGAGTGGCCTGAAGGCTTGACTGTGGACTTCTTCGCCGAGCCAGACGGCGGGGCTTGTGAAGTTGTCATGGTGTGCACTTGGGCCCGAAGGTGAAGGTGTTACCAAAGCTTTTGGGTGGGTGGGGTCGACGTCAGTACTTGCGACAGTTTGTCCCGGAGTCATGTCTTCGAAGTTAGATTCTTAGGCCTCCGAATCAACAGTTATACATGCCAAAAAAAGATGCTTACTGGGTAAGCAGCATAATTCGTTTGAGGTATGTGTGCTGTAGACAGTTTTTGCATAGGCTATATAGCAGTATTCTCCAAAAGCGGTGGCTAACAAGTAGGTGTTAGAGGTTTGAAAAAGTGTAATTAACACTGCTTGCCCTTCATTGGCTTGTTGACATGCTAACACATACACACAGTACAGTTTGGTAAATGTGTGTGTTGTGGTCCTTGTTGCTGCTTCACAAATCTAAGATATGGGGATGTTAACTAAAAAGGCCATAGAAGCTCCTATTTTATGAGTGGAATGTGCTCTAGGAAGTATAAAGTTCTTTCAGCTTT
Source organism: Lissotriton helveticus (assembly GCF_964261635.1). Classification (NCBI taxonomy): domain Eukaryota; kingdom Metazoa; phylum Chordata; class Amphibia; order Caudata; family Salamandridae; genus Lissotriton; species Lissotriton helveticus. The sequence continues at coordinate 1,493,167,539 of NC_136067.1, read as the reverse complement.
AGCATAACAGGTTTAAATACATATAACAATGGATCTTGCAATACCAGATATGGAAATCGGATTGACTGAGATATAGCAAATGCAACAAACTTTTTTTGTTTTATGAAAATTCTTTGTCTTTTCACTATAATACGATAGTGCTCTTCGGACATCAAGAGTATGGAGAGCAATTTCTGAAACAGAATCAGATTGAGGAAAGAAAAGTTAACTAAACTGATTGGGCGATATGAAAAGCAGAAACCACTTTGGGAAGGAATTTTGGGTTATTTTATGAAGCAGAAAGAAGGGTTCTTCCAAGGTTAATGCTTGTAGCTCACCAATTCTCAATAAAGTGATCGCAATGAGGAAGGAAACTTTCCATGAAAGAAACTGTAGCGGACAGTGGCGTCCTCCTTTTGCGCCATTACACAAGTGATTTAAGCACAAAATTCAGATTGTAAACTGATGCTGGAGACACCCTTGGTGATATTACCCTCATAAGGCCTTATATAAAGGCTTTGATCACTGGAACTTTAAACAAAGATAGATGGTGCCTATTTTGCAAATATGTGGCTAATGCCGCAAGATGCAATCTAATGGAAGTGAAGGCAAGACCAACACGCTGTAAATGCAGACGGTAACGTGTGACATTTTGAATAGAGGCATCTAGTGCAACAATATTGTTGTTGGAACAATATATAACAGACCTTTTCCATTTTGCAGCATAACATGCTCTAGTAGTAGGCTTCCTTGCTTCCTTAAGAATACTCATACACTCAGGTTGCAAGTAAAGAAAGCCAAATCGTGACTTCAGGAGCCAAATCACTAGATTGAGCTCCTTGGGATTTGAGTGAGTGACTTCTCCATGGTTCTGAGTGAGAAGGCTGGAATTGAGATGCAGCTTTTGATGTGGAACTACTGACAGTTTTAAGAGTGTTGTGCATTACAGCTACCATGGCCCACGTGGGACCCACTAGAATCAGTGTGAGATGTTTGCCTGAGCCTCCGAACCAGATATGGAAGGAGAGGGAGAGGCAGAAAGGCATGGGCAAAGATCCCTGACCAATTCATCCATTGGACATTGACTTTCGAGAGAGAGAGGGTGTGGGAACCTGGAGGCGAAGTTTGGCCATTTAGAGTTGTCCACTGTGAACGGATCTATGTGTGGGGATCTCCATTCTTGAAAGTATGGAAGGAAACCTGGGGATGAAGTTCCCACCCATGTATTGGGTGCCCAGGACCTGTGTTCCTCCCCTAAAACTGTATTGAAGCTAAAACCCAATTGGCATCCCTGGCCATTTGTCAGCCCCTGGTAAATGGTACCGTAGGTACTGAATATGCTACTTACCAGTATGCATCTGTTCTTGGCATGTAGGGCTGCTAACATTCATATCTTAGCATTAGATCGCCGCCTAGTGTTGGGCTCGGATGATCGCACATTGTTGTCCTGGAAGAGTCTTCGAAGTATCCTGAGATAGGTGGCTCCTAAGGGCTGCAGCACTTATTGTACCACCCTTAGGGGCCCTGTACCCTGACACCCACACACTGCCTTTGCAGGCTGAGTGTCCTGGTACAGAACTAAACAAAGTCGACATGGCACACATCCCCGTGTTCCATGCCCACAAACCCACTGCCCTGGCATACATCAGTCACCCCACTAGCTGGGTGCCCTATGCCAGTGGTGTGGACAGGTGCATGAGCCCTGTGACCCTTCAGTACCCAGGGCCATTCCTGGGTACTGCAAGTGCAGTAATGCCATTGAGTATATGGTGCTGAGAGGTTGTCATTACGAACTCCACAGCACCATAATGGCTACATACACTGGAGAATGACAAGTTTGATATCAAACTTCTCAGCACATGAAACCCACACTGATGCCAGTGTGGGATTTAATGTGAAATGCACTACAGAGGGCATCTTAAGAGATGCCCCCTGAAACCTAACCTACACCCCACGTCTTGTCTGAGAGGCTTCCTAGGCTGCCAAACAGCAGACATGTTGTTGGACCCCTGGGTGGAGAGCCCCCCGCTCTCCTGGGCATGCAACAATGCACATCCTGGGGGAGGTGCTAGGTCTCTCCCCCAGGATGGGCAGGGGGAACCTTCAAAGGCATGCCGCCTTTGTGAGCTTTTCCGAGACACTTGCAGTGCTCAGCAACTGGCCCCCACCAGTTCTGACCCCAACTCTGGCGGTAAGACTGGTGGGAAAAACTAAGTGAAGAAAGGGCGTGTGCCAGCCTGTGCCAACTCCACCCCTCAGGTGGGAGAGGCGAGGTTGAAGCACAACTCTGGGCTCCGGCCATCTTGAGGATGGGGAGCCCTGCCCAATCAGAGATAGGTTTCTACCCCCCTCCCACAGTAGAGGATCAGGATAGGGGGTGTACTCACCCCAGGACAGGGACCTATTGGTCACTGCCCTTTCCCTACCCATAACGCCCCTAAATTTAGTATTTAGGGGCACACTGAACCTTCCTTCCTCAGATCCAGATTTCGAAACAAGAAAGACCAAGAAGACCAGCAGTGCAGCTGCAAACAAGGACAACACCAACTGACTTGGCCCCAGCCCTACAGGCCTGTTGATCCTTGAACCTGATACTAACAAATCCTGGCGTCTCCTGCGGACAGCAACCTCGAGAAACCCAGAGGACCTGCCTGCCTTGACCCTCTTGGAGACTGGGACTCCTGTGAGCAGTGGTTCTTCTTAAACAATACCCCTGGTGCCAGCCAGGAACCGCGAATCCAGCCTACCATGAACCCGCCGAGCCCGGCCTGTGCCCGAGTGGACAAAGACCCCGAGGACGTCTCCCGGCGATTCTGACCTGGAATCCAGTGCCCAAGGACCCTCTTCAACGATCCAGACGACGCCTGCAGCCTCAGAACCAGGGATCCACCCCAACCGCGACCAGCAGAGGGTAAGATTTCCCGATGCCAAAAGACACCCCGGCCCCTTGTGCCCAACTCCGGCGTGCGTATCTACCCTCCAAGATCCCAACTTTCCCCTCAAAGTGTTAGTCGCTCCAGAAGATCCTCCGTCCCCGAGCCTGCAGCATGTGTTCCCTTTCCAAGATCTCCATTGAATAACATGGAGGGCCCGATGGCTAAAAACTACCCTGCACCCAGCCGCCCGAGTGCCCCTGGCAGTGCAACCTTTGTCCTATCCTACTTCCCCATTTGCCCAGCTCCCACAGCCGCGTGGCCTATCAATACAAGCCCTACCTGCAGATACCTGTGTGTCAGCAGGTAGGGCTCTTGAAGTGTTGGTGCCTGCAACTAACTTACTCTCCGTAGTGATGGCCACTAAAAAGGCCATCTTTAGCGTGAGCATGTGCAATATAGCCTTGTGCATCGGCTCGAATGGTGCCTGTAGGAGAGTAGGGTCTGCAATCCTATGATCACCCAGATTTTTGCTTTTTGCTTCACTGGTTTACGACTTTCCCTGGCTGTGGGCCTGCTAATCAGACCCACAGCCTAGCTGTTCTCTCTATCCCAAATTGTACCCAGGTACTGAATTGGCACTGGGCCCTCTCTAAGTCCCTGTACCCAGGGCTGAGGTGCACCCAGGAGTCTCCCAGGGGCTGCAGCATGTATTATGCCACCCCTGGGCTGACTAACTAAATCAGACACAACTGGCTGCTTGACAGCTGGGGCAAGGTGGTGTACTCACCCTCTGCTATAGATATAGTATTCCTATAGCTAAACCTAAATGGACACACAGATCTCCTATCAGTCACTCCTATGGCAGGCCTTGACAATCCTGAAGGCAGAGTGCTTGGAATCGTGTGAGATGGTGCTCTGGCATGAGCTGAGCCCGTCTGCGGCTTTCGGGATCTATCCCTTAGCCGTTTCCATGATATCGCATACCATATACTCTTAAGTGCATTATAATCCTCGCGGTTATATGCCAACTCTGGTATCGCTTTATCAAAACATGTCGAGTAAGGTGTCATACGAATTGGAATACTAACCCCTCGCCAATTTTGGTGACGGGGTTAGCATTCCACCCTTCTAGAGGGACACGACATGTTGGTAACCTGTAACCCCGGTTAAAGTCAGACATCGCCTCAGCTCCACAAGATGGATGCTGCCACCGAGACACAAGTCTGCCCTCCTGTTGCTGGGAGTCCTCCCAGCGCAGGGGGCAAGGACAAAGGGTTTCCTGTCAGGGGCGGTGCCAGCACCGTCCCAGACAGTATTTTGTGTATCCTAGGTAGGCAGGGCTTTAGAGGAAGGTGACTGCAAGTGGCACCCCGGTGCTCACTATGCATAGGCCGGCTTGAACCAGTTCCAGGGGCACACCAGCCCCTGAGCTGGGGAAAAGCCCGCCAAAGGAGAGGGGTGTAACCACCCCCCTCCTAGTCCCACCCATAGGGCAGGACTTAGTCGCGTGCCAGCCCCCTTTTGCAGGATAAAGGTAGGAGCAGGCCCCCTTCCAGATTAGATCTTTGAATCCTGAAACTACTTTCTACGAAAGGAACTCTCGACTTCTTCTCAAGATTTCTCCCTTGTGACTAAGGAGTAGTCACCCTGCAGCAGCAGGCACCAACCAAGCATCGCGGTCTGCTGTAAGTCTCTCCTCCGGATCAAGACTGCCCAGCACGACGAGAACCGGCTTCCCTGGCACCTCTGACCTCAACCTGCATCATCAGTCCAGCTGTGATCCGTGGGTGTGACGAGACCTCGAGGGACCGGCCATCTTTAAAGACTGCACGACGCTTGTCCAGCACGACCACCGAGTGACCCTCGACTGAGTGCTTTGGGGTAAGAGTAGCCCCGACCCTGAGCAGCTCCAGCACCGAAGTTCAGCCCCCCTGCATCCACGAGATCTGCGTGGGGCCCTTCTGCTCTTTGCTGCTCACCGCGTTGTCCAGGTCACTTGCCCGTTGGCTAGTGGCCCTTTTACGACGCTTCACGACGACAAACACCGCTGGTCTGGTTGCTCCAGACTAGCCCTTGCTCCCCTCCAACAGAGGAGCACCCCGGACCCTCCTGGTCCACTCCAGACGCCATTTTAAGTCCACCGCGTGGGCTTGCCTTTGCCAAGACTTGTTGCCCCAATCCTGGGTCCAGCGACGTCGACAGCAGACACCTTCGTGGGACAGCTCGCACCTCCATCCTGGTCGCCGACAACACCTCCTGGTCCGAGAGACTGCAGAGCCCAGCAGCGCCCACTCACCTGGTCGGGGTGACTTCCTCCGGTGCCATCCTGGTGCCCACCTAAATCACTGGCTAGTGATTCAGAACTTGGTCCCCCTCTGCTTACAGGTCTTCTTCCCTGATCCAGGCTTGGATCACCACGAACTTCTTCACTGGCCGCCTGCCAGCAACTTCTTTCTTCAGGCTCCTGGTTCTTCAACGAGGGTTTCCGACGCAACTTGAACCCTATGCAGCCGCAGCCCCTGGGCTAGGTAAACTGAGTACTCCGGTGCTCCAGCATAGTCCAACACTCCAAGTGTTCGGATCCACTCTGGTTTTCGACCCACCTAGTCGGGTTCGCCCGAGAACAGTAACTTTGCAATTGCTAGTATCCATAGACTTGTTCCCGCATTACGCGTGAGAGTTCCCACTCTGCACACGGCGTCCCTAGGCCTCCTGCTTCAAATCCAAGGGTTTAGCATCTTAGGCCTAGCGCTTCTACAGTCTAGAAAAGTATTACTTACCTGCTAGTAATTTCGCATTCCACTTGTACAGTATATGGTTTTTCGTCGCCCTCGGGCATTTGTGTAAATTGTGCGACTTTAAGTATTTTTATAAGAGTTTTGTTGTGTGCTTAGCTCCCGGTCTCATAAAGAGCCAGGGTAGTCTTGTTAGAAATAAATATACATTTATTTTCATAACAACTTGTGTGGTGTCCTTTCACTTGGTGTTCAAGGGTTATATGTGATGGTAAAACAGCTGGCTTTACACGCCCTTTAGAGTCTTAGCCTTAGACTGCTCGTATCCATGCTACTAGGATAGCTGGTCTATAAGGTTGACTTACAACCAATCATCAATAAGGGTTGTCTGGACTGATACATAGTGATCACTAGAATAGTGAGCACTGAATATCAGGTCAACTTCTCACAAGTAGTACCTCTTGCTAATAAACTCTGTGGGTACCACAGACATTTCACTTGTCCTGTGCAGCTGCTTGCTGCCTCGGTCTTTCAAGAGTTGGACAGTCCTGCTATCCAAGGCACAGCTCTTTCCTAGAGGGTCCCCCTGGGTCTAAGTGTTCAACCTGGTAAGGGTCAAGCTCCATGGGCTCAGTTCCCTCTGGGGTGTCCAAGTCCTGTCCCTGATGAGGGGTCCTGATCCTCTTGCTGTACTGAAGCTGGATCCCAGTTGTTTTAATCTTTCTCTTGGAAGGTTGTGCCATACTGTCAGGCTCCAACACTTTTTCACCCCGTCTTTTGCTCTGTTGTCTTGTTCTTACACACACACACCAATTCAAGGTTATCCAGCATTGCTGCATGGATTTTCAGTTCAACCTTAGCCCATGCTGAGGTTTCCAGGTTATTGCCAAGCAGACATGCAGCTGGTAGCTTTGGAGAGGCAACTACCTGTTTCAGGCCAGTAACACCTCCCCTCCCCCAGTCTGTCGCCATTGCATGGTTAGTGGTAACACTGTCAGCATTGGCGACTGGGTAAGTTCTCCCAATCAAGTGCAACTCAGGGGAAACCCCAGTGTCTCTCACCATAGTGACACTGGCACCTGTATCCATCAGAGCTTCTATCCTAGTTCCATTAATCCAAGAGTATTGTAAGTACTTGAAGTTGGGTGGCCAAACAGCTAATGTAGCAAAATCAACTTCCCCTTCTGAAACTAGAACTGCTTCAGTGTGCAACCGATTTGATCTTGGCACACTGTTGATCCCATCGGGAGACTTGCTACCCAAGGAGTAGCTGTAGTAGGATTAGGGGCCTTCTTGTTTGGGCAAGAAGCATCTCCAGTTAAGTGTCCCAACTTCTTACAGTTACACCAGGACTTCAAAGGATCAAAGTTCTTTCCCCTGTACCAAATATTGGACTAGGAAGATTTCAGGAACCAACCCCCTGAAAAGGTTTTTGGGACCCTTTAGAAGAATTAGGCTTTTTATTTTAGGGATACTCACCACCTTTCCCCTGGGGAGGTTTTTTAGCCCCTTTCTTTCGGCCACCCCCAGTGGTTGTCTTGGTCACTAGTCTTGACCCAGTGATCTGCCTTTTTTCCCAATTCTTGGGGAGAAATTAGACCTCGGTCTACCAAATGCTGATGTAACTTTTCATTAGTGCAATTACTTAAAATCTGTACTTTCATAAGCGGATCTTAAAGTCCATTAAAATCATGCACATTGTGTCCAGTTAACCAACCATCTGGTGTTTTAAATCAGTAGTCTACAAAGTCAACCCAGGATTGGTTTTGTGAGTCCCCCTGAATCTATTTCTATATTCCTCAGTTGTGATTCCAAATCCCTCAATCAGAGTTCTCTTCATGTGGTCATAAGATCCAGCATATGCCCCACTAAGGGTCTGGAGTCTGTCTCTGCAGTTACCAGAGGGCAGTTCCCAAAGGAGCGGCCCCCAGCGTTTCTTTTTCACTTTTCTAATTTCACAAGCCCTCTCAAAGGCTGTGAACTATTTTGTGATATCACTCTTCATACATAGGCACAATCCATTTTAGGATCATAAGATTGCTCTTTATCTTTATAAAGTAAATTGCTGCCACCATTGATTGGTGCTAGGCCCAACTCTGTTCTTTCTTTCTAGAGTCACCAACCTGGTCTCTAGATCCAGTCTTTTGATCAGCCTTCTATTTCCTTATTGAGGCGGTCCTTCAAGTCCTCAGTAGTGCCTGACCCACCTGTGCGGGACCTAAGTACTGAGAAGTCGATTCTTGGGAGTCAATGATACTTGGACCCGTTTCTCCCTAGGAAGTGGAGGGAGTTCATCCACCAGGTTATTCCCTTCCCCTCCTTCATCTGACTGGTCTTTACCATTTTCAGATGGGTGGTCCTTAGCATACACAGCCAACAGCTCCCAGAGCTTTTGTTTGGTGGGATGGGCCCCATGGCTAGGTTTAAGTTTGCATAGGGACCTTACTTCTTTGAAAGACAAGTAAAGTTAAAGGGTGAGGTCGAGCTCCTCAACCAAGTCCTCCATGGCATTGTGGTTATTTTCACTAACAGCTGGGTTCTTGTTTTGAGACATTGTTAAATAAAAAGCTTATAAACCCTCTAACCCTAGCTAAAGTGATTTTTAGGTTCCTAACATTCTAAAGGGACTTTACCAAGGCCCTAATGAGTAATTTTGCAAAAAATGCCAATTTGAAAAATCTGAATTCTAAGACAATTTAAGAGTTCTGTTGTGTGATCAGGTGGTAGCCAAGTAGTCCAACAAATGCAGAGTTGTATATCCCATTGCTGATTCACCAATGTAGGAAGCTGGCTCTGTATATACTATACCAAAGTGAGGTATAGTGTACAGAGTCAAGTGGATCCTCAAAGGTAGGCAGAAGTAAAGTTGGATAGCACCTCATTCTCGATGTGTGGTAGTGTGGTCAAGCAGTAAGGCAGTATCAGGGGACAGTGTTAAGCATTTGTTGTACACACTCAGTCAGCAAATGAATTCACACATGCAAAGACAACTATAAGCCCATTCTTTTAGTATGAAAATATTTAGTCATTTTATTTGCTATAACCTAGCAAGCCTGGCACAGGTAAGCATGAAATACTTTACAGTAGTAATGCAGTTTGTAAACAGTTTGAATTGCAACTGTATATGCACTTTGTTTTGACACAGTATGGCTTCAGAGAAATGCAATACTTTATAAATACCGTACATAGACTTGAATGGGCTTTTCAGTAAAATTACACGCAAGTTACTTTTGAGATTATTTTTCTTACTCAAAGTATTATACCTGGATACTACTCTGGGACATTTCCTGCAAAAATGTAAGTAGAATCGTTTTTGTTTGTTAGTGCAATTTAAAAGAATTTAAGGTTTTCAAACTCCATACTTCGTCACTTTTCAAAGAAAAACAGTCAATGTTATCCTATGGAGGAAAATAGGCTTATCGGTTCAGGGTGCTGTTTTGACGTCGGCGCCCTGTTGATTTCAATGAGGAACCTCCGGATTGCTAAGACACAGCAGGGTTGGGTCCGAAGGTGTTCTGGGTGCGACTAACTCTTCGAGAGTAAGTTAGGAAGTTAAGAGTTGGTTAGGCACAGTCGGTTTGGCCACCCAAGGCTGTGGGGAGTCGAGTGCAGGGGTGTCTTTTGGAGTGGGATCTTCTTACCAGCTTCTGCTCGCATTTGGGGGGAGCTTTAGAATTTAGGCTGCTGGAGTTGGCTTGAGCATGTCTGGAGTCGCAGGATCTCTGGTCAGTATCGCTGGGGAGGAACTCCTAGTGGTGTTTGCCCATTCGAGCTCGGGACGTGGGGGTAGCAGAGTGGGGTGGATTTGCAGTGTCAGGCCTGAGCCAGAGGTTGCAGGTGAACAAATCCGGTGTTCACGGGTGACAAAGTCTTTGTGGTTGAAGGCAGGTAGGCCCCTCTAGGGTTTGAGGTTGCTAGCTACAGGACACACCAGGATTTCACAAGAGCAGGTTACAGGTGGAAACAGGTCGGTATGGCTGGGGCCAAGTCAGAGGGCCTCTTGCTCTAGTTAGCTGCTGCACAGCTTTTCGGTGCTTCTTCTAGTTTCTTCTCATCTGAAGCAGCAAGGTTCAGGGGTGCCCCTAAATACTAGATTTAGGGGTGTTACAGGTAGGTAAAAGGTAGGGACAAATGGGTCCCTTTCCTGGGGTGGGTACACCCCCCATTATGCCACCCTCCAATGAAGGGGGGCACAAGCTTGTCCCCGTTTGGCTGAGCCCCCCAATCTGCAAGATGGCGGGGACTGAGCTGTGCTTCACCTTCCCTCCCCCACCTGACGGGTTGAGTCGGAAGAGGTGGCCATACCTCTTCACTTGTTTTTGCCTCTGTTTCTCCCACCCAAATCGGGGGTCAGAACCAGTGGGGACCAGTTGCTGAAAGCAACAAGTGGCCTGGGGTAGCTCACAAAGGCGGCAAGCCTTTGAAGCTGCCCCTTCGTGAACCTTGCCCATCTTGGGGGAGGAGGCATTGCACCTCATCCCAGGATGTGCATGGTTTCAGACCCCAGAGAGCAGGAGGCTCTCTACCTACGGGTCCAGAAACATGTCTGGTGGTGGCAGCTAAAAGCAGCCATTCAGCCTGGACACTAGTGGTGGGTTAGTTTTCAGGGGGCATCTCTAAGATACTCTGTGTGCATTTGTCATCTAATGCCACACTGGCATTAGTGTGGGTTTAATGTGCTGAGAAGTTGGATACCAAACTTCTCAGTTTTCAGTGTAGCCATTATGGTGCTGTGGAGTACGTAATGACAAATTCCCAGCACCATAACATCTTAATGGAAGCACTGCAATTACAAGGTCTGAAAATGGCCTTAGACACTGTAGAGGTACAGGGCTCATGCACCAGTACCCTCATCACTGGTATAGTGGCTGATCTATACCAGGGCAGTGGGTTGTAGGCATGGCACACAGATGTGTGCCATGTCAACTCTTCCCTTTGTTCTGCACCAAAACACGTAGCCTGAAAAGGCAGTGTGTGAGGGTAAGGGTACAGGACCTCTGAGGGTGGCAAAATAAGTGCTGCGGGCCCTTAGATGCCTTCTCTTCTCACAGTGCCCTGGGTAACTGTGGTACCATTTACCAGGGGCTGACCTGTGGCCAGAGATGCCAATTAGGTTTAGGCTTCAATGCAGTTTTAGGGAAAGAACATAGGCTCTGGGTACCTGATTAGAAGAAGCCCTGGGCCCACTCAGTCAAAGCACATCAGCAAGTCAGCTAAAAGTGGGGACAACCATGCAGAAAGAGGGCACTTTCTCAAAATGGCACACAAGGATGTGTGCCCTTTCGACTTTTGTTTGGTCTGCACCAAAACGCACAGCCTGCAATGGCAGTGTGTGGGTGTTTGGTGAGGGGCCTCTGAGGCTGGCACAATATATGCTGCGGCCCTTAAAGACCCTCTCTGGTCACAAGCCCCTTCATACCACTGGTAAAATTACAGGGACTTACATGTGAGACAGGTGTGCCAATTGTGAAAACAAAGGCAAAGTTTTGCGAAAGAACAGACCCTGGGAACCCGATTGGCATAAAATGGGCAAAAAGTTGAGAAACCCCATGCAAACAAAGGGGCACTTTACTACATATGTGCCCAAACCCGTAATATAGTTCCACTGCCTTAGGGCTGTTAAGGCCTGCTAGGAGTGACCAACAAATATTGGTCAGTGCTAGTTGGCATACCACACAGGCAATGCACCATGTCGACTGTTTTGTCTGCAGCAGGCCAGGCATGCTGCAGCGCAGTCTCAATGGCCTAGGTGAGGGGTCCCTAGGGGACCCTCTTCAATCCCAACACTGTAGGTACCCAAGTACCTTTTACAAGGGACTTCTAGGAAGCCTGAAGGCGAACTGTGGATCAGGTTTAGGGAAAGAACATAACACTGGGTACCTGGATAGCAGGGACCCAGTGCTCTACAGTCAAAGCCAGACAAAAGGTGGAGAGGTACTGCAACAGAATCCAGTTTTATCAAACATAGCACTGCCCATCTGGAGAAGGTCAGCTACTGCACTGCCCGACCATTCTTTGCTTCAACATATCCCACAAAGAGTTGGCCATCCACCCGGAACGCGTGTGCAGTCAAGGTAGAATGACAACACTGAGTCCAGACAGAGTAGCTCCAAGGAAGCTGGCTCTGCACATACTATACTGAAGAGAGGTGCAGTGAGCACACAGTCTAGGGGATCCTCAGAGGTAAGGCTAAAGGGCATGATACCTTAATCTCGTCTGTGGTAAAGTGGTTGAGCAGTCAGACTTAGCGGGTAGTGTTAAGCGTTTGAACACTACATACAAGTTACTTTGCAGTAGAGAATGGGTTGTAAACCATTTACAATACTTGTAATCACTTTAGATTACTTTTTAGTTCCATTTCTAGTTTGAGGTGAAACGAATTACAGTCTGGGCATTACAGTAAATCAGTAGCAGGTTACCTCTTTTGGAGGCACTAAGTTACTTTGCTGTTGTACAAGACAGGGTCAAAACTTGGACATTATTCAGAGAAAAATAATGTGTTACGTTTGCAGGTAAGGAAACTGTTTTGTAGTTCAGTCTTGGGCTGGTAGCATTTACACTGGGTAGGGGTCAAGTAGGTAAAAAAAGTGCACCCTTCAGATGCACAGAGGCGGGCTGGTGTAAAGCTCAAAGGAGAGGTTAAGCTCATTGCCAACATATGGAGACAGGGGGTACTCGGAAGTGCACTGGTCACAGGTAGGTACCTATGGTTCCTGAGTCAGGCCCCATGCTTCAAAGGTTAGCACAAAGGGGGCCACAAGTAGGCAGCAGCAGCACACACCCGGGGGCAGGCAGGGTGCAAAGTAGGCATCAGGCTCCAAACGGAAACTAATAGAGGACATCGGTTGGGAAGAAATGGTGCAGGCTTGGACCAGGAGGCTGGACTAAGGCGACCACCAGCTGGACAGGTAAGGTGGATACTGGGAACCTGGTTAGCAGGAGCCCAGTGCAAATCAAAGATGCTTCAGAATCAGGCAAAAAGTGCGAAGGTTGTAACCATGCCAAAAATGGTACTTTCCTGCACTAAACCTCAAAAATAGTCAACAAAACATTGAAAAAGCCAGTCAAAAAACAACAGAGTAGCTGTTCTCAAGAAAAGCACCAAATGGCACGGAAATAAAAGAACTGACAGCGTGCCTGGGTGGCGACTATATGGGTAATGCAACTCAACTTCCTGCATGGACGCAGAAACGAGACGTGGCACGCACAGGGGTGCTGCTCACAAAAAAGGTTCCAGATTGAGTCTAACACCAGGGAAAATTCGAAAGCCAAGGAATCTACAGATAGAAGTCTCCATCAGATAAGCTGCACATACAATCTGGTAAGAGACCCAATGTGAATGACGTCGGCCTACAAGAATCTACAGGTTCCCCAGAATACTATGCATTCCTACTTAAAAATATATATTTTCTATCACCCCCAGGTAAGGAACTTCTGGCAGAATTATAACCGCTCTTTCTACAAAGTATAGCCAGAGCGACACTACCTTTGATCAGAAGGCAAATTGATGAAGTGCCCTTTATTGCACCTGGGACACCAACCTAGAATACAGTGCAGAATGATATTAGAAAAGGTAGGCACCTTTTTAAAAGGCTTGTACTTTCCCTGAAGCCTCTGCACAAAAGGGTTTAGCTGAGATGTTACTATAAAAACTATCTACTGTAATCTTATGTCAGGGATCAGATAAAGTCTGCTTGAGTGTTTGTCAGAGCTAAGCTTCCAATGTCAAACTACTTTTACCTTAGACTTCAAAGAGTATTTCAGTATCACAAAGTTCTTTGGAATTGCACTGACTGGCACAATGAATGCACAAGTCAAAAGTAGCAACACTTAATTGCAAGTAGACAGGATTTATCCTACCTTGCGGATCAAAGGTGAAAGCCAGGGCAACAGTAGCTTGAGGGAAGCAAGGCGAAATGTCATTATTCTGGGAAGTCTGATTGCTCTAAATGCGATGATTGATGTGCATACACAGAATAAAGCATGACAGCTGAAAATAGATATTTACTTACTTGCAATTCGGACGTTCCTATAAGGAAACGTCAACTGAAATGACAAGCACTAAATTATGCATAAAGACACAAGTATTCAGTACTTAGGATTATCAAGGCAGAACCCTGTAGAAGAAAGTCTATTCCAGTCAAATTAAGTTTACTCAAATTTAGCTTGGAACGTGTCTACTTAATCAAGGATACACTTGGCTGCTGAATCTTCATGTATTGTCAACAGGACGTTGTGCCAGTTGTGAAATATACAACACTGTAACACATTTTATAATGTGCTTCACTATCCAGTTGCTTATTTGTAATGTTTGATGGAAATGTCTCATGTTTTGAATCTATTAACATTGTATAAAAAAGTTAAGCCAAAGCTTTGACTTTCCAATAGAAAACACTACACCAAACAAGATGAAATGCATCTTCCCTATGTGTCCACATGTCTCACCTTCAAGGAGTGAGAGGTCAAGAGCAAAACTAAAAGCATACTGTTCAAATACATATACCTCACATCACATGTTCAGAATATAACACCTAGCTACAGACAAGTAGTGATAACAAAAAGATGAATAATTAAATACTTCAATTTACTTCGAGAATTAGAATTTTTTACATTCATAAAACAAAATTAAAAAAAATAAACCTAATTCAGGTAAAGTTGACTTACCATCACAAACTGGCAAAGCTGAAATATCTGTGAGAATTCATTGCACATACTAAAAATATAAGAAAGTTTTATTTAAAAAAATTGTGGCCAATGCTTAATACAAACAGGTTCGGCATTATTGAACATTCAATAATAAAAGGTAATATTCATAAAAATACATATTTAGTAAAAGCACAAAAAGGTTTACATACTGAAACACCAGCACTCCACTGTCAGTAACCTTAGATTCACATCAATGAATCAGCCCTAGCCATTCGACTAGGAACCCCTAGTACTTTTAAAGCAATAAGAAATGCGTTACTTACCTGTAACCGCAGTTATCCAGTATTGGTGTCTTTCATAGATTCACATGCCTGAATCATTCCCCGTCGTCGAGACGGGAGTCCCCGGTACAGAGAAAAGTAATGTCCTATAGACATACATAGAGAAAAGTAGGCCTAAGGGCCTTGCCTTAGTAGCCTGTGTCCTTTTGTAAAAAGGACCAAATTCCAGAAGGTAGCCAATCAGCTACCACCTCCCTCTAGAACCTTCCTGTCAGGAGCCTCAATCTCTCAGATTTTCGTACGCACCAAGCTAGGTAGGCGTAATACATGTTAGAGAGAGAGGTGAGACCTTCCAGGGGAGGCGGGAGGGTTGCATGTGAATCTATGAAAGACACCAATACTGGATAACTGCTGTTACAGGTAAGTAACACATTTCTTATCCAGTATTATGGGTGTCTTTCATAGATTCACATGCCTGAATCAGAGTAGCAAGCAATACATTATGCACATTTCTGATGGAACAGCATAAGCAGTCTGAGATAATACATATCATGCGACTAAGAACCATCAACAAGTAAGAGGAAGTAAATAAATGTGCATACCAGTGAAGGATGGTGGGAAGGAGGAAGGCTCACCTCACTGGAATAGGTGGCGAAGCACAGCCTGGCCCACAGCTGCATCCTGCATCAGTTCCGTATCCAGGCAGTAGTGCCTGGTAAAGGTGTGTGGCGACTTCCAGGTTGCTCCCCTGCAAATGTCCAGTATTGGCACGCCAGCAAATAGCGCGGCTGATGTGGACACAGCTCTTGTAGAATGAGTTTGGATTGTAATGGCCTTCCGGCTTTTTCATGGCAAAAGGCAATTGCAGAAGATATCCATCATGAAATGCTTTGTTTGGAAAGTGGCATGCCTTTTCTTGGTCTGCTGAAAGCGATGAAAAGCTGATTCGTTTTCCTGAAATGTTTTGGTTTGTCAAGGTAAAACTTAAGACACCTCTTCAGGTCCAAGGAATGCAGGGATTTTTCAGCTGCAGTACTGGGATTTGGGAAGAATGAAGGGATCTTGTATGGAAAGAGCCTGTAGTTCGCTGACCCTTCTAGCGGAGGTTAGAGCCAATAGAAGGGCTATCTTCCATGAGATATATTTGAGATCCGCCCTATGGATTGGTTCGAAAGGGTGTTTCATCAATTGGTTGAGTACCACATTGAGATGCCATGTTGGTGGAATTCTTCTTGGTTGAGGGAAGGATCTATAGAGCCCCTTAAGGAATTGCTTTATTAACCGGTGGGACCAGAGAGAGGGCCCTTTTGACGTTCTCGTAAACCGGGAAATTGCTGCCAGATGAACTCTGATAGAGGCATGTGCAAGACCCGATTGTGCCAGGTGTAACAGATATGGCAATAGCTGCTCTGGAGTAACCCGGAAAGGATGGAGACTTTTGTCCTTACACCAAATGCAAAAGCGTTTCCATTTTAAGGAATAGGTCTTGTTTGTGCTGTCCGCTCTTGATTTCGCGAGGACATCCTTGCAGTCCTGTGGAATGTCTACTTGGTAGAATTCTCGGTACTCCGGAGCCATGCCGAAAATCTGAGAGATTTCAGATTCGGGTGCAGTACCTGACCTTTGGACATCGTGAGTAGGGATGGATGTTGGCCCAAACGGATTGGCGGTTGGACTGAGAGGCGATGGAGGTCCGTGAACCAATGCTGCCTCGGCCAGAACGGGGCAATCAGAATTAGGGTGCAGCGCTCCACTTTCATTTTCCGAAGGACTCTTGCTATGAGGGGAAATGGCGGAAATGCGTACGCAAACACGTTGCGCCAGGCGATGGAAAATGCATTTCCGAGGGACCGCAACTGGGGTGGCCAACTTGCGAAGTTGCGGCATTTGGCGTTCTCCCTGGTGGCAAAGAGGTCGATCTGCGGACTCCCCCCATTCCGAGAATATGCGATTCAGCACTGTCTGTTCGAGTTCCCATTCGTGGGACAGGGATCTCTGTCTGCTTAGAGCATCCGCTATGACGTTGTCCTTGCCTGGGACATACTCTGCTGTCAGTGTGATATTGTGGAGCACTAGCCAGTTCCAAATTTTCTGCGATTCGCGAGATAGTGTTAGCGAACGCGTTCCTCCCTGCTTGTTCAAGTAGTGCATTGTCGTGGTGTTGTCTGTTCTGACAAGCACTGGGGAGTTTGTGATGCGCGGGAGAAAGGCCTGCAGAGACAGGAAAACTGCCCTCCGCTCTAGGAGGTTGATCTGGAGCTGCCGTTCCTGGTCCGTCCACTTGCCGCTGATCTGTAATTCTTGAAGGACCGCTCCCCATCCCTCTAGAGAGGCATCTGTAGTTATTACATGTGGAGTTGCAGGTAGCAGGAATGGTAGTCCTTTTGAAAGGTTTTTGGGTGTCCTCCACCAGAGCAAGGCCTTGGTTATTTGTCGAGTAGTCACAATGTGATCCTCGAAAGAGCCTGTGCTCTGAGTCCACTGTCTGGTTAAAGCCTCTTGTAGGGGGCGCATCCTGAGCCGACAGTGTGGAATAATGATTCAGAAAAGGGGGTGGTGATGAACAGAGTGTGCCTGAATTAAGCAGACCACTCTTACCCAGTCCAAAGATCAGGGCTTGATCCATCACCGTTTTTTAGCTCACTGCACCATCCCAGCTCAGAATTTGGCTATATGCAAATTAGTCTGTTCCTGTCCCAGTGCATGATGGGAACAGGGCAAACCAAACTACCAAGCCAATTCTTATACTGGGAAGGAAACAAGCTACCGGGGACCGGTTTCTGGCATTTCAGCCTCGTCGGCCCAGCTTGCTTGAATCCTGATGGTGCAATGAGCAAGGGACTCACATCTGAGTATACCCTTCCACGCTTATGGTGGACAAAATGATTCAGAAAAGGGGGTGGTGATGAACAGAGTGTGCCTGAATTAAGCAGACAACTCTTACCCAGTCCAAAGATCAGGGCTTGATCCGTCACCGTTGTGGAATAAGCAGGATACACGAGGACATCATTCCCAGGAGGGACTTGAAAGTACGGAACAGTAGGGTTTTCTTTGAAGCCACTGCGGTGGCCAGAGTAATCAGCTTGTGCTTCCTCTCTCGAGATGGGAATGCTTTTGAACATTCCGTATTCAAAGTTGCTCCAAGAAAGGTAAGAACTCTGGAGGGCTGTAAGGTAGACCTCGTGATTGAGCGTCAAGCCCAGTTGTTGGAAAATTTTGAGACCGGCGTTGGAAGACTCTGTTGCGCCTGTTAGAGATGGTGCTTTCACCAGCCAGTTGTCCAGGTAGGGGAAGACTTGGTGTCCATGCTGTCGTAGGAAAGCTGCCACAGGGGAGAGGCACTTGGTGAAAATTCGAGGTGCCGATTTGAGGCCGAATGGGAGGACACAGAATTGGTAGTGCTGTCCCGCTACTGCAAATCTGAGGAATTTTCTGTGGCGTTTGTGTATTGGGATGTGATAATATGCGTCTTGTAGGTCTAATGACGTCATAAAGTCTCCTTCCTCTAGTGACCCCAAGATCTCTGGGATAGTCACCATCCGAAACAATTGACTCTTCAAGAATGTATTGAGTGCCCTGAGATCTAGGATGGGCCTCCAGTTTTTCCGTTTCTGTTGTATTAGAAAGAAGCGGGAATAAAATCCCTTCCCTTTGTGAGCTGATGGTACTCGCTCTATTGCTCCTTTCTTTAACATTGAAGCGATCTCTTGAAGGAGTAATCGTAAGTGCCTGTGTTGGAGCTTGTGAGGAGGAGTTATCGGAGGAATTGAATTGAATTCCAATGAATGTCCGTATTGGATCAATTGGAGCACCCAGCGGTCTGTTATTGATCTCCAATTGTGAAGGAAGTGTGTTAGTTTTCCTCCAATTTTGAAAGAACGAGATGGTGGATGGACTGGCTGCTGGAAACGGTCATCGGCGTCCGCCAGTGGGTTTCCTTTGTGTTTCTCCCCTGTAGTTGGACCTCCCGTACGAGGTCTGACGTCCCTGTTGCTGTTGCCGCTGCTGGTATTGCGATTGGCCTTGATTATATGAGTATGAGGATTTGCTCTGGTATGATCCTCTGTAAGAGGGCTGACCTTTACCCCTGTTCCCTCGAAAGGACTGATTTTTAAACTGCAACGTCCCAAGTGCTCGTGCAGTGTCCGTGTCTTTTTTGATTGTCTGTAAGGCCTCGTCCATTTTCTCCCGAAAGATGTTGGCCGTCGTAGGGCATGTCAAGTACTTTAGTTTGGACTTCTTGACGAAAAGAGGTTGCCTTGAGCCATCCTTGTCTTCGCAAGACCGCGGCACCTGCTAGCTGTCTGAAGCCGGCCATTGCGACGTGTACAGCACAATCAATAAGCTCTGATGCCGACGTTTATCCTTCCTTAAGGAGTGATTGAACTTCCTCCTTTAAGTTATCAGGCAGTTCTGTCAGATATGGGGCAATGTCCTCACACAATTGCCTATTGTATCGTCCTAGTAGTACAATTGAGTTAGCTACTTTGATAGTCATGGCTGACGTGGTTGAAAAGCGTTTGCCAATGCCGTCTAGTTTCCTGCCTTCCTTGTCTGGTGGTGCTGAAAATGGAGAGGACGGATTTCTAGAGTTCTTTTGAGCCGCCTGGGTAACCACGGAATCTGGCTTTGGATGCCCAGTAAGGAGTGCTGTTGCTGGTGCCTTATATTGCTTGTCCAGTCTGGGTACCACTGCGGAGACCGAGGCTGGTGTCTGCATTAATTGTTGCCCTTGTTCCCATATGTGATCAATGATTGGAATTTCTCGTTTTTCTGACTGGGTCTTTAAAATCATATAGGAAACAGTCTGTTTCATGTGAGTCCATAGTCATATGGAATCTCGTGGCTGCTCTTTCCACTAAATTGTGGAATCCGCCAATGTCCGCCGGCGGCGAGTCCGAAGTAGTGGGCTCAGGTGTGGCAGGAGATGGAGCGATGTAGTCTTCATCATCCCTGTGGTCGGACAGGTAGTCCCGTACTTCCCCTTCTTCTGGTTCCTCGCCCTCAGAAGACTGGATAGGTTGTACGGTTTCTCTCTCTCGACGGATCACCAAAGGTGATGGTCTCGGTCTTGGAGAGGAGGTCGGCCCAGATGACACTGGAGTTTTCTCCGTTGACGGGCCGTTGGCGATTCAGGAAATCGCTTTTTGTAGTCTTGTATCAAGTACTGTAGGTCTGAGACTACAGATACTGGAAGGCATACCATAGGTGTGACATGCGTCTGTACCTGTGAATGTACAGTCTCCTCTGTAAACACTACATCATCGCCATTTTCATCCGTGCTTTGGCACTTTACGATTAGATCGGATGAACTGGTGGCCTGACCGTACTGGTCATCGTCCGATTCGTCGTCTTGCAGTAGACAAGATGGGGGTAATTTTTTAACCCTGCTTGAAGACGTTAAATCCGGTGTAATTGGATTTTTTGTACTCTTTTAGGGTGGAATCAAGTCGGATTGTTTCCATAGCGTCGACGGCTTCGTCGACTGTCATCGTAGACTGAATTCAGATTGCCAATGGTGAGCTCGTAGACGTTACCTTCGTCGATGGTCCCGTCGACGGGGTCTTAGTCGTCGACGGTGCGCTCGTCAACGGGGTCTTAGTCGTCGACGGGGCGCTCGTCGACTGGGTCTTTGTCGACGATGTTTTTACCGTCGTCGATGTCTTCGTCGACGACACGCCTGTCGTCGAGGGGGTCTTCGTCGGCGGTGCAGGCGTCGCCGGTTTTGGCTTAGTCGTCGTCGACGGAATCTTAAGCAACGTTGAGTGCTTTTTTATGAGAATAATAGACGATACAGGCTTACCCGCCGTCGACGATGGAGTAGTCGTCGATGATGCTGCTGTCGACGCCGTCGGCGTCTAATGAATTCCGATTGCCGATGGTGAGCTCGTAGACGGTACCTTCGTCGACGGTCCCGTCGACGGGGTCGTCGACGGAGCGCTCGTCGACGGGGTCTTAGTCGTCGACGGAGCGCTCGTTGACGGGGTCTTAAGACACGCCGGTCGTCGAGGGGGTCTTCGTCGGCGGTGCAGGCGTCGACGGTTTTGGCTTCGTAGTCGTCGACGGAATCTTAAGCAACGTTGAGTGCTTTTTTATGAGAATAATCGACGATACAGGCTTAACCGCCGTCGACGATGGAGTAGTCGTCGATGATGCTGTCGACGCAGTCGTCGACACAGTCGTCGTCGATGTAGAAATATAGACTGTAGAGATGGTTTTCCTCAGCGCAGAGGGAAGGGTCGACGAAATCGTGGTCGACGACTGCGCAGGCTTCCTGAGGGCATTAGCCTCCTTGTCAGACGTGGATGATCTTGCCTCTGAAGACTTTGTGGCAGTCTTCTTAGGAGGAACGTCTGTAGGGCTAGGGGAAGCAACAGTTGGCCTCCTCAAGGATAATTTTGAGGAAACTGAAGCCATCTCACCTTCCTCTGAAGACAACAGGTAGTCTCTGGTTTTCAGTCTGTTCAACCAGAGGAGTAGCCTTCCTTCTCTGTCTTTAAGTGTCATTGTAGAGAATGTTCTACAAATTCGACATTCCTTGGGAGAATGATCTGGATAAAGACAGTATAGGCACGTTTCATGCTTGTCATCGACGTGGAGTCTCTTCTTACCACAAGATGAGCAAGCCCTGAAGAGACCTTTCTTTTGTTGATCAGCCATAGTTAAGTTTTGAAGTAAATATCCAATTTCTGTGAGGAAAAGAGATAAAACTAGGAAACCTGAGGAGAACTCGGGTGGAGACTCCCTAGCACAACGTGCGGTAGAAAATCTGAGAGACTGAGGCTCCTGACAGGAAGGTTCTAGAGGGAGGTGGTAGCTGATTGGCTACCTTCTGGAATTTGGTCCTTTTTACAAAAGGACATAGATAGGCTACTAAGGCAAGGCCCTTAGGCCTACTTTTCTCTATGTATGTCTATAGGACATTACTTTTCT
This sequence comes from Lissotriton helveticus, assembly GCF_964261635.1. Classification (NCBI taxonomy): domain Eukaryota; kingdom Metazoa; phylum Chordata; class Amphibia; order Caudata; family Salamandridae; genus Lissotriton; species Lissotriton helveticus. Next base: position 1,493,146,089 of record NC_136067.1, on the reverse strand, counting down.
ATGTACCGGGGACTCCCGTCTCGACGACGGGGAATGATTCAGGCATGTGAATCTATGAAAGACACCCATAATACTGGATAAAGTCCTGCATACATGGTGAGTTCAACACATAGTGAGTCACACATTCATGCATCTATGCACTAAGTAATACCTCCCACCTAACCACACACAGACTGATACTCAAAGAACCAACTAATAACCCATATAGACACTCATGTAGCTACTCACCAACCCATGCAGCCACTTATACACAAAGTGAGAGACTGATACAAATATTTACATATTTAAACATTACTCGCTAACGTATGTATTCACTAAGATTACACTTAATCAGTCAGTTATACAATCAAATTTTTTTCATCATCCATTTAGACACTTCTATACCCATTTATTCTTCCATCGACTTAGAGATATACATATATAAAACATTTAATTTTCAGAAAAACACATTCACTGGATGATGTCAGTGATGTCATCAGTGATGTCATTTGCGATGTCAGTGATGTCATGAGTGATGTAATATGTGACCTCATCAGCAGCGCATTGCGGGCGCACAAGTTATAGTTAGCTGAACTAACGGGAAATTTCAATGGTTTTGTAGGAGTGAAATGTCCAGCTAACTATAACGCCCCTGAAACCGATGTTTTTTTCTAATCCCAGTAAGTGGACGGTGGGTAGTGCTAGCAATATCCTTCAATGTATTCACACAACTGTTTGTTTTGTAAAAGTGCTGGTGCAGAGATCATGCAAATAACCACGGTAATGGTCTGTATCATAAGGAAAATGCTACTTAGCAGTATGCATCTTTCTTGGCATGTAGGGCTGCAGCGTCACACACTAGTGCATAGATCGCCATCTGGTGGTGAGCCCGGATGATTACACTTTGTTGTTATCTTGGAAGAGACTTTGTTTGTTAGATGACTCCTCCTGTAGAGCGTTGTGCACATGGGCATCAACTCCATCTTCAGATTGTTTTTCGCCATTGAGGGAAATGATGGAGTTGTAGGAGTCCAGAAAAAGATGTCCATGTGTATTGTATCTAATTAAGATATTACTGGAACAGATCTAGGTAGCCGGGGAGGCGGGTGGGCGAGACTGCAGCCCTACATGCCAAGAACAGATACATACTGGTAAGTAGCATTTTCCGTTCGAGGAATATAGGCTGCAGATCACACACTAGTGCATTGATTGCATAGCAGTTCTCTCCCTTAGCGGCGACCACCAGCATCTGTTGCAGAAGTTTGAAATAATGTTTTGAGTACAGCCTGGCCCATCTGCACAGTAGTGTTTTGTGAATGTGTGTGGTTTAGACCATGTAGCTGCTTTGCAGATATCATCTAAGGGAAGATTTCCTAAAAATGCCAGAGATGCCCCTAATTTACGGGTGGAATGAGCCCTAGGGGGAATGGATAGTGCGTTTTGCTTTTTGGTAACAAATTCGAACGCATTTGACAATTTATCTTGCAATCCCAGCTTTTGAAATGGAATTACCTTTATGTGGAGGAGAAAAGGACGCAAACAATTGTTTTGTTTTACGAAATGGTTTGTCCTATTAATATAGTAGAGGAGAGCTCTTTTGACATCTAATGTATGGCAAGCTCTTTCAGCTACCGTCTGTGATTGAGAGAAGAATACTGGCAACTCAATAGATTGATTGAGGTGGAACGGTAAAATGACTTGGGGTTTGCTTTTAGAACCACTTTGTTGTGATAGAGTTGTAATGAATATGCTACTTACCAGTATGCATCTGTTCTTGGCATGTAGGGCTGCTGACATTCATATCTATAGCATAGATCGCCGCCTAGTGTTGGGTCCGGATGATTGCACATTGTTGTCCTGGAAGAGTCTTCGAAGTATCACGAGATTGGTGGCTCCTCCCCTGGACTACAGTGCGCATGGGCATTGTAGGAGAGTGGGGTCTGCAATCCCATGGCCACCCCAGATTTTTGCTTTTTGCTTCATTGGTTTACGACTTTCCCTGACTGTGGGCCTGCTAATCAGACCCACAGCCTAGCTGTTCTCTCTAAAAATTGACAAGCATGTACCTTAGGTGCATTTACCAATTGGTACTGGGCCACCTTATCAGTCCCTGTACAGTATACCTTCGGTATCCAGGGCATAGGTTATGTTATGTTAACGATATTTATATAGCGCACAGCTGCCCCAGCAAAGGGGCGTCCTGGCGCTTAGACAGATACTATAACATAACACGCATGAAGAAAGATAAAAGGTGGAGCAACTACTCAGAAATAGGAAACAAAAAAGTTTTAATAGCACGCCTGAAGGAGGACAGGTTATTCAAAGCTCGAATGTGCACCGGGAGCGACTTCCACAACCCCGATGCAAGCACCCAGCAAGAGCGGCCACCCATTCTGCTAAGTTTAAAACGGGGGCAGACCGCAAGATGAAGAGCCTCCGATCTCAAAGATCTCAAAGGGATGTAGGGGATGAGCAAGTTGGCGTAAGTAGGTGTACCCAGGGCCTACCAGGGGCTGCAGCATGTATTATGCCACCCCTGGCTGGCCATCCAAAACTAACACAACTGGCTGCACGACAGCTGGGGCAAGGTGGTTGTGAGAAGTTGGCCTGATATATAGTGCTCACTATTCTAGTGATCACTTTGTATCATACCAAACGACCCTTATTGATGATTGGTTGTAAGTCAACCTTATTAGACCAGCTATCCTAGTAGCGTGGACAAGAGCAGTCTTTAGGCTAAACTCTAGAGGGCGTGTTAAGCCAGCTGTTATACCATCATATATACCCCTTGAACATTAAGTGAAAGGACACCACACAAGTTGTTATAAAAATAAAGGATATTTATTAATAACAAGTCTACCCTGAACTCTTTATGAGTCAGGGAGCTAAGCACAATACAAAACTCTTACGAAAATACTACAAGTTGCACAATTTACACAAATGCCTGAGGGGCACGAAAAACCATATACTTCAAAAGTGGAATGCGAAATACTAGCAGGTAAGTAACACGATCCAGAGGCTTCAGGACCGCTAGGACTACCTTACTGAACCCTCAGGTTAGGAGCAGGAGGCCTAGGGAACCCGGGTGCAGAGTGGGAACTCTTATGCGGGATGCGGGACCAAGTCTATGGATGCTAGCAGTTTCTTAAGTTACTGTTTCCGGACGAATCAGACTATGTAGACTAAAAACGAAAAAGGATCTGGATACTAGGATAGTGAACCTGTGCTGGAGCACCGAAATGCTCGAGTTACCTATCCCAGGGGCTGCGGCTGCATAGGGTTCAAAAGACGTCGGGAATCCTCGTTGTAGTCTATGGAGCCTGAAAGAAGATGTTGCTGGCAGGCGACCAAAGAAGATGTTCGGTGTGATCCAAGGCTGGATCAGTGAGGGAGACGACCTGAAAGCAGAGGGGACTCAGTTCTCAATCACTAGCCAGTGATTGTGTGGGCACCAGGATGGCACCGGATGAAGTCACCGCAATCAGGTGAGTGGGCGACGCTGGACTCTGCAGTCACACGGGCCAGGAGGCGTTGTCGGCGTCCAGGCTGGAGGTGCGAGCTGTCCCACGATGGTGTCTGCTGTCGGCGATGCTGGATCCAAGATTGGTGCAACAACCCTTGGCAAAGGCAAGCCCACGAGGTGGAGTCAAAATGGCGTCTGGAGTGGACCAGGAGGGTCCAGGGTACTTCTTGTTGGACAAGGAGCAAGGGCCAGTCTAGGGGACCTAGACCAACGGTGAAATCGTCGTGGTACGTCGTCAGGAGGGCCACTAGCCAACGGGCAAGTGACCGGACAACGTGGCAAGCAGCAAGGAAGCAGAAGGGCCCCACGCAGATCTCGTGGATGCTGGAGGGCTGGACTTCGGTGCTGGAGCTGCTTAGGGTTGGGGCTTCTCAAACCCCAGTGCACTCACTCGAGGGTCCCTCGGGGGTCGTGCTGGTTAAGCGTCGTGCAGGTCTTGAAGGTAGCCGGTCCCACGGGTCTCGTCACACCCACGAATCTCAGCTGGGCTAATGATGCAGGTAGAGGTCAGAGATGGCGGGGAATCCGGGTCTTGTCGAGCTGGGCAGTCTTGATCCGGAGGATGGACGTGCAGCAAACCGCAAGCGCTTAGATGGTGCCTGCTGGTGCAGGGTGGCTACTCCTTAGCCACAAGGGAGAGTCTTCAGAGAGTGACAAGAGTTCCTTTCGTGGAAAGTAGTTCAAGTTTCAAGATGATCCAATTTGGGAAGGGTGCCCGCTCCTACCTTTATTCTAAGAAAAGGGGCTGGCACGCGACTAGACCTTCCTCTGGATGACCTGTGAGCCAGGCCATAGATGCGAATTCTTTCCCTGTCTTTGAGAGTTCTTCCTGACAGGTGCTCGCAGTGAGGACAGGTGCCTGGATCATGTTATTCAGGCAGACACAGGATACAAACGTCGTGATTGTCTGATTTTGCTGTCTTGTTTCCACAAGGACATTTGTCAAAAAGTCAAGGTATTCTCAGCTGAAAATGCTCACCAAACTGACTTAAAAACACAGTTTCTTACTTGACTAGATGTAAAATGTCAAAGTAAGTAGAAAAAGTTGTTCAAAAAGAAGTAATTTTCTGTCAGAAAATAGAAATTAGTGGAGGTGTGTAACCAGGATCCTTCCTGAAGGAGCCGGAAAGAACAACTGACCTAACTGTCACCCCTGAGGCATGATGGGATACCGGGGGTTGTGGGTGCCTTAAAGGCACGGTGTCAGTTTTTTGGTATACAGCTACAGGTTAGCTTTTCAGTCTTTTTAGACTGTTTGCAATGCAGCCTGGGAGCTTTCTATGCTTTCAGTGAGTTATAAGAATTTCTACTGCTGCCTAAGCATTAAAACAGTTTCTAAACAATCTTTGGTGTTGTTTCTAATGCATATTATTCATGTATGCTGGAAATTCTTCACAGCATATTTCAGCTCTGGTGTGATTTGGCTGATATATATGTGGGGCACATATAATATAGCGTTTCCGGGGTCCCGCGCATGGGCGGGAATATTCTAATGCTTATGACTATTGATGAGGATCCCCTGGAAGAGAACTTACTCTTCTAGTGTTCAGGGGGGTTAGACCAACACTGGGCAAGGTTCAAATGAAGATCGGTACTGTACCACCAGTGGCACTGGGGCGACCGGGTGCAGAGGTCACTGGGCCCAATGTTTGCCAACAGAAGCTGGGGGGCCCATAAGAGGTGATGGTTGCAGGTATGCGAAGGAGGCACACAGGTTCAGAGCAGATCCGAACCAGAAAAGCTGGTCAATCCCCTGCCTCTTCACAACCTTGAAGCATAATACTGCTTAAACTAGCGTGTTTGGAGAAGGGAATCCCCCCCTCTCACACATAGACAAACACTTTAGGGCGTGTATACACATAGTCTGAATTACACACCCACTAGTCTAAATCACATACACTTACTTTTAATTAGTCCTGAAGAAAGCCAGCATATTCATAAGGCACTGGCTGAAACATGTTGACTTACCATGGATGTAGGAGGTCGTAACTTGCCTCCAACATCCCACAGCCTTTTTTAACCGCTGACGGTGGCCCAGGTATTAAAGTCTAATTCACCTTCGGGTACTGGGACCATCGCCAAGTAGTTTTAACGTCACACTCACAACATTCACCGCACACTCAGCGACATACCTGCTCCGCTGTAATCAGGCGTCGAAGCACACCCGGGACACGCTAGGTGTCACTGGGTGGGCCCGATGATGAAGCATGCCACCAACTAGGTTGGTGGGTGAGGGCTTCATGAGCATACCAACCAGATGCTCCCATGACAAAACATACCTGAGTCATTAAACCATTGTTCTACTCATAATGCATAAGCTAGTCTCTTTATGATTAACATTATATGGTTGCAGGTAAATACCAGCAGTTTCAGGGCCCAGGCCTGGGGGTTAAAGAAAGCAAAGGGGGAAGGAGGGGAGGTGGGGGACAAAGAAGCACCAGAGCTACACCACCAGTTACATTGGGGCAGCCGGGTGCTAATCAGCATCAGGCAACCAATGCAAACAAATGGAGGATCTCGGTTGCACAAAGGCTTCAAGCTCAGACCAAGAGGCTGGATGGAAGGGACAACCATCTGGACAGGTAAGCAGGAATACAAGGTAAGGTCTGGGCATCATAGGATGGGCTCCTCAAGGTCGAGAGGCTGAGGATGAAAGAATGCCCTTTGATGTGGGACTTCCTTTACCTGAGCCAGTTGTGGTAAGGGGGCCCTTTGTGTAGAGGCTGCATGTAACTTTGTGGGTCCAGGAGAGGTCAGCCACCGATTAAGTTGAGATACAGATCATTGGGGAAACTTCAATGGACAGGTGAGCCACTCACTAGGGCCATGGGCGTCTGATGCAGGGTGGGTGGAGATCACAGATCCGCCTAGATCCATAGTCCTTGAATATTGAGTTCTCTGAACAGGGCCACTGTCCTCGCGAGATCTGGTCTTTGTTGAAAAGTGGCAGCCTTCCTGGGGTTCTTATAAGTCGATAGCCATAGGACAGGTGTCTCCAGCAGGCTATTCATGCTGGAGACAAGCCGAGTGGGCTGGGGCCAAGTGAGTTGCCCTCTTAAAGCTTCGCTGTACGGAGTCTTCTTCGTCCTTCATAGGTTGAAGGAATCTGAGGATCAAGGTTTAGGGGTGCTCCTAAATACTGAACTTATTGGTATTCTGGTACTGGCAGATGGCAGCTAATAGGCTACTTGCCTCTAGGGTGCCTACAACCTTTGAATGTCCCCACCTTTTGGGAAGGGGTAGAGGCATCTCCTAACCTGACTGGATAGAATCCTTCCATTAAAAAAATAGAGGATTTCCTAAGGAGCACCAGGGCACCTTCGGTGTAGTGAGCAGAGTTTTCACACCTCTCTTGGCTACCAGTTCTCCCGACCTTGCCGCTAAATGTGGGGCTTGGTCAGGGGGCTGGCACCTGCACCAGCTGGACAGTCCCGGTCAGCACACCAAAGGGCAGGAAACCATTAAGGCTCACTGCCCAGAATGCTGTTCCTGCACGGGGGTAGTTAATAAGCAACCCCATCCCAAGCAGGCTTTGTTCCTCAACAAGAGAACAAGGGCTACCATCACAGGGGGAGAGAAACGTTTTCTTGGCAGGCTGGTGCAGACCAGTCAGCTGGACACGAGGGAGTTCATCGTTTTTCAGGTGGCATTTTTAAGATGCCCTCTGAGTGCATATTGTAATAAATCTAGCACTGGCATCAGTGTGTTTATTATGCTTTAATACCAAACTCCTTCGCATTCAGTAAAGCCATCAATGAGCAGTGGAGTTTGTAACGACAAACTCCCAGTCCATGTATTCAATATGGCTCCACTGAACTTGAAACGTCTGTGGATGGGCACATATACCGTAGGGGAATGTTGCTGATGCAGCTGTGCCCTCATCTGTGGTATATTGCACCCTGCCTCAGGGCGGTGAGGCTTGCTAGAGGGGTTACTTATCTATGCCACAGGTAGTGGTTTTTGGGCAGGGAGCACAGGGATGTGTACCATGTAAATATTTGAGTTGTCTGCACCAAAACAGTCAGCAATGGCAGTGTGCATGTTTGGTGGGGTGTCTCTGAAGGTGGCACAATACATGCTACAGCACTTAGAGACCCTCTCTCAGGTCACAAGGCACTTGGAACCAGTAGTACATTTTCAAAGGACCTGCACGTGGGCCAGACTGGTGCCTATTATGAAAACAAAGGTACAATTTTGGGAAAGTAACCTGATTGGCAGGGACCATGTGCGAAGTCGAAGTGCATCAGATGTTAGGCAAAATGTAGGGGGTTACCCATTCATAAAGGGGCACTTTCTGGTGCACACGGTCATCTCCATGATCTGCGAGTAACATGTCTGCCTCGCCCACTGCGGTGCGACCAGTATCAGTGTCATGTTGCTCGCTCTGCACTTGCTCAGCACTCTGTGCATCAGTGGTATCGGGGGGAAAGGCGTAAGCAAATGTCCTTGACCAATCTATCCATAGGGCATTCCCCAGTGTCCCCTCCTCGGGCTGCCTGGATGCGAAGTTTTGGCATTTTGCATTCTGGCGTGTGGCAAACAGGTCCACCGATGGTGTCCCCCACCTGTCGAACAGGTACCTTGTCTCCTGAGCATTGAGCTCCCACTCGTGGGATGCCGATGTCTGCCTGCTGAGCCAATCGGCTTGTATGTTGTCCTTCCCTGGTAGGTGTATGGCTAGCAGATCTATCTTGAGAGGGATGGTCCATCTCCATATCTCCTGCGCCAGCGTTGACAGCGGTGCTGTGTGCCCCCCTGCTTGTTGATGTAGAACATCGCAGTGGTGTGGTCTGTTTGTATCAATACCTTGTGTTTGTACAGTCTTGTTTGAAAGGACTTCAGTGCAAGGAAGAGTGTCTTCAGTACTAGGTAATTGATGTGCTTTGCCACATCTGTTGTCGTCCACAGTCCCCTCACCTTGAGCTCCTCCATGTGAGCGCCCCATCCCTTCAGGGAGGCGTCTGTGGTGATAGTCACTGTTGGCGTTGGGGGCGTTAGCGGCTTTCCCTTTGTTATGTTCTCCATGGTCCACCATGCCATCTCCTTCTGCACTGCGTGCGTTACAACCACTAGATCCTCCCAACCGCCTGTAGCTTGTGACCATTGTTCCTGTAGCCATTCTTGAATGGGTCTCATGTGGAGCCGTACATTTGGTACCAGGTGGATGCATGATGCCATCATGCCCATGATCTTGCTCGCAGTCCTCACTGTCCGAGCTTGTCCCTTTCGGTAGAGGCGAGTTTCCTTCACCAGCGCCCTCGCCCTCTTCTCGCTGGGGAACACCTTGCCCTGTAAGGTGTTGATCTGTGCCCCCAGGAAGATCTTCACTTGTTCCGGCTCCATTGATGATTTTTTCCAATGGATGGAGAACCCCAGGCTTATGAGCGTGCTCGTCACTGTCTGTGCGTGCTGCTTGCATTTCTGGTATGAGTTCGCTTTCACCAGCCAGTCGTCCAGGTAAGGGTATACGTGTATTCCTTGCCTTCGTAGGTGTGCTGCGACTGCTGCGAGGCACTTTGTGAAAACTCTTGGTGCTGATTTTAGTCCAAAGGCCAGTGTCGTGAACTGGTAGTGGCTTTCTCCAATGGTGAACCTGAGCATGTGTTTGTGCTTTCTGTTCATTGGGATGTGCAGGTAGGAGTCTTTGAGGTCTATTGTGACCATGAAGTCCCCGGTCTGCAATTGTGGGAGCACCTCTTGCAGGGAGGTTATTTTGAATTTTTGCGTTCTTATGAATTTGTTCAGGAACCGTAAGTCCAGAATGGGTCTCATTGTCTCGTCTACCTTTGGTACCAGGAAGTACGTTGAGTATATTCCTGTGTTTCTTTCCTTGAAGGGTACCCGTTCTAGAGTCTTAGCCTTAGACTGCTCGTATCCATGCTACTAGGATAGCTGGTCTAGGGCGTGTTAAGCCAGCTGTTATACCATCACATTACCCCTTGAACACCAAGTGAAAGGACACCACACAAGTTGTTATAAAAAATAAAGTATATTTATTTAGAACAGGACTACCCTGGCTCTTTATGAGACAGGGAGCTAAGCACACAACAAAACTCTTAAAGAATTACTGAAAGTCGCACAATTTACACAAATGCCCGAGGGGCACGAAAAACCATATACACAAGAAGTGGAATGCGAATTACTAGCAGGTAAGTAACTATTCTCATAGACTTTAGAAACGCTAGGCCTACAATACTAAACACTTAGATTAGGAGCAGGAGGCCTTTGGACGTCGTGTGCAGAGTGGGAACTCTCACGCGTAAGGCGGGAAAAAGTCTATGGAGGCTAGTAAAGACAAAGTTACTGTTCTCCGGCGAACCCGACTAGGTGGGTCGAAAACAAGAGTGGATCCGAACACTTAGGGTGTTGGACTATGCTGGAGCACCGGAGTACTCAGTTTACCTAGCCCAGGGGCTGCGGCTGCATAGGGTTCAAGTTGCGTCGGAAACCTCGTTGTCGAACCAGGAGCCTGAAGAAAAGAAGTTGCTGGCAGGCGGCCAGTGAAGAAGTTCGTGGAGATCCAAGCCGGGATCAGGGAAGAAGACCTGTAAGCAGAGGGGACCAAGTTCTGACTCACTAGCCAGTGATTAAGTGGGCACCAGAGTGGCACCGGACGAAGTCACCTCGACCAGGTGAGTGGGCGCTGCTGGGCTCTGCAGTTTCTCGGACCAGGAGGCGTTGTCGGCGACCAGGATGGAGGGGCGAGCTGTCCCACGAAGGTGTCTGCTGTCGACGTCGCTGGACCCAGGATTGGGGCAACAAGTCTTGGCAAATGCAAGCCCACGCGGTGGACCTAAAATAGAGTCTGGAGTGGACCAGGAGGGTCCTGGGTGCTCCTCTGTTGGAGGGGAGCAAGGGCCAGTCTGGAGCAACCAGACCAGCGGTGTTGGTCGTTTAAGTTAGTCGTCAGAGGGCCACTAGCCAACGGGCAAGTGACCGGGACAACGCGGTGAACAGCCAAGAGCAGAAGGGCCCCACGCAGATCTCGTGGATGCAGGGGGGCTGAACTTCGGTGCTGGAGCTGCTCAGGGTCGGGGCTTCTCTTACCCCAAAGCACTCAGTCGAGGGTCACTCGGTGGTCGTGCTGGACAAGCGTCGTGCAGTTCTGAAGATGGCCGGTCCCTCGAGGTCTCGTCGCACCCACGGATCACAGCTGGGCTGATGATGTAGGTTGAGGTCAGAGGTGCCAGGGAAGCCGGTTCTCGTCGTGCTGGAGCAGTCTTGATCCGGAGGAGAGACTTGCAGCAAACCGCGATGCTTGGTTGGTGCCTGCTGCTGCAGGGTGACTACTCCTTAGTCACAAGGGAGAAATCTTGAGAAGAGTCTTGAGTTCTTCGTGTAGAAGGTCGGTTGAGGGGTCAAAGATTGATCTAATTTGGAAGGGGGCCTGCTCCTACCTTTATCCTGCAAAAGGGGGCTGGCACGCGACTAAGTCCTGCCCTATGGGTGGGACCAGGAGGGGGGTGGTTACACCCCTCTCCTTTAGCGGGCTTTCCCCAGCTCAGGGTCTGGTGTGCCCCTGGAACTGGTTCAAGCCGGCATATGCACAGTGAGCACCGGGGTGCCACTTGCAGTCACCTTCCTGTAAAGCCCTGCCTACCTAGAATACACAAAACCCTGTCTGGGACGGTGCTGGCACCGCCCCTGGCAGGAAACCCTTTGTCCTTGCCTCCTGCTCTGGGAGGACTCCCAGCAGCAGGAGGGCAGACTTGTGTCTCGGTGGCAGCATCCATTTTGTGGAAGCTGAGGCTATGTCAGACTTTAACCGGGGTTACAGGTTACCAACATGTCGTGCCCCTCTAGAAGGGTGGAATGCTAACCCCATCGCCAGAATTGGCGAGGGGTTAGTATTCCAATTCGTATGACACCTTACTCGACATGTTTTGATAAAGCGATACCAGAGTTGGCATATAACCGCGAGGATTATAATGCACTTAAGAGTATATGGTATGCGTTATCATGGAAACGGCTACGGGATAGATCCCGAAAGCCGCAGACAGGCTCAGCTCATGCCAGAGCACCATCTCACACGATTCCAAGCACTCTGCCTTCAGGATTGTCAAGGCCTGCCATAGGAGTGACTGATAGGAGATCTGTGTGCCCATTTTAGGGTTAGATATAGGTATACTATATCTAAAGCAAAGGGTGATTACACCACCTTGCCCCAGCTGTCGTGCAGCCAGTTGTGTCAGATTTGGATGGCCAGCCAGGGGTGGCATAATACATGCTGCAGCCCCTGGTAGGCCCTGGGTACACCTATGACCTGGGTACCTAAGGTACACTGTACAGGGACTGATAAGGTGACTCAGTATCCAATTAGATATGTACCTAAGGTACATGGAATCCATTTTACAGAGAGAGCAGTAGGCCTGGGGCCCTGAATAGCAGGGTCCCAGGTCAACTAAGTCAGAAAACCAGCAAAACACCAGGCAAAAAGTTGGGGGCAACCATAGTCAGGGATCTACCTTCCTACACCCGTTCTATGGCCTGCTTCCGCAGGAGTTCCTTTGCCTCTTCCTGAAGACACTCTAGCTGCGTGCTTGCTAGTTGTTTTCTTTTTGGTTTTCTGCTTGTTGGCCTCCCCTCCAACTCTATGCAGTATCCGAATTGGATAATGTTGAGGATCCATTTGTCTGATGTGATTTCTCTCCACTCTCGTAGGTAAAATCTTAATCTTCCTCCCACTGGTGTCATGTGGTCGTAGGTGTCTAGTTTGTCTTGACCCATCTGTACGTGCTGCCCCCTGGGATCTTTTTTGTGGGCGGGCACACAGAGTTTTTTGAAGTCACTTAGAGGCGGGCTGCTGCCCCCCTCTTCTATTTTGTCCCCGTCCATTTCTCCCTCGAAAGGACTGGCCTCTTTGTTGGTACTGCCAGGACTGCTTCTGCTGACCATGCTGAGCCTGCGAGTCTGCCTGGTGCGTTTGCTGGAAAGCCTGGTGTGATGTACCTGGCTGGTTTCCGCCTCTCCCGCCGGGCCTCCGTGACGGGGTGCCCCTCTTGTTCCCTCTGAACTGCAATGCTCCCATGGATCTTGCTGTTTAGTTATCTTTTTTCAGTTGACTGAGCGCTTAATCAACTGTTGTTCCGACAAGCGTGTTGCCGTTGAACGGTGTGTTCAGGATGCTGTGTTGTACCTCCGGTTTGAAACCTGAGATCCTGAGCCAGGCGTGCCTCCTCTCCGTGACACCCATCATCATGAGCCTGCTGGCTGTGTCTGCCCCATCCAGGGCCGTCTTAAGGCAAGAATTTGCCGCGTTTTTTCCCTCTTCAACCAGCTTTTCGGCCTTCTGCCTGGCATCCTGGGGCAGGTCCTTCACCAACTGCCCCAGCCCCTCCATGATCTGGTACATGTGCCTGTTTATCAGTGCGTTGGAATTAGCCATGCGCCAGTGGGTCGCGGCATTCCGTTCGATCCTTCTGCCCACCAGATCAATCCTTTTGCTCTCCTTATCCAGTGGCGGGCCCGAGGTAGTGGGTACGTTAGCCCTCCTCCTTGCTGTGGCCGTGATAATGGAGTCTGCGGAGACCGTGCCCTGAATGTAGGCCGGGTCCTTTGTGGAATGTTTGTACTTCTTCTCAGTTCTGGGAGTTACTGCCTTGCATGTTGCGGGTTCCCTGAATGCTTCCTTCCCCTGAGCCAAGACGCTTTCGAGCATTGGAAGGAATTGGCTCCTCGTTTGTGTTGGGAGCAATGTTTCTAGAAGGAAGTCTGCTTTCTGCTTCTCTTCGTCGAGCTTGAGCTTGAAAGCTGCTGCGGCAGATTGCATCACCGAGTTGTAGGCCCCGATGTCGTCCGGCGGCGAGGGCCTCGAAGGGGAAGTGTCGACCACCTCCTCCGGGCTGTCGGTGTCGACATCTATGTAATCTACCTCCTGTAGGTCAGAGGGTGCCGACTCTGTGTCCGTCCTGCTTTCCTCTTCCTCCCCATAGTTGTAACTATCGTAGGGATTCTCGTACTCCTCCTGGTCGTCGATCACCTCGACGTCCTGGTCTTGTTCCTCGGCGACTTCGGCGATCTCATCTTCCTCCTCGACCGCCTCCAACACCGGTGGCTTGGTCTTGTGAGGGATCGTGAAGGCTTTCATCTTTGCGTCGAAATCTTTCTTCCACTGCATGATGATGTTCTACATTTCTGCCTCGAGGCGCCTTCTCTTCTTCTCCATCTCGGCCGCATGTTCCGCGTCGGATGGGTCGGCCGTTCTTTTCGGCGGATGGCTCGTCGCCGTGCCTTTCGGTTTTGAAGTTTGACGTCGAGCCGGATTTTGGGTCTCTGGTAGTCGTCGTCAGTTTTGGGTCTCTCCCTCGGCGTCGATCGATCCTTTGAGGACGATTTTCTACGTTTTCTGCTGATCAGCAGCTCTCGGCGCCGGGGACTCCTTCTCGGAGGATCCGCTGGGCCTGGGAGTAGTCGCGGACGCCGCCTTTTTTGGCGTCGGCGCTTTCGGGGTCTTGCCCTCGATTTTTCTAGACTCAGAGTCTCTCGGGTTCTTGGGGGCCGAAGAGTCTCCTACCTTGTCAGAAGTCTTCGTGTAATCGGTCTCTACGACCGTGTAGCGGTCGTCTTCGGCGGCAGCGTTGTCTTCTTCCTCGGAGGACATCCCCAGCTCGTAGAGTGACGGAGTCGGGGCCTTGCCCTGCAGGGTGGCGTGTGCTACCCTATGCCTCTCTCTCACACGAAGGGTCTTCGGGGCGAAGGCGGAACAGGCGTTGCAGTCTCCGCTTTCGTGGTTCACCGGTAGGCAAAGGTTGCATACCGGGTGCTGGTCCTTCTGCGCGTACTTGTGGTGGCAGTTACGGCAGAACTTGAACGGCGTGTTGTCCATCATAGAGCGTCCAGGGCCTCTCTGGTCGCGTGTTCGTCGACGGTCGTCGAGGATCTCGATGAAAAACGCCTTCTCCTTGCTGACTTTGTCGATGAAGTCCCCTGGAGTCTTCAGATGACTTTTCCTCGTCTTTTCTGTATTTTCTTTCTTCAAAAATGTCTGGAGCCCAAACGGGAACGATCCAGACCCGACCGCGGAAAAAAAGAATCTGAAGATGGCGCCCAAGAGTGGGAGCTTCCGCAGGAAGCATGCCGACGTCACCGGAAATACACCCAAGGGGGTGTGACGCCGACGCCCACCTGGGCAAAGAAGAAAAAAAAAACAAGAAAAAAAAACAAAGAAAAGACTACGAATCCGGACCCAACCACAAGACCCCGGAATAATGCACAGCATAGTGAATCCAGAAAGATTCACGCTGCAAAAGTAGGGGGTTACCCATTCATTAAGGGGCACTTTCTAACACTTCTTTTCATTTTGCCTGTAGAGTACTAGGTCCCTGTTATCCAGGTTCCAAGTACAAGTGTTCTTGACCTAAAACTGTACCACAATTAGCCCTTCAGGCCCCGTCCCGAGTAAATTGTACCTGGATACCTAGGGTATTAGGACAGAGGGTCCTCTGGGGACCCCCTGCATAGGCCATGCACAATGCCACTACAGCATTCATGGCCTGGTGCGGACAAAGTCAACATGCCAAATAGCACTGCCTAAGATATAGGTAGGTCACCCCTCTAGCAGGCCTTGCAGCGCTAAGGCAGGGTACACTATACAACAGGTGTGGGCATAGCTGCATGAGCAGATATGTCCTACAATATCCAAGTCCATTATTAGATATTGTGCCAGTGAAACCATAGAGAGTATATGGACCAGAAGCTCGACAATTCGAGTTCCCCAGCACAATGAAGGCTTTTCTGAACTCAGGGGTGTTTGGTACCAGGCTACTCTTTTCAATAAACCACACTGATGCCAGTGTGGGATTTATTAAACCATGTACGTAGAGGGCAACTCAGACGTGCCCCCTGAAAACCTATCAACCATGGTGTGGTCACAGACTGGTTGTTGGCAGCCTTCCACCACCAGACATGTTTCTGTACCCCTGGGTCGCGAGCCTTTGCTCCCTGGGACCAAAAACAATGCACATTCTGGGCAGAGGTGTCACACTTCCTCCCGAAGATGGGCACAGTGATTGAGAGGGAAGCTTCAAAGGTCTGTCGCCTTTGTACTGCGACCCTCTTCTCTATCCAAGACACTTGCAGTCTGAATCCAGAGTGTACCCCTCGCTGTGATCAGCGAGGTAAGTACTCCATTCATCCAAAGCCCCAGGGACTCCATGAGCTGAATCAATGGTGCCCTTACAACCCCCCTACAATCGCTACTTATCTCTGCTGTCATTGGTTTCCCTCCTGCAACCTATGGTGCAAAATTTGCAGCCAATTTGTCAGAAGCAAGTTCTCCATTGAATAGCACTGTGCGCCCTACGCTGTATTTGTACCCTGCAGCCGCCCCCCGTGCCACTGGTTGTGTATGTTTTCTGCTGCTGCTTTGTGGCCCAGTGCTTGCTCCAGCTCCCAAAGCTTGGCACCTGAAACCGATCTCACTACCAGCAAGCAACGTGGATTCAAGCACCGAAGTCGGCATTGAAACAAATTGGGCCTTACTCAGATTTTGACTTCTGCACCAGACCACCCCTGGGCCGCTGGTGGAGCAGTTTTGGTACTCTTCTTACCCTTGCTCCTTGCCGAACTTTGGTCGTGAAGACTGGAACTGCAAGTCATGAACTTATCTATATAACCAAATTGATTTCCTTCATAGGAGGACATTGAACTCTGAAAATTGCACTTTTGAATGTCTTAAGTATTTCTCCTGCAAAACGTATTTACCTTACTGCGAAGATCTTGGTCTTTAAATAAACTAAAACAAAGCTATTGAAAATTGGTGTCGATCTCCTTTTTGAGTCTTGTGTCCCTCATTGGTCAATGTTGTGCAATAACTGTCTTACACTCGCCTCAGTTAGGCCTAAGGCTGCCTGCCCACACTACCACTAATAAAGCGCTTTGGGTTTACACTGAGCCCTGTGCACTTCTGGACAAAATTTGGACTATGTGTGCACCATAACCACCTAGTGGCATACCATATACAAAGCAAGCTTCCTACAGAAGGTGAGCAAACAGATTTTTAAAAGAGGTACTACTTTGTAAATGTTTGGGAACTCTAGCTGTGATATGCACATTGTAATCAATGAAAATAATTTGCACCATTTTGAGACATTTTTTAAAACTAAAATCAGGAGACCAAATAAACTTGCCTGTCCTTCAAATGTTTGGCTTTTACTTGAGTAATCTGTCCACTGGAAAAATCGAATACCTCTTCACTCAGCAGTTTAAGAATGACCATGTTGTTTTGGCAAAGACTTTCACTGGTCCTGCTTGCTCCCACAATGTCACTAATGAAAGTTGGCCAGTGTTTGGGCCATTCCTGTTTCAGTATCTATAAAGCAAACAAGTATTCATTGAAAATTTCACCAGAAACAAAAAAAAGTGGTGTTGAGTAGCTAAATAGGCACAAGCATTAATTACATCTCAAAAGATTTTTCTCCCATTGAACCAGTTTATATTAGCAGCATGCACTGGAGCTCCAGGAGGTGAACCTTGAAATACAAGGTGCAGACTACTGCTCTCCCCATGTGGCTACTGAAGGCTTTTAGTAGGACCAACCACAATTTCATGCTTTCACCAAGAAGACTATGGATCAATGTAGGCCACAACACCAGGAGGGCAGTGATGCATTGTGTAAAGATTAAAGACCTATCCAAAGATGGTATTCACTACTTTCAAAGCAGCACATAAGACACTGGTCACAGGATGTTATCAGAGCAAATGCAGCGACATTTTATGACAATGGAAAAAGTCTGATAGTACTAGACTTTTAAAGTACTGTATGAATAAGGAAAATGCTACTTACCAGTATGCATCTGTTCTTGGCATGTAGAGCTGCAGAGTTGCACACTATGTATAGATTGCCACCTAGTGTTGGGCCCGGATGTTTGCAGTTTGTTTTGTTGTAGAAAAGTCTTTGGAAGTCACGGGATAGGTGACTCCTCCTTTGGATGATACTGCGCATGGGCATCGGCTCCATCCCCAGATTGTTTTTCGCCATTAGGGAAGTGATGGAGCTGTATAAGAGATAGTGATGTCTATGTGATATGTATCTAAGTAAGATAATACTGGAACAGATAAAGGTAGCCGGGGAGGCGGGTGGGCGTGTGCAACTCTGCAGCTTTACATGCCAAGAACAGATGCATACTGGTAAGTAGCATTTTCCGTTTGAGGCATATGAGCTACAGATTGCACACTATGCAAAGATTACATAGCAGATACCACACCTAGCGGCGACCACCAGTATCTGTTGCAGTTGTTTGAAACAGTTTTTAGTACAGCCTGGCCCACAGTGGCCTGTTTAGTTTGCACATCTACACAGTAGTGCTTTGTGAATGTGTGCGGTGTAGACCATGTAGCTGCTTTGCATATATCATCTAGGGGCATGTTCCCTAAGAATGCCATTGAAGCCCCTATCTTCCTGGTAGAATGGGCTTTTGGTGGGATTGTTAATGTACACTTGGCTTTTTGATAACATTTGCATACATTTAACAATCCACCTAGCGATCCCTGATTTTGATATGGGATTGCCTTTATGTGGCAGTGAGAAAGACAAAGTTGTTTTATCTTACGAAAAGCTGGTGTCCTTTCAATATAGTAAAGTAATGCTCTCTTGACATCTAAAGTGTGTAGAGCTCTTTCTGCGACTGTTTGAGGCTCCGAGAAAAATACGGGCAACTCAACAGATTGATTTAGATGAAATGGTGAAATGACTTTTGGAAGGAATTTTGGATTAGTACGAAGAACCACTTTGTTATGATGCATTTGTAGAAAGGGTTCTTGAATGGTAAATGCTTGTAGTTCACTAACCCTCCTGAGTGAAGTAATGGCTACTAGGAAAGCTACTTTCCAGGTTAAAAATTGCAATTCACATTTATGTAATGGTTCAAAGGGAGGTCCCATTAACCTTGTGAGAACCACATTTAAATTCCACACTGGTGCAGGTGGTGTTCTGGGAGGAATTATTCTTTTGAGTCCTTCCATGAAAGCTTTAATAGCTGGTACTCTAAAGAGAGATAGATGTTGCCTATTTTGCAAGTATGCCGCAATGGCTGCAAGGTGTAACCTAATAGACGTGTAGGCTAAATTACACTTTTGAAGGTGTAATAAATATCCGATGATATGTTTAATAGACACGTCTAAATGATTAATTTGGTTGTTTTGGCAGTATATGACAAACCTTTTCCACTCAGCAGCATAACATGCTCTAGTAGTGGGGCGTCTAGCTTCCTTGATAAAGTTCATACATTCTGGGGGAAGGTTGAGGTAAGCAAACTATGACCTCAGGAGCCAGATCGCTAGGTTGAGCTGAGCTGGGTCCGGGTGTCTGATCTCTCCATGGTTCTGCATTAATAGGCGTGGAGATAGGTTTAGTTTTTGGTGTAGTACTACAGACATTTGTAACCTCATGGGGTACCACGGTTGTCTGGCCCAAGTTGGAGCAATTAGGATGAGCGTTAGGGACTGTTGCTGTAGCTTGCGTACCACTAATGGTAGTGGGAGAGGAGGAAAAGCGTACGCAAATAGTTTTGACCAGTTCATCCATATCGCATTGCCTTTGGACAATGGGTGTGGGTATCTGGCGGCAAAGTTTGGGCATTTTGCGTTTGTGGGTGGCAAAGAGGTCTATTGGCGGTTGTCCCTACATTTGAAAGAACAGATGAAGAACTTGTGGATGAAGTTCCGACTCGTGGATTTGCTGTGTTTGTCGACTTAGCAGATCTGCCTTAGTGTTTTGTACTCCTGGGACGTGTTGGGCTAATAGGAAGATCTTTAGTGGTATAGCCCATCTCCATATCTGCTGTGCTAACAGAGCTGCAGAGTGTGTGTGCCTCCTTGCTTGTTTATGTAGTACATAGCTGTCATATTGTCTGTGCGGACTAAGAGCTTTGCCTGACACTTGAGTTTGAAAAGCTTTTAGGGCTAGAAACACAGCTAGCAACTCTAAGTGGTTGATGTGGAGTAGCTTTTGTTGCGGTGTCCACCTGCCATGCATGGGTTGATGCAGTAGGTGAGCTCCCCAGCCGGAGAGCGATGCGTCCGCTGTCATGAATATTTAACTGGCTCTAGAAACGGTCTCCCTTTGGAAAGGTTTTTGGTGTTCCACCATTGCAGAGAACGATGAGTCCGACCCCCTACCAACACTAGGTCTGTCAGTTGACCTTGAGCCTGGTTCCATTGTCGTGCTAGGCCCTCTTGCAGTGGACACATTTGCAATCTTGCATGAGGTACTATAAATATGCAAGATACCATCATTCCTATGAGCTGCATGAACACTCAAGCTGGCAGCGAGTGTTGCAGTTTGAATTTTGTTATGAGAGTTTGTACACTTGTTATCCAGGCTGGAGAGGGATAAGCTAGTGTAAGTTGGGTGTTTATTGTAGCGCCGAGATACTGTTCTATGTGTGAGGGTTGTAGATGTGACTTGGTGTGATTTACTGTGAATCCTAGGTCGTGAAGCAGTTGAATGGTAGCATGCGTGTGTTGTACACACTGGCTGTATAAGGTGGCTTTTATGAGCCAGTCGTCCAGATACGGGAAGACATGAATATGTTGTCTTCTTAAGTGTGCTGCTACTACTGCTAGGCATTTGGTAAACACCCTTGACGCTGTTGTGACTCCGAATGGGAGCACTTTGAACTGGTAGTGCTGCCCGTCTAGCACAAATCTGAGATATTTTCTGTGCGCTGCGTGAATGGAAATATGAAAGTAGGAGTCCTTGAGATCTAGAGTGACAAGGAAGTCGTTTAGTACCAGTAGTGGAAGGACCTGTTGGAGTGTGACCATATGGAAATGGTCCGACTATGTAAATGTTTAGCGGTCTGAGGTCTAGGATGGGTCTTAGAGATCCGTCTTTTTTGGTATTAGGAAATATAGCGAGTATACTCCTTTGTTTTTCTGATGCTCTAGAACTGTTTCTATTGCATTTTTCTGCAGGAGGGATGTTACCTCTTGTCTGAGCAATGTTAAATGTTCCTGTGACATTGGATGCTGCCTGGGTGGTATGTTTGGGGGGGTAGACTTTAGTTCCAGACAGTAACCTGATTGAATTATTTGTAACACCCACCTGTCTGATGTGATGTTTCCCCATGCTGGCAGCTATTGTTTGAGTCTTCCCCAGACAGGAGTGGAATGGGACGGGGGAAGGGGAAGGGAGTCATTGGGCAGGGGTAGAGGGGGGGGGGAGGTATTTTTACCTCTGCCCTTGTTATGGTTACCCCTGTAACCACCCCTTTGGTAGCCCTTGTCGTAAGTGGACTGTGTGGGGGCTTTGTATGAGGTAGAAGCTGTGTCTGAGGAATATCCTCTAGTGGCACCTCTAAAGGATGAGCGAATAAATGAACGTCTGGGAGCCTGCGACTGCAGGGCTCCCATAGATTTGGCGGTGTCTGTATGTTTCTTAATTTTTTAAAGAGATACATCGACATTGGGTCCGAATAAGTGTTGCTCATCAAACGGTTGATTAAGAATGGCACTTTGTACCTCGGGTTTGAAACTTGATATACGTAGCCAGGCGTGTCTGCGTAGTAAAACGCTGGTGTTACCAGCCCTAGACGCAGTATCTGCTGCATCCAGGGCACACCTAACTGAGGTGTTTGTAATGTTTTTACCCTCTTGGATGAGTTTGTTAGCTCTATCCTTGTACCCGTCAGGGAGGTGTCTCATTAGTGACTAACTCGTCATAATGTGCCCTATCATATCTGGCTAACAATGCCTGTGTATTGGCAATACGCTACATGTTTGCTGCTTGAGACGCAGTTCTTTTCCCTGATGCGTCAAGTAACTTAGACTGTTTATCTGGTGGTGCGGCATCACCCGATGTTTGCGAGTTTGCTCTCTTGCGTGTGTTGGAAACTGCAAGTGAGTCTAGTGGTACCCTTAATGTATGCCGGGTCTGAAGGGGCAGCTTTATATTTTTTCTCTATACGAGGGTTAATGACCAGAGTTCTGACTGGGTCTTTGAAGACTTCAGAAGCGTGCTTAATCACTCCCTTAAGCACTGGTAAAATGGATGTGGACCTTTGTGCATTATCAAAGGTATCCATTAGGAAGTCTTCCTCTACAGGGTCTGTATGCATGTCTACACCAGGATATTGTGCAGCCCTGTGTATTAATTCGTTAAACCCTATAGTGTCTTCTGGTGGGGAAGGCCTTGAGGGGTACAAGTCATCCTGAAGGACATTTGGGACATCTGGGTGGTACAATCATCCCATGGGTCAGGTGATCCTGTAGGCGTGGCTGGATCAGGTATGTTACCCCCCGTATCATCAGAGCTATCATCCCTGTTGTCATCATCTTGTACTATAGGAGGACGCTGGGGAATGCTGTGGTATGGGAGCATGTGGAGATAGCATACGTGGAGGAGAAGAGGAAGGCAGTCTTAAAGGCGAGGTAGCCATGTCCTTCTCTGCATGCGGCGCTGAAGCTGGTTTGTCCAGTGGTCGCTTCTTTGAGGCCAAAATCAACTGTCCAGTGATAGGGGCTCTAGCCAAAGTCTTTTGAGCAGGGTCTGGGTAAGATAAGACTTCTGCTGGAGTCCGATCTTTTGGTGCGGGTGAAGGTTTTGGCACCGAAGCAGGTTGTTTTGTTTTTTTGACAATGTCCTTTGCCGGGGAAGCAGGAGTCTTTCGGTTCCGAAGGTTTTCTCGGTTCCAGTATTGTTTTTGGATCCGACGGTTTCTTTGGTTCCGGTTGTTTTTTCGGAATCTGAAGCGGCTTTGCTTGGTTCCGACCTGGGTTTCGGTGCCGAAGGAGTAGTGGGTTTCGGCGCCGATGGTTTAGACGTCAGCGTAGCCGGTGTCGTTGTCTTTCTGTGCCGGTAAGATGGCGCCGGCACCATGCGAAGGATCACTCGAGCCCAAGTCGCCTGAAGGCTTAATTGGCTTCTTGGCCGGGCCTGTGGCTTGTGACCAAAGGCTGCAAAACCCCTCCTGTATAGGGCGCATGTGGAGGCGTGTATAAGAGATGAGGGGGATACATAATGCTATCGTCTCCATGAGTTTCATGACAGTCCTCACTGTCGAAGACTGACCCTTCTACTTGTAAGAAACTGGCTCTATATATACTGCACCAAAGTGAGGTTAAAGTTAAAAAGAACCTTACTCTCTAAAGTGGTAGCTTGGTCGAGCAGTAAGGCAGTACCGGTGGACAGTGTTAGGCATTTGATGTACACACTTCAGTCAGCAAATGAATTCACACAATCAAGAACTGAACTCTAGGCCAATTGTTTTTGTATAACCAAATATACTGTTTTATTTCTAGAACCAAGCAAGCCTTGAACGAGTAAGCATATCAATATTTTCATCTACAAGATGCTGTTGAATACTTTAAAAATACTGTAGGACTTTGCACCAGATTCAGCACTAAGGCATTTCCTGAAAATAGTTGAGAAAATGCGTTATGGTTATTTGTGTGATATTTAAGGAATATTCTTAGTTTTCGAAAGTCGACACTTAAAAACCATTTGGGAGAAAAAGTGTCAATTTTATCCTAGGAGTGAAAACAGGTTATCGGTTTCGAGGTAAGTTTTCTGACTTTTGAGTTGGGTGTCTGGGGTTAAATTCAGGGGTCTCCCAGGGTCAGTGATGCACTGTTGTTGCACCCTCAGCGGCACTCGGGTGCAGAGTGTTGAGGCCCAATATTATCCCATAAAGGATAGGGGAGACTCCGATTGGTGGCTGATGACAAGCAGGCCACAGGATTGTGGGAGCAAAGCTCCTAGGGTTAAGCACAGGGCAAGTTGGGAACCAGGTTAGCACAAAAGGGCACTCGGGCGGCGGGGTGCAAGGTGCTGTTTTGAGGTCGGGTGCCCCGTTGATTTCAATGGAGAATTTCCGGGACAAAGAAACACTGCAGGCTCAGGGATGAGGATTTTTCAAGAGCGACCATAACTTTGGAGGGGGAAGTAGGGATGTTGAGGGTTGGTTGGTTGGTTAAGCACCGCTGAGTTGGGCACACAAGGCTGTGGGTCGTCGGGTGCAGGGGTGCCTTGGGAAGTCTGATTTTCGAACCCGCTATGGTTGCGGATGGGGTGGTTCTCTGGATTGAGGCTGCAGGCGTCGTCTGGAGGCTTGAGGCAGGGCAGGGGTAGCCAGATCTCGGGGCAGGATCACCGGAGAGACCTCCTCGTGGTATTTTTCCACTCTAGCTCAGGTCGGGTTCGGCAGGTGCAGAGTGGGCTTGATTCGCAGTTCCTGGCTGGCACTAGAAGCTGCAGTTCAAACATGTCTAGTGTTCATGTGACAAACAGCTTGGAAAGTGAAGGGAGGCGGTTCATCCAGGGTTTTTGAGGTTGCTGGCCGCTGGACACACCGGGGTTTCACAGGAGCAGGTTCGAGAGGAGAAAGGCCTCTAGGTCTAGGGCCAGGTCAGTGGGCGTCATCCTCTTGTTAGCTCCGCACAGTTTCTCGTCCTTCTCTTTTTCTTGTGGTTGCTAGATCTGAGGAAGGAAGGTTCAGAGTGCCCCTAAATACTAAATTTAGGGGCATTACATGTAGGAAAAGGGCAGTGACCAATGGGTCCCTTCCATAGGGTAGGTACACGCCCTATTCTTCCACTCTCCTGTGGGAGGTGAGCAGGAGACTGCCCCTGGTTGGATGGGTCCCCCCATTCTCAAGATGGTGGGTCCTCTAGGTTGTGCTTCACCTCGCCTCCCCCACCTTAGGGGTGGAGTTGGCAGAGGTGGGCACACCTCTCTTCCTCACTTGTTTTTCCAGCTGGTTCTCCCACCCAAAGTGGGGGGTAGAACCAGTGGGGACCAATTGCTGAAAGCAGCAAATGGTCTGGAAAGGCTCACAAAGGCGGCATGCATTGGAATCTTCTCCTTCGTGAACCCTGCCCATCCTGGGAGAGGAGCCTTGCCACCTCTTCCCAGGATGTGCATTGTTTCAGGCCCCAGAGAGCAGCATGCTCTCGACAGAGGTCCAGAAACATGTCTGGTGGTGGCAGCCAGCGCAGCCACTCAGTCAGGTCACTGGAAGTTGGTTGAGTTTCAGTGAGCATTTCTAAGATGCCCTCTGTTGTGCATTTTACAATAAATCCCACACTGACATCAGTGTGGGTTTAATGTGCTGAGAAGGTTGATACCGAACTTCCCAGTCTTCAGTGTAGCCATTATGGTGGTGTGGAGTTCGTAATGACAAACTCCCAGCACCATATACTTTTAATGGCAGCACTGCACTAACAGTGTCCGGGAATAGCCCTGGGTACTGTAGGGGTACAGGGCTCATGGACCTGTTCCCTCACCACTGGCATAGGGCACCCAGCTAGAGGGGTGACTGAGGTATGCCAGGGCAGTGGTTTGTGGGAATTGTACACATGGATGTGTGCCATGTTGACTCTTCACTTTGTTCTGCACCAAGACACGCAGCCTGCCAAGGCAGTGTGTGTGTCAGGGTGGCACAGAAAGTGCTGCAGCCCTTAGGGGCCTTCTCTGGTCACAGTGCCCTGGGTACCTGTGGTACCATTTACCAGGGGCTGACCTGTGGCCAGAGATGCCAATTGGGTTTAGGCTTCAATGCAGTTTTAGGGAAGGCAAATTCAGCAATTCAGCAAAAAGTGGGGGCATACCATGCTTGAAGCACAGTTTACTACTTGTATAAGGACATTAGTTAGTGATAGATTCCTTACCTTAGAGTATCCCCAGGCGTCAGACTGGAGCCGTAAAGTTTTTTCGTGAGCAGTACCCTGCGAGTCGGTAGGTGGCGTCGTGTAGCTCCACGTCCATCGCTGGTATCATTAATCGCAGAGACGACATCACAGAGACTACTTAGGCGCCACCCACGCTGAAGTCAGTACTGTACACTAATTTTCCACGCCAGGAACACAGAGCCATGCAAGAAACTGACCACTGGTGCCATGAAACTAGGGCCCTGAAAGGGATGTCCTTAACCCTAGAAATCAGCTCGCAGAACGGGGAGGATGGGTGGGGAGGTAAGAAATCCATCACTAACTAATGTCTCTTACAGATCTATCGTTACACAAGTAGTTTATTGTGCATCTGAAAGAGACCAGTTAGTCATAGATTCTTTACCTTAGAATAGATACCCCAGCAACACAAGCTCCGCTGGTGGGTCTGCGAATAAAATTACACCAGAAAGTCACGGAGAACAGAACGGCCAGAGAAGCCGTCTCTCCGGACTTGACTGTCAAGGCAATAATGCTTGGTAAATGTGTGAGACGAGGCCCACATAGCTGCCTGACAAATGTCCTGCAAGGGAACGCCGCGTCCCAAGGCAGCAGTGGCTGCTGTTGCACTGGTAGAATGGGCACGCAGCCCCACAGGAGGCTCTCTTAGCCAACCAGTATCAGGCTTTGATGCAGAGAACTCGCCACCGAGAGATGGTCCGTTTGTGCACGGCCCAACCTTTTTTAGCG
This sequence comes from Lissotriton helveticus, assembly GCF_964261635.1. Taxonomy (NCBI): domain Eukaryota; kingdom Metazoa; phylum Chordata; class Amphibia; order Caudata; family Salamandridae; genus Lissotriton; species Lissotriton helveticus. The sequence goes on along the minus strand of NC_136067.1, from coordinate 1,493,120,234 downwards.
CCCAAGAAGCCAACAAAGAGCTGGTCATCCACCTGGAACTGTTGTGTGCACTTCAGATAGATCGAAAGCGCACGTTTTAGGTCCAGACGGTGGAGCCTCTTTCTCTTTTTAAGGATGCGGATAGAAGGTGGGAAAAGTGATCTGCCCAATGTGGAAGGGCGTGACAACCTTTGGCAAGAAAGAAGAACGGGTCCCCAGAACCACCTTGTCCGGATGAACAGAAAGGAAAGGTTTGGAAGAAAGAGCCTGGAGCTCACTCACTCTACTAGCAGAGGTGATAGGTACCAGGAAAGCCGTCTTGAGAGTAAAAAGATGTAAGGGACAGTTATGAAGGGGCTAAAAGGGAGCGCACATCAGAAAAGTCAAGACAAGACTCGAGTCCCACTGAGGCATTATGAAATGTACAGGTGGAAACGTATGCGTAATGCATTTACGAAAACAGTTAACAACCGAGCACTTAAAAAGAGAAGGCTGATCTAGAAGCCGTTGTGAGAAAGTGCCACCTTCCTTGCAAGATGCAAAGGACAGTTATGAAGAGGCTCGAAGGGAGCGCACATCAGATATGTCAAGACAAGGTTTAAGTCCCGTTGAGGCATGATGAACGGCACAGGAGGAAATATGTGCATAATGCCTTTCAGAAAACGGTTAACAACTGGGACCTTAAGAGAAGGCTGATCTGGAAGCCGTAGAAAGGCGGAGATGGCCGAAAGATAACCTTTGATAGTGCCCAGACAGAGCCCTGCTGGGCCAAAGAAAGAAGGAAAAGAAGGACTTCGGAAAAAGGGGCAGAAAAGGGATCCACAGACTTTTCTGTGCACCATGCCACAAACTTGTTCCACCTGCAGGCGTACACAGTTTTAGTGGAGGGACGCCTGGCTGCCAAAATGACATCATAGACTTCGGGGGGGAAGATCGAAAGCAGTCAACTGTCGCCGCTCAATCTCCATGCATGGAGGTGGAGGCTGGACAGGTTCAGGTGGAGGACTTCCACTGACAGAAGATGCTTCCGGCAATTGGATCGGGGGCTCGATCGCCATGTTGAGTAGCACGGGATACCAGTTTCTTTGTGCCTAATACGGAGCCACAAGAATGACTTGGGCCCGGTCGCGCCGAATATTCTTCAGCACTCTGGGCAGAAGTGGTATAGGCGGAAAGGAGTACATTAGACCGCAACTCCTGGTGAACAAAAGCGTCGCCGAGCGAGTGCCGCCATAGAAATTCCAACGCGCAGAACTGATGACATTGCACGTTCTCTTCGGTGGTGAATAGATCTAACCAAGGCTCAGCCCACTGCTGAAAGAGACCTTGTGTCACGGCAGAGTTCAGACGCCATTCGTGATTCATCATGCACTGGTGGCGGAGTTTGTTCGCCCTGGTGCTCAGAGAACCGGCCAGGTGTTGAACCACCAAGGTAATGCCTTGATGTTCCAGCCATGCCCAGAGGCGCAGAGCCTCCCGACATAGGGTCCGGGACCCCACCCTGCCCTGTTCGTTGCAATACCACATGGCGGTGGTGTTGTCCGTGAACACCTGCACCACACTTCTCCGCACAGAGGGAAGGAATGCTTTCAGTGCAAGTCAGATCGACCAAAGTTCCAAAAGGTTGATATGGAGCCGGGACACCGCCGGACACCAGAGGCCTCTGATCTCCGCCTCTCCAAAGTGGCCTCCCCATCCCAGGAGGGAGGCACCCGGCACCACTGTGTGCTCCGGTTGGGGAGGGGAGAGGGATCTGCCACTGACCCAATCGTGATTCGTGAGCCACCACTGCAATTGTTGTGCAGTGCCCTCCGACATCAGGTTGCCCTGATGCTGTGCCCAATTCAGGTCCCACCGCAGAGCCCGCATTTGCAAACTGGCATGTTGCACTAGCAGGAGGCCATCAGGCCCAGGAGCCGGAGGGTCATCCTGACTGAAGCCATAGCCTGAATATCCCGGACTCGCTGCTCAGGAGGATAAACCTGAATCCAGGACCTCTCCAATGAAGGAGAGCTTCCGAGAGGGACTCCGGTGCGACTTTGGCACGTTGATGGAAAACCCCAGCAAATGCAGGTCTGCCGTAGTCTGGAGGTAGGTGACAACTGCTTGGGGCGAGCCCGCCTACAACAACCAGTCGTCAAGGTAGGGGAAGACTGAACACAGACATGCGAAGGTGAGCTGCGACCACCACCATCACTTAGGTGATCACCAGAGGGGCACTGGTAAGGCCGAAGGGGAGCACAGCAAACTGAAAATGCTCCAGACCTATCGTGAACCGCAAGTAACGTAAGTGGGCCAGGAGGACGAGGATGTGCAAATATGCGTCCAGCAGGTCCAGCGCTACCATCCAGTCTCCAGGGTTCAGGGCTGTCAAAACCCGAGCCAGAGTCAACATCTTGAACTTCTCTTTCCGGAGGTAGCGACTGACGTTCCTGAGGTCCAAGATGGGGCGCAAGCCCCCTTTGTCCTCCTTGGGGACCAGTGGGAATAACAACCTTGTCCTACTTCTGGCTCAGGAACGTGCTCGATGGCCCCCTTGGCCAAGAGGGCCATAACTTCCTGATGGAGAAGCGCAAAGTGATCCCCCGACATGCGGTGGAACTGAGGTGGCATGGCTGGGGGGGGGACGGGAGATAGACGAGAAGGGGAGGGAGTTGGGGCTCCCACTTGTCGGAAGTGACAGAATGCCAGTGGGGAAGGAGATGACACCTGCCACCCACTGGCGTGGGGTGCACCCCAAAGCTCTGACTAGGAAGGATTGGAGGCGGATGCTGCGGGAGCGATGGTGGACTGACCCGCACGCTGGCACCCTGTGCCACCACGGCAGCCTCCACGCCCACGGCACTCGGAGTTTGGTTCTGCACAGGCTTCTGACTGAACGAGCGGGCAGGGGCGCTGTGAGAAGTTGGCCTGATGTGCAGTGTTCACTGTTCTAGTGATCACTATATATCAGTCCAAACAACCCTTATTGATGATTGGTTATAAGTCAACCTTATAGACCAGCTATCCTAGTAGCATGGATACGAGCAGTCTAAGGCTAAGACTCTAGAGGGCGTGTTAAGCCAGCTGTTTTACCATCACATTACCCCTTGAACACCCAGTGAAAGGACACCACACAAGTGTTATGAAAATAAACAGTGTATTTATTAGAATCACAACAACCCTGTACTCTTTATGAGGACAGGGTGCTAGGCACACAACAAAACTCTTACGAAAATACTTAAGTTAGCACAGTATATACAAATGCCCGAGGGGCACGAAAAACCATATACTCTCAAAGTGGAATGCGAAATTACTAGCAGGTAAGTACAGTACTAATAGGCTTTGGAATCGCTAGGACTTGACTATGGAATCGTTAGATTACTTCTAAGAGGCCTAGGGGACTCGGGTGCAGAGTGTGCACTCTCACGCGGGATGCGGGACAAAGTCTATGGTAGCTAGTAACGTTAAAGTTAGTGTTCACGGGCGAACCCGACCTGGTAGGGAGAAAACGACAGTGGATCCTGACCCTTGGATAGTGAGGCTATGCTGGGGCACCGAAATGCCGAAGTTACCTAGCCCAGGGGCTGCAGCTGCATATGTCTCAAAAGACGTCGGGAATCCTCGTTGCCGGACCAGGAGCCTGGAAGAAAGATGCTGGCAGGCGACCAGTGAAGATAGTTCGTAGTGATCCAAGCCTGGATCTGGAAGATGGATGACACCTGAAAGCAGAGGGGACCAAGTTCGTGACTACTAGCCAGTAGTCAGTGGGCACCAGGAGGGCACCGGATGGTAGTCACCTCGACTAGGTGAGTGGGCGACGCTGTGCTCTGCAGATCTCACGGACCAGGAGGCGTTGTCGGCGACCAGGATGGAGAGGCGAGCTGTCCCACGATGGATGAAGCTGTCGGCGTCGAAGTACCCAGGATTGGGCAACAAAGCCTTGGCTAATTCAAGCCCACGCGGTGGACTCAAAATGGCGTCTGGAGTGGACCAGGAGGGTCCGGGGTGCTCCTCTTCTGGAAGGGAGCAAGAGCCAGTCTGGAGCAACCAGACTAGCAGCAGTGATGTCGTCGGGCGTCGTTCAGAAGGCCACAAGCCAGCGGGCTAGTAGCCAAACAACGCGGTGAGCAGCAAAAAGCAGAAGGGCCCCACGCCGATCGTGGAGATGCTGGGGGGCTGCTCTTCGGTGCTGGAGCTGCTCAGGGTCGGGGCTTCTCGGACCCCAAAGCACTCGCCAGGAAATTACTCGGCGGGCTTGCTGTGCAGAAGTCGTGCAGTCTTGGCAATAGTCGGTCCCTTGAGGTCTCGTCGCACTCACGGTTCTCCGCTTGGCTGTAGAGGTGAGTAGAGGTCGGAGGTGCCAGGGAAGCCGGGTCTTGTCGAGCTGGGCAGTCGGATTCCAGAGGAAGGACTTACAGCAGACCGCAGTGTTCTTGCGATGGTGCCTGCGGATGCAGAATGACTACTCCTTAGTCACAAGGGAGAATCTTGAAGAAGGAAATCTTGAAGTCCTTTCGCAGAAAGTCGTGTCTTGATTCCAAAGATGATCTAATTTGGAAGGGGGCCTGCTCCTACCTTTATCTGGGAAAAGGGGGCTGGCACGCGACTAGGTCCTGCCCTATGGGTGGGACCAGGAGGGGGGTGGTTACACCCACTTCCTTGGCGGGCTTTTCCCCAGCTCAGGGTCTGGAGTGTCCCTGGAACTGGTTCAAGCCGGCCTATGCATAGTGAGCACCGGGGTGCCACTTGCAGTCACCTTCCTCTGAAGCCCTGCCTACCTAGGATACACAAAATCCTGTCTGGGACGGTGCTGGCACCGCCCCTGGCAGGAAACCCTTTGTCCTTATCTCCTGCTCTGGGAGGACTCCCAGCAGCAGGAGGGCAGACTTGTATCTCGGTGGCAGCATCCAATTTGTGGAGCTGAGGCTCTGTTCGACTTTAACCGGGGTTAGGGGTTACATACATGTCGTGTCCCTCTAGAAGGGTGGAATGCTAACCCCGTCGCCAGAATTGGCGAGGGGTTAGTATTCCAATTCGTATGACACCTTACTCGACATGTTTTGATAAAGCGATACCAGAGTTGGCATATAACCGCGAGGATTATAATGCACTTAAGAGTATATGGTATGCGATATCATGGAAACGGCTAAGGGATAGATCCCGAAAGCCACAGACAGGCTCCACTCATGCCAGAGCACCATCTCACACGATTCCAAGCACTCTGCCTTCAGGATTGTTAAGGCCTGCCATAGGAGTGACTGATAGGAGATCTGTGTGTCCATTTTAGGGTTAGATATAGGTATACTATACCTAAAGCAAAGGGTGAGTACACCACCTTGCCCCAGCTGTCGTGCAGCCAGTTGTGTCAGTTTAGTTAGTCAGTCCAGGGGTGGCACAATACATGCTTCAGCCCCTGGGAGACTTCTGGGTGCACCTCAGCCCTGGGTACAGGGACTTGGAGAGGGCCCAGTGCCAATTTAGTACCTGAGTACAATTTGGATAGAGAGAACAGCTAGGCTGTGGGTCTGATTAGCAGGCCCACAGCCAGGGAAAGTCGTAAACAAGTGCAGCAAAAAGCAAAAATCTGGGTGATCATAGGATTGCAGACCCTACTCTCCTACAGGCGCCCCTTCCATGGCCACGAAAGGAAAGAAAGGTAGATATGGCTGGACATGTGGTAGAGAGACCCAAGGACTTTGCCGTAGCCAGAGAGTCCTTGAGACGCTCCAGCGCACTGTCTGCCTTATTGCCAAACAGGAGTACCATCAAAAGGCATGTCCATAAGGAAACTCTTATTTACAACAAGGGGTGGTGATGGACAGAGTCTCTGAATTAAGCAGAGTGCTCTCACCCAGTCAAGAGATCAGGGCTAGATCCAACACCGTTTTTTAGCTCATTGCACCATCCCAGTTTCAGAACCTGGCTGTATGCAAATTAGTCTGTCCCTGGCCCAGTGCATCATGGGAACAGGGCAGACCAGACTACAAAAGCCAATTCTTACACTGGGAAGGAAACAAGCTCCCGGGGACCGGTTTCTGCCATTTCAGGCGTCTTCGGCCCGGCTTGCTTGAAACCTGATGGTGCAATGAGCAAGGGACTCACATCTGAGTATACCCTTCCACGCTTAGGGTGGACAAAATTATTTACAACAAGGGGTGGTGATGAACAGAGTCTCTGAATTAAGCAGAGTACTCTCACCCAGTCAAGAGATCAGGGCTAGATCCAACACCGTTTAGCTCATTGCACCATCCCAGTTTCAGAACCTGGCTGTATGCAAATTAGTCTGTCCCTGGCCCAGTGCATCATGGGAACAGGGCAGACCAGACTACAAAAGCCAATTCTTACACTGGGAAGGAAACAAGCTCCCGGGGACCGGTTTCTGCCATTTCAGGCGTCTTCGGCCCGGCTTGCTTGAAACCTGATGGTGCAATGAGCAAGGGACTCACATCTGAGTATACCCTTCCACGCTTAGGGTGGACAAAATTATTTACAACAAGGGGTGGTGATGGACAGAGTCTCTGAATTAATCAGAGTACTCTCACCCAGTCAAGAGATCAGGGCTAGATCCAACACCGTTTTTTAGCTCATTGCACCATCCCAGTTTCAGAACCTGGCTGTATGCAAATTAGTCTGTCCCTGGCCCAGTGCATCATGGGAACAGGGCAGACCAGACTACAAAAGCCAATTCTTACACTGGGACGGAAACAAGCTCCCGGGGACCGGTTTCTGCCATTTCAGGCGTCTTCGGCCCGGCTTGCTTGAAACCTGATGGTGCAATGGCAGGGTATACTCAGACATGAGTCCCTTTCTCACTGCTCCATCAGGATTCAAGCAAGCCGGGCCGAAGAGGCTGAAATGCCAGAAACCGGTCCCCGGTAGCTTGTCTCCTTTCTGGTGAAGAATTGGCTTGGTAGTTTGGTCTGCCCTGTTCCCATGATGCACTGGGCCAGGGACAGACTAATTTGCATATAGCCAGGTTCTGAGCTGGGATGGGGCAGTGAGATAAATAACGGTGATGGATCAAGCCCTGATCTTTGGACTGGGTAAGAGTGGTCTGCTTAATTCAGACACTCTGTTCATCACCACCCCCTTTTCTGTATCGTTTTTGGCCACTATAGGTGTGGCAGGGTATACTCAGACATGAGTCCCTTTCTCATTGCTCCATCAGGATTCAAGCAAGCCGGGCCGAAGAGGCTGAAATGCCAGAAACCGGTCCCCGGTAGCTTGTCTCCTTTCTGGTGAAGAATTGGCTTGGTAGTTTGGTCTGCCCTGTTCCCATGATGCACTGGGCCAGGGACAGACTAATTTGCATATAGCCAGGTTCTGAGCTGGGATGGGGCAGTGAGATAAATAACGGTGATGGATCAAGCCCCGATCTTTGGACTGGGTAAGAGTGGTCTGCTTAATTCAGACACTCTGTTCATCACCACCCCCTTTTCTGTATCATAAGGAAACTCTTGACATCCCAGGAACACCCAGTGGACCACAGCCAGGCATGGCCACTGTTGTGGAGATCACTCCAAAAAGAATCTGCGTTGTCCAGGCTACACCGAATGGTGAACTTTGCGACATCTTTTCCCTCTGCCATCGCCTGGGAAGGCACAGCCCGAACCTCTGGGGCAGTGTCTGTGCCACTGTGTCCCATACACCGTGAGAGTCGCGGGCCAAAGGCATGCGGTGTTGACTAACCGCAGCCCCAAGCTGGCAGAGGAAAACAGCCTTTTGCCAAACTGCTCCAGGTTTTTAGATTGCTTATCAGGCGGGGCGGTAGGAAACACACTCTGAGAAGTGGAGGCCTGAATGACCAGGCTCTCCGGAGTGGGATGATTTGACAGAAAGGTCGGGCCACCCGGTGCCGGGCGATGACGCCTGGCCACGTTTTTATCCACAGGAACCCCAGTGGCTGGACTAGACCAGGTGCCTATCAAAACATCCCTCAAGGCCTCATTAAATGGGAGCAGAGGTTCCATAGAACTTGCTGCAGGCTGAAGCACTTCAGTAAAGAGGTTGGTCTTGTGAGTAACAGTAGGCAGAAGAGCCTCTGCTGCTCTAAGGAGCACCATGGTATACGTGGCGCCCTCCTCCATGATGGCGGGAGGAGACAAATCGAGGCTCAGAGGAGAGATCAAGGCCGCCTGCATCCTCAGTCTTCCACCCACTCATTTTCAGACTTGCACTGCCGTGCAGGAGGGTCTTCGGAACCCTTCCTGTCCTCCCATCCTCCACAGCCCGTGGTACGTGCAGGAGTGGCACAGGGGAAAAAAAGTGCTCGAACGGCGCCAGGAACGGCACCGGGCTCGGAGCCGATCCAGCTCCATGTCCCAATTAGGGTCCCAAGCTGGAGCAAAATTGCCCAGGAATTCAGGCAAGGGCAGAGGTATAACAAACTGAACCCGTGGCAGTGCCAGGAACAAAGCAGCAGGGGGCACCGGGGTCGGAGCCGCCGGCCCTGCGGTGCCGGAGCCGGAAGCAAACAAGGGCCCTCAAAAGGGGCCGCTGGGCCAGAAGACACACTGGCGGGAGACCTAGGCCTCAATAGGCGGTCCATGACAGCCAGAAACTCTTGCACCTGGGCCGGAATCGCCGACGGACCCGGATATGGTGGGAAGGCCGCGGTACTCTCAGGCTCCAACAGAGCCACAGGTAAGGACCCCTGGCCCCCCCGTCCAGAGACCGACGGGGAGATATCGGAGAGCGAACACGCTTCTTCGTCTTTTTCTTATGATGTCGCTTACCCAATTCAGAGGGTGAAGACTTGGACCCCGAGGAGCGATGATGGCTCCGCTGTCGATCCCTCGAGCGACCCCTGGACCTCGAGAGGCGCAGAGACGATTGCCTGGCCTCCAGCAGCTTTCGGGACCGCTACCGCAAAGCCTTCGGAGTCATGGGTAGACAGTCGATACATGACCGAGAATCATGGTTGCACTCCAGACAGTAAAGACTGACATAATGGGGGTCGGCCACCGACATCGTACAGCGACAGGCCCGTCAGGATTTAAACCCAGGCATCCCTACGTGGCACCAGGAGTCAAATACTCAAAAGAAGTAGAGACAAAAGTAACAAAAAAGTTAGTAAAAAAGTGACTAGGGTACATGAGCTAACCGGATCTACGCTTGCTGGCGCGGAAAAAGTAAGAACTGACATCAGTGTGCATGGGTGGCGCCTAAGTAGTCTCTGGGACGTCATCTAGGCACTTAAGACACCAGCGACGGACGCGGAACTGCACAACGCCACCTACGGACGTGCAGGGGTACTGCTGACAAAAACTTTCCGGATCCAGTCCGATGCCTGGGGATATTCTAAGGTAAGGAATCTATCACTAACGTGTCTTTCAGATAGAGGGCACTCTCACACTAGTACAGGCAAGTTTCTTGTTTGATAGCTTGTACTCTCCTTTGGGTTGGGTATGCCTGTGCAACCTTGGAGTTTAGTCTTGCTCACATGAAGTTTTTCTCTTGTTCTGGCTTTGTTGATTATTTGAGGTTTATTGAAAACACCAATTTTTCCAGTGTAGTGATCTCCTGATGGACATCTGTTTAACATTTTTTGCTTTGAATTTGCCTTCAACAGCCAGTCGTCCATGTAGGGATAGCCGTGGATTCTGCTCCTTAGGGATGCCGCACCCGCTGCAAGGCACTTAGTGAAAACTCAAGGAGCCAGTTTTATCCCGAAAGGCAGAACTTACCATTGGTAGTGAGTATTCTCGTGGAAGAACCAGAGGTATTTCTTATGAGCTTGGTTCATAGGAATGTATAGATGAGTCCTTTAGATCTATTGTTGCCATGAAGTCCCGTTTTTGCAGCTGTGATTTTACTTCCTGTAGTGCAGACACTTTAAAACGCTGTGTGCAAATTAATTTGTTTATGAATCTGAGGTTGAAGATATGTCTTAGCGTGAGATCTTGCTTTAGGACCAAGACATAAGGTCAGACCCCCCCCAGGATATAGTGCCATGGATTAGCAAATTTAGCGGCACAAATATGGAAATTTAGCGGCACTTTATTTTACTCCTAATCATTCTTTCAGCCTGAAAACGCGAAATCCTTGAGGGTCTGTATAGGGAAGTAAGACAAGGACTACTGACAGCAGTACTCGTGCTTGATGCTGGATCTCTGGATCAGCACTGCGCATCTAGATGACCAAGTTACTGTTCAAGCTAAATATAATTTATATGTAGGTTAAAAAGTGAATCTCACAATTAAAACGTATGTAAATGTACAATTCTACATACGTTTCAACAAGTATTAAAATAACTACAATCAGGCAAGTAACTTTATTAACTTATTGTCTATGTTGCACACTCAAACTACGAAAGGCCCTAGTCGCCAGCATGGAAGGTAAAACAGATTTTTTTCTTGAAATAGTGACATGGATAACTTAAAAAAATTATTTGGGTACTTTCCTCAAATATTAAATATCCTGGTTCTTTTGGACATACTGTGCGTTAAACCATATAGCCTGAGCATTTTACAGCACTGTGAGCTCTTTTTCTGTATAGTTAGGCGATTTCTGCTAGCCTATGAATACAGACCAATCTCTCATATTAAAAAATAAATTCAATCTCAGGCATATGCCCGAGAAAGTATTTCAGGTTGTAAAGATCTACAAACTCTAGCCATTGCTAAAAATATTATCCAGTACATTGAGAGATCATACAGGTATGCCATCTGGTGGCAGAACAATCCCCTAAGATTAAGCAGATTGTACAGATGTGTCCGCCATGTTTCTAATGTGGAGGCAGACCAAGACCTCTATCCTCTGCCCTGTGCACAATCTCCCCACACATCCACAATGCATCGCCACGGGCTGACAGCGACAGCTCGCAACCTCAGACAGTGCCAGCTTGCCACAACAGTCAGTGCCTGCGAACCAAGGGTGGCAGCACATCACAGATAGGGTATCAGAATATTTCACAAATAATTGCACCAATAGCACTTATGTAAAAATCGCTGCTTTTTTTAGATTTCACTGGCACTTTTGTAAAAATTGCGGCATTTTTACAAAAGTGCCGATTTTGCAGCAAAATCCTGGAGGATATGGCTAGGAGGTCCCAGTCTGTGCCAGAGAGCACTGTGAATGTAGAATTAATTATTTTAAATTAGCATTACGCACAGTAAAAGATAAACTGTGACAAAATCGTTAAGATAAAAAGTGCTTCCAATTTTGGTATCCTATTCTATCCTGTAAAAGCATGCATTTCACAGCCCAGCTGGTGACTCCCTTGCAATATCACTTAAAGAGAATACATATGTGTCTTCATGAAGCTTCAAGGGATTCCATCAATTAAAGCCAGAACTGGCTTCTAGACACCATTTACAACTGCAGACTGACCAGTTGTCCACATTTACATTTCTTTCAGTGAAGTTGGCACCCTGGCAAGAAGGCTTGTTTAGTTGCCTGCCCCTCGCTCGGGGTCACAGCCTGACACAGCAGATGAAGCATTTCAAATCTCAGATTTAACCGTCCCGGCATGGCTGTCTTTTCACAACAAGCATTTGCAATGCAATAGGTCTCGCATTAGGAAAGTTTGAGCTATTGGTATTGTAAATTAATTTTTTTTATTTATGTGTTGGTTTTGAAAATAGCAAAATTAATAGCTTTGTCATTGACAATACCAATAGTTTCAACTTTCGCAAATGCGACACCTATAGCATCTGTACTGCAATATGTGTTGTATTTACGTGACTTGGATGTATTGATATTACAAACAATAGATTTAAATTTTTTTAAATACTTAAATGAAAGTAATTGAAATTTATAATTGCAATAGCTTAAACTTTTGTAAATGACTTTTGTGAAGATTGTTTAGTGTATTTTATTGTGACGAAAATCCAAAACAGAAGTGAAATATTAACGTCTTTTTGTGACATTTGTAATAAAGCTTGAAACTTTGAGAGAACATATTTGAACCAGTTGTTGAATGGTTGCACTGATTGATGCTGTGGTGGGAGTGAGGGTGACCGACGGACAGAGTGAGGGCGCGTGTGTGGGGGGGTTGCGCGTGTGGGGGGGTTGCGCGTGTGGGGGGGGTGCGCGCGTGGGGTTGCGCGCGCGTGGGGTTGCGCGTGTGGGGTTGCGTGCGTGGGGGATTGTGTGGGGTTGTGTGTGTGTGGGGTTGTGTGCGTGTGGGATCGGTCAACCAATTGCTGCTGTTAACAAACATCTATTTTATTTATTGCTAAGCAGTTTTATGTAGCACTTTGAAATCTGCAGGTATAGAGTGTTTTACAGAGGTCGGTTGCTAGCTAAATGCAGTAAGTTTACACACGATCACGGACACTTACTTTTGGCGCAGCTGCTACTGGTATCTCGCACATATCCTATATTGTAAAGGGGCATTTCCAGGCATTCGCCGCATGATGACCAGACCCACCCTCTGATCCTGGTGAGAGAATACCTCAATGCTGTTCCACCAAAGGGCACTACTACCAACACACGCTACAGTGGGCGGGAACCTACATTTTGTTATTGTGTGCCATATTGTAATAGTTGTACAAAAGGGGGTGGTGATGGACGGAGCTTCTGAACCAATCAAACACTCACACCCAGTCAAAAGATCTGGGTTTAATCCATCACCGTTCTTTAGCCCACTCTGCCACCCCAGTTCAGACTTGGCTATATGCAAATCAGTCTGACCCTGTGCCTCATGGGAACAGTCCAGCCCGAACTGCCAAGCCATGCCTTCCCTGGACCGGAAACAAGCTTCTGAGGACCGGTTTCTGGCATTACAGCCGTCTTCAGCCCGGCTTGCTTGAATCCAGTGGCAAAGTGAGCAAGGGACTCACGTCTGAGCATACCCTGCCACACTTATGGCGGCCAAAAGCGGTACAAAAGGGGGTTTGATTGGTTCAGATGCTCCGTCCATCACCACCCCCTTTTGTACCGATATTGTAATAGTTGTCACTCAAACGACACTCTTTCTAATAGGTTGCGCAAAATAAAAAAACTTTAATAAAAAGAGAAGAGTTTATTAAATAAAAAAAAAAAGAACACCCCACCACCAGGCTCCAGTATACAAAAAGTGAACAATCTTTAAACAACGTGTGGCTGAAAAGATAAGGTTGAGACAGAGTGAAGTGAAGTGGAAAGAGATACAAACAGAGGTGGGCCAAAGAGATGAGTTTGATAGTGAGGTGAGGCAGATGGGGCGAGATACGGCGAGCTGTAATGGAAACTGCAGATGTGGAATTACAGAGAACTGTTACAGGGGGTAGAGAGAAGCCTAGAAAGTGGTAAAGAGACAGGTGGAAGACTGCTAAAGATTCAAAAGGCAAGTAGACAGAGGTGGCACTGATAAGTGTATTGCGAGTGGTGAGGTAGACAGAGGCGAGTTAAAGCAGAGCTGGTTTTGTAGGTGAGGTGCATAGAGCTGTAGAAAGAGGGTAGACAAGAGGTAAAGAGGAGTGAGGTAAAAGATGAGATGAAATAAGGAGATGGGATAGAAAGATGTGAGAGACCGAGAGATACAGGCAGGATGTAGTAGAGAGGTGAGACAGATAGAGAGAAAGGGAAACGGAGAAGCGAGGTAAAGAGATTAGCATGAATGTTATGATTGGTGAGGTAGAGAGAAAAGATACATGAAGACAGATTGGGAGGTACAGGCGTAAATAAAGACTGTGGGAATGACTTCAGGGGGTGCACTAATGGGGCGTTAGGGATGGGAGAGGAAAATCCTAGGACCAGAGGAGTTAGTGAGAGAGTGAAGACAAAGATTAGGAATTGTGAAAGAAGAAAAGGGAACAGAACATGGATTAAAATGATGGGCAGACTCGAATCTGAGCAACGTCATGGTATTGGAGAAAGCTAAAGAAGTGAGGGATGGGAAACATAAGGAGCAGGAATGAGAAAGGATCTAGGAAAAGAGGACCCGTTTTATTAAGAATAAATAATTCAGTAAAAAAGATAACCTGTATTTGACGATTTATCTCCTGCTGTGCTTCAGTTCACAAGCGGCCCATGCAGCCGGCTGCTGTTAACAAGAGGCCCTTACAGGAAGGAGCTCTTGGTGCACAAGCGGCCGTCACAGCAGTGTATTGTGCACACAACGCTTTCTATGTAGTCCAATGTTGAGCTTGAAATAGCCCTCGCAGCTTGTGCGTTTCTGGGAGGCCTCGGAGACGTTGACAGTGCATGCGAGGCCTCGTGCCTGTGTCTGCTCACGTAAGAGTGCGAGCGTGCGCGCATTTTTGCGAGAGGGAGTAAGACAGGGGATATGAGGTGGGGAGGACTGCATGAGACTAAGAGGCATGACAGGAAAGAGTCCGAGATTAACACAGACAGGTAAAGATAGAGAGAAAGTGGTTAAACAAAACAGAGGAGCGGGCCACAGTGACAGGGACACGAGCGAGTCACACTGGCTGAGAGAAAGAGGAAAGCAGGCAGACTTGGTGTGACTGGATCACACTGAGGACACAAAGTCAAGAAAGAGGCAGAGTGCGACCTGGAGAGACAGGTCAGAGTGGCAATGGAAGAAAGATAGAGAGTGACACTCTGACAACAGGAAAAAATGACACCGAGAAAAATAGACAAGGGGAAAAATGTACTCGGTGAGGTAGAGTTACTCGGGGGAGGCTGAAGTAAGGTGACAAAGGGAAGCTGGCAAAAAGAGAAGCAGAGTCTCCGAGAGAAAGACACCGAAAGAGTCAAAGAGTGACACAGAGAAAGAGACAAACAGACATCCCCTCGAGGGCAGAGGGGCGCTGGGAGAATATAGAAAGTTGTGGAGAGACTGATAAGCAGAGACACTGGGTGCAAGAGAGAGAAGGCCTACTGGAACAGGGTATCACTGGAGAGAAGGTACATTCATAACTGAAGAAAAAACATGTACATGGGTGGAAGAGACAGATAGGTACATGGAAAAGGAAAGCGGGGAAGGGACAGGTTGAAGACACCCGGAGACAGAGGTTGTGAAAATACAGAGCAACAGGGTGACACTGAGGGAAGGGCAGAGTTGCACGGATAGACAGACTGACACCGCAACTGTCAATGCGAGAAAAGAGTCGAGTGACAATGCAGAGCGCAGGTGCTATGAGTGATACGTACTTAGGCCCTGGGCAGGGATGGCCTTAGGGCAACAGTGATAACGACACAGAAAGACCAAATGAAATCAAGGGGTAGAGTGCAGCTAATACAGAGAGACTGTTAAAGTCAGAGAAACAGGGTGACCCTGAACTGCGTGACTACGAGAAGCAGCCAACACTCTGAATCTGCAAGTCGTACAGGTTTTAAGACAACGAATTCGCAGACCGTGCACGTTTGCAGTGGACCCGAGAGACATATCGCAAGAAGTTAAACATGACCAGACAGTGGTTGGAATGAAGCAGAGCCGCACATGTTGGGAGTCAAGATGTCGCAATGCAGAATATCTAGGTGACAGCTATCGACGTATGGAATAAGCTTTGTACTTAAGCGTCTAGAGTGTGGAGCTGCAAGCAGCTGATGCGGGTGGAGGCAGAGTGAGTAGGGTAGCATATAAAGAGGTATGGGCAGTGTATTGTGCAAGGAGCAGGCACTTCAAACAAGCTCTCGGCATTGCTGTGTGAGGGGGGGTGCATTCCTTTCAAGTATGATGTGGGGGAGCGGCAGCCTTTGAAGTCTGATGGCGACGCACAGACAAATGGTGGTGTATGGGATGTGGCTCGTGATGTGCACGCACCTGGCTCACATGAACTGTTCGCGATCCGCAGTGGGTAGACTTTTTAGGTCTGCTTACTATAAATCTCGCTCATCATCCCTTCGTGATGTACAGGCGATACCTAAAAAGTAGGGGAACTGTTTTAAAAAAAAAAAAGTATGGGCACATTGTGTCCCTCGGATCCCTTACTTCGACCACTGACAATAGCACTGTCTGGTGCTGGCTCGTCATGGTAATGCTCTCACCCATGAGTCCAGCTGTTTACCCAACATGCTATTAGAAGACCTTGGCTGCCGGCTGCCTCCTGCCTCACCTAAGCCTCTAACTGCGCACAAAATGCCCGTGACTGACTGGTTTCTCTGCCCGGGGAGGAGGCAAATTCACCTCACCCTGCCTGGCAGTGTCACGGCTGTTAGCCCATCGCTTGCTGAGGCCCAGAGAACAGTGGCCTGGAAGGACCAGGCCTTATATTGTTCTGTGAGAAAGGAAGCTTTTTTTTAATGTTATCCATTGTAATGAGAACACATTTAGTTTTGAATAGTTTCCTCAGAAGTGTTCGCTTTTTGGTACCTTTATTGCTTTTTGTTGCAGGAGTTCCTCGATTTCTTATCTTAATTGTAAGGGTTCTGTTCATTGGTTTCTAGTGGGTTTGGTGGCGGTTTATTCATTATATACAATAACCATGGCATATGAAATATAAAATCCAACTGTCTGTGGTGATGTCTATCCATTGACGCAAGTGATGTGCTATACTGCCTCCCGCTGGTGTTGCGTGGAGGTCCTATGATGTGGGCAAATCACTTAGAATTTGCTCCTCCCCCCTCTCAAGGGTTGACCCCTGCCACTTCCTCTGCCCCAAAAAGGCTGCTTTGGTTGCAGTTGCCAGACTTGGTATCAAGACTGCTGGTTTGACTTCAGTCCGCCGCCTTGAATTTGTTGTTGTTGTTGGTGGTCTGAGAAGACTCTCCTTCCTGTGGGTCTTCTATTGTGTGAAAGAACAAGTTACTTACCTTCCGTAACAATATATCCGTAAAAAATAAAGGTTAGTTATTGATTGCTTACCTTAAAATTACCCTCAGGCATCAGACTGGATCCGGAGAAATTTTTCGTCAGCAGTACCCCTGTGCATCAAAAGGTGGCGACGGTCGGCTCCGCATTAGTCGTTAGCGTCATGGTCGCTGGGATAACGCTGCGGTAGTTACTTAGACACCGCCCTCACGCGCAGACGTAAGGTTTTACAGGACATTCCACGCCAAAAGCACAAAGCTATGCAAGACACTGACCACTGGTGCACAAAACTGGGGCTCTGAAAGGGATTTCATGACCCTATAAGTCAGTTCACAGAACGAGGAGGATGGGTGGGGCGGTAAGGAATCTAGCTAACCTAGGTTTCTTACAGATGTAGCATGTGATCTACAGCTCATAAGCCTCGAACATATTGTTACGGAAGGTAATTAACTTGTTCATCTGAAAGAAACAGTTATAGATTACTTACATTAGAATAGATACCCCCAGCAATATCAGGACTGCGAACCAAGTTCACACCAGAAAGTCCTGGAGAACAGAACGGTCAAAAAAGCAGTCTTTCCGGACTAGGACTGTCCATGCAATAGTGTCTAGTGAACGTGTGCAGAGATGTCCACGTAGCTGCCAGACAGATGTCATTGAGAGGGGGGGGGCGCACCTCCTCCAAAAGCAGTACTAGCTGCCGTCGCCCTGGTGCAATGGGAACGCTGCCCCGCTAGAGGCTCCTTCTTTGCCAAGGAATGACCAGCCTTAATGCACAAAACAACCCACCTAGAGATGGTCAGTGTGTGCACAGACCGACCCTTCTTAGTGCCCACATAGCCCACAAAGAGCTGGTCATTCACTTGGTATTGTTTGTCGCAATTCAATTAAAGGGAAAGTGCCCTTTTGGATCCAGACAGTGGTGCCTCTTCTTTTGAAGGATGCAGAAAGAATGTGGGCAAAGTAATGGTTTGGCCAATGTAGAAGGAAGAAACCACCATGGTTCTTAGTACAACCTTCTTTGAATGAACAGCCAGGAAAGGAGGTTTTAAAAAATGCCTGGGGCTCACTCACCAAGCGAGCAAAAGGGGATGGCAACCACAAAAGCAGTCTAAGGTAAGAAGACAAAGAGGACAGTTAAAAAGTGGCTCAAAAGGAGCGCACATAAGGTAATTCAGAACCAAATTCAAGTCTCACTGAGGTATTACGAAGGGAACAGGAGGAAAAAGATGAGTAATGCCCTTGGGGAAGCTATTTACAACAGAGGAATTAAAAAGAAGGCTGATCAGAAAGCCTAAAAAAGGCGGAAATGGCCAAGAAGTAGCCCTTAAGAGTGCCCAGATTGAGGAGGAGCTTGGCGGGCATCCGAGATGGCCGCGTGAGCACAGCGCTCTCCGGACCCTCGCCGCTCCCGGCATTTTATCCTGGCTGAATCCTGCTTTCTTGCAAGAATTCGTGTAGGGGACGTTTGGCTGATTACCCTGGCACTTTTCGGAAACTGATTTGGATCTCGTAATCCTGAGAAATGATGCTCTGAACTTTTGGGCTCCGCCCTTGAGGTGCGCCCGGGACGGGGTGCGGTCCTGTAGCCGTCCTGCAATTGAACAACAACGGCAGGAAATCTGGCCTTGTGGGTCCCCCCTTCCTAAGTTTCGGTTTCGATTCTGTTCCGACTTGGGCCACGGGTGTGGATGTCGTGTTGCCGCTGAGACTTGGAGGCAGATCGGCTGTTGGACTTTCATGCGACCTATTTGCTGGCCTGGCGACCTCTACCCGAGTTGTGCCCCCTTTTTAGTGTACTTTTGTTCCTGTACTTTGGGTGTCGGGCCCGTCGACTCTGGTGGCTTGTCCTGTGACGCATCTTCAAAATGGCGGGCAGAGGGGACAGAGAGACGCGCAAGACGAAAACACCTCTGCGCGGAGCTCCAGTTCAATCGAATGTCATGGACCGTTATACCCATTCTAAGGGGTCCCCCGGAGCTGCCCTGCCTGGTTCCAGTATAGCGACCGAACGAGTTTTGGAAGAGTCGGCGGAGCCCTCCCTACAGGATATCATGGGCGCCATCTCGGGTGTGAGGGAATCCATCGGCCTACAGTACGAGGCCTTGGCCCATAAACTTGACACCGTGGCTATTGAGGTGAATCTGATTCGTGCTGATCTCGGCAAGACGAATGAGAGGGTACAATCATTGGATATTAAATCGTCTAGCCTTACGAAGGACGTCTCGGAGCTCCAGACGGAGATCGGAAATCTCCGTCGGGGGAACGACTTCATGACCAGTCGCCTGGAGGATTTTGAAAATAGGGCGCGTCGCTGCAATGTTCGCCTGGTTGGTGTACCGGAGAACCCTGAACCCCACTCGGTGGATCTCCTGGTTGAGGATCTGGTCTTGAATCATCTGGCCCCTTCTGGTCTTACAAAATTTTTCACGGTGGAACGCGCACATCGTGTTCCAGGGGGCAAAGTCAAGCCGGGAGCCCCGCCGAGACCCATTGTAGCGAAGCTTTTTCATTATAGAGACCGGGACGCTATCCTGCAGGCCTCGCGGGTGAAGGGCCCGGTGGCCTTTGAGAATGCTACGGTGAACTTTTACCCGGACTTTTCTCAACAGGTTCAGAGACGACGTATGGAGTTTCGTGGTGCCAAGAAACGTCGTCGGGATCGGGGCCTACGTTACGCCATGCTCTTTCCTACCAGACTTCGGGTCGAATACAATGAACGTGCCCTTTTCTTTGATCCGCCAGATGCTGTTAATGACTGGCTGGACTCGTTGCCTGATCGTCCTCCTGAGACTGACTCCGCCGCTCACCCGGGTGGTGCCGAGGGTGGTGCGGAGATCTAACTGTTCGGCTCTTATGTCTTATTTTGAATACACTATCAGGAGTGTTGGCCGACGTCCCTCTACATTGTGATTATTTTGTCTTTCATTAGTTATTTTTGCTCTTGCTGAGGTCGGGGGGAGGGTGGAACGGAGACCTTTCCTCCTCCGGGGTCTTTGTGTAGAATAGGGGTTCTTGGGCGACAGGCACACTGCAGGTTGGGGTGGCTCTTTAGCTTTTTGCAGGGGTGCAGGGTGGGGGGTGTTTCTCTTCAGTTTGGGGGAGGGGGGTTGGGAAGTTTTTTCTTTTCTGTGTGTTGTTTTCAAGGCGAGTTGCTCCTGTGTCTGCTGCTGTTTCTGATGTCTAGCTCATGGACGAGGGGTCTTGGTTCGGGCGGCTGGGATGGGGGGTAGAGGGTTGAAATTTCTTTCCTGGAATGTTAATGGCCTGGGAGATCGTATTAAGCGCAGTGTTGTCTTAAAATGTATACGACGTCTGTCACCGGACATTGTTTTTATGCAAGAAACCCATTTGATTGGTAATGTTTGTTATGCAATGAATAGATGGGGCTACCGCCTTGTGGCGCACTCGGGGTTCACCTCCGGATCTAGGGGTGTGGGTATTCTTGTTCGAACCTCCCTTCCCCTGGCGATAGATTAGGTGATTCACGATGATCGTGGGAGATATACTGTCTTGGTGGGTAGATATGAAGGCCGCACCCTATCTCTCTTCAATGTTTATGTTCCCCCGGGTTTGCAGGCTTCTACTTTTACTGATTTGGGCCGTGTTTTGTTAGATCTCCCTGATAGTACTCTCTTTCTGGCCGGTGATTTTAACTCGGTGCTTTCCGGCCTTCACGATCGCCATCCCCCTAGAGATACCCCGCAGGCTCAGCAGTGGTTGGGTGGGTTTCTAGATACCTTTGGCCTTGTGGACTGCTGGCGACTGTTGCACCCTACTCAGCTCCAATACACCTTCCATTCTGGGGCTCATGGCAGTCTGTCTCGGCTGGATTATTTCCTGATGCCCGCCGCCCACTCATCGGCGGTTCGTGAGATTTTACATTTGCCAAGGGGTATTTCTGATCACTCGCCGCTCTGGCTTCGTTTCGAGGTTGGGGTAGAGGCGGCGGGCCGAGTGGCTCCCATTAACCCTTGGTATCTTTCCTCCCCTGAGACTCGTACCCTCTTGCTCAAGTCCATGGATGCATATTTCCTGGAAAACGAGGGGTCGGTCTCTTCGGCTGTGTCCCTGTGGGAGGCATTTAAAACTGTGATTCGTGGACAGGCCCTTTCCTTGATTGTTGAGGCTAAGAAGGCTGGGAGGAGGGAGGTGGTGGACCTCGAGGGGGAGATTTCTGCTTTGGAGGACGAGTTGGAGTCTGGCATCACGCCTGAGAAACTCCATGCCCTGGGTCTGAAACAGTTTGCATACAAATCCTTGGTCACTAACGCTGCGAAGGTGATGTTTCGTGAGCAGCAGGGCAGATTGTATGATGTGGGTGATAAAGCGGGCAAACTCCTAGCGTGGTTGGACAAGAAAGAAAGAGTTAATCGTGTGGTGCCCGTGATTCAGTCTGCGAGTGGTGAGAATGTGATTGATCCGACTGCCATTGTTGATCGTTTTGCGGAATACTTCCGTGTGGTATATGCTCCCGTGTCTGTAAGGGATGTTGCCGACTCCCGCCTTCTTCTACGTGATATCACTTTGCCCTGTGTCACCGACTTGGACCGTATTGCTTTGGACTCCCCTTTTACGAATGATGAGATAGCCACTGCAGTTCGTTCGCTCCGTTCGGGCAAAGCATTGGGCCCGAACGGTTTGCCTATTGAGTTGTACAAGTTGCGCCCCGATAAGGTGGCGCCGTATCTTCGCGCCATGTTTCTAGAATCTCGTGAGCGGAACATACTTCCTTATGATCAGCGTCTGGCGACAATTGTTGTCATCCCCAAAGAGGGTAAACCGCGTGACCTCTGTTCCTCGTATAGGCCCATATCCCTATTAAATGTTGAACCTAAGGTGTTGGCTAAACTTTTGGCGACCCGTCTCCTTTCGGTTCTTGGGGATTTGGTCCATCCGGATCAGTCTGGCTTTATCCCGCATCGAAACACTGCTCTGAATTTACGTCGCCTCCACGGCGTGCTGGCGAGGGCGGGGCTTTTGACTGAGCCGGCCATTTTGGCGTCCCTGGATGCCTCCATGGCCTTTGACACTGTGGAATGGCCCTATTTATGGGCGACTCTTGAGAAATTCGGATTCGGGTGCGAGTTTATTAGCTGGGTTAGACTATTGTACGCGGAACCTCTGGCACAAGTTGTAGTGAACGGTAGAGTGTCGGCTCCCTTCTCCTTGGGCAGGGGTACCCGTCAAGGTTGCCCCTTGTCCCCTCTGTTGTTTGCGCTCGCTCTTGAACCGTTGGCGGCCTGGCTCCGTTGGGAACCATCCCTCAAGGGGATTCGTTGGGCCCCGGACTTCGAAGACCGCGTCTCGCTTTATGCGGACGATATCCTCTTGTATCTTACTTCCCCTCGCAAGTCTTTATCTGTTTTATTTGACGTTCTTGCATCCTTTGGCGCTAACTCAGGCCTCGTCATCAACTGGTCCAAGTCCTGTGTATACGTTTTATCTGGTATCTTGCCTCCGTTGCCGAGTAGACTTCCTCTTCAGGTGGTCCGGGATGGCTTCAAATACTTGGGGGTTTTTGTTACCCTGGACCCGTCCCTTCGTTTCGATCGTAATCTCCTTCCCCCGTTGCTTAGGCTCCGTTTGGACGTTGCCCGTTGGCGCAAACTTCCCTTGTCTCCCCTGGGTCGGGCGGCCCTGTTTAAGATGATGTCACTACCGCGGTTTCTCTACGCTCTCCAGAATTATTACGATCCTATCCCTAAGGCCTATTTTCGGGAGATTGAGAGCCTTCAGAGGCAACTTATTTGGGATGGGCGACCGCGCATTGCTCTCGCGAAACTTTCCATCCCGTGGTATGATGGGGGCATGGCGCTCCCCGACGTTAGGAGATACTACTGGGCTTCCCATCTGTCCGCTATTAATCACGCTATGTTCTCGCCAGGTCGTAATCCGGCGTTTGAGATGGATAAACTTCAGCTTCCGGGAGGTGACTTTAATAGAGTGCTCTATTCTCGCTCCGCTGGGCGCCATCTTGTGGGACCTACTTTGATTGCTTTGTCGGTGTGGCGTGCCGCGAATGTAAGCCTGGGCTGGGAGGATCGCTTGACGTTGGCGACGCCGCTTTATGCTTCAGAACGTCTGGGCGGTCTTTGGTCCTCCAAGGGTTTTGACCGTTGGGACTTGATTGGGATCTCTAAGGTGGGGGATGTGTACTCTAAGGGTTCTGTGCGCCCGTTTCAGGCCCTCCAGGCTGACTACGGCCTGAGTAGTCGGGAGTTCTTTCGTTATTTACAGGTCAGGCACGCTTTGGTTTCGGTATTTGCTCCTGGTGAGATTCCGCCTGACTCTTCCCCCCTTGAAGACCGTATCCTTGACGAATATCTTCCTGATAGCACTATCTCCCTGATCTATAAGAAGTTGATTAACAATCGGACTGACTTATTGGCCCGACTTCGGGAACAGTGGGTGGGGGATGGGTTGGAACTTGATGATGAGGACTGGCAGTCGGCCCTCTCCTCCCCGAAGGAGGTGGCTATCCCGGCTCGACTCCGTCTGGTCCAATTGAAGATCCTTCATCGGGTGTACGTGACGGGACCGCGACTGATGGTGATGGGCTTTTCCTCCGATGGACTGTGTAAGCAAGATGTGGTTTGCGTGCTACTTTCCTGCATATTCTTTGGGAGTGCCCGTTGGTGGCTGCTTACTGGGTGGCTGTGCTTGATCTGATGACTGTGGTGACAGGGATGTCCTTGCGTCCGGAACCTCGTCGCTGTCTTTTGAATGTTTGGGAGCCCACTGACTATTCGGTGGCGCAAACTAGGTGGGCCACCCTGGGCTATATGATTGCGAAGCGAGATATTGCGCAACTCTGGGGGGCCTCCAGGCCCCCTGCCCTCTCGCAATGGGAGGATAACATGGACTGGTCCATGTTCCGTGAGAAAACCGTCTATGTGGCCAGGGGCAGACCCAGGGCATGGGTGAAGGTGTGGGGTCAATGGAATGAATACCGTGGCGACATTTGTACTCCTCCCCTTGTGGACACTATTGAGATTACCCTGTCTCCTTAGGCTAGCGTTCTCGGAATCTTCATATAGGGACTGAGCTGGAGCTTCCGGCTCTCCCCCCTTCTTCTTCCTGATCTCTGCGCCCCTTCCCCCCCCCCCCTCCGAACTCCTTAGTGCTTAGAATTTTGCTACTGCACTTCCTTTGCTGTCCCCCCCTTGCGTCCCTTGGGCTGACCTTCAGTGATACACTCTCGCCTTTTTGTATGTTTGTTCTTTTATATACATAAAACCTGTTTTTTGCTCTGTATATAATGTGGAGTATAGCATTGTAGATTGACTGTTACCTCTACGGGCATAAATGATATGTGTCTACTCCTTTTTAGCGGCTGGCCCGTGTGGTTGTAGGCCCATCTTTGTACCTTCTTGCTTGCTCAAATAAAGGTTTTTATAAAAAAAAAAAAAAAAAAAGTGCCCAGATTAGCCTTGCCGGGCCAAAGAAAGAAGGAACAAGAGAACCTCAGAAAGAGGGGCAGAAAAGAGATCCACAGCCTTTGCTGCACACCATGCCACATTTTTTTTCCATCTACAGGCATACACCGTATTAGTGGAGGGACGCCTGGCTGCAAAGATAAAATCACAGACTTTGGGAGGCAAGTCAAACAACAATGTCAACTGCTGCCGCTCAATCTCCATGCAAGGAGTTGGAGGGCCGTCCCCTGGTGCTGCGACAAACTATCCTCCTGAACAGGTAGGATGATCGGAGAATCGATGGCCATGTGCAGCAGCTAGGGACCTAATCAGAGCTACAAGAATGACTTGGGCCCGGTCAAGTGTTCTCTTCAGCACTCTGGGCAGAAGTGGTATAGTGGAAAGGAGTATGGAAGACAGCCAATCCACTCACGACGAAAAGCCTAGCGAGTGCCGCCTTGGAAATTCCAAAGCACAGAATTGCTGACATTACATGTTCTCTTCGGTCGCGAATAAATCTAACCAAGTCTCTCCCCACTGCTGAGATTTGCGCCACCTCCAAGTGAAGGCGCCATTCATGATCCATCATGCACGAGTGCCAGTTTGTCCGCCCTGGCGTTCTGGGAACCTGCCAGGTGTTGAACCACCAGGGATATGTCCTGTGGTTCTAGCCATGTCCAGAGACGGAGAGCCTCGACATAGGGTCAAGGACCCCACCCGCCCTGTTTGTTGCAGTATCACATGGCGGTCGTGTTGTCTGAGATCCCCTGCGCTACTCTTCCCCGGACAGAGGGAAGGAAAGCTTTGAGCACAAGTCGGATCGCCCGAAGCTCCAGAAGGTTGATATGGAGCATGGACGACGCTGGAGACCAGAGGCCTCTGATCTCCCCCTCTCCATTGTGGCTGCCCCATCCCATAAGTGATGCATCAGTTACCACTGAACTCTGGTTGGGGAAGTGAGAGGGATATGATGTGAACCCAATCCTGGTTCGATAGCCACCACTGCAGCTAGTGTGCAGTGCCCTCCTAGATCTGGATGCAACCGGACAGGTTCCCCTAATGTTGTGCTCACTGGAACTTCAGGTCCCACTGCAGAGCCCGCATATGCCATCTGGCATGGTCCACCAGCAGGATGCAGGAGGTCATCAGGCTCAGTAGGCCGAGGGACATCCTGACCAAAACCCGGTATAGATGTTGAAAGATCTGAATCATAGCCTGAATATTCTGGACTTGCTGTTCGGGAGGATATACCCGAAAGTGGCTCGTATCCAGAACTGCTCCGATGAAGAGGAGCTTCTGAAAGGGAGTCAGGTGAGACCTCGGCACATTAATGGAGAACCCCAGCAAATGCAGGAGGTTGGATGCAGTATGGAAGTGGGAGACGACAGCCGTCGAGATAGGGGAAGACTGGAAAACTGATCGGCGCTGATGACATGCGACCAACGTCATCACTTTCGTGAAGACGGAAGGGCGCCGGTAAGGCAAAAGGGAAGCACGGTAAACTCAAAGTGCTCATGGCCTACTATGAACCACAGGTAACGCTGGTAGGCCGGCAGGACAGGGATGTGAAAATAGGCGTCCTGAAAGCCCAACGCTACTATCCAATCACCAAGGTCGAGGGCAGACAGGACCTGAGCTAGAGTCAACATTTTAAACTTCTCCTTCCAAAGGAAGCGGTTGAAATTCCTGAGATCCAAGATAGGACACAGGCTTTTGTTCTTCTTGGGCACCAGAAAGTAGTGGGAATAGCAACCACAACCTACTTCTGGGACAGGAACCCTCTCAACGGCTCCCTTGGCCAAGAGTGCCGAAACTTCCAGTTGGAGAAGGGCCAAATGATCCTCAGACATGTGATGGGACTGAGGTGGCATGGATGCAGGGGTAGTCTTAAAGGGGAGGGAGTAGCCACTTAGGACTATTTGCAAAATCAACCTGTCTGATGTGATGGTGCGCCAGTGGGGGAGGTGATGGCAAATCCTGCAGCCCAGTGGTGATTGGTGGCCCTGAAAGGTCTGACTAGGAGGGTTTGGAGGCTGCTGCAGGGGGGGGGCTTTGGTGGACCGACCCGCCGGCTCGCCCCCAGAAAAAGGGCGGTGGTTCCCACATGCCAAGCACGCAAGGGCTGAACAGCTTGCGCTGGCCTGTGGCTCTGGGCACGATGGGGTCAGAAAGCAGACACCGCAGGCAGGTGGTGGAGAGGCCCAAGAACCTGGCCGTAGCCTGAGAGTCCCTAAAGCGAACCAGCGTGCTGTCTGCCTTGTCGCCAAATAGGCGACAGCCATCAAAGGGCATGTTCATAAGAGTGGATTGGACATCCCCAGAAAAACCAGTCGACCTCAACAAGGCGTAGCGTCCAAGGGCTACTGACGTGGATATCATCCTGCCTAGTGAGTAGGCGGCATCTAGCCCACAGCAGATGGTAAACTTTGCTGCGTCTTTCCTTTGGCAACTGCACGGGAGAGTACGGCTCGAGCTTCCTCTGGGCACTAGCACAGCACTTGCACCACCGTATCCCACACGGAGTGAGTGGAACGGCCCAACAGATATGCGGTGTTTACCGACCACAGCCTCAAGTGGAGGAAGAAAATATCTTCCCAAGATGGTCCAGCTTTGTGGATTCCCCATCAGGTGGTGCGTTGGGGAATGCGCCTTTGGAGGTGTAGGCTTAGACCACAAAGCTCTCAGGGGTGGGGTGTTGGGAGAGGAAAGTGGGGTCACCCGGGCCGGGCGATAGCGTCAGGCAATCATCCTTTCTACAGGAGCCCCTGTGTTGGGCCTGGACCAGGTGCCCAAAAGGATGTCAGTGAGGGCTACATTAAACGGCAGCAGGGGCTCCGAAGATCTCGCTGCCAGTTGAAGCACCTCTGTCAGGAGGTTACTCCTGACTGCCACCATTGGTAGTTCTTGGTGGAGAGCCTCGGCCGCCCTACGGAACACCACGGCGTGAGACGCTCCCTCCTCCATATCCACGGTACGAGGAGACAGCATGCTATGGTCTGGTGATGTAAACAGACCACTGGCTTCCCCAAGGGTCTCCAGACCTGTACCAGTCCTCCTCTGGCTGCTAATCTGGTCTAAAAGAGCCAGGGTATAACAAGGGCACAAAAGTACCTATTGGCTTCGTGTCTACCTTGAGGTGGAGGCAGGGGTTGACGCCGGCTGGGGACACAAACAGCGTATGTGGTGCCAGTGGATTTGGCGCAGGGGGAGGTGTAATCAGGTCAACCGGTGCCAATCCGAATCCAGGCCTGGATCCAAGGGGACCCTGCAGTGCCGGGACCGGAGCTGCTGGGGTCAAGGCACCAGTGCCCCAGCCGAGTCCACATGACCCAAAAGCACGCCAGGAGAGTCGGAATGCCCAAAGATGGCATACATCACTTCGTAAAATTGGCACAGCTGGGCAGGGGTCATTCCAGGTCCGGGAAAGTGAGGGAAGCGCAGAGTCGATCCTTCGGGCTCTGCATGCGGAGCCACGGAAGGGGCACCACCAGCATCCCTCGTGGCGTCGGCCGACCGACTGGGAGAAGTCGATGAGCCGCGATGCTTCTTCGACTTCTTGTGCTTTGACTTAACTGAAGAGTGCGAAGACTTCGAAGAAGACTGGTGGTGCGGGTGGCGGCTCCGCGACTGGTCCCTCTACCTCCCACGCTACAGGGACCGTCAACGGCGTGGAGACATCTGCGGGGACTCGCGAAGCTTTCAGGACTGCTCCTGCATCGACATCGGATTCATGGTCCGGCAATTGGAGCACGACTTGGGATTGTGGCGGCTCTCCTGGCAGAAGAGGCACATGCGGTGCGGATCAATCACTGACATCAGTCGGCTACAGGAGCCGCAGGCCTTGAAACCGGGAATCCCTCGTGCACCAGGAGTCGAAGACTTGAACTGTCACCAATAGTCGCCAAAAGGTTACTGGAGGTACCGCTCTCTCCGGATCTGCGCTGGCTAGCGCAGAAACGAAAGAACTGACGTCAGCGTGCCTGGGAAGAGTCTTAAGTAGCTAACGTGACGTCAACCTGGCAACCACAATGCCAGCGACAAACACTGAGCGGACCGGACCGACGCCATCTTTCGACAGGCAGGGGTACTGCGGCCAAAAAATTTCTGCGGATCCACGCGGACGCCTGGGGGGTAATTCTAAGGTAAGAAATCTGTAATTGTTTCTTTCAGATACATTCTCTTGAAGATGCTCCCATGACCGTGGCCGTTTTATTGTCCTTTATTTGTTGAAGTGATTCATCTACTTTACTTCCAAACAGGGTGTCTCCTGTGAAGGTCGTCAATTGAGGATAAGACCTCTAGCTTGAAGCAGGATATTCTGAGCCAGATGTGCCTTCTCAACGTTGTGCCTGTACACATTTGTCTGCTGGCTTGATCGGCTGCACCTGGTGCCGATTTCACGAAGGTGTTACAGCAATGTTTTTTTCCTCCTGTATGATGGAAGTTGCCCTCATTCTATCCTCCTCTGGGAGCTTGTTCATCAATTCCTCACTGTCGTCCCATTGTTGGAGGCCCTACCTGTTGAGTATAGCATTGGAGTTTGCAATGCACCATTGTGTTGCTGTTTCTTTCTCCATCTTTGTCCATTTTTTTGCTTTCTGGAGGTGGACCAGTGGAGGACTGGGTGTTGCCCCTTCTTGCCGTGGTGACAATGATCAAGTCTGGCGCGGAGTTTCCCTGAATGTATTTAGGGTCCTTTGTTGAGGATTCATATCTTTTATCCACCCTTGTCAATTTCACCGATCTTCCTTAGGCAGAATTTGAAAAGGGTGTTTTGAATGGCCCTTCCCTCGCCCTCTGTTGATCCATGTGTGTTGTTCTTTCATTGGTGTCCCTCAATGGACAAAGTATTCAGATCTTTCTTCTTCTCCGGTGCCTTCGTAGTCTGATCTTTAAATGTAATTCTATTGATTCTTTTGTGGATTTCATCCAAATTTTCGGACTGTCTTCCTTTGCTAACAGACCCAACAGCAGAAAAAGAATCTGAAGAGGTCTACCACGCAAAGGAACTTACGGGGCACCGTCTGACGTCGCACAACGGATGGCCCAAGCACCAAAATGTTGGTTGATAACGCCCCAAACAAAAAAAACTGAAAGAAACATTAAATACTATTTAGGATACAACAGCTAGATGGCGGAATAATTCACAGCTTGTGAAGCCAGTACAGGATTCATGCTGCAAAATGTACTTTAACATTTTGCAACAGTAAAACCAGCAATTGTCATTTTTACTGTGGAAAAAGAGTCCGACTGGTGACTATAGAGTTACAAACCAACAAAAACAAAACCAATTGGACCTAAAATGGGTTGGTAAATGTATTACACAGTGAGATCACACACAGCACCGTATAGTACACCCCATTTCCATACGCTTGGTATAATCAATGTAAAAAATTCTCTTGGGAGTCCAAATGATGGAGCTTTTCCTCCTCTTTGGCGGGATGAGGCAGAATAAAGTCAGAATGATGATGACTTGTGAAATGAAAAGGTATCACCACCTTCGGAAGCAATGCAGCTCAGGGACTGAACACCAGGTTGTCTGGCAAAAGGCGAGTTAAGGGCGGTTGGACCAAAAGGACCCGTTTTTCACTGACCCGGAAAGCTGATTTTACTGCAAGCTGGAAGAAGGTTTTGAACAAACCTTTCACTGGCACCAAAACATGCAGCCTGCAATGGCAGTGTGTGTTAGGGTAAGGGCCTTTAAGGGTGGCACAATAAGTGCTGCAGCCCTTGAAGGACTTCCCATGCCACAGAGCCTTTGGTATCTAATTGTGCCATTTACAAGAGAATGACCTGTGGCCCAAGAGTGACAATTGGGTTTTGCTTTAATGCAGTTTTATGATAACATAGGCCCTGGGTACAGAATTGCAGGTACACAGGGCACACTCAGTCAAAGTACAACAGTTTGGCAAAAAGTGGGGGCAATCATGCAAAAAGAGGGCACTTTCGTACAGGATGGCTCTGATGTAGGAGAATCTCTGCCAAGGGGCACGGTGCAACTTCAGCAGGTTGATGGAGTACCAAAATGATGTAAAGAAGTTTGCCATCTGGGGGTGGTCATCAGCACACATTCAACAGCCATCCATCAAGTTAGAGAAAGACTTGTACCCCTGGCTTCCGCAGATGGTCAGTGCCCATCGCAATTGGTAAACACCGATGGGCACTAGTGAGGCTGAAAAACAGCACCGTAAACGAAAAGTGCTTGTGGCTCACCTTAAACTGCAAGTAAGCATTTGGGAATGCATAGCAGGAAGGAGAAAACGTGTTCTACAGATCCAACACCACCATCCAGTCTGGAGGATTCAGGGCAGAAAGGATATGGTCGAAAGGTGAGCATCTTGACTTTATTTGGGTGGGAAAGGGTTGAGAAGGCAAATAAACCAGGATAGGGTGGAGGCCTCAGTCATTCAGCAGAAGGATGTAAAGTCTCTACTTATACATCAGTACCAGTTCTATGGCTGCTCTGGCCACAAAGCCTGCGTTTGATGGCAAAAGGCAAATAGCTGGTCCTACTAATGATATTTCAGAGAAGGCGGCAGGTAAGAAAGAAAGCCAGGGCGTAGTCCAGTTGGACAATCTGCAGCACCATTTGCCTTCTTAGGCATTCTTATATATCAGCCCCCAATATCATTAGGCAATTTTTATAAAGCTCTGTCAGAGGTAGCTACTAATGGTGCTAGCCTTTCTTCTAATTTTTCTATCCTGGGTGATTTGAATTTACATTTCGATGATCCTGATTCTTCTCTGGTGCAGGATCTTATTGACTGTCTGGAAACTTCAAATCAAGCAAACAGTGACTGGCCCCACTCATAAGTTGAGACATTTGCTTGATCCTCTATCGACTAATCTCACAGATATCATTTTTGTTGAGTCCATTGGGGTTCCATGGTCCAATCATTTATTGCTATCTTTTATTTAGACTTCAAGAGTTTCCTCAATCCTTAGCTAAAACTAAAAAATGTGGGCGCACATGGTCTAAACTCTCAGTTAATGATTGGGCGACCAATCTCAGAAATTCTACTCCAGTCTCTCATTCGGATCCCATGGTGGCGAATGAGAATTTTAATAATTGGCTTGAGGACTCTTTGGATGGTGTTCTTCCGAAAGAAGAAGTCTGCCATCGAATAGGTTAAAACAAGAAAGCATGGTATACACATACCTAGAGACAGCTTAAACCAGTGCTTTCCAAACTGTGTCGCGACACAGTAGTGCGTCTTCTCGCATTTGTGGGTATGTCGCGTTTACAATGACATTTCCGGGCAGATTAGGGCGAATGCTCTCTTGGGCTGAACGTATTCAGTGACGCAGACGCAGCCCAATGAGTACCCGAAGGAGAAGTATGGCGAGCGGGCAGCCTTGTTCATTTTGCGACGCAGTGACTAGGAACTTGAACTGACTCTGCACCCCATCCCAGGCGCTCCGTAATGGAAATATCCGAAATTGTAAAACTCTTGTCATCCCTCTCTACTTTTCTCCTCTTTCGCTGCTCCTGCTCGCTGTCTCCCATTGTCTCTTTTTACTTCTTCTTTCATTCTGCTTATGCCCAAACTGTGCTCTAAGGGAAATTGTCGAAATTGTAAAACTTTGTTGTCATCCCCCTCTACTTTTCTCCTCCATCCTCCTTTGCTCCCGCTCGCTGTCTCCCATCGTCTTTTTTCCTCTTCACTTCTGTTGTCTAAACATCTGACCAAGTTCATGAAGTGATCGCCCCTGGCCTGAGGCAGTCATTACAGATGGCCATTTGGGCAGCGTGTGGTTCAGGTAGGCCCCGAACACCGGCCCTCAGGTGGTGGTTGGGGGGGGGGGGCAAGATTCAGTGTGTAAAGCGGGGCATACGGCCATCTAAGGCAGCCCCCTCTGTGTGCGGCTTTCTCTGCATCGGTTATATGGGCTTGGAAGAAACACTCATGAATGTAAGTGTGTGCCTAGCATGCTGTGTAAGAAGTTGACTCTGACGTGAATTATATCTTGTCCAGGGACTGAGCAGGTAGCGGTTGGAAAAACGGGCTACAAAAACAAAAGTCCCAGACTTTGTAAGGCCCCATGCCGGCACAGAGCGGCACACAGTGGTGCATGGTATTTACTTTCAAGCACAAAAGGTATTTTGCGCTGGAAACTGACTAATTTCTCAGCGCAAAAAGCACTTTGTTCTGCTTTGTAGCACTTTATTTCAAGGGATGGGTACTGAAGTGCTCCGTGGGCAGATCTGCACAGACACCCATAGGTGTAGATGCAAACCCTGATCTATTAAGGTAGCCAGATTGGGTGTTGCGTCAAAACATAACACCTTTGAGAAGCAGGCGCTAACTAAGAGAAATGTTTACATGTCTCAAAAAACACGAAAATTGCATGTGTATTGAAGTGTGCAGCGCACATCCGTGTGTGTGATCCTCCAATGTTTTCTATCGACACACATTTTACTGGAATTTTTTGCTTCTAGTACAAATGAAACGCATTACAGTGCAGTGACCTCTGCGAGGCTGTGCATCACACAAGGCAGCCTTTGAGAGCACAGCGCTGAGGTCGACATCAGAAATACGCCACTCTTACAGTATATGGCTCGGCGCTGTATATATTCCCTCTCACACAAAGTAGTTCGGCAAATTTGGTTGCCCCACAGCGCTGCATAACAAATTAGTAACTACTATGCAGACTATAAAACGTGCACCAGAAAGTATCAACTTTCCATAAATATTTGCTTACAAATATTCCAATGTGACCCCACATCTCCTCGGACTGGAGCTAGATTAGTAAATCAATGACGCCCTATAATATATTCGATCAGTGAACAGCGCATAGGCAGCGGAACCCAAGAGGCCCAAGGCCGTCTTGGAAACTGAAATCAAGATATCAGGATACAGGGAGGCCGGTCCTCGTCCTCTAGTTATCCACTCCCAGCTTTAGGCCTGGGAGGGGATGTGAAGGGCGCAGTTATAAATAACAATAGACTAGTTTCAGATTTTAATACAAAATGCCCCAGTCCCCAAGGGTATTTAGCTACTAATTGGCCCAATGTTGTGTGGCATCTTACAGGCAAATCTGGCTTAGTTACCAAGAGCACTTTGCACACTGCTATTTTCAAGCCTTTGCCACTGCAATGCATTTACTGTGAGGCTTTTGTAAAGCGCTGCAGATCATGGCTTTGCAGCCTCAGAGCGCTAATAGAATGATAGAAGAAAACAAGTTACTTACCTGTAACTTTGGTTCCCCAGTATTGGTAACTTTCATAGATTCCCATGCTTTGTATCATTCCCTGTCGTCGGAATGGGAGCCTTGGTAGTATCACAACCATAGAAACAAGAGAAAAATAGGCCTAGGCTGTAGGAAGGTAGATCCCGGACTATGGTTGCCCCCAACTTTTTGCCTGGTGTTTTGCTGGTTTTCTGACTTAGTTGACCTGGGACCCTGCTATTCAGGGCCCCAGGCCTACTGCTCTCTCTGTAAAATGGATTCCATGTACCTTAGGTACATATCTAATTGGATACTGAGTCACCTTATCAGTCCCTGTACAGTGTACCTTAGGTACCCAGGGCATAGGTGTACCCAGGGCCTACCAGGGGCTGCAGCATGTATTATGCCACCCCTGGCTGGCCATCCAAATCTGACACAACTGGCTGCACGACAGCTGGGGCAAGGTGGTGTAATCACCCTTTGCTTTAGATATAGTATTCCTATATCTAACCCTAAAATGGACACATATATTCCTATCAGTCACTCCTATGGCAGGCCTTAACAATCCTGAAGGCAGAGTGCTTGGAATCGTGTGAGATGGTGCTCTGGCATGAGCTGAGCCTGTCTGCGGCTTTCGGGATCCATCCCTTAGCCGTTTCCATGATATCGCATACCATATACTCTTAAGTGCATTATAATCCTCGCGGTTATATGCCAACTCTGGTATCGCTTTATCAAAACATGTCGAGTAAGGTGTCATACGAGTTGGAATACTAACCCCTCGCCAATTCTGGCGACGGGGTTAGCATTCCACCCTTCTAGAGGGACACGACATGTATGTAACCTGTAACCCCGGTTAAAGTCGGACAGAGCCTTAGCTCCACAAAATGGATGCTGCCACCGAGACACAAGTCTGCCCTCCTGCTGCTGGGAGTCCTCCCAGAGCAGGAGGCAAGGACAAAGGGTTTCCTGCCAGGGGCGGTGCCAGCACCGTCCCAGACAGGATTTTGTGTATCCTAGGTAGGCAGGGCTTTAGAGGAAGGTGACTGCAAGTGGCACCCCGGTGCTCACTGTGCATAGGCCGGCTGAAACCAGTTCCAGGGGCACTCCAGCCCCTGGCCTGGGGAAAGCCCGCCAAAGGAGAGGGGTGTAACCACCCCCCTCCTAGTCCCACCCATAGGGCAGGACTTAGTCGCGTGCCAGCCCCTTTTTGCAGGATAAAGGTAGGACCTGGCCCCCTTCCAAATCAGATCAATCTTTGAATCCTGAACCGACCTTCTACCCGAAGAACTCAAGACTCTACTCAAGATTTTCTCCCTTGTGACTAAGGAGTAGTCACCCTGCAGCAGCAGGCACCCTGCAGCAGCAGGCACCCTGCAGCAGCAGGCACCCTGCAGCAGCAGGCACCCTGCAGCAGCAGGCACCCTGCAGCAGCAGGCACCCTGCAGCAGCAGGCACCCTGCAGCAGCAGGCACCCTGCAGCAGCAGGCACCCTGCAGCAGCAGGCACCCTGCAGCAGCAGGCACCCTGCAGCAGCAGGCACCCTGCAGCAGCAGGCACCCTGCAGCAGCAGGCACCCTGCAGCAGCAGGCACCCTGCAGCAGCAGGCACCCTGCAGCAGCAGGCACCCTGCAGCAGCAGGCACCCTGCAGCAGCAGGCACCCTGCAGCAGCAGGCACCCTGCAGCAGCAGGCACCCTGCAGCAGCAGGCACCCTGCAGCAGCAGGCACCCTGCAGCAGCAGGCACCCTGCAGCAGCAGGCACCCTGCAGCAGCAGGCACCCTGCAGCAGCAGGCACCCTGCAGCAGCAGGCACCCTGCAGCAGCAGGCACCCTGCAGCAGCAGGCACCCTGCAGCAGCAGGCACCCTGCAGCAGCAGGCACCCTGCAGCAGCAGGCACCCTGCAGCAGCAGGCACCCTGCAGCAGCAGGCACCCTGCAGCAGCAGGCACCAACCAAGCTTCGCGGTTTGTTGCCAGTCTCTCCTTCGGATCAAGGCTGCTTCAGCACGACGAGAACCGGCTTCCCTGGCACCTCTGACCTCAACCTACATCATCAGCCCAGCTGTGATCCGTGGGTGCGACGAGACCTCGAGGGACCGGCCATCTTCAGAACTGCACGACGCTTATCCAGCACGACGCCTGAGTGACCCTCGACTGAGTGCCTTGGGGATCGGCGTGGGGCCCTTCTGCTTTTTGCTGCTCACCGCGTTGTCCAGGTCGCTTGCCCGTTGGCTAGTGGCCCCCTCATGACGCTCCACGACAACTAACACTGCTGGTCTGGTTGCTCCAGACTAGCCCGTGCTCCCCTCCAAAAGAGGAGCACCCTGGACCCTCCTGGTCCACTCAAGACGCCATTTTAGGTCCACCGCGTGGGCCTTGCATTTGCCAAGACTTGTTACCCAATCCTGGGTCCAGCGACGTCGACCGCAAGAACCTTCGTGGGACAGCTCGCACCTCCATCCTGGTCGCCGACAACGCCTCCTGGTCCGAGAGACTGCAGAGCCCAGCAGCGCCCACTCACCTGACTGCGGTGACTTCGCCCGGTGCCATCCTGGTGCCCACTTAATCACTGGCTAGTGATTCAGAACTTGGTCCCCTCTGCTTTCAGGTTTTCTTCTTCCCTGATCCAGGCTTGGATCTCTTCGAACTTTTCTTCACTGGCCGCCTGCCAGCAACAACTTCTTCAGGCTCCTGGTCCGTCAACGTGGGTTTCCGACGCAACTTGAACCCTATGCAGCCGCAGCCCCTGGGCTAGGTAAATCCAGCACTCCGGTGCCCCAGCATTGTCCAACACTCCCAAGTGTTCGGATCCACTCCCGTTTTCGTCCCAGCTAGTCGGGTTCGCCCGAGAACAGTAACTTTGTGAATTCTAGCTTCCATAGACTTTTTCCCGCC
Organism: Lissotriton helveticus; assembly: GCF_964261635.1. Classification (NCBI taxonomy): domain Eukaryota; kingdom Metazoa; phylum Chordata; class Amphibia; order Caudata; family Salamandridae; genus Lissotriton; species Lissotriton helveticus. Next base: position 1,493,084,146 of record NC_136067.1, on the reverse strand, counting down.
TTACGCGTGAGAGTTCCCACTCTGCACGTGGCTTCCCTAGGCCTCCTGCTCCTAACCTGAGTGTTCAGTATTGTAGGCCTAGCGTTTCTAAAGCCTCTGAGAATCGTTACTTACCTGCTAGTAATTCGCATTCCACTTTTGTAGTATATGGTTTTTCGTGCCCCTCGGGCATTTGTGTAAATTGTGCAACTTGAAGTATTTTTATAAGAGTTTTGTTGTGTGCTTAGCTCCCGGTCTCAAAGAGCCAGGGTAGTCTTGTTATAAATAAATATACTGTTTATTTTCATAACAACTTGTGTGGTGTCCTTTCACTTGGTGTTCAAGGGGTAATGTGATGGTAAAACAGCTGGCTTAACACGCCCTCTAGAGTCTTAGCCTTAGACTGCTCGTATCCATGCTACTAGGATAGCTGGTCTATAAGGTTGACTTACAACCAATCATCAATAAGGGTTGTTTGGACTGATATATAGTGATCACTAGAATAGTGAGCATTGCACATCAGGCCAACTTCTCACATAGGCCTCATCTCATTTTGTATCCTATCACCCTCTTTGTGTAAAAGAGACCAAACTTTTGTCAGGACCAGTCAGAGCAGCCTCACCCCATAGAGCCTTCCTGAGAGAGCTCAGAGCCTTAGATTTTCGTAGCCGTTGTGCAAACCGTCACTAACTCTGTAAAAAGACTGAGCTTTCCCAGGGGAGGAGAGTGGGGGCATGGGAATCTATGAAAGTTACCAATACTGGGGAACCAAAGTTAAAGGTAAGTAACTTGTTTTCTTACCCCAGTATTGGAACTTTCATAGATTCCCATGCTTTGTATCAGAGTAGCTAGCAGTAAATCACCAAGGCACATTTTGTCAGATACATGGCATCACATAACCATATAACAATACTTATAGCATACCAAAACAAGAAACAAAATGTGCTTACTAGGATGGAGGGATTGTAGGGAAAGCTTACCTCTCAATGAAAAAGATTCCGTAGAACTGCTTGACCAACAGCCGCGTCGCCTCGTCCTGCAGACTCCAGGCAGTAGTGTTTCGTGAAGGTATGAGTAATGCTCCACGTTGCTGCCCTGCATATGTCCTTGATGGCGACTCCAGAGAAAAGAGCCACAGACGAAGCCACAGACCTTGTGGAATGTGCACGAACTTTTCTGACCAGGGGCTTGCCCGCCTCCTGATGGCAGAATTGAATTGCACCGGAGATCCAGCGGGAAATGCCACTCTTTGCCAAATGAAACCCCTTCCGTGGTGCGCTGTAGGACACAAACAATTGGGATTTTTTTTTTAAAGGGTCGTCTGCGTTCTAAGTAGAATTTCAAGCATCTTTGAATGTCCAAAGAATGTAATGTGCGTTCCGCAGGCGTAGAAGGGCGCGGAAAGAAAGACTTTAAGATCAAGGGTTCATTCAAGTGGAACTCAGACGGCACCTTCGGAATAAATTTTGGATTGGTGCGAAGGATAAGCACATCTTTTTTTAATTAAAGGAATGGATCCACTATGGAGAGGGCTCTAAGCTCACTAACTCTTCTAGCTGATGTTAGCGTCAAGAGGAGGGCGAGTTTCCAAGACCGGACTTTCAAGTCTGCCTTGTGAACCGGCTCAAACGGAGCTTTCATGAGTTGAGCCAGCACAAGGTTGAGCTACCAAACTGGCGGAGGAGGGTGAACTGGAGGATACATCCGAAACAAGCCTTTCAAAGATTGTTTAACAATCCTAGAGGACCATAAGGACGGGCCTGAAGCAGTGCACCGAAACCTCGATATGGCTGCAAGATGTACCTTTACAGAAGAATGTGCCAACCCAGATTTAGCCACTGATAGTATATATGGCAAAAGGTGATGAGGCAGAGATTTGTAAGGATGGAGATCCTGTCTTTGACACCACCGGCAGAATCTCTTCCATTTTGCCTTGTAAGTTTTATTAGTGCTTGGTGCTCGAGCCTGGGACAAAACTTCTCTACACTCCTTGGGGAGATTCAGATGACGGAACTCTCGGTGTTCAGGAGCCACGCGGTCAAGTGCAGCGACTTCGGATCCGGATGGAACACTTGCCCCTGATCCCTCGATAATAGGGACGGAATCTGTCGCAAGCAAATTGGATGATCCTGGAAGAGTAGAAGGAGTTCTGTGTAACAGAATTGCCGGGGCCACGCCGGTGCAATGAGAATCATCTTGCATGGCTCCGCCTTCATCTTTTTGAGTACTCGTGGAATGAGGGGAATTGGCAGGAAAGCGTAAAAGAATGCGCCGTACCAGGCAATCGAAAGGGCGTTCACCAGAGATCCCTGATGGTGAACTTTGCTTGCGTAAAACCGGCATTTGGCGTTCACCGGAGACGCAAAGAGGTCTATGGTCGGTGTTCCCCAGACCGAGAACAAACTCTCCAGAATGGACTAATTAAATTCCCATTCGTGATTCATTTCTGCCTGGCGACTCAGGGCATCCGCTGTGACATTGAGAGAACCTGCCAGGTGTTCGGCCTGCAAATTGATGTTGTGAAGAATCGCATAATCCCAGATTCTCTGAGCTTCTTTGGACAGTTTGCGATTTCGTTCCCCCTTGTTTGTTGATGTAGTGCATGTCCGTCAAATTGTCCGTCCGGACCAGCACTGCGATTCTGAACTCTGGGAAGGAAAGCCTGCAAAGCCTGCAAAGCCAACCGAATGGCCGTCAGCTCCAAAAAGTTTATATGGCACTGGCGCTGCTCTGGACTCCAGTGTCCGCTGACTTGAAGCTCTCGGAGCACTGCTCCCCAGCCTTCCAAAGAGGCATCCGTGGTCATGATCAGGGGTGATGGTGAAATCCTGAATGTCAGACCTTCCGCGATATTGTCTTTTACTAGCCACCACTCGCATGCCTCTCATTTCTGGCGTCACCAACACCTTGTCGTTGAAAGAGCCCTCTGCTTGGCACCATTGTTTGTCTAGCTCTTCCTGCAGAGGACGCATTCGCAGCCTGCAATGCGGTATTAATGGTATGCAGGATGACATCGACCCGAGTAGGGACTTGTAGAGTCGGACTGAAAGGCATTTCTTTTTCAGCACCTGGCGAGCCGAGACGATCAATTTTTGTTGACGTTCTTCTGAAGGACGAGCTGTGCATCGCTTTGTCTAAAATGGCCCCAAGGTATCTTGTGGACCTGGAGGGTTGCAGAACTGACTTGTTCTTGTTTAGCTGAAGGCCCAGGTGACTGAACAACTGGATGCAAGTTGAAACGGCTTGAGAAGTTTCCTTGAAAGATGGAGCCTTGACGAGCCAGTCGTCCAAGTAGGGGAAAACTTCCAGGGATTGTTTTCGTAGAAAAGCCGCTACTGGTGCGAACACCTTGGTGAATACCCGTGGTGCAGACCGAAGGCCAAACGGAAGAACCTTGAATTGGAAATGGCTCTTGCCTACTGTGAAGCGTAGATATTGTCTTTGAGCTGGATGTATCGGTATGTGGAAATACGCATCTTCTAAATCCAGATACGCGAAATAGTCGCCTGGGTTTAAAATGAGGTAGAATATCTTGGAGAATAACCATCCTCAAAGAAAGTTTGATGAGATAAGTGTTGAGCTCTCGTAGGTCTAGTATTGGGCGCCAAGTGTCTGCAGTCTTTCGAACCAGGAAGAACCTGGAATAAAAACCTCTGCCCCTCAGAAAGATACCGGCTCTATTGCCCCCTTGATGAACAATTGGTGGGCTTTGAGATGTAGCAGTCCCAGATGTTTTGTGCGGTTGGCGCCAGGAGCTCTTGTTGGAGGAAGATCTTGGAATTCCAACGTATGGCCACTCTGAACAATATTCAGGACCCACTGGTCCGATGTTATACTCTTCCAGCTGTTCAGACAAAAGGATATCCTGCCTCCCACTGATGTGACTGGGAGGGGAGGAACAGTAGTAAGAGCCAGGAGGCCGCTATTGCCTTTTGGCATTGTCGCGTCCCTGGCGGTTTTGACGCCCTCGCGGAGGTTGGCGAGAGAAAGACGCCGATTGTCCCTGGCGAGGATTCGAATAATGGGTCTTATAAGACTGCGAGGAATATCTTTGCTGGGTGTTGCCTCTATAAGAAGAGAAACCTCTACCTCGTGCACCTCTAAATGGGACCTTTCGATAGTTCAGTGATTCCAATGACTTCGCCGTGTCAGTATCTTTTTTATACTTTGCAGGGCATCATCAACATGCTTACCGAAAAGCATCTCACCATCAAATGGGAGGTCCAGGATCTTATTTTGGACCTCCGGACGAAACCAGGTGGCTCTCAACCAGCCCTGACTGCGTAACACCGCTGACCCTGCTAAGGCACGAAAAGCCGTTGAAGCTATATCCATAGCACAATCAATTACTTCGGAGGATGATGATGATTTTTCTCCCTCCATCAGGACTCTCCTGGCCTCTTCCCTCGCGGAGTTTGGCAGTTGTTCCACAAATGGCTCCATGTCACACCACATCTGGCGATCGTATCTGCCTAGAATGGCTAGAGCATTCGCTGCTCGAACAAGCAAGCTGGCCATGGAAGAAAACCTCTTCCCCACGTTATCCAAGCGCCTACCGTCCTTGTCCGGAGGCGTAGTCAAAGGCGTTGATGGGTTTTTGGATTTGCTTTGTGCGGCCTGTGAGATCACAGAATCAGGCTTAGGCTGCCCAAGAAGACAACCAGGACTGCCATCCGGAGGCCTTATATTTCTTCTCCAGACAGGGAAGAACAGGGATAACAGTGGCTGGATTCTGCATGATCTTGATCCCTTCCTCCCACACATGTTCAATTATGGGAATGGATTTGACTGATTTTCTATATTGTTCTTTGAAATCATACAGGAAACATTCAGACTGCTCCCTTTTAACTGGCAGTCCGAACCTCCTCGACGCTCTTTCCATGAGGTTATGGAACCCCTCTATATCGACTGGCGGTGATACAGAAGTATCTCGACCAGTGGCGTCCGGATCCTGTAGTCCACTGTCACCGGGATCCAAGTCTGGGTCCTGCAATGGATCTACATGTACTTCATCATCAGAAGAGGTATCCTGCAGAACAGTATTGGCTGGCTCGGGGTCCGATGTCCGGGAGAGGACCGCTGGCATGACCACTGGTGGCGTCAGAGGTACCACTTGTGAAGGAGGCAGTACGACAACTGGTTGCGCCTGCGGCAGCACCAGAGTTGGAGGTTGTGCAGGCTGTACTGAAGGTTCTGATGGAAACCTGGTTCTGTAGTCCTGCAGCATCATCTGTAGATCAGAGAATAGAGAGGCCGGCATGGCCACCATGTCCTGTCCCAAACCTGGAGGACATCGCTCCTGAGGAACATAGTGATGCACCTGTTGGTCATATGTATGCTCATAGTATTCCTCTGTGTCAGTCTCTTGTAATTTTACATTTAAATCTGAGGGACTGTAGGCATGCCCATAATGGCCTCCATCTTCCTCCTCCTCATCCGACTCATCATCCAGAAGCATTGTTGGTGGAAGAGACGAAACCCCGTCTAGGAGACGTCATTTCAGGTGTAATTTTCAGCTTCTGTATTGGAAATTGCAGTTTCTGACCTGTCGACGGCCTCGTCAACGGTGCCGTCGTCGAAGGTGCAGCAGTCGTCGACGGAATCGTCGATGGATTAGTCGACGGCATACTGGACTTTGTCGACGGAGTCTTTATCGTCCTCGACGGTATTATCGTCGACGGTTTCGTCAAACTCGTCGTCATCACCATCAGTGTCGTCGAAGTCGTTGTTGTTGTCGTCGTCGACGTAGTCTTCGTCGACGACGAGGCCGTCGACAGCACCTTCCCTGAGACCATCATCGTCGACGAGGAAGTAGTCATGGTCGACGAACCAGGTACCTAAAACGACGACGGAGTCGTCGACGTCGATACCGCTACCGACGACGGTCCAGTCGACGGAGCCAATGAAACAGCGGAAGCTTTCAGAGAAGTAATAGTCGTCGGCGTAACTGTTTTTGTCGTCGACGGACGCCGTTTTCCCTCAGGCATGGTCCCTGGATTGACTGCAGAGTATTTTTCAACAGTCTTTTCCTTTTTGGACGGAGGAGAAGTGATAGAAACCTCCTTTTTGTCCTTAGTAGCTGTCACCAATCCAGCAGCCTGTCCCAGCCTCTCCTTTTCACTTCCGTGAGGAGATTTAATGCGACTAGCCCTCTCAGACCTGTCAGATATCTTATGAGGGGCCTTGATAGGGGGCTCGGCTGAAGAAGAAAAGGGAGGAGACCTACCCCTCTTCTTGGATCTCCGAGAGGAAGACAGAGATGTTGAATCCTCTTCATCCAATGAGAGCACCTCCTTCCGAGTCTTCATCTTCTGAAGCCAGGTCAATAGCCGGCCCTCCATGTCTCGCAACGTTTTTGTACAGAAGGTTCAACAAATCTTGCAGTCTGTGGCCTTGTGGTCCGGGTATAAGCAATAAATACAGCTTTCATGCTTATCTTCTACAAAAAGCCTCTTTTCCCCACAAAACGCACAGGACCTGAATAAGGCCTTCTCCTTGTCGGACATATTTGGTTTGTAGCTGAAAAGTTGAAGAAATAAGTAGAATGGAATGAAAAACTGAGCAGAGCTCAGTGGAGACTTCCTAGCACAACGTGCGGTAGAAAAATCTGAGGCTATGAGCTCTCTCAGGAAGGTTCTATGGGGTGAGGCTGCTCTGATTGGTCCTGACAAAAGTTGTCTCTTTTACACAAAGAGGGTGATAGGATACAAAATGAGATGAGGACTAGGCCTATTTTTCTCTTTTGTTTCTATGGTTGTGATACTACCGAGGTTCCCATTCTGATGACGGGGAATGATACAAAGCATGGGAATCTATGAAAGTTCCAATACTGGGGTAAACTAGAAATTCTGGAATGCAAAGTCCCATGTTAAAAAACTTCAACCCATATTTATGATGGTTTTGCATCACACAAGGCAGCACAAGGGCAACACAATACCTAAATGACATTTACCAAACAACACAAGGCCAACTTACATGGGTGGCCCTGCGTGACTTTGGAACATTGGAGTAACACAAGGCAGCGCAGGTCGCTGTGTTGCGTTACCCTGCCCCGAGGAGGCATTCCATGGGTGTTCCTGCGCATCCACCCATGGATTTTGACGCATTTCCAGATTTACCTTTAGTGGTAGACCTGGGAATTTGTCAAAATGCTTCTTTTTTCCTCTTTCTACGTGGAACCGCCTGCATGTATGGAAATAGGGAAATGTAGCTGCTGGAGTCCCTTCTGCGATGTTAGAGGGTTAACAGCAAGTCTCACGTCGGGTCATGTCTGCTACCCTCTTAATTCCGGATCCATAATTTCAGATTTAAATAGTTTTGAATGCAAAATGTCTGATTTTCTACATCTTTCGATCCTTTAATTTTTGGGACATGAGTAGAATATGTCTAGATGTGGAGTACGGTACAGGGATAATCAACTGAAATATAATAGGTACTGAGAACGCCCTAATTAGCAGGATAAGGTCCACACCCCCTGTCACATTAGTAGAGTATGTTCATTAAGTCATACACAAGTGAGAAACTATTTAGATATCATGCTCTCCAGAGGCGTAACTACATTTGAGGAGGCCCTCCTGCAAAGTACATGGAGGGGCCCCCCTCCAAACTCCACCAGAAGATATCAGGCCACAGTACTGTGCACTGCAGAGGGCTGCGGGGGCCTTTGTTATGGAACAGACGCTCTAGGATCAATATGAACACCGCTGAGGTGTTTCACATATGCCGCAGCAGCAAAGCCTGCGTGTACATATATAACTGCAGGTGGTGTTCAAAGCATAAAGAAGTACAGGCACATCAGGGAATTCATTACATGTACAACCCATACATGGCTTACATTTTGGAGTGCCCACGCCTACATGCCAAAAGACCCGATTCAGGGACAACCAATTTTTTATTTAAGCCAAAAATGGCTTTATTTTAGCCGTCTGCCTGAAATTGCATTTTCTACAATAGAAGTCAATGGGGAATTTTACTCTCCCGATTTTTTTATTTTAACTCTCTCACGTCTCTCCTAAAATGTTGGCATGTATGCTATTATACACATAAATGCGTAGGGCTGACTGAGCAGACCACACTGGGGCGGGGGTCCTGAACCAGTGAACCACAGGGTCCGCAGTCTTAAATTGAACCCTAGCATGCACTTTTAGTTAGCAGGCCAGACTGAGAACCAAAAAAAGTGATTTCTGGCACACACCGTGCAGAAAAAGATAATGTGAAATGAGCAGCAATTGGATGTAACACAGCCAGGAACAATACAGGGGTGGATAACCGTTGGCAGAGAAGGAATTTTAACACAAGGTCAAAGGAAAAAGAAATAAAAGGGAAAAAAAGATTAAGGTTTCTTATTCTATACAAGATAAATTTGCTGAACAACTGACATGAGCGAACTACAGATGTTATGGTCCTTATGAGGTATTGAAGCTACTTGTGTGGAGCTAGCTACGTGGGACACACCAAGAAAGAAGTCCCATTACTAATATGCAAGGATAATTTGAGAAGTAACTACAGTTGTGGACGCTATACATTATATTCTTCTAAGTGATACGTGGAAAGACTGAAGTCCAAATGGAGTATGAAATTCCAGGTCTTAGAGAACACTTATTGATTTATCTGGCGGGTCCTGATGAAAGTGGTCGTCATTGCTGTCATTTTCCACCGAAACGCCTTGGCCAAGTCTTTGTAAAATCCCACCAAAGTGGTTCTATACTGGACAACAGATAAGAGAAATAATAGAATGTGTTATGTATATGAATAGATGAAGCTGTGAATGTGGATGAGTGTGAGAGAGTGTTGTGTTTGGGTTGTTCTCTACCTGGTGATAAGGTAATTTATATATTGTTGTAGGATTTATGAATTTTGTACTGTGATTTAAAATGGAAATAATGCAATTTGAAATGAAGAAAATATAATTTTTTTAACTCAGAATAATGATGAAAAAAGAAGCAATTGAATGAAAAAACTATTTAAATAATAAAAAAACGAGAAAGTAAAAAGATGGTGTTATTGTAATGTGTTTATGCCCAGAATAATCAGAGGTTGTCCCCTGAACAAATAGTTTAAAGGTCACGAGAGAGCTCTTCTTCTATTGTATTTTTTGTTTCCCCTCTTCTCCCTGACCTAAAAGTAAACCTTAGAGGGGTCCCCAAAACGCTACTTGCCAAAAAGAGCACTGGTAAATATGTTCCAAGCAGCCCTGTTACCATCCATCCATTGTCTGTCTCTCCCTTTTTCCTCTTTTGCTTCTCCCTCTCTCTGATCTCCCCCATCCTCTTTTTCCCTCTTGTCTCTTTCTGCCTATGCCCACACTGTGCCTGCTATAATAAAGTGACAGAGGTGTAAGTTAGTGAACTAATATGGCACCCATCTCGGAGGTGTAGTAACTACACCTCCGAGAATAGCGTCTCATAGCTGCCAATGTTTCAGATTGTGGTCTATAATTTAAGTGACACCGCTGTCAGGGGATTTACTCAATGTGGCAGGATATTGCAAGGACGGGCTTCTGGTGGGGTCAGTTTTGCCACTCACTGTCTTTGTTAGAACAGATTTGCTTTATTAACCTTCCTGCTTTCGCAAATTTGCTTGGAAATACACCATTTGCTCACTATTTTTTCAAAGATTTCTCAGGGGGAGAACCCCCGAGCCCCTCTTGGGTGGTTCGGGCATTCGGTCCTGAACCATTGATTCAGGAAGCAGTTGAAGACACTTCTCTTTACTTGATTAGTGATGGATGATTGGTGTTACAGGATGCCCTTGGGTAGCCATGCGCTATACAAGTGCGTATTCATTCATTCATAATGTGTTCCCACCTCTGCAAGTAGTGACTATGTGCCAGTAAGAGCACACTAAAGGATTATTAGTTTGTCAGAAGATTTGAAAGGTATGCTGCACATGAAGGGCAATCCTGTGGGGCCATAAGCATCAACCGCACCCTCAAAAAGGGCTGGGAGGCCTTTTGTGTGGGGCCAGACTTAGTCTATACACCAAAGCCCAAGCATATCCCATAATAGGACAATTGCAAAGGGAATAACTAAACGGGAGCTAAAATTCCCTAATAGAGCATTTTCCTTCAAAAGGTCTAGGGCAGAGTTAGCCTTTTCACCACATTGGCAGGAGGCGTAAAAGGTATGTTCATTAAAGAAGGTTGGACCTCCCCAGAGAAGTCTGTGAATGTCATCCATGTGTGGCAACGAAGCATCATTCTTGTTCCCATAGACCACATAACTATGTGGTGTATAGGCCCAGGAAAATGACTAATTTGACCTCATCCAGAGCATCTTGATTATTTAGCACCAAGGAGGAGCATAAATGGGGACAGCAGGTAAGATCTCACAGACCAGTGTGTGGGTGTCTCATTCAATTAACCAGCTTGCCCTGATCAACCTCAGGGTAAGGATGGCCGAGGAGAACATTCATTTACCAAGCGTATCTACACATTCTGACTCTTTCAAGAGGGATGTTTGATGAGGACTGTCTTGGCTAACTCTGCTGGTGCATGCCTACACCAACCTTCCAGGGGTTAGGGGCTGGGTCAAGAAATTTGGGGTCGCCTGGTCCAGATCCTAGGAGGAAGGAGACTTGTTGATTTCCTTTGGGAGATAAATCACGGCGGAAATGATTTAACCCAAGTTCTCAAAAAAGTGTCAGCGAGGGCCTCTTTGAAAGGCAAATGTTGCTGCCCATTCACAGCGGCAAAAGACGTTAGTCTGTTACTGGTCCTGGGGGCAAGCCAACCCAGTATGGGGTGAGTTGTCCAACCCACTAGCATCCTTTAAGACAACTGTCTTCACAATAGGCTGAAGCAAACTTCCACCCACACACTCCTGTAGTCTCCATATGGCTGGCTTAGGTCAGAGCAAATAAGCCGATTGAGTCTCAAAAGCTGTTCAATATCGGTGGAGTCTGGAGTATTGGCTGTCCCACCTCTAGCTCTAGGCAATGCCTTGGTCAAGGCAATGCTGTCAGAGTTTGATACCACTATGGTTGTGATTATTCCTCCAACGCCAGTGTCAACAATTGAGGGGCAGAGCAGATTTCTACTCCGGCCTGAATCTGGCAGAGAAGCATGTACGAGAGACCAAGCTCGTTCAAGGGGCACAGACTGTGAATCTGTTGACTATAACCTGACTGGAGTTCCATGCAGATCCTTGGGGCCAGAAGTCACGGCAGAAGCAGTGAGAAGTGTGCTAAAGATGCGCAGCATGGCCTCTCATACGGCTTTGTCCTGCCAGGACGGCACCTATGGAGCCCAGGGTGCATTAGAGGCAAAGGTGGAATCAGCTGCTCAGTGGAGGAAGATCGGGATGCATGGTGACACCCTCATGTCTTCTCTGGAAAAGGAGAGTGGTTAGAAAGGGCAGATCCTGCTTGAACTTAGGATATGCATGGGGGGGAACAACTTCAGGAGAGGGGTGGGTTAAGCAATCTAGCCTTGGAGCGGGACAGGCGTGAAGTATTCAGGTGCAGCTACAGCTGTGTGTTCTCAAGTTAATTTTTGTTGACACCTTGGCACAGTCATCTCAGATGTTAGAGTTTTGCGTCAAACACAAGTACGAGAAACACATCTTGTGGGGTTACGGGGTTTGAGATAGTCTCCACAAGGTTTAAGGCATGTGTTCTTTGACGGTGAGATGATCCCTTGCAATATTAGTAAATTGGCAGAAAAATCTCTTCAGGGTAACTAAAGCAGGAGCAGCGCTCAGGATCTTTTCTAAAAGCATAGAAATAAAGGAACTAAGGTTAGCATGCATGGGTGGCTTATATGCAGCGGTTTGTCACTTCCAGAGAAGAATGACAAAGTGAAGTCACATGGCTCAATCTACCAGTGTGCGGAGGACAGTTCCTGAATTTTCTGAATACAGATCGGCACCGAAGGATATTCACAAGGTGAGGAATCTGCAGTTAGTAGAATCCGTAAGAATTAGGCCTTGGGATCAGGGGCAGATGAAAGATTTGACTGGAATCTGCACTGTTTAGTCCCACTAAAGCTCAAAACCATATTAAAAATTAACAGTGACCCCACTGCGGCAAAACTAAGAAAAAGGAGGCCTGCAACAGGGGCAGCCCTATTACCCAGACATTGGGGCACTGAATATACTAGCTATAGTGGTTCAAGGATGATATTTTTTACTAGGGCTATAAAAGGCCAGGCTTAGGGCGTCTCAGTTAAGGGCAGAGAGGACAAGGGCTGCTGCCTGTTTGAGCCTGTTAAGGGCGGAGAGGACCAGGGATGCTGCCTGTTTGAGCCTGTTAAGGGCAGAGAGGACAAGGGCAGTTGCCTGTTGGAGCCTGTTCGAGACTGGCCAGGGATGCTGCCCAATATACATACCTCCATTATGCATCTATATACTTTCAATGTATTTATGGATCTATATATTAATCACTTTCTTCTAATTTAGCATTTCCAATGCACTTCCCTATTTCTCAGCCTATACTTCGCTCAATATATCCTCTACACTCATTTAACCCCAAACCCCTTACCACTACTATGATCCCCAAAATAACCCTTTCTAGACTCTCTCCTACTCTACTCCTTGCATCATCTTTACCTCTTTTACTATACCGATCCCCCAAAACAAACCTTTCTAAACTCTTCCCCCTTTTCTACCCCTCCCCAACCCTTCTCAATCCAAATAACTGACTAACATATCCACCACTAAAATTACTTTCATGTTTCACCATACTAACTCAACACTAATCCTGATGGGTTCCAGAGTAGCATGCTACTTGCGCTTCAAAACCCCATTAGGGGTAGCAAGCACTATATCAATACACACCTCTTTCCCTTCACTATCCTGTCACCTACCCTTCTCTACCCAAATAAATGAATAACATATCCACTACTCAAATTACTTCATATTTTCCTGTACTAATTTTCAACACTAATGCTTTATGAGTTCCGGAGAGGCGTGCTACTCGCCAGAAAAGCGCTTCAAAATCCATTATGGGTAACAAGTGCTATATGAATGCAAACCTTTCTTCCCCTTTTATCCCTCCGCTATCCTTCTCACTCCACATAACTGACTAATATCCACCACTGAAATTACTTTCATATTTCACCATATTAATTCACCACTAAACCTTTATGGGCTTCCTGAATAGCATGTTTCAACACCACATCCAGGGTAACAAGCGCTATATAAATACAAACCTTTTTTCCTCCTCTATCCTTCTGCCATCATTCAAAATCCAAATAACTAACTAACCTATCCACCACTTAAAATGTACTTGCATGTTTCACTAAACTAATTCAACTCTTATCATCTAGGGTCCCGGAGTAGCGTGCTACCCGCCGAAAAAGCACTTTGACTCCTCGGCAGGGGTAGTAAGCGCTATATAAATGCAATTACAATACCCAAAGACAAAGCGTTTTTTAAGCAATTTTGTGTCATTCAAATGTCTAAACACAAAAGTTCACACAACAAATATGGTGCTTATGGGGTTACGCAATGAACAAAAACGAAAATTACAGTGTATCCGAACAATGGCAGAGGAATGGTAAACAATTTTACACTAAATTACAGGATCAATAATACAGTGACTGCACCCTCTTTAATTGCCAAAGGGAACATAGACGGTGTTTCAACATTATCACAGGCTGACAATGGACAATTCAAGCATGTACAGTAACAAAAGAAATTATTGCTTGAGAAACCAGAAAATCCTTTGCAAGTAAGTCCCCAAGTACTTAAAACTCTTGTGACGGAGTACCAACAAACTGTGCCCCTATACAAATACTAAGAACATAACTACCTAGCAAAGGCGAACATCTAAGGCAGTTAACTAACAAACTTACCTGAACAAGAATCATGTTCAATTTTCCAATGTAAACTTTCTCCTTCTGGAACAGAAAAATAAAGTACTGCCCATTATTCACCTGCTACATGAAAAATGTATTACATTCTAAAATTAAAAAACATTGAAGGAATGCATATTTACCTCCACAGATGAGGCATCAGATGAGGTCTTAATTATCAATCCCACAACATACTTTTTTATTCCTACAAAAGAAAAAACAATTACCCATAAGAATTAGGACATTTTGAACAAATTTAGTCATCACGCCAAAACAATAAGTCAAAGTTGCTTGCCTGTAATCCTAGTACACCTCCAGGGGACATTCCATTGAAATGATAAGCACTGAACTGTCCCACTCATGTGGAATCCTCAATCACTTTGAAAAATGTAGGCCTTTAGAAAGAAGATTTTCCCTTTCAAACTGGAAACAAATGGACAGCCTCTATAGGTTTAAAGTTTCTTTATTGAGTTTAGTAGAAACCACAAACAGCAATAGACAAAATTACGACCTGACCTCCCACAGAGTGGGAAGAGCTATAAAGTGCATGATTAACAACCCCAGCGTCTACCCCCCCCACCCCGAGTCCCCCTTTCCTCTGTCTCCCTCAGCTTTGCATCTATCCAGGTTAGTTATGCTTCGTTATTAGAGTTCCTCACCTCCTGTTCAGTAAGGCGCAACAACTTCAAATATTTAGGGAAGGAAATTTCAGTAAACTCGGAGGACAGTAGCGATAAGACGGGTTTCCACAGCTTAGAGAATGAAGAGTCCTTATTAATGAGCAAAAGTGAAATCCTCCTCTCCTTCCCAAGCAAGTGCCACATGCAATGCAGCCACCCTGTGTATGTTGGATGGCAGATGGAACCCTAATGTGTGATAATGTTTTGAAGGGACGCCCCCAAGGATAATGCTATTTGGTGGCCTCCAAGTGATCTGAGGGAAAAAATGAGGGCGTTTGGTAAACCCAGTAGAAAGTATGCAGTGAATCGAGGCAATTCTGTTTCGAAGTGGGTATCGATGTCTTAGTACCTGCACCCAAATGGCCTGCAGACAGGGACAAATTTCCACAGAACGTGGGACAGCGTGCCCGGTAGACCGCTCACCAGCATAAGGGATCTTTTGACGGGTTGCTGTGTGCAGACGGGAAGAGGTGTAGTACCAATATGTTGCTATCTTGGTGGCGGTTTCTACACTGGCCACAATACACGCCTTATGTTTAGCCTTGAAGTAGATGTCCTCCCACTCATGCTGCGAAAGGGTGAGCTCTAACTCCAATTCCCACCTCTTGATTCAGTGACTTCTGAGGAGAAGGAGCCTATCTAATTAAACAATAAAGTTGTGATACAAGGTGAGCGTCATCTGCCTTAGAAAGCAACCATTTTTCAAAAACAGTGAGTGCTGGGAAAATGAGCGAACATCTGGGTGCATGACCCAGTGTCTTATTTGTGGATAGTGAAAGTGTTTTGACAGCCTCTTTAAAACTGTATGCACTTGGTCTGAAAAGTTGTTCCTTATCAAAAGGTAGATTTAGAAAAGCTTTTTGTACCTCAGGCTTGAATCCTGAAAGACAGAGCCTGCATGCCTACTTAAGCGGATACTAGTATTTACACCTTTGGCAGCAGTGTCAGCTACCTCTAATGCACATTTAATTTACTTATTGGTAATGGGTTTTCCCTCGTTAACAATTAACGGTCCTCTTTTCCTCTGCTCTTCTGGGAGGTGTTGTAGTAGCCCCTCCATTTAGTCCCAGTGAGCTCAGTCATAACTAGCTAATAGAACTTTGCTGTACTCCAATGATTAGCTACTTGTGCAGCAATATGCATCTCAGGAGCATGTATTAGTATAGATTCTTTCTCTGACGGTTGTGCGGCTCCTGATGTTTGGGAGTTAGCCCTGTTCCTTGCGTTAGAAACTACCAGAGTCTGGGGTTAACGGACCTTTAATATACATAGGAGCTGATGAGGCTACCTTATATTTGTCAATGCCTGGTGTTATGATTCTAGCTTTGACAGTGTCTTTAAAAAGGTCACCTGCCCTCCTTTAGGCATGAGATGAAGTTTCGAAAAGAAAATCATCCTTAATATAACTTTATAGAAGGGGGTCCTGGTGTAAAGTTGTTGCCCGTGATTAAATCCAGATATGCAGCTGCATCATCAGGTGGGGATGGTTGTGGTGGATATAGATATATATTAACAACGAGAAGGAAACAAATTGAACCACTCTTGGTCCCTCTGGGATATAGCAAATAAACAAGAGTGCTACCTGACAGAAGAGCCAGCAGGAGAAATCACTCTAGGATTGAAAAGAACCCTCACTCACCAACCTAGTTGGTGACATGCTTCATCATTGGGTTCCCACCAGAGGGGCCCAGTGCCTCTCTGGTGTGCTACTACGCCCGTCTAGAGCGGAGCAGGTTTTTTGTGAAAATGCGAGTGAAAAAGTTGTTTGAAAAGTAGCACAGTTTAACCCAAAACATTTGTATTGGTTTGAAAACCTGGCACAGCTAAAAATCAGGGTAGCGGATGTTTTTAGACTGGTTAAATTGACCAGGGACATCCTAGTATGTGATTAAGTGTAGGGTCAAGATGTTTCTGCCTTTTGTTGCAATTGTAAATTGTAAAAATTGTAAATTGTAAATTGATACTTGTAGAGCGCACTACTCACCCACAAGGGTCTCAAGGTGCTTGTACGAACACCACTGTGGAACCCATCCTGGCTTTCCCTGTGAGGTGTCCACTACTGGGCACCCCCAAGGTGGAGGCCAGGCATCCTTAGCGTTGTGGGGGCCGTTGTGGAGATTAAGCAAGCTATTGCCCAGAGTTGCAGAGTGGGACTCCATGATTGGAATAGGCACCGAGGCGAGAATTATCAGGTCCGTGGAATTTTGAGCCCAAGACCCGCCGAGGCGGGGAATTGAACCCTGGTCCCGGGCTAGACCTCTGCATCAGGGTCTGCCACTCTAACCATTGAGCCACACTTCTCCACTTCTCTATTGGCAAGGCATTCTTCAGGACCAGGACACCACTGCGGTATGCGAACGTTAAGGCGCACCCTAACCAGTGGTGTAACAAAGAATTAACTCATGGTTACCAATGTGTCTCCAGAATTTCTGAACATATGAATCTGTAAAAGAGATACAAAAAAAAAACCACAACACAAATCATCAAATCACACCAAGACGTGATCCTGTGCATGCTTGAATTTTGTCTTGAGGTAATAGTGGGGATTAAACGCAAACCATAACCACTGTGCTCTTCATTCAGCAGTCGTGGGCTAATTGCTAGTAGACTGTGGTTAAGAACAGAAGATTTGATAAGCACCCAAATTACAGCGCTAAACAAGATGCCTTGTGAGTTATCAGGCATTCTTTGACATCATTCGATAATGCAAAAGCATGCGTTTTAATTCACATCCATCACATACATACCCATCCATCAGCTCTATACCCATCCATCCATCACATACATACCCATCCATCCATCCATCGCTCTATACCCATCCATCCATCGCTCTATACCCATCCATCCATCGCTCTATACCCATCCATCCATCGCTCTATACCCATCCATCCATCGCTCTATACCCATCCATCCATCGCTCTATACCCATCCATCCATCGCTCTATACCCATCCATCCATCGCTCTATACCCATCCATCCATAGCTCTATACCCATCCATCCATAGCTCTATACCCATCCATCCATAGCTCTATACCCATCCATCCATAGCTCTATACCCATCCATCCATAGCTCTATACCCATCCATCCATCCATAGCTCTATACCCATCCATCCATCCATAGCTCTATACCCATCCATCCATCCATAGCTCTATACCCATCCATCCATCCATAGCTCTATACCCATCCATCCATCCATCCATCCATAGCTCTATACCCATCCATCCATCCATCCATAGCTCTATACCCATCCATCCATCCATCCATAGCTCTATACCCATCCATCCATCCATCCATAGCTCTATACCCATCCATCCATCCATCCATCCATAGCTCTATACCCATCCACCCATCCATCCATAGCTCTATACCCATCCATAGCTCTATACCCATCCATCCATCCATAGCTCTATACCCATCCATCCATAGCTCTATACCCATCCATCCATCCATAGCTCTATACCCATCCATCCATGCATAGCTCTATACCCATCCATCCATCCATCCATCCATAGCTCTATACCCATCCATCCATCCATAGCTCTATACCCATCCATCCATCCATCCATAGCTCTATACCCATCCATCCATCCATAGCTCTATACCCATCCATCCATAGCTCTATACCCATCCATCCATCGCTCTATACCCATCCATCCATAGCTCTATACCCATCCATCCATAGCTCTATACCCATCCATCCATAGCTCTATACCCATCCATCCATAGCTCTATACCCATCCATCCATAGCTCTATACCCATCCATCCATAGCTCTATACCCATCCATCCATAGCTCTATACCCATCCATCCATAGCTCTATACCCATCCATCCATAGCTCTATACCCATCCATCCATAGCTCTATACCCATCCATCCATCCATAGCTCTATACCCATCCATCCATCCATAGCTCTATACCCATCCATCCATCCATAGCTCTATACCCATCCATCCATCCATAGCTCTATACCCATCCATCCATCCATCCATAGCTCTATACCCATCCATCCATCCATAGCTCTATACCCATCCATCCATCCATCCATAGCTCTATACCCATCCATCCATAGCTTTATACCCATCCATCCATCCATAGCTCTATACCCATCCATCCATCCATAGCTCTATACCCATCCATCCATAGCTCTATACCCATCCATCCATCCATCCATAGCTCTATACCCATCCATCCATAGCTTTATACCCATCCATCCATCCATAGCTCTATACCCATCCATCCATCCATCCATAGCTCTATACCCATCCATCCATAGCTCTATACCCATCCATCCATAGCTCTATACCCATCCATCCATAGCTCTATACCCATCCATCCATCCATAGCTCTATACCCATCCATCCATAGCTCTATACCCATCCATCCATAGCTCTATACCCATCCATCCATAGCTCTATACCCATCCATCCATAGCTCTATACCCATCCATCCATCGCTCTATACCCATCCATCGCTCTATACCCATCCATCGCTCTATACCCATCCATCCATCGCTCTATACCCATCCATCCATCGCTCTATACCCATCCATCGCTCTATACCCATCCATCGCTCTATACCCATCCATCGCTCTATACCCATCCATCGCTCTATACCCATCCATCCATAGCTCTATACCCATCCATAGCTCTATACCCATCCATCCATCCATAGCTCTATACCCATCCATCCATCCATAGCTCTATACCCATCCATCCATCGCTCTATACCCATCCACCCATAGCTCTATACCCATCCACCCATAGCTCTATACCCATCCACCCATAGCTCTATACCCATCCACCCATAGCTCTATACCCATCCACCCATAGCTCTATACCCATCCACCCATAGCTCTATACCCATCCATCCATCCATAGCTCTATACCCATCCATCCATCCATAGCTCTATACCCATCCATCCATCCATAGCTCTATACCCATCCATCCATCCATAGCTCTATACCCATCCATCCATCCATAGCTCTATACCCATCCATCCATCCATAGCTCTAAACCCATCCATCCATCCATCCATCCATAGCTCTATACCCATCCATCCATAGCTCTATACCCACCCATCCATTGATCTATACCCATCCATCCATAGCTCTATACCCATCCATCCATAGCTCTATACCCATCCATCCATCCATAGCTCTATACCCATCCATCCATAGCTCTATACCCATCCATCCATAGCTCTATACCCATCCATCCATAGCTCTATACCCATCCATCCATAGCTCTATACCCATCCATCCATAGCTCTATACCCATCCATCCATAGCTCTATACCCATCCATCCATAGCTCTATACCCATCCATCCATAGCTCTATACCCATCCATCCATAGCTCTATACCCATCCATCCATAGCTCTATACCCATCCATCCATAGCTCTATACCCATCCATCCATAGCTCTATACCCATCCATCCATAGCTCTATACCCATCCATAGCTCTATACCCATCCATCCATAGCTCTATACCCATCCATCCATCCATAGCTCTATACCCACCCATCCATCCATCGCTCTATACCCACCCATCCATCGCTCTATACCCACCCATCCATCGCTCTATACCCATCCATCCATAGCTCTATACCCATCCATCCATAGCTCTATACCCATCCATAGCTCTATACCCATCCATCCATAGCTCTATACCCATCCATCCATAGCTCTATACCCATCCATCCATCCATAGCTCTATACCCATCCATCCATCCATAGCTCTATACCCATCCATCCATAGCTCTATATCCATCCATCCATCCATAGCTCTATACCCATCCACCCATCATCCATAGCTCTATACCCATCATCCATAGCTCTATACCCATCCATCCATAGCTCTATACCCATCCATCCATCCATAGCTCTATACCCATCCATCCATCCATAGCTCTATACCCATCCATCCATAGCTCTATACCCATCCATCCATCCATAGCTCTATACCCATCCATCCATCCATAGCTCTATACCCATCCATCCATCCATCCATAGCTCTATACCCATCCATAGCTCTATACCCATCCATCCATCCATCCATAGCTCTATACCCATCCATCCATAGCTCTATATCCATCCATCCATAGCTCTATACCCATCCATCCATAGCTCTATACCCATCCATCCATCCATCAATCCATAGCTCTATACCCATCAATCCATAGCTCTATACCCATCCATCCATAGCTCTATACCCATCCATCCATAGCTCTATACCCATCCATCCATCCATAGCTCTATACCCATCCACCCATCATCCATAGCTCTATACCCATCCATCCATCCATAGCTCTATACCCATCCATCCATCCATAGCTCTATACCCATCCATCCATCCATCCATAGCTCTATACCCATCCATCCATCCATAGCTCTATACCCATCCATCCATCCATAGCTCTATACCCATCCATAGCTCTATACCCATCCATCCATCCATCCATAGCTCTATACCCATCCATCCATAGCTCTATATCCATCCATCCATAGCTCTATACCCATCCATCCATAGCTCTATACCCATCCATCCACCCATCATCCATAGCTCTATACCCATCCATCCATCCATAGCTCTATACCCATCCATCCATCCATAGCTCTATACCCATCCATCCATCCATAGCTCTATACCCATCCATCCATCCATAGCTCTATACCCATCCATCCATCCATAGCTCTATACCCATCCATAGCTCTATACCCATCCATCCATCCATCCATAGCTCTATACCCATCCATCCATAGCTCTATATCCATCCATCCATAGCTCTATACCCATCCATCCATAGCTCTATACCCATCCATCCATAGCTCTATACCCATCCATCCATCCATAGCTCTATACCCATCCATCCATAGCTCTATACCCATCCATCCATCCATAGCTCTATACCCATCCATCCATAGCTCTATACCCATCCATCCATAGCTCTATACCCATCCATCCATCCATCCATCAATCCATAGCTCTATACCCATCCATCCATCAATCCATAGCTCTATACCCATCCATCCATCAATCCATAGCTCTATACCCATCCATCCATCAATAGCTCTATACCCATCCATCCATAGCTCTATACCCATCCATCCATAGCTCTATACCCATCCATCCATAGCTCTATACTCATCCATCCATAGCTCTATACTCATCCATCCATAGCTCTATACTCATCCATCCATAGCTCTATACTCATCCATAGCTCTATATCCATCCATAGCTCTATACCCATCCATCCATCCATAGCTCTATACCCATCCATCCATCCATAGCTCTATACCCATCCATCCATCCATAGCTCTATACCCATCCATCCATCCATAGCTCTATACCCATCCATCCATCCATAGCTCTATACCCATCCATCCATCCATAGCTCTATACCCATCCATCCATCCATAGCTCTATACCCATCCATCCATCCATAGCTCTATACCCATCCATCCATAGCTCTATACCCATAGCTCTATACCCATCCATCCATCCATAGCTCTATACCCATCCATCCATCCATAGCTCTATACCCATCCATCCATAGCTCTATACCCATCCATAGCTCTATACCCATCCATAGCTCTATACCCATCCATAGCTCTATACCCATCCATAGCTCTATACCCATCCATAGATAGCTCTATACCCATCCATCCATAGCTCTATACCCATCCATCCATAGCTCTATACCCATCCATCCATCCATCCATCCATCCATAGCTCTATACCCATCCATCCATAGCTCTATACCCATCCATCCATCCATAGCTCTATACCCATCCATCCATCCATAGCTCTATACCCATCCATCCATCCATAGCTCTATACCCATCCATAGCTCTATACCCATCCATAGCTCTATACCCATCCATAGCTCTATACCCATCCATAGCTCTATACCCATCCATAGCTCTATACCCATCCATAGCTCTATACCCATCCATAGCTCTATACCCATCCATAGCTCTATACCCATCCATAGCTCTATACCCATCCATCCATAGCTCTATACCCATCCATCCATAGCTCTATACCCATCCATCCATCGCTCTATACCCATCCATCCATCGCTCTATACCCATCCATCCATCGATACCCATCCATCGCTCTATACCCATCCATCCATAGCTCTATACCCATCCATCCATCCATCGCTCTATATCCATCCATCGCTCTATACCCATCCATAGCTCTATACCCATCCATCCATCCATAGCTCTATACCCATCCATCCATCGCTCTATACCCATCCATAGCTCTATACCCATCCATCCATCCATAGCTCTATACCCATCCATCCATCGCTCTATACCCATCCATAGCTCTATACCCATCCATCCATCCATCCATCCATCCATAGCTCTATACCCATCCATCCATCGCTCTATACCCATCCATAGCTCTATACCCATCCATCCATCCATCCATCGCTCTATACCCATCCATAGCTCTATACCCATCCATCCATAGCTCTATACCCATCCATCCATCCATAGCTCTATACCTACCCATCCATCCATAGCTCTATACCTATCCATCCATCCATCCATCCATAGCTCTATACCTATCCATCCATCCATAGCTCTACCTATCCATCCATAGCTCTATACCCATCCATCCATAGCTCTATACCTATCCATCCATCCATAGCTCTATACCTATCCATCCATCCATAGCTCTATACATATCCATCCATCCATCGCTCTATACCCATCCATCGCTCTATACCCATCCATCGCTCTATACCCATCCATCGCTCTATACCCATCCATCCATACATCCATACATCTATACATCCATACATCCATACATCCATACATCCATAGCTCTATACCCATCCATCCATAGCTCTATACCCATCCATCCATCCATAGCTCTATACCCATCCATCCATCCATAGCTCTATACCCATCCATCCATCCATAGCTCTATACCCATCCATCCATCCATAGCTCTATACCCATCCATCCATCCATAGCTCTATACCCATCCATCCATCCATAGCTCTATACCCATCCATCCATCCATAGCTCTATACCCATCCATAGCTCTATACCCATCCATCCATAGCTCTATACCCATCCATCCATAGCTCTATACCCATCCATCCATAGCTCTATACCCATCCATCCATAGCTCTATACCCATCCATCCATAGCTCTATACCCATCCATCCATAGCTCTATACCCATCCATCCATAGCTCTATACCCATCCATCCATAGCTCTATACCCATCCATCCATAGCTCTATACCCATCCATCCATCCATCCCTCTATACCCATCCATAGCTCTATACCCATCCATCCATCCATAGCTCTATACCCATCCATAGCTCTATACCCATCCATCCATAGCTCTATACCCATCCATCCATAGCTCTATACCCATCCATCCATAGCTCTATACCCATCCATCCATAGCTCTATACCCATCCATCCATCCATCCATAGCTCTATACCCATCCATCCATAGCTCTATACCCATCCATCCATCCATCCATCCATAGCTCTATACCCATCCATCCATCCATCGCTCTATACCCATCCATCCATCCATAGCTCTATACCCATCCATCCATAGCTCTATACCCATCCATCCATCCATCCATCCATAGCTCTATACCCATCCATAGCTCTATACCCATCCATCCATCCATCGCTCTATACCCATCCATCCAGCGCTCTATACCCATCCATCCAGCGCTCTATACCCATCCATCCATCCCTCTATACCCATCCATCCATCCCTCTATACCCATCCATCCATCCATCGCTCTATACCCATCCATCCATCCATCGCTCTATACCCATCCATCCATCCATCGCTCTATACCCATCCATCCATCCATCGCTCTATACCCATCCATCCATCCATCGCTCTATACCCATCCATCCATCCATCGCTCTATACCCATCCATCCATCCATCCATCTCTCTATACCCATCCATCCATCTCTCTATACCCATCCATCGCTCTATACCCATCCATCCATCCATCGCTCTATACCCATCCATCCATCCATCGCTCTATACCCATCCATCCATCCATCGCTCTATACCCATCCATCCATCCATAGCTCTATACCCATCCATCCATAGCTCTATACCCATCCATCCATAGCTCTATACCCATCCATCCATAGCTCTATACCCATCCATCCATCCATAGCTCTATACCCATCCATCCATAGCTCTATACCCATCCACCCATAGCTCTATACCCATCCACCCATAGCTCTATACCCATCCACCCATAGCTCTATACCCATCCACCCATAGCTCTATACCCATCCACCCATAGCTCTATACCCATCCACCCATAGCTCTATACCCATCCACCCATAGCTCTATACCCATCCATCCATCCATAGCTCTATACCCATCCATCCATCCATAGCTCTATACCCATCCATCCATCCATCCATAGCTCTATACCCATCCATCCATAGCTCTATACCCATCCATCCATAGCTCTATACCCATCCATCCATAGCTCTATACCCATCCATCCATCGCTCTATACCCATCCATCCATCGCTCTATACCCATCCATCCCTCTATACCCATCCATCCATCGCTCTATACCCATCCATCCATCGCTCTATACCCATCCATCCATCGCTCTATACCCATCCATCCATCGCTCTATACCCATCCATCCATCGCTCTATACCCATCCATCGCTCTATACCCATCCATCCATCGCTCTATACCCATCCATCCATCGCTCTATACCCATCCATCCATCGCTCTATACCCATCCATCCATCGCTCTATACCCATCCATCCATCGCTCTATACCCATCCATCCATCGCTCTATACCCATCCATCCATCCATCGCTCTATACCCATCCATCCATCCATCCATACCTCTATACCCATCCATCCATCCCTCTATACCCATCCATCCCTCTATACCCATCCATCCCTCTATACCCATCCATCGCTCTATACCCATCCATCCATCGCTCTATACCCATCCATCCATCGCTCTATACCCATCCATCCATCGCTCTATACCCATCCATCCATCGCTCTATACCCATCCATCCGTAGCTCTATACCCATCCATCCGTAGCTCTATACCCCATCCATCCGTAGCTCTATACCCATCCATCCATCGCTCTATACCCATCCATCCATCGCTCTATACCCATCCATCCATCGCTCTATACCCATCCATCCCTCTATACCCATCCATCCATCGCTCTATACCCATCCATCCATAGCTCTATACCCATCCATCCATAGCTCTATACCCATCCATCCATAGCTCTATACCCATCCATCCATAGCTCTATACCCATCCATCCATAGCTCTATACCCATCCATCCATAGCTCTATACCCATCCATCCATAGCTCTATACCCATCCATCCATAGCTCTATACCCATCCATCCATAGCTCTATACCCATCCATCCATAGCTCTATACCCATCCATCCATAGCTCTATACCCATCCATCCATAGCTCTATACCCATCCATCCATAGCTCTATACCCATCCATCCATAGCTCTATACCCATCCATCCATAGCTCTATACCCATCCATCCATAGCTCTATACCCATCCATCCATAGCTCTATACCCATCCATCCATAGCTCTATACCCATCCATCCATAGCTCTATACCCATCCATCCATAGCTCTATACCCATCCATCCATAGCTCTATACCCATCCATCCATAGCTCTATACCCATCCATCCATAGCTCTATACCCATCCATCCATAGCTCTATACCCATCCATCCATAGCTCTATACCCATCCATAGCTCTATACCCATCCATAGCTCTATACCCATCCATAGCTCTATACCCATCCATAGCTCCCTACCCATCCATAGCTCCCCATCCATCCATCCATCCCTCCCTCCCTCCCCATCCATCCATCCATCCATCCATCCATCCATAGCTCCCTACCCATCCATCCATCGCTCCCTACCCACCCATCCATCGCTCCCTACCCACCCATCCATCGCTCCCTACCCACCCATCCATCGCTCCCTACCCACCCATCCATCCATAGCTCCCTACCTACCCATCCATCCATAGCTCCCTACCTACCCATCCATCCATAGCTCCCTACCCATCCATCCATAGCTCCCTACCCATCCATCCATAGCTCCCTACCCATCCATCCATAGCTCCCTACCCATCCATCCATAGCTCCCTACCCATCCATCCATAGCTCCCTACCCATCCATCCATCCATAGCTACCCATCCATAGCTCCCTACCCATCCATCCATCCATCCATAGCTCCCCATCCATCCATCCATCCATCCATCCATCCATCCATCCATAGCTCCCTACCCATCCATCCATCCATCCATAGCTCTCCATCCATAGCTCTCCATCCATAGCTCTCCATCCATCCATCCATCCATCCATCCATCCATCCATCGCTCGCTACCCATCCATCCATCCATCCATCCATAGCTCCCTACCCATCCATCCATCCATCCATCCATCCATAGCTCCCTACCCATCCATCCATCCATCCATCCATCCATAGCTCCCTACCCATCCATCCATAGCTCCCTACCCATCCATCCATCCATCCATCCATCCATAGCTCCCTACCCATCCATCCATCCATAGCTCCCTACCCATCCATCCATAGCTCCCTACCCATCCATCCATAGCTCCCTACCCATCCATCCATCCATAGCTCCCTACCCATCCATCCATCCATCCATCCATAGCTCCCTACCCATCCATCCATCCATCCATAGCTCCCTACCCATCCATCCATAGCTCCCTACCCATCCATCCATAGCTCCCTACCCATCCATCCATCCATCCATAGCTCCCTACCCATCCATCCATCCATCCATCCATAGCTCCCTACCCATCCATCCATCCATCCATAGCTCCCTACCCATCCATCCATCCATCCATAGCTCCCTACCCATCCATCCATCCATAGCTCCCTACCCATCCATCCATCCATAGCTCCCTACCCATCCATCCATCCATAGCTCCCTACCCATCCATCCATCCATAGCTCCCTACCCATCCATCCATAGCTCCCTACCCATCCATCCATAGCTCCCTACCCATCCATCCATAGCTCCCTACCCATCCATCCATAGCTCCCTACCCATCCATCCATAGCTCCCTACCCATCCATCCATAGCTCCCTACCCATCCATCCATAGCTCCCTACCCATCCATCCATAGCTCCCTACCCATCCATCCATAGCTCCCTACCCATCCATCCATAGCTCCCTACCCATCCATAGCTCCCTATCCATCCATAGCTCCCTATCCATCCATAGCTCCCTATCCATCCATAGCTCCCTATCCATCCATAGCTCCCTATCCATCCATCCATCCATAGCTCCCTATCCATCCATCCATCCATCCATCCATCCATCCATCCATCCATCCATCCATCCATCCATCCATCCATAGCTCCCTATCCATCCATAGCTCCCTATCCATCCATCCATCCATAGCTCCCTATCTATCCATCCATAGCTCCCTATCCATCCATCCATCCATAGCTCCCTATCCATCCATAGCTCCCTACCCACCCATCCATCCATAGCTCCCTATCCATCCATAGCTCCCTACCCATCCATCCATAGCTCCCTACCCATCCATCCATCCATCCATCCATCCATAGCTCCCTACCCATCCATCCATCCATCCATCCATCCATCCATCCATCCATCCATCCATAGCTCCCTACCCATCCATAGCTCCCTACCCATCCATCCATCCATAGCTCCCTACCCATCCATCCATCCATAGCTCCCCATCCATAGCTCCCTACCCATCCATCCATCCATCCATAGCTCCCTACCCATCCATCCATCCATAGCTCCCTACCCATCCATCCATCCATCCATAGCTCCCTACCCATCCATCCATCCATAGCTCCCTACCCATCCATCCATCCATCCATCCATCCATAGCTCCCTACCCATCCATAGCTCCCTACCCATCCATCCATCCATCCATCCATAGCTCCCTACCCATCCACCCATCCATAGCTCCCTACCCATCCATCCATCCATAGCTCCCCATCCATCCATCCATCCATAGCTCCCTACCCATCCATCCATCCATCCATAGCTCTCCATCCATAGCTCTCCATCCATAGCTCTCCATCCATCCATCCATCCATCCATCCATCCATCCATCGCTCGCTACCCATCCATCCATCCATCCATAGCTCCCTACCCATCCATCCATCCATCCATCCATCCATCCATAGCTCCCTACCCATCCATCCATCCATCCATAGCTCCCTACCCATCCATCCATCCATCCATAGCTCCCTACCCATCCATCCATCCATCCATCCATCCATCCATAGCTCCCTACCCATCCATCCATCCATAGCTCCCTACCCATCCATCCATAGCTCCCTACCCATCCATCCATCCATCCATCCATAGCTCCCTACCCATCCATCCATCCATCCATAGCTCCCTACCCATCCATCCATCCATCCATCCATAGCTCCCTACCCATCCATCCATCCATAGCTCCCTACCCATCCATCCATAGCTCCCTACCCATCCATCCATCCATCCATAGCTCCCTACCCATCCATCCATCCATCCATAGCTCCCTACCCATCCATCCATCCATCCATCCATCCATCCATCGCTCCCTACCCATCCATCCATCCATCCATCCATCCATAGCTCCCTACCCATCCATCCATCCATAGCTCCCTACCCATCCATCCATAGCTCCCTACCCATCCATCCATCCATCCATCCATAGCTCCCTACCCATCCATCCATCCATCCATCCATAGCTCCCTACCCATCCATCCATCCATCCATCCATCCATCCATCCATCCATCCATCGCTCCCTACCCATCCATCCATCCATCCATCCATAGCTCCCTACCCATCCATCCATCCATCCATCCATAGCTCCCTACCCATCCATCCATCCATCCATCCATCCATAGCTCCCTACCCATCCATCCATCCATCCATAGCTCCCTACCCATCCATCCATAGCTCCCTATCCATCCATCCATAGCTCCCTATCCATCCATCCATAGCTCCCTATCCATCCATCCATAGCTCCCTATCCATCCATCCATAGCTCCCTACCCATCCATCCATCCATCCATCCATCCATCCATCCATCCATAGCTCCCTACCCATCCATCCATCCATAGCTCCCTACCCATCCATCCATCCATAGCTCCCTACCCATCCATCCATAGCTCCCTACCCATCCATCCATCGCTCCCTACCCATCCATCCATCGCTCCCTACCCATCCATCCATCGCTCCCTACCCATCCATCCATCGCTCCCTACCCATCCATCCATCCATCCATCCATCCATCCATCCATCCATCGCTCCCTACCCATCCATCCATCCATCCATCGCTCCCTACCCATCCATCCATCCATCCATCCATCCATCCATCGCTCCCTACCCATCCATCCATCCATCCATCGCTCCCTACCCATCCATCCATCCATCCATCGCTCCCTACCCATCCATCCATCCATCCATCGCTCCCTACCCATCCATCCATCCATCGCTCCCTACCCATCCATCCATCCATCGCTCCCTACCCATCCATCCATCCATCGCTCCCTACCCATCCATCGCTCCCTACCCATCCATCCATCCATCCATCCATCCATCCATCCATCCATCCATCCATCCATAGCTCCCTACCCATCCATCCATAGCTCCCTACCCATCCATCCATAGCTCCCCATCCATCCATAGCTCCCTACCCATCCATCCATAGCTCCCTACCCATCCATCCATAGCTCCCCATCCATAGCTCCCTACCCATCCATCCATAGCTCCCTACCCATCCATCCATAGCTCCCTACCCATCCATCCATAGCTCCCCATCCATCCATAGCTCCCTACCCATCCATCCATAGCTCCCTACCCATCCATCCATAGCTCCCTACCCATCCATAGCTCCCTACCCATCCATCCATCCATCCATCCATAGCTCCCTACCCATCCATCCATAGCTCCCTACCCATCCATCCATAGCTCCCTACCCATCCATCCATAGCTCCCTACCCATCCATCCATAGCTCCCCATCCATCCATCCATAGCTCCCTACCCATCCATCCATAGCTCCCTACCCATCCATCCATCCATAGCTCCCTACCCATCCATCCATCCATAGCTCCCTACCCACCCATCCATCCATAGCTCCCTACCCACCCATCCATCCATAGCTCCCTACCCATCCATCCATAGCTCCCTACCCATCCATCCATAGCTCCCTACCCATCCATCCATCCATCCATAGCTCCCTACCCATCCATCCATAGCTCCCTACCCATCCATCCATAGCTCCCTACCCATCCATCCATAGCTCCCTACCCATCCATCCATAGCTCCCTACCCATCCATAGCTCTCCATCCATCCATCCATAGCTATCCATCCATCCATCGCTCCCCATCCATCCATAGCTCCCCATCCATCCATCCATCCATCCCTCCCTACCCATCCATCCATCCATCCATCCATCCATCCATCCATCCATCCATCGCTCCCTACCCACCCATCCATCCATAGCTCCCTACCCACCCATCCATCCATCCATCCATAGTTCCCTACCCACCCATCCATCCATAGTTCCCTACCCACCCATCCATCCATAGTTCCCTACCCACCCATCCATCCATAGCTCCCTACCCACCCATCCATCCATAGCTCCCTACCCACCCATCCATCCATAGCTCCCTACCCACCCATCCATCCATCCATAGCTCTATACCCATCCATCCATAGCTCTATACCCATCCATCCATCCATCCATAGCTCTATACCCATCCATCCATCCATCCATCCATCCATCCATAGCTCTATACCCATCCATCCATAGCTCTATACCCACCCATCCATCCATCCATCCATCCATAGCTCTATATCCATCCATCCATAGCTCTATACCCATCCATCGCTCCCTACCCATCCATCCATCCATCCATCCATAGCTCTATACCCATCCATCCATCCATAGCTCTATACCCATCCATCCATCCATAGCTCTATACCCATCCATCCATAGCTCTATACCCATCCATCCATAGCTCTATACCCATCCATCCATAGCTCTATACCCATCCATCCATAGCTCTATACCCATCCATCCATAGCTCTATACCCATCCATCCATAGCTCTATACCCATCCATCCATAGCTCTATACCCATCCATCCATAGCTCTATACCCATCCATCCATAGCTCTATACCCATCCATCCATAGCTCTATACCCATCCATCCATAGCTCTATACCCATCCATCCATAGCTCTATACCCATCCATCCATAGCTCTATACCCATCCATCCATAGCTCTATACCCATCCATCCATCCATAGCTCTAT